>NC_044311.2:129298575-129951075 GCF_007474595.2 Lynx canadensis
TTGGAGAAGTTAATATGGGTCAGTGCCATAGTCTTGAAGTTCTCCCTAAAACTACCAATTGCCTTAAGAAATCTATCTCTTGTTGGGGTGCATAGGTGGCTCAGTCAGTTGTGTCCAACTTCAGCTCAGGTCATGATCTCACAGTTCGTGGGTCTGAGCTCCTCGTTGGGCTCTGTGGACAGCTCAGAGCCTGAAGCCTGCTTCAGATTCTGTGTCTCCCTCATTCTCTGTCCCACCTCTGCTTCCACTCTGTCTCTCAAAAATGAATAATGCTTAAAGAACAAATATATTTTTTAAATAAATCCATCTCTTGTTGATAACCTGTAAGAAAAGAAAGATGAATGCTTCTCCTTGTAAGCAATTTTTAAAAATAGATTATTTAATAATAATGTAGATAATGATTTTTTTTGAGTTTCAAGTACTATACATATCTGTAACATAATGAATTTGCTTAATTAAAAATTAAAGAGACTCCCTCTTCTCATCTAATATCTCATGTACAGAATATAATGTAAAGAAATAGTTTCATTGACAACACAGTAAATAGCAAAAAAAAATTAAAAAATAAATAAAAGCACTGTCTGAAAACATTTCTGAATGATCTCCTCTTGAGATACTCCTTTTACCTGATATAATCTATGAAGTCTAAACACTTCTAAGCAACAAACTCCCATTGGCTCAATGGCCCCACCAAATACATCCACAACCAAATACCCACAACCTATATAAATGTGTTGCTGTACATGACAAGAGAGATTTTGCAGATGTTACTAAAGTTAAGGACTTTGAGATGAGAAGATCACCCTGGATTATTATTCTAAACATGCTAGCCCATAAAAGTTGAAAAGGTTGGAAGAAAGTTTAGAAAAATGTAAATTGAGGACTTGATATGTTGTTTTGAAGATAGAGAAGGGGAACAGGAATGTGTGACCCCCTAGAAGATGGTTTTGAAGATGGAGAATTGGAATAGGAATGTGTGACCCTTAGAAGCAGCTAATGACTTTCAGTTTATAGGAAATGGAGATTGTGATGGTTAACTGTATTTGCCAACATGGCTGAGCTAAAAGATGCTCAGATCACTGGTAAGACTTCTTTCCAGGGTTGTGTCTGTGAGACTTTCCAGAGAGATCAGCATGTGAATCAGTAGACTGAGTAGAGGATAGCCTTCACCAATGTGAGTAGTTATCATTCAATCCCTTGAGGGCATGAATACAACAAAAAGGCAGAAGAAGGGCAGATTTGCTCCGTCTGCTGGAGCTGGGACGTTCATCTCCCGCCCTCAGAGATCAGACATCAGTCATGAGAGCTCCTTGTTTGTGGGCCCTCTGACTCACAGCAGGACTTACCCCATTGGCTCCACTGGTTCTCAGGACTTGGGGTTTATTTATTTATTTATTTATTTTAACATTTATTTATTTTTGGGACAGAGAGAGACAGAGCATGAACGGGGGAGGGGCAGAGAGAGAGGGAGACACAGAATCAGAAACAGGCTCCAGGCTCTGAGCCATCAGCCCAGAGCCTGGGCTCGAACTCACGGACCGCGAGATCGTGACCTGGCTGAAGTCGGACGCTTAACCGACTGCGCCACCCAGGCGCCCCAGGACTTGGGGGTTTAGATTGGAACTACACCACCAACTTTCTTGAGCTTCCACACAGCAAGCATCAGGGCAGGAAACTTTTCAGCCTCCATAATCACATGAGCCAATTCCTTATAATAAAAATCTCTTTATATATCAATATATCTGTTTGTCTGGAGACTGCTGACTAAAATAGAGACTTTGATCCTACAACCTCAAGGAACTGAATTCTGCCAAAAATCCAAATGAACAGGAAAGAGATTCTTCCCAGAGCCTCCAAAAAAAAAAAAAAAAAAAAGAAAAAAAGAAAAAAAAGAAAGAAAGAAAGAAAGAAAGAAAGAAAGAAAGAAAGAAAGAAAAAAAGAAAGAAAGAGAAAAGAAAAGAAAAAACCGAATGCAGCCTGCTGACAACTTGATTTTAGTTGGGTGAGACCTATACCAGACATGTGACTTACAAAACTATAAGATAATAAATTTGTGTTGTGCAAGTCTCTAATGTATGGTAATTTGTTATATCAGTGCTAGAAAATTAGTACACTGATCTAATAAGGATGTAAGTAAAAAAGAGTATGTGATTTTAACAGGAAAGAAAGAGAGATACCATGCCTGGATGCACAATTACAGAAATAGCTTCAAGCATCATCTCCTACTCAATTGCCAAGTTAAGAGTGTAGATCAACATATGGAAGCCCAGCATTTACCACTGGGGACATGAGATTGATAACTATGGTTCAACACCTTAAACTGAAAAAGTAATTAAATTCCAGACCAAGTGTGGCTTTAAATAAATATGCACTTGACAATTCTAGGTAAACATAAATTAGTAAGAAAAATTACAACTAAAATAAATAAAATTGTTCTTAGTACTTAAAGAAAATTGTTCTATGTCAGAGGCTAGGTCCCTTTAGCTCAGTATTTTCTGTCTTACAGGGATGCCAAGTTTTTTTGTTGTTGTTCAAGCATGAGTATTTTGTTATTGTTCATCTCAAAAAAATCAGAAGTCTTTTCCACATAGTAATCAAATTACAGGACTGACTTCTGGAAATTCATAGAAATATTTCTGAAAATTTTTCCTTGTATTCTAGGGTAATGATTTCACTGTTTAAAATTACAGTTGTGTGAACTAGTACATTTAAAAGACTCTATTTGCTTGTTCTAGTAAACTTGCTCTAAGACCTGACAAATTTCATCTTCTTTGGATATTTTTTAATGATTTTGAACAGTCTTATAATGTTTTTTATTCTTATACTTGGGATAAAGATATGGTTTTCTGTCCTCATCTGTAAAATATAGATGTTAATATTCATAGCACACATTTATTGTGAGGATTAAATATGGTAATGTATGGAAGGCATGTAGAATAGTACCTGATACTTGTAAGATTGCCATAAATTTTAACTCTAATTGTTATTAATTGCTTATCTTTACTTAACCTTTTGTCACTTCCATTGTCTTTTTAAAAATCCCCTTTGAAGAGGCTGTTGATCAATATTACATTTTATAATTAATCATTTATTCAATGTTTTTCACTATCCAATAACCTTCCATACTGTAGACATATACCACATATTGAGGTTAGAAAGATGACTTTCCTTACTTTCAAAGTCCTCAGGTCCTACTAGCCTCTTTACATTAGAATGGTCAGTAGAGGGCACATAGTGTACCTACAACTCAAACTAATGTAGCTAAAATTTCCAGCATTCCCCAAACTCAGGATATTAAAAAGATTTAAAGTGTAAAGGTTTATTTCTTGTACTTGCAAAGTTCCTATCGATACTAGAGACTACACAAGTTGTGGGTGAGAGATAACATTACTCCTTATGGAAACATGTGCCCCAGAACCCCTGCAATAGTGAGGGACAACAAGCAGGTGAATATATCTGCTCATATTTTATTCACCAGTGCAAATCTCATGGTCATACCAAAATTCAAGAGGAAGAGGTAAAATCTCTCATGCGTCCAAGAGAACCAGAGATATTTGTTTTTATCACTGCCTTCCCTGTGTACCTCTATCTTCACAATGAGTAAATTCTTGAACAGAGGTAGCAAATGGGAAGGCAAGGGGTAGAACCCTCTGATAGATCTGTTTTGTTTGATTCCTATTTGGGGATCATAAGGAGAACACCAAATTGTCTAAGGTATTTTAGAAATTGATAGGACTTCAGTTCTAATGATAGTAAATATAAATTAGTCTAATAAAATTAATTTTATAATAGTAAATATTTAATGGATATGTTTTATAAATTACATGTCTCCTACATACAAAGATTAACATTGTTTTTAAAAAGTTGCATCAAATCTATAATGAAGTATACCATCAGTATCTTTCTATAATATACTTTATTTTCTGGCAGTCTTAAAAAGAAGCACACAAATTTTAAAGCCAGAAAAGACTGTTTTAAAGAAATTTCTCTATATTATATCTTTCTTTGAGGTAATTCTTTTTCAGTAACCATATACATTACAGAATTTTTGCCAAAATCATAAATTTTAATGTTCTGCAATTAGCCAACATGATAACAGCACTTAGAACTTGTATTTTCTTTCCCATTCAACAATCCTTTAGCTATCTAGATGTTTTTCACCTTTTGGTTGGGGCACTTTCATCTGCCTTACTGCTGAAGAAAGAGAGAATCTACAAATATTAATTTCACTATCTCAGTGGCAGAAATGAGAACAGTTATTGAGACTTAGCCTGATTTCTCCAGTTCAATAAGTGTCTAGAGATCTAGGGATAGTACTTCAATGCAATTTTATATTCAATTTTAAATATTCCAATGTGTCTTTCAAGTATAAACTTCTTGTTAACTCTTTAGATACCGTGAGTACCAGCTATACAGCAGTGTGCTAATGAAAATTTGTTTTCCAATTCTTGGGCTTCTATAATTGACATAATGCTTCAGAAATTAGGTATATTCTTTATATAAAAAAGTGGCTACACTAGTCCTAATATCCATTCATCCATTTCCCATACCCTAAAGTTATGGAACAACAGCATTTCTTTTTAATTTATTGTCAAGTTAGATAACATATAATGTATTCTTGGCTTCAGAAGTAGATTCTAATGATTTATTACTTACATACAACACCCAGTGCTCATCCCAACAAGTGCCCTCCTCAATGCCCATCACCCATTTTCCCCACCACCCCTAAACCCTACCCCCATCAAACCTCAGTTTCTTCTCTGTATTTAACAGTCTCTTATGGTTTGCCTCCCTCTGGATCTTATTTTTCCTTCCCTTCCCCTATGGTCTTCTGTAAGTTTCTCAAATTCTACATGAGTGGTATCATATATCTCTGTTTCTCTGACTGACTTATTTCACTTAGCATAATACTCTCTAGTTCCATCCACTAGATGTTGCAAATGGCAGGATTTCATTATTTTTCGTCACTTAGTAGTATTCCATTGAATGAATATATATATATATATATGAATATATATATATATATGTGTATATATATATATACATATATATATGTATATATATACCACATCTTCTTCATTCATCAGTTAATGGACATTTGAGCTCTTTCCCTAATTTAGCTATTGTTGATAGCACTTCTATAAACATTGGCATACATGTGTCCTTACAAATCAGCACTCCTGTATCCTTTAGATAAATTCCCAGTAGTGCTATTGCTGGGTCATAGGTAATTTTATTTTCTTAATTTTTTGAGGACCCTCCACACTATTTTGCAGAGTGGCTGCACCAGTAGGGATTCCAACAGTGCAAGAGGGTTCCCCTTTCTCCACATCCTTGCCAACATCTGTTGTTTACTGAGTTGTTAATTTTAGCTACTCTGCTCAGTGTGAGATTGTATCTCAATGTGGTTTCGATTTGTATTTCCCTGATGAAGAGCGATGTTGAGCATCTTTCCCTGTGTCTGGTTGCTATCTGAATGTCTTCTTTGGAAAAGTGTCTATTCATATCTTTTGCCCCTTTCTTCACTGGATTATTTATTTTGGGATGTTGAGTTTGGTAAGTTCTTTATAGATTTTGGATAATAACTCTTTGTCCAATATGTCATTTGAAAATATCTTCTTTGATTCCATTGGTTGCCTTTTAGTTTTGTTGATTATTTCCTTTGATGTGCAGATTTTTATCTTGATGAGGTCCCAATAGTTCATTTTTGCTTTTATTTCCTTTGCCTTCTGAAACACATCAAGTAAGAAGTTGCTGTGGCCGAGGCCAAAGAGGTTGCTGCCTGTTTTCTCCCCTAGGATTTTGATGATTTCCTGTCTCGTATTTAGGTCTTTTATCCATTTTTAATTTATTTTTGTGTTTAGTGTAAAAAAGTGGTCTAGTTTCATTCTTCTGCATGTGGCTGCCCAGTTCTCCAAGAACCATTTGCTAAAGAGACTGTCTTCTTTCCACTGGATACTCTTTCCTGCTTTGTCGCAGATTAGTTGGCATATATTTGTGGGTCAATTTCTGAGTTCTCTATTCTATTCCATTGTTCTATGTGTCTGGTTTCATGGTAATACCATACTGTCTTGATGATTACAGCTTTGTAGTGCAGGCTAAATCTGGGATTGTGATGCCTCCAGCTTTGGTTTTCTTTTTCAACATTACTTGGCTATTTAAGATCTTTTGTGGTTCCATATAAATTTTAGGATTGTTTATTCTAGCTCTGTGAAGAATGCTGGTGCTATTTTGATTGAAATTGCATTGAATATGTAGATTACTTTGGGTAGTCTCAATATTTTAACAATATTTGTTCTTAGAATCCATGAGCATGGAACGGTTTTTTGTCTCTTTGTGTCTTCTTCAGTTTGTCTCATAAGCTTTCAATAATTTTCATCATACAGATCTTTTACCTCTTTGGTTAGATTTAGTCCTAGGTATTTTATGGTTCTTGGCTCAATTGTAAATGGGAGTGATTCCTTGGTATCTCTTTCTTGGAATAACAGCAATTTTAAAATGGATTATTTCTTGATGTTCTTGATTATTTCTTGATGATTGTTCTTGATCTCTCCACAATAAAACTTTAATTTAAAAATTTTAATTTTAATTTCCATTTAAAATTTTAACAGCAATAGATCTGAGTATCTTCTACTACTAATTAGTTAAGAGAAAATAAAAATACTTTAATAAATATGCCTGTGGATAAATAAAGCAAGGTCAGGGAGCTGGATTTTTTTCCAGCAGGTCAGACCATGTTTACTATGTGTTACTATAACGGTATGAACCTGGATTTTCTGAAGTGTTTATGTTATTCTAATAACGTCTGCTCTTTAGGCAACTGTTATATAACAAAATTGTTCTCAGTGGAGAGATTCAGTTAGAAGTTATGAGCTGATTCACTTGACAGTCGTTCTATCAATTATTCCTTGGAAAAGCTACATACTTCCCAATATTTGGTGTTATTACTATAAGATGGGAATATATCACTTAATGCATGACTTTTTGCATCTATTTTCTACTCTGGCTTATCTTACTGATATCATTTTAAAAGTTGTTGTCACTATGTCATTAATTTGTTAAGAAATCTCCAGGATCTCTCAATATGTTGAAAGCCATTCTTGGTAATGGGAAAGGAATGTGGTGTCATACCACAGCAAGGCTTTTGGATTTTGACAGACCTTAGGTGAACCACTTAATCTTTGTAGTCTTGTATGCAAAATAATGATAATGATTTTTCCCTCATAGGGATCCTGTCCCAAGGTGCTATGATCAAGAGTGGATGGTTTACAGAGAAATCAACTAAGCATCTGGCACATAATAGACTCTTGTCATGTTAAGTCCTTTTCTTTCTCTACTTATCATTTTATTAACTATTCAAGACTGCTTGCAGCATTGTTAGATTTAACAAATACAAATTCTATTGTAAGAATTTCTGACCCTTTTTAAAATTTCTCTTTCATCTCTATGGGATATGATTTAAATATTATATAATTATATTTTGCCTATGTGCCTATTAATATAGGCTGAATGTTATTCTATATACTACATATATGTATATATGTACACACGTATACACACAAATACACACATATACACACATACATACACACATATATACACACACACTATACAGAGTTGTATGGCAAAGACCATGTAAGGCATTCCTTGTGGGTCATTTAATTGATTTTAAGGCCAATTTTTATGGTAAGAGATTTTTGTCTTAAATGATAATTTTAGCACCTAATCTTGTATGATTTGATTCTACCTCCCCAAATTTTCCTACTTTTATTAGCACAAACAGTAGTCAGCTCACATGATATTCGACTATTCTTACTTTCATCACTTTGTGTACATGGTTCTTTCTCATCTGAGTACCTTCCCTCTGTCTGCTATTCACATTTTACTTAAACACATTGAGACTCTTGGCAATTACTCCTATCTTCAATTATTTATCTCACCCTTGCATTCCTTCCTTTTCATCTCCATTAGAAATATAACCATATAATTAAATATGGCTTTGTATAATTTACTATTGTTTTGAGTGTAAGTTCTGCCTTGTCTAACTAGATGATATGCTTCCAGACATTAGAGACATACCTCCCAATTCTCTTGTACACAATAACTTAACAATTTATTATTGAATAGATTATTAATTTATGTTATTTTTTAATGTTAATTCCAGTTTAGTTAACATGTAGTATTATATTAACTTCAGGTGTATAATATAGTGACTCAGCAACTCCATGCATCACCCAGTGCTCCTTATAAAAATATTAATTTAGCTCAAAAATGTAAATGAAAATAGTTTTAGTCTTTCTTCTTCTGTAAATCCTTTACCTATATCCCTATTTTCAAATCCAAACATATTCCCACACTTTCACACCTACCTGTTGCATGATAAAAATACATGTAAAACTTAACATCTGGTCACTAGGTGAAAACAATAACAACAATAGCAGCAGCAGCAGCAGTAGCGAAATAAGGTTGATATTGAAGAATGATATTAATTTTAAAGACTCCACCCCAAGTTTCATTCTAGGCCTCATTCCATTTCGTTCTATAGGCTCTATGATTGCAGGGCAATTTCTGCACCATGTTACTTTCTTACTAAACCAACTATACTACCTTCCCTCCCTAATGTTCTATAGTGTTTTTCAAGACAAGGACATACACCTTTTATTCTAGCGAGGTGTATTTCTGATAAACATAGTGAATCAAATAGGAATAGGTCAAAGCTCCTAATAACAAAGGTGTTATAAAAAAGTTGCAAAAATCTGATGAAGCTCTTCACAATGACGATTTAACCGCCACCCCCCCCCCCCGCCGCAAAAAAAAAAAATACTGCCCTTGCTATTAATTTGGTATCATACACTTCATAATTTTTAAATTTTCTGCACTGGCACTTCTTTTATAAAAATATAAACAAAACATTTTCCAAATTCTTTCCAAGTATGACTCCATTTTCTTATGTGGAGGTATTTTTCTCCCTCAGTAAGGAACTTATTGTTTCAGTAGTTCTGAAACAACTTCAAAACCACTTGGGTTACTTAAAACATAAAAGGTCCTTGGGTTTTGTACCTAGAGATTCTTATTCAATAGGTCTGTGATGGAGCCTAGACACCTATATTTTTAACAAGCTCCCTTGGTGATTTTGATACACAGCAAGACATGATATCTGGGAAACATGGCATTTTACTGTTAGTGTAGAATAATAGCTGTCACCTGTGTGACACTTGACAGGCCCCCATTTAAGTTGTCAGCTCAGGGGAGCTTCCTAATAGCACCCACATCTTCATGTTTAAATGTATGTACCTGAAACGTGCATTTAAGCCAATCACTTTTTATATACCAAAATGCATTCATCAAAAAAGCATAATTCTTCTCAATAATTTAGCAAGAATTGGGTAAGAATGCTGTACTTATGCTAAGCTACTCATTTCTTCAAACAATGCAAATTTCTGTGAAGGTCACCAAAATTCAGTTCATTGGAGGGGATTTTTCATCCCAAACTATATCAAAACAGAGCTTCATAGATTTAATTTGTGCTTGGCTATCATAGATTTTAATCCAATGTCTTAGTACTTCCAGGGGTACCTATCTTTTATAAAACATAACTATTACTCTTTATTGTTTCATTTTTTATTATACATATTGTACACATCAATGTACAAAGAAAGCTAACATATATCAGATGTCTTACAATCAGTCAATGTATATTGTCATGGTTCTTGTTTTTTTAAAATAAATAAGCAGCAATATGTATATCAACAGGCATTTATTTATGGAGTTATTAATATCTATTCTATTTCTTAGAAAACAATATAATATAGACAAGTATCTGTACTGTGTATATTTTATGAGTTTTTCAAGTTCACTGTTCATGAACAAACATTAAGTTCTAAGCCGCAGTGCAGAGCTGTAGAAATAACTGAAACTAATTAAAACAAAACTCCCAATAACCAAGAGACTATTATCCAAATAATCTTACTTCATAGGAAGCCATTGCAATAATGTAGCCAAAGGGTACATCAATTTTCTAACTTGTAATTAAGATTTGCATATTAATCCCAAGAATATTGTTGATAATTAGTCATATATATATATATATATATAGAGAGAGAGAGAGAGAGAGAGAGGAAAAACTGTATTAAATTTCATTGCCATCTGGAAAAAAATAGTAATGTTGTGAAGAAAACATTTAATAAAATTAGTCCTGAACAAGAATCCTCAGATATATATTTTTTTCATTTATCTATTTATAGTACTTAAATAAACTTGGAATCTACTATCTTCCTATAGATCTTATTTTTTCTTAATTTTTTAATTTATTTTTGAAGAAGAGAGAGAGCATGAGTGGGGGAGGAGCAGAGAGAGAGGAGACAAGAATTTGAAGCAGGCTCCAGGCTCTAAGCTGTAAGCACAGAGCCCGATGCGGGGCTCGAACTCATGAACTGTGAGATCATGACCTGAGCCAAAGTTGGACGCTTAACCAACTGAGCCACCCAGGCGCCCCAATCTTATTTTAAAACATAGACTTACAGCATTATAATTTTTCTTTCAGTTTTCAAGGAAGCATTTATCTTCACTATTTATATTATTATCCTCCTTATAACAAATGTTCCTATTGGTTACAATAGTAACAAAAGAATATGAAAAAATGTTATAAATTTTCCAATTGGAAAGAACAATGGATATATCAAAATTTTGTTTCAGAGCAGGGAAACATGGTATACATTTGTGCTTTTCTCCCTTCATTTTAAACAATTATCTTTTCTGCAGCTATATCATATGTGAAATGCATACTGGCTTTGTGCATTTACATATTAAAAAATTCTGCAAAATACATGTATATCCAGATTTAATCTCAAAATCATTTTCAACGAAATAGAGTAGGTAGTCATTTATCAATTGGGGTTGGCAACTGTTGTGAATTAAAATCTATGGCTAAATATATGCAATCCTATTTTATCATTGAAAACCAAATGCTTCATCAATACCATTGGGAATCTACAACTGGGTCAACATGTACATAAATTAATAATGATAGCATTTAATATGTATAATATTTATTACAACTAATATTAATTGATTGCTTGCTATTTACTAGGCACTATGCTAAAGATGACATGGGTTATTTAACTGAATTTAAATAATATATTTTGTTATTCTGTATTTTTTCCTATATGGTCCACATTAGCAGGATAACAACTGTGTAGATATTTAGTAGACAGACTTCACTGCCTGTGATTTGTCAGACTTCAAAGTCTAAGCATTAAATGTCATATGGAACATATATTGTCCTTAGATGTTTTAATTCTGATGTAATAGCAATCCATTAATAATAGTACTGGCATGTAGAAGAGGATGGAAGAAAAGGTGAGTCAAGATAAGAATTCCTTCAAAAGAAAATGATGATCATTTATAGAGGAGAAAAGACAGACCTGGGCCCATATTTCAGTGTTAGACTTATAGAAAAATAGAAAGCCAAGGAGAGAGAATACATTGTAAAAGTAACAAGATAGGCTAAGGCTATCACTTTAAGTTTTCAGGCTTAATTGCTTATATGGGCTAACATAGCCAAAATTGCATTAATGGAATTTTAATGAGTTTAATCTTAGATGCACTATCTAGCATAGTAAAATAGCAAAAATTATAGCTACACTAATCTTGCATTAAATAAAAATTACCACTTTAATGTATAACTTACTATTTTCCCTTAAGTTGAAATTATAAGATACAAAACCGTTGATAAATCAGTTTCAAAATATAAGCACAAATATATGCAAAATAGCTTATATATCAAGTAAAATTTTACTATAATCTCATATTTTTCAATCATTAAATTATAGAAATCCTTAATATAATGAATAAAAATGATATATTATGACAAGAGTGTTCTTGGATTTGAATGAAATATTCTTAAATCAACAGTTTTTTTTTTTTTTTTTTGGTTGGAGGGGGTACATTTGAATGTTTTCAATAGAAATGAATAGAAATAAATGTTTTCAATGGAGATGACTGAGTGGCTCAGTTAAATGTCCAACTTTGGCTCAGGTCATGACTTCCCGGTTCATGAGTTCAAGTGTTACACCTTTCTGCTGTCAGCTCGGAGCCCCCTTAGGATTTTCTGTCTCTCTCTCTCTCTCTCTCTCTCTGCCCCTCCTCTAGACACATGCTTGCTCTCTCTCCCTCTCTCCCTCTCCATCAAAAATAAATAAATAAACAAATAAACACAAAAAATTGAAGTTATAATTATTAAGTTATTAGAGTATGAACTAAATATAATGAGTATCATTTTTTAATTTTTTTAATCTATATTTATTTTTGAGAGAGAAAGCATGTGAGCAGGGAAGGAGAAGAGAGAGAGACACAGAATGCGAAGCAGGCTCCAGGCTCCAAGCTGTCAGCACAGAGCCCCACACGGGGCTCGAACTCACGAACTATGAGATCACGACCTGAGCCAAAGTGGGACGCTTAACCCACTGAGCCACCCAGGCGCCCCGAGAGGTATCATTTTTTAAATAAAAGTTATTTCAAGAAAATTGTTATTTTAAGCCCCCAAACCGATGGAAATTGCTAGAATTTTACTAACATTACAAGGGTTGTGTGAGCCTAAGTGAAGAATGCCTGCAATTTGTTTTCAGCGTGGAATACTGAAAACCACGAGTTACAAATAAATACTACCATTCCCTAAGGTAGATGAAAACTGAAACACAGAAATACTTTCCTTAACTTAGAATCTTACATTCCAGTGAGATAAATTGAGAGGCTAAAACTCATTGCCTAGATGTAATTGATGACATTTAATTTTAATATAGATGCATATAACAAATGGAAATGGAAAGATTAGTTACTTCACAAGAAGCTCTATCAATGCTTGTATTTGTATGTCATACAAACCACCAAGTCTGAAAGCAACCTTGTCTCACAGGGATAATGTATGTCTTTTATTAAAAAGATACAGAGGCAAAGAATTTTATGGATTCCTGTTTATCTGTAACACTGAACTTAAGATTTATAAGTATAGAGAATATAGGTTGAACAGTGCACATGCAGTAATATATTTGTAGAAAATTAATCTCAACAGGAAATCACAGTCCAAGATGATATCTTTCTATTGTTTTCAAAAATTCTATTCATAGTCAACAAATTATTTCCATTTGAAACTTGTAGTGGTGAATCTAATTTATAGGTCCATCCTGAACCTAGAGCTCAGCCATTTTGTTAAAATATTCTGTATTTTTACTATTACATAGGATTTTTTAATTTAAAACATGTTATTACATGCTAGTAGATAATATTCTTGCTCCATTTTTTCAAAGAGCTTATAAATGCATTACTTGTGAAGATTCTTGATTTAAAATACCAGCTAATCCCAGAGTCAGTAAGTTTTTATTGCTAATATTTCATTACCAGTTTACTGTGCATATCACATGCTGACCTGCACACCCAAAATCAATTTATAAGATACAAACACTGAATAAAATTTGAGTAGAATGTAAAGTACTTCCATTTTAAAAATGTGTTTTCAACTTCAAGGCAATAAAAATTTCAGTATAGTTTTTGAAAACATTTTTACATAGGCTAATTTGTTTGTTTTGTTTCTTAAATAGTGCTGTTACTCAAAACTGAAAATATCCCCGAATAGTTACAGTTTCAGATTTAAAAGTGCATGGAAGCAAATTCACTATTTAAGAAAAAAATATGTTGAGTAATATACATTATTTATTGATTATTATATCTATGGATATAAAATACAAAGTATTTATGGAATGGATGAATGGAAACAGGCACAAAAATGAGGGGAACTGTGAAAAATAGGGTCATCAATGGATGTTAACTTTCTTAGGAGAAAAAAGATCTGCAGATGAAGAAACACACATAAAAGAGGTTGCAGCTTGAAAATTCCAAGTAGTTCAATTTACCTAGAAAGTAAGTGGCAAAGAAAATAGTTTGGAGAAAAGGCGGGGAAAAAACAACAACCCTCAAATAACATTTGGTAAAATTTGCATTGTCATGGTGCTTATACCATTTTACATGGCAATAACCCTTTATAACATATATTTTCTCCTATACATTTCAATCATTCCATTTCTAAAAGTTACAAGTACAATGCAAAAGTGAGACACAAAGGGACAGGTCACAAATTGATGACCCAGCAATTACAAAAAGGAAGTATACAGCAGAAAACATTTTTCGTGATCCTTGGTATATTTAGTGTAAGAAACTCTGAACTGGTTTTGTTACTTGAATTTGTGCCTACTCCAGTGAACGTTGGTAATGATTTTAGATTGAACTTTCTAAGGTTAAGATCTCAAAATACTGTCTTCTTGCTTCTGATATTTTAAATTACGTCTTCTTGCCTTTATGATAAAACTTAAGCATTTTGGGAAAAAATGCAAGAAGCTTCAAAATATGATCTGATTTTTAAGACTTTGTCCTTCCTCACACATTAAACATGCTACTTGTCGATCATTTCCTAAACCTTCACTTGTCTACAAGACTCTAGAACAGCCCTACTTCTACATTCTTTTATTAACTAAATCATCATGACTTTAAACAAGTTGCTTCATAAAAAACAAAACAAAAACAAAAACACACAACTTTAAAAAAATTCCCAGTTTTTTCATCTGTGAAATAAGAGTAACAATCATAAAAATATTTTCAGAGGATTGTTTTAAGGCCTTAAAAAATTCATGACAGTTTCTTGGTCCAGTATCAAGCACATTCATTCAACAAATATTTATTGATTACCTATGATGTGCTACATGCAATTTCAGATGCTGGAGATGCAGAAGCAAGGAAAACATAGGAAAAAAGTCCCTGCTTTCACAAATTCTAGTGAATATAATTTCTAAATAAATATAAGTTGCTGTTATTAGTTAATATTCTTCAAGACGTAGCTTAAATGTCCTTCCTTACTATTCCACCAAGGTGACCATCCCACCTTCTCTCTTGACTCCCTAATTTAAAACCTAACACCATTGACTGTAAATGGTTATAACCTCCTAGAGCTGTCTCCTAATCCTTGAGAGCAAGGACCATGCTTTATTTACCTTTTCCTTGCCAGCTCTTAGCATGCTGTGTGGCTCACAGTTGGAGCTGAAAAAGCATTTGGGGAGTAATGGGGTGTGCCATTTCCATACTGGATTAACAGAATCAACACAAACCTATTTCAAACCACCTGTACTGTAAACTCCTTTTGATTCTGCAGTCCAGCCTTTTGTCCTCAATGATTCCTTAGACTCAATTACCTTAATATCTACCACAATATGATCAACACTGAGGAAGTTTGATGCATGTAGAAAAATGTACCTTAAAGTAGAATACCAGTTTTAAATACATGGATACATACATGCATACATACTATCTGAATTAAGTATGCAACTTCCAGAAGAACAGAATCTTTTTACTTCTTTATTCGCTGCCAGATTTTTAGAAAAATATCTCACATACAGTAGGTATTTAATAAATATTTTTGGAATAAAGGAACAATATGAAGGTGTGGTTTGCTTTATTAAGATAACCTGTGCTCTTCTACTAAAACTACTGTAATGAAATATACATGTGGGGCACCTGGGTGGCTCAGTCAGTTAAGCGTCTGACTTTGGCTCAGGTCACGTCTTGGTTCATGACTTCGAGCCCTGCATCAGATTTTTTGAAAGAATTGAGGGAACTATTTTTTTATTCTTAAATCTTCCATTTTTAAATATTTTAAACTAATTGAAATTTTTTTTTTTTTTTTTTTTTTTTTTTAGAAAAAGAGAGAGACTCTGCAGCTAGAATAATATAGATGTGCAGTACGATTTCATGCCTGGACTATAGAAGGGGAATGGTTTGCACACACACACGAACAAGTTTTGGGTTTCAGTTTTTATGGCTTAAACATCCCCTGCTTTAAAGGACAGGTCATATTGTTTAAACTTACGTATTTCTCTGCTTTTCTCCTGTACAAGTTTCTCTTGACAACAGCAGAGCTTTAAAGGGTTGGCTTAGATTGTCTAGATGGCTGAATAGGAACATACACCCAGTAAGCCAATCATGTTGTTCTTGTGTCTAAAGCACGGACTCAAGAACTTGTTGAGAATAAACAACATCTTCCAAATCCAAAGCAACAAATATATGAACATATCCCTCTGTGTAATGCGTGCTCAAGGACAGTTTCAGTAAAAATTACAAGAAAAGTACTTGGAAGAATTTTTTTTCAGTGATTCATCCCCCCCCCCCATTGAAATGACTATGCAGTTGGCAGAGAAAGCATTTATGTGCCCTTGATTAACACGGCAGATTTATTTATAATCTGTCCACTGTAAACAAATCATCTATTCTCTCACTGAGCTTTATCAGGGAAGCTCTCTGTACTGCTGTCTGGCTTGTCTCGTCACATTCTCTGACATCTGCCAGTTCCACGGCAGACGCTGCCATTGTAAAGTCTTAGTTTAAACCTCTCCATCCTCTGGGAAAATCCTGAACAGAAATGGCTCTGACACTTAGAAAATTCAGAGTCTGTAGCGAAACCCTACATAGAGTTCACAAAATAAAGTAACCTGCTCTTCAGGTCACTTATTCTCGTTTACTGCATATTGCCAGATTTATTAAGTTTATTCTAACGGACTTGGAGGTGCCTTTTTTTTTTTAAATGGATGGCCTATGACCACCATAAAGCCATTTGAACTGTCGGCAATTGCCACACACCAGTTACACCAGATAATTTGTGTCTTTTCCTCTCTCATCACACAGTAAAAGAACAAAAATTCAATTTTCGTACATTCTTTGAAATAGAATATTGACAAGTAATTTAAGTATCATTCACTAGGGAAAACATAGGAAAAATTTTTCGATTCCAAATTAAATTGCTAAAAGTGAAAATAACATAACTATAAACTCAAGCCTCTGACCAGTGTCAAAAGCAGCAATATATCCATCAAAGTGAAATATAAGCTGTTTGGATTCATGTGCGGCATTGGGAGGTTGGATTGTGTTTACTAAACAGTCACTATTGAATATGTTCTTTACTTATTCACTACATAATTGCATAAAGGGGAACAGAGTTCAATAGACAAAGTTATGTGTTCTACTTCTGTAACAGAACATTTAATACCTGGGAAGAAAAAGGGCACTGCGTGTTAACTGAGCCTTTAGACTTTTTGAACATTCTCTCTCTTCTTCTTTTTTTTTTTCAGTTGTCAGAATAAAACCTTTGCTTTCATTCCAAAACTAACTTTTTTCTAGCTAACTTCATCCTATCAGCTCTCACATCTTTTAGTGTTTGCTTACAAATTCAAACTCTTCTTCTTTATTTGATTCTCATTTTGAAACAATGCTAAAGTTTGCCTATCTTCAAAACAAAATTCTCTACACCCACTCTCCCATAACATCTTTTCTCCCTTCTTTCCCTTTAGCCTGAATCTTACCCAAAGAATCATCTGAACTTCTTCACTTCCTCTACACCCTTGGAACCCCAAGGACCAGCTAGCCCGCCACAAGAAGCAACATATTAGATCCATTCACCTTGTCAGTCATGTAACAGTTGTAAATACCACTGCCTTCTAAGAAATCCCCTTCTCTCACTGTTCTCCTCCTACCTCTCAACCTCTTTCCTGGCTTTCCTTCCTCTTCTGTCCAATGTAGATATTCCCATTACATTAGTATACTCCTCATTCATCAGTGTTCTTCATTCTTCATAATATTTTTCATTCATAGTGGTCTTCATTCATTAGTATTCTCCTCATTCACTTTTCTTTCATGGGCTCAACAATTTCAGAAGATCATTAAGTTGACAAAAGCTCTAGCTATGTTCTAGGTATGTCTGGACCAGTACCATAATACAGCATTGTGCTTGAGGGTAGGCTCCCCTGCTTGATTTTAAACTTAGGTTTCAATTTTAGCTTTGCCCCTTACTAGCAGTGACACTCAGGGTAAAATGTTTCACTTCTCTAGGTGCTACCTTTCTCACTTGCAAAATAATCGTACCACCTACCCTATTGTTGTGAGAATGAAGTAAGAATAGATGAAATGGTTAGACGAGCACTCAGGACATCATAAACAGTCAATAAATAGTCTACATTCCAGTTATATATGTCCTTCTATCCAAAGTTGGTCTTTCTCCTAACTCTTGATTTCCTGTGGCCTATTTAGACATCCTTCTACAGGCTCAGCTCAGTAGTCCACTTCTTTATGAACATTAATTCACTTTTTTGCTTGAAAATTTCCAATAAGTGTTTATTTCAATTAGAAGTAAATGCCAACACTTAAACCTCATCTATATTTTGGCTCTGACCTTCCTTTCCTAACTCACTTCCTATCACTATTCTGTGCTCAGTGGCCATGTTTAGGGCAATGAAACTCATTCTTATGAGAAGACCTGTGTAGAAAGCACATTTGGCTCAGATCTCCAAATGAATGCCCCCTCTTTATCTTCCACTTCTTAACTTATCTGGCACTTCCTTTAAGAGTCTTGTGTTGTCCATACAAATCAGAGCAACCCCCTCTTACATTCACCCAGTCAATATCTATTAGTGTTCATTTTTCTTCCTATTACCTCAGGCATTATGAAATCACACTATTTGTTTACTTATTTATCTGTAGTCCTCCCACATGAATTGTGAATTCCTTGAGAGCTGAGACTCTACTTTTTCATCACAGTGGTTTTTCATGCTTAGAATGCTGCCTGGTATATAATAGATAATAAAAAATTATATAAATTACTTAGATATATAAATATGTCATTTCATGTTCTCCTGATAGAAATAATCTTTCCTTATTTCAAACAATCATGATACATCATCTGTATAATTTTCATATTTTTTACTTTGTAACTTATATTGAGGTACTTTGTGAACATGTCTTACTTTCCTTATAAGACCCTGAAGTTCCTTGAAATTAGGAACCAAGCAATATTCATCTCTATACATCTTTTTTTTAGCACTTTGCAAGTACTTTTTCACATATTAAGTGACCAATAAATACTTGTAGACTAGATGAATGAGTAAATGCATGCCAAATCTCTCCATATATATAGCCAAGTAAATATCTAATTGGTATTACAGACATTAGAGCTCTGGAGTTACAGATAAATAACTTCTCAGAATTAGACCTCAAAGCACTTGGCTGTTAGACATTAAATAAATCACTGTATACAATAAATTCCACCAAAAATGTATTAACCATCAAGGCAGTTTTTGCATTAAATATACCAACTATTTTTCTCTAGTGGTATCAATAACAATATAAGAAATGTGGTATAAATAACCACACAACACAGAAATAATAAAGAATGTCACATAAATGAACAACAAAATAATAAGCAGAATAGAATAAACATGAGACAAAAGCTAATGGTGGTAATTGTTTTTAAACCAAGAGTAATTATAACATAGAAATGCTGGAAACAATGCTGATCAAGTAACTGCAGGTATTTTTTTTTTATTTTAAAAAGTGAAGATTAACTGTTGAATAGATAAGAAATTAAAGATTCTATATAAGAAGTCAAATGAAAAACACCCGTCAGAAATATATTTTTAAAATCATATGGGGGCGCCTGGGTGGCTCAGTCGGTTAAGCGTCCAACTTCAGCTCAGGTCACGATCTCACGGTCCGTGGGTTCGAGCCCATGTCGGGCTCTGGGCTGATGGCTCAGAGCCTGGAGCCTGCTTACAATTCTGTGTCTCCCTCTGTCTCTGCCCCTCCCCCGTTCATGCTCTGTCTCTCTGTCTCAAAAATAAATAAACATTAAAAAAAATTAAAACCACATGAATTAATGTTCATCTACCCAAAGTTTTAAGTATTAGCTCAAATCAGAGCTTAAATGTTATTAATGTCCTCAAAATCTATTAATCTGGGTCACTACAAATATTACTTCATATTGTTGCTAATTCATATGTAAAGAAAAAATAATGACAAAATAATTCTACTAAGGGATTTTTAAGCATTTAGGAAAAATTACCATGCAGTACCTGGATGGCTCAGTTGGTAGAACACACAACTCCTAATGTGCGTTTGAGCCCCACGTTGGATGTAGAAATTACTTAAAAATAAAATATTTTAAAAATAAAAAAAATGTTTAACAATTAAAAATATTAAATTGTCATAAAGTTCATGTTCAGATGAAATTGCTTTCAATCAATTATGTTTTTCAAATTTGATGTTGAAATAAGAGCATAGATTTTCAGGTTGTCAGAATTATGATTTTCCTCTTGAATATTGTTTTAGTGAGATGATACTACAGACTGCCCAATTTAACTTAAATTTCAACTCATCATCTGGTGAATGTGGTAGAGATGTTATACAAATATCCCAAGAATTCTTAAGTAAAGAAACAGAAATGGAAATAATAAGGATACTTAGAATGAATTTGAAAGTCATTTTTATTTTTTTAAAAAATTAAAATTAGGGGAGCCTGGGTGGCTCAGTCGGTTAAGCGTCTGACTTCGACTCAGGTCATGATCTCATGGTTAGTGTGTTTGGGTCCCGCGTCAGGCTGACAGCTCAGAGCTGTTTGCTTGTTTGTTTGTTTAGTTATTTTTTTTAATTTTATTTTTTTTAAATTTTTTTCAACGTTTATTTATTTTTGGGACAGAGAGAGACAGAGCATGAACGGGGTAGGGGCAGAGAGAGAGGGAGACACAGAATCGGAAACAGGCTCCATGCTCTGAGCCATCAGCCCAGAGCCTGAGGCGGGGCTCGAACTCCCGGACCGCGAGATCGTGACCTGGCTGAAGTCAGACGCTTAACCGACTGCGCCACCCAGGCGCCCCTAATTTTATTTTTGAGAGAGAAAGAGACAGAGCGCAGTCAGAGGAGGGGAAGAGAGAGAGGGAGACACAGAATCTGAAGCAGGCTCCAGGCTCTGAGCTGTCAGCACAGAGACCAACACGGGGCTCAAACTCAGGAACTGTGAGATCATGACCTGAGCCAATGTTGGACATTCAACTGACTGAGCCACCCAGGAACCCCATGAAAAATATTTTTTTTTTCAACGTTTATTTATTTTTGGGACAGAGAGAGACAGAGCATGAACGGGGGAGGGGCAGAGAGAGAGGGAGACACAGAATCGGAAACAGGCTCCAGGCTCCGAGCCATCAGCCCAGAGCCTGACGCGGGGCTCGAACTCACGGACCGCGAGATCGTGACCTGGCTGAAGTCGGACGCTTAACCGACTGCGCCACCCAGGCGCCCCGAAAAATATTTTTAAATATACATTTTCTCATGTAGTTATAGGCAAAAATATACATTTTAAGAATGTGTCAGTTTCTCACTTAAATAAATAGTTTTCAGTTTGAAAACTTTCAGCCAGCCTACACTGAGACATTTTTTCCCTTACAAATTCAATCTATCTTGTATGTGTGCATGAAACTTATAATGCCTGTTACTTGTTTTAATTTTATATCCCAAATTCTGTCTTTATTTAAGCTGTAGCATCTCGTGTATGTACGGTTAAAATGGTATTTTCTATTATTAATATGTGCTCCTGTGCTCAATTCTTCCTATTCTTATCTCTGTCACTTTTCATCACTAAGCATAACTTACTTACTGTTTATATTACGGACTTTCATTACTCTGTTAAAATCATAAAATGACTTCTTGCCATTGCCTATAGAATATAATAATAAAAAACAAGGACTACCACTGCATACAAAGTAATTGCGATCGATTTTTTCTCATCAGCAGCATTTGCTACATTTTTAAAAATATTTCTTTGCTCCAGCAATGCCAAGTTGGTAGAAGTTTCCTACACATGTCAATTTCATGACTCTGCATTCCCACATTCTGTTCCCACTTCTTAAAAATGCCTCCCCCTACTTAATGGTCGGGCAAAATAACAACTACCCCTTCTTTGAAAGCTAGCTGAAGATTGAACATATCTGTCAGAGTTCCCTTGAGAAATATAGGCAGAACTGGTGGCTCCATTTCCTGTGATTCTAGAACATTTTGTGTGAACTAACTTGTCTTACTCCATGGGCTACTTTGGAATGTGATTATTTGAATTCTTGTGCATCCTACCAAAGCCTGGGCTCCTTGAAGTCTTGGATATATAGTATCTTACTTCTCCTTAAATGTTTTTAAAAAGAAAATTGGATAGATGAATAGATGATATTTGATGTTTGGTTTTAATGATGAAATTACATATTTCTTATGAGTTAACATATTGTTTAAATAAAATGTTTTTATTTTTGAGAGAGAGAGTGCATGCAAGTAGGGGAGGGGCAGAGAGAGGGAGACAAGATTGGAAGCCGGCTCTGTGCTGGCAGCAGAGAGCTCCGACGTGGGGCTCCAACTTAGAAACTTAGGAACCGGGAGTTCGTGACCTGAGCCAAAGTTGGACGCTCAACCAACTGAGCTACTCAGGTGCCCCAAGCTGACACGTTTTAAAGACATAAATACATCATTAAATCTCTCATACTGTTGCTACAGCTTAGTACATCAACAAGTCATACAGCGTTTGAAGTAACTGACACCCCAGAAACTCATTTATTTCCTAATCTGTCACCATTGTTGAGATCAACTTAATGATCTTTTTTGAAACATAGATTTAGAAACAAAGACAAAACTAATGAATGCAACATTTCACCTTTCATTTCTTGTTTATTTGACTAGTATTCCGTTCACCTCATCACAAAATAGAAGTTTAAAATTCTTTAACTGTGTTTCTGGTATTTTTATTTTACGCCTAGAAGGCATCTCACATTATTCTATAAGCTGCCATAATCTGTGACTTTTCTGTAGGTAAATTTCGAATAAAGAGTCACTGACAAAAATGGAGTGACAGAGGTGACTTTAAAGTCAACCACTCAGTCACAGATGTTCTTCTAGAAATGCATTAGTGTCCAGGGACTAAATTACATGCCACCAAGTTAAATCCTAGCAAACTGATACTGGTAATAATGTAATCAACAGGAAAAGTACCACCAAGTTGGGTTATATCAATAATTCTTAGAGTTATAATTGCAGCCTATTTCCATTAGAAAAATACACATAGAAGATACTACCATTTCTCGTGACAAAGTAAAAAAATGCAAGCAGTTTGCTAGATTTTTAGTATAACACTCTGTCATGTATGTGTTAGACAAGAGGATAGTAAACAGCTATGAACTTTGGTCCTCAGTTTTTCTCACATAGGGAGAGCATTCGCTGAAGTGTAAAAAAGGAGAAAACAAAAATAACTTCAAAGAAATCTAGAAGCAAGGAGAGCAGGAAATTAGGAAGGATAATGACTGAGGGAATTAGCAAGAACGATTGAGGGAATACCTACAATATAACAACTTTTTCAGATCATATCAATTTTCCTCAGGTAATATTTTCAGTAGCAATTTCAGTTTTGGAGCCCCAATATTTTTTTTTTTCTGTGTGCAGTACTCTTGCTCAGAAAGCAATAACTTCTGAAAAACAGCCATCATGCAATCTCTTTTGTCAATAAAAGGAATAAAAGGCAACAATGCCTGAAGCATGACATTTAAATATGCCTTAAATCACTCATGCGGCTATTCCATTAATAGTGCAATACAGCCATAGAGGCTTGTTCTGTGTCAACTTTATGGATTTCATTGTTTAATTTAAAATAGATATTGGGAAGCTCTCTCATGAGTTATTTTATGACCATTCCTTTCACCAAAAGCTTGCATGTAATTCCACAGATATTAAGTTTTTGACTCTGGACAGAGAAATACTGTGCACATAAGATTTTTGTTAAACTGAATTTTCTGAACATTTTAGATTTGATGTACCATTACCAGATACTGAGATACCACCGCTTTTTGGATTTTCACAACTCTCTATTAGTTGTGTAGTTATCGAAGCAAAGAGTGTCTACAACTCTACATCTAGCTGACTAAATGCACATATCTTCAGATTATAAAAGAAGAGCAAAACATTGACATGTTTTTGCAAACAGAAAACTTAGGTGAAACCCATGGCATCCTCACCTAAGTGGCTCTCCATATTTGAGAAATCCTGGTACAAATGACACTATGTTACTATCTTTGGCCACTGACGTACATTTACAAGGTTCAGAGCTTTTGTTGAATTAATTGGGGCTAAGAAACAAATTTCGACCTAAGTGAATACTTTGTTCTAGTTCATGGTTATTGGTTGGGGTTGTTAGGAGCTTGGGACAATAAAACAGGCTTACTAAAAAGGTGGGTAAATAGTTTAAGACTAAGATTGGGAGGAATTAAGGTAATTTAGAAAGGTTGAGAAAAGAAGCACTCAGCAAGTTTTATAAGTACTTTGCACTGTTCCAGATGAAAGAGGTAGAAATGTGATAAGAGATAATCTTAGTTTCAAGATTAAAGCCAAGAAAAAACATGGAAATTAACAAACCATACGATCCAATGTGAAAAGTACTAGAATCCAGATGAAGGATCCATATGAACGTATAGGACCTGAGCAATTCAAATATGACTCAGGAGGAGTGGAGTGTGTGAAATACCAGGTAATAACGCTTGCACATAAATTAATCATTTGAACACTGGTAATTCTGGCTCAGTAACATTGTACATAAAAATATTAACTTCCCCACTACAATACAACTTATGTTTTAGAAAACTGAATTGTCTTTTAAATTCTCAAAGAGACTAAATTATTTTCTACTTTTCTGCTATGCTTTGTATCATTCACACTGCCTGAATTCTGCCTTTACCTGTGGATAGTAAATAGTCATCATTTTTGATCTACCTTCTATGTTATTTCCTGTATCCATTCACCTCCAGCTCTCCGGGTAATACTTAGTTGTTTCCCCTGTATGCTCAGAGCATGTTATATTTATCTTCACATCATAACTTATCATCAACTTACTTGTAGGCTTTCTTTTCCAGGCTGTATCATTCTTGAGGTTAAGAATGTACCTCATTCTTCTATGTAATTGCCTCAGTGGTTGATATATAGAAGGTGCTCAATAAATGTTTATTAGATGAATATATGACTTCATGCATGAAAGTACCCAAGATTATTTAAGAACAGTTTGTGACCTCCACAGTGTGACATGAAGGTTGCCTCCCTCATCCATCCGCTATTGCTTAAATCCATTCTTCCAGATCTTGAGCTATTTTAATCTTTGCATTTTTTTAAATAAAAAAAACTACTCAAACATTATCAGTGAAGATTTTGGTAAAGATAGAACACTTCCTGAGACAAAGCAGAATTTAAGGTAAGACATGAGTTGCCAGAAGATATTTTACCAATCTCACAGTTTTACTCAGACCTAGCTCTGAAAACTACCTTACCTAGAATTTCCTGTTCTCACAATGCTTAGTGTTTATTTTAATGATATCCCCGATATCTCTTTATAGATATCATCTAACTGAATGGTTACATCTAATGTAGCTGGTGAACTCCTGAGGGGTTCTTACAACACTTGATGCTCCAGACCACCTGCTTTAAAAAAAAAAAAAAAAGAAAAAGAAGAAGAAAAAGCTTATGATAGTCACACTATTAAAAGAAAGCTGAAAGAATGGTCAAAGCTTTCTTTTGTTGAACCCACTTCAGAAATGAGCTATTATTATCTGAACTATCGTCTTCTTAAGGCTGAGTGCAATGAAGACATAAAATAAAACTAAAATAAGCCATAAATTCGGACTTGTACCAGGCTGCTGAAATTTCCAGTTGTTCTCAAAACAGCTTTCTATAAGCAGGGTAGATTTTTTTGCTTAGATTTTCAGTTCTATCTGGCCTCCCCAGGTAGACAGAGGCTAAGAGGTTGTACAATTGGGATAACATAAAGAAGAGCATTTTACAGAGAGTAAAGCTAATAACTAGCATTTGAGTGGATTTTTGAAGGAGATTCAGATCCCAGGCAGAAAAAGAGATGAAGATACAGTTGTCCCTCATTATCTACCATTCTTTTTCCCACAGTTTAACTACCCATGGTCACCCATGTTCTGGAAGCAGATCATCTCCTTCTGAGATATTGTCGGAAGGTCAATAGTAGTCTAACACTATGTCACAATGCCTACGTCATGCACCTCACTTCATATCATGTAGGCATTTTACCATCTTACATCACCACAAGAAGGATGAATACAGTACAAAAAGCATTTTGAGAGAGAGAAAGACCACATTCACATAACTTTTATCACAGTAAATTGTTATAATTGTTCTATTTAATTATTCATTATTGTTAATCTCCTACTGTGTCTAATCTGTAAATTAAATCTGTAAATTAAACTTTATCATACGTATGTATATTTAAGAAAAAAAACATAATATATATAGGGTTCAATATTATCTGCTATTTTAGGCAACCACTATGAGTCTTGGAACATAATCCTTGTGAATAAGATGAGACTACTGTATTAATGATGTTGTTAATGTTACAGGGAGATTTCAGATTTCACAGTAGCTTGCACTCTTGTGATATTCTGGATGTTTTATCATTTATGGTAAATTTCAAAAATGACTGGGATTCTCTCTCTCTCCCTCTCTCTTTGCCCTTCCCCCACTCATGATTTCTCTTCCTCAAAATAAATAAATAAACTTAAGGAAAAAAAAATAAGCGGGTGGGAATTCTTCTACCCATATGTTAAAAACAAGTTTGTCTTGTGACTTTCTTTGATTGAATGAATAAATCAGAAATGTTAATGTGCCTCCAGCCTATGTTTCAAGAGACTTATAATTTTTATTAACTTCTCAGAATACCTGCCACCTACTACAATGTAAACAAGATTTGACTTGATTTTTAGATAGAGAGAGATGTGTGATGTAGACACTCTTATTAGCCATGCTAGTAGAAAGGCATCAGATGTGAGAATAAGACCATTTCAGATATCACAGCCCATAGCCAAAACTACAGAAGCATGAATGAGCCTACCAAGATCAGTGTAGCCTGGCTATAGAAGCAAAAATGATACAATGATCAACAGAGTCACTAACAATAATAATGGTTGTTGCCTTAAGCATTAAGTTTTGGGATGGTTTGCATATCAAAAATCTGCTGATGCTTTCCTTATTATAACATTCACTAACTACTTATTGAACACTACTTTGTGCCCATTGTATTAAGAACTGGAGATACACAAGTGAAAAAGTCATAGTCCCTGGCTTCAACGTGTTTGCTATCTTTTGGGGAATATACAATAAAATAAATGCTATAATAGGAATAATCAGAGAATGCTATGGAACATCCAACTTAAGAAATGCTTATCTATAGAAACCGTGTACTTAAACGAATGTATTCTTTTTAATTTTTTTAATGTTTATTTTTATTTTTGAGACAGAGAGAGACAGAGCATGAGTTGGGGAGGGGCAGAGAGAGAGGGAGACACAGAATCCGAAGCAGGCTCCAGGCTCTGAGCTGTCAGCATAGAGCCCAATGCAGGGCTCGAACCTATGCACCATGAGATCATGACCTGAGCCGAAGTCGGAGGCTTAACCAACTGAGCCACCCAGGAACACCCTATATGAATGTATTCCTATTTAAGCATTTCTATAAAGTTAAAATAGCCAAACCGATACTCTGTTCTAAATGTAGTGTGCTGAACTGGTACCCTCTGTTTTCTAAATATTCGAGGAGTTAGAATAAAAAGAAATGTAATCAGATCATATTCTAGCCTTCCTGCATAGCAAAAAGGGAGCTCTGTATGCTCAAACAGGGACAGGAGAGAACCAAATCCTTCTCAAACAGTAATCCAGCCATCTAGCACACAAAAAGGACAAAAAAACAAAGCCACGCCAGTGGAATTGTTTATTCCAATTGGGCTTTGACCATAGTTCCTAAGGAATGCAATTATTTCCCTTGGTTAGATGGTCTTACTTCTTAATGATTTAGAAAGAATATTAGAAGCACATTTCTCTAGTGTAGAAAGTCAACCCATATCAATGCTCACACATGGAACATGATCTCATACACTTAACCCTCCATATCTCCACAACAAATCAACCATGTCTAAAGGGAATCTCACCCACCTTCAAGGAAAATCTCTATATTGATCTATCACGGATGCTTCTTGATCTAGTAGGATAGCTCTTTTAACCACAGTTCCTTCTAAGTAATCTCTTAGAGTACATACTCCATATTATTATTCCCTAATAGGCAGATTATTTCCCGTATTATAAGAGACCTAAGGAAATCCTAATGTCTTGTTTTAAGTAATGTACATTTTTGAGTGTGTTTGGTAATAGAGTAACTATTCTAGTTCCTGAAGGTGCACACAAGTTTTTTATGATGAAGTAATCACACAGAAACCATGAGGGTTGATGGGGACCTATGTGTTTGAGTGATTTTGATATTGTACATAAACCTGCAGACGTCACAGTGAAAAAATCAACTTGAAAAATATGTCTTATTCAATGTGCAAAGATTGAAGCAAACATTTGATATGCAGCTAATTTCTAAGTTTCTTGTTTTGCTTTTTCTCACATCAGCAAATGTGCAGTCAATATAGTATGTGCAAAGCCTCAGATATAATTATGTATATAACAGATTGTAAATAGCCTTTCAATTTTTTGGTAATTTACATATTTTTGTGTGCACAGAATATTCTGAAATGAACATATGATACCCAAAGAAGGTTAAAGATAGGAATAGATCATCGTTATTTTAATGAAGCAAAGTTCTTGCATTTCTAATCCTTGTGCTCAAACAGTAAACCAAAGCATTAACTGAGTCACTTTCATGAATTTACTCTCTCTCTCTCTCTCTCTCTCTCTCTCTCTCTCTCACATGCTTGGATTCACCAGTTATTATGTGTTAGCTCTGTGTCAGGAACTGTCCAGGAGGCAGTGAGTATAAAGCTAGTTAAGTACCATGGAATTCACAGAGGAAACAGATCCTTTCTTTATGAACGAATCCAATGAGAAAGTACACAAAAGTTATCATGGACATGGGATCCTGGGGAAATATAAAACCCAATTTATTACATAACAGTTGGAAAGTAGGTGACACATGACTCAGTAATCAGTCTCATGTCTCTCTATAATAAATACTAGAGAATTTTTTATCAACTAAGTTGCTTTTTAAAGGCAGATAGAAGCAGTTGCTTGTAACAAGTATAGTCTTTCATACACAACCATTTTGTCCCATTCCAGCCTTTACTAAATTGCCCCAGGAAAGGGTGTTTTTGGCACAATTATTTGAAACAATTTTATTTAGTGTTATATTAAACTTTACTTTGTATTATGAACAATAAAGAGCTCCTGGCAGGACTAATGTTCTCTATTGTCTTATAGAAAAGCCTTTACTCTGTGGTTTCTTTGTGACTACTTTTTAAGCCACAGATCTATTATAAGGTTAGTTTATTTAAAACTCTGAACACATATTCCATTAATTTACTTAACCAGGTACAGATGAATTGTCATAAACTGAAAGAGATTTAAGAAGTCAGAATATCATCTCCAGACCTTTCACTAGGGAGCACTTCATCTTCCTTGTATATACCTCAAACTTGGTAGAGTCATGTAAATTCAACTATTGACATACTGACTGAGGGAAGGCACCAATTCCCATATATATATTGAATATTAGACAAGCTCAAGTTATTTCTTACAATTACTAAATAAAATAAGTAGAAGTTCTAGTTTCTTTCTCCCATTCAATACATTATCTTGTACATTGGGAATACCAACGCCTCACTGCTCTAGGGTAAGAAAAGCATATTAATTGCTGCCCAGTATGCACACATACATGCATACGAAACAACCAAGTGATACACTTATGCTTACAAATGCAAATCTCTCTATGATTCTCTATACAATATATTCTATTTTATTAAAAACATTTATTGTGATCCACTAAATTAACTTTATAATTTATTAATGTGTAGCTATATGCAGTTTTAAAAATATTGTTCTCAATAATGGAGAGATATTAAAGACTGTGAAGCATAGTGGTGTTATTGTTAGGTCTGTAAGGTCCATTCTGGTATCTGAGTGGACAGAAGCCTAGACAGGGAAACAAATAGGAGGTAGCTACATTACTTTTACCAAAAAAATAATGTTTTTCAAATTGGAGCAACATTCATAGGAATTGAAAGGATAATTTTAAAACACACTAAAAAATATTTAGTAGGTTGAATCAGTAATACACACTTGCTTAACAGCTATGAGTAGTTGGAGGGTTGGGAAAGGGTAGAGAGATAAACCAGGGATAAATCCCTGTTTTACAACATTGAACTAATGAATTCTGATGTAGCCAACAAGATACAGTAAATATCAGGGGATAATTAAGGTTAGACATATTGACTTTGAAATACCTCTAGAATATCTGTTTAGAGATGTCTAGCTGGCATTTGAATGTTAGATCTGAAGTGCCAGCAAGAAGTTTAAAAACCAGAACTGTATAAGTCATCAGTACATAGTAACTACTTCCCAGTCTGAGCAAAGACAGATTACCTAGAGAGAAACTCAAAATTAAAATAGCAGATCTCAGTGGCAGAATTCAAAATAGCAGACCTCAGTAGCAGTGAGAACTAATACCTACAAGATAGATAATGCAAGAAGAGTCTCAAGATAACAGTGTGGAACTTGGAGGACCAAGTTTGTGAAGACTCAGAAGGCTGATGAATAATTTCTAGATGTTCAGAGATATCAACAGTGTCAAAGGCAGAGAAGAAGTCCATCAAGACTTAAACAATAAATGGTCATTGTGTTTGAAATTATAAGGTCATTGATGAAAACAGTGGGAGACATTTCTGCAAAATTCATGAGAAAGAAGCCGGCCGCATTCCTGGGGTACAGAAGTGGGTGCAGACACACTGTTTGCACAGTATCCTTGTGACAAGCTTGTGGGTGACAGAAATAGAGAAAATATATGAGCCTATTATGAAATCAAGAGAAAGGTCTTTTATCTTTTGATGGTCTGTTTTGTTTTCATTTTTGTTGAGTGGAGGACTAAGAGTTTCGAAAATATATTGGGAAAGGGAATAAGAATGATGAATACAAATTTAATGATTTCATACAAATTAAAATAAAAGCCTATATTCACAACAAAAATATCAGTAAGGAATGTGATCTTGTGATCTCCAAAATAAGAGATGTCAGTGACTAATTTTTTTAAATAAACTGATTTTTAAATCTATAAAAAAAGAAAGAAGAATGGCAAAGCAAAGTCTTAGAGTCATTGAGAGAGGACATTTTTACTTAACAAAATACATTTCTACATCTCACAAAACCTTCAAAAGGATTTTATTATTAATTAGAATTCCTGACTTACATTCAAGCACATTATAAAATTAGGAAAAATAAACATGATATATTGTGACAAATTAAAGACGGATGAAATTCCTTTGATATTCCACCATTAAAGAGGTAAAGCCGAGGGGCATCTGGGTGGCTCAGTCAGTGAAGCATCCAACTGCAGCTCAGGTCATGAACTCACAGTTGGAGGGTTCAGGCCCCACATTGGGCTCTGTGTCGACAGTTCAGACCCTGGAGTCTACTTCAGATTCTGTGTCTCCCTCTCTCTCTGTCCCTCCCCTGTTTGCACTCTCTCTCTCTCTCTCTCAAAAATAAACATTAAAAAAAAAGTAGAGCCGATGGTCCCCTCCCTTGAATCTAAGTGGAGTTTTGAGACTTTTGAAACCAGTACAATATCGCAAAAGAGAAACTTTGTCAGTTTCTGAATCTAGGCATTGTCTCTTGACAATTTACCTAGAAGCTTTTTGCTGCTATGGGAGAAGTCCAAATACCTTGACATGATCATGTTGGAGTGGTTAGACATAGACACTGCGGTCAACTGGCCCAGCTGAGTCCCACTTTCCAATCATTGGAGCCAAGGCACCAGACATGGATGAAGCTGTTTTGACCTTCTCTATCAGCTCGTCAGGCTGCTGAACAACAACTATTGACTTTAGTCTATAACACATGGCAGAGAATCACCGAGATGAATCCTGACCCATTAGGTCATTAAATACAATAAAATAGTTCTTGTTTTAAGCTGCTAAGTTTTTAGGTAACTTGTTATGCAGCAGTAAGTACCTGGAACACATGTTTTAAGAAAGATTATCCTATTTCACAGATTAACAATAAAAAGGTAGTAAATAGCTGCAAAAAAAAAAAAAAACATGTCCCATTCACCCCTCAACTGTTTTCTTGACAATCATTTATCTTAACTCCCTCTTTATATGCTACCTGGGGGAAGAAAACAATAGATTTTCTCAGCATTTGATTTGTTTTTATTCAATAATGATACATGATTACTTCATAATTATTTTTTTAATATACCATTTACTATATTTAGATATGGCACTAAAAGAAAGAGAATCCTGATTACAACATTTATGCTATTTTTTATACTCATTATCTATACTTTTAAGTAATGTTCTTTAATAAAGAATAATAGCAGTGCCCTAGTGGCTCAGACGGTTAAGTGTCCAATTCTTGATTTCTCCTCAGGTTCAGGTCATGATCTCATGGTTCCTGAGATGGAGCTCTGTGTCGGGCTCCATGCTGACAGCACGGAGCCTGCTTAGGATTCTCTCTCTTCTGTCTCTCCCAACCCCGCCTTCAAAATAAATACATAAATAGCAACAACAAAAAAGAATAATAAAAAAATATCACTGTATGTTAGCAAATATTTCCCATTGTTAATAATGCATATTCAAAGTAGACTAAAAGAGAAGGATTGCTAGCTAATGTATAAAATGTAGTGAAACCTGGTTATAGTTTTCAAATAATGCTTATTCTCCACACAAACTCATTAAAGCAAAACAAAACAAAGTCAAAAACCATAAACAAAATATCTAGGTAAGAGCCTTGATGTTCAAGGTAGGTTATTCCTTATGTAAATTAGAATCACTTGAATAATAGAAATTATATAAAAAGTTCCATGAAGTCTATTTTCTTTCATTTTGTGTGGTTTCCTACAGACTATAATCACCAATTGTTTTAACTTAAATAGCGTTGAGTGTGAGCATTTTCACTGTGATAAATTCAGGCACAAACCACAGGAAGTAGTGATGCAGTAAATGGAATTTTTTCTATGGAGACAGTGTTATCTCTAATATCCTGTGATGCGTTAGGACTCATATTGCTGCTGGCATGAATCTGTTGAAGAAAACCAGTAACAAGGTATCAACTTCTTCCCTCTCAAGTTGTCCGCATCTCTCTACCACCACTAATGATGAAAATGTGGGTGTATTAAGTAAAGGTAAGTATCTCTTGATAGATAGGTAGAAGATAGATAGATAGATAGATAGATAGATAGATAGATACATACATACATACATACATACAGATAGATGAAACAGTCCCTCTCTACTACTGTTCAAATGTTATACGAAGTACAAAATTGGGAATTTTAACGTGGTAGGTAAATTGATTATTTCATATGGGATATAATGAATGCAAAGCAAATATTTTTGCAATTATCTTCTAAGATTAAAGATAGTTATTTTTGACATTAAAAAGAACTGCTTTAGGAAATTAAATGTTTAAAGATTTATGTAAAATTGCTTATAATATCTATTTCTGCCTAAATTTCATGTTGGGTGCACATTATTTTAGCTAACAATAGTCTGAGTGATCTTATTATTTTATTTTCTTATAGTAAAAATATGTGTTTTTGATTGCAATGTTCATTGCTTGGACTATGATAAAAATGCTGAAAAAGTAATGCTATATAAAGCAACCCTGGATTGGATCATTCTTTTTATTAATGGGTATTTCCTCTGCTTAACAAAAACTAATTAATGTTAAGTACTATTTGAAGAGAAATTTTTATGTAAAAGATCAGATACAGAATATTTTTCAGTGCATGATTAGCTAAAAATATCTGTAAAATAAATTTTTATAATACTTGCTATTCATATGGAAAAAATTGAATTTCAAGGGGTTATATAAGGACCTTTCTTTAAAATTTAATATTATGCAATTAATTTTAACAACAGCATTATTATAAGATGAGGGATAACCTCTAATAATTCATGTAAAAATTGTTACTCTGTTCTCTTTCATTAGTGAATGCACAATTATATGATTTAGATAAAACCCAAAGATAAAGACTCATAAATCCCTCATTCAGTGGACACATATTTATTGAGTGCTTAATATGTATCAGAGATAGAGTCACAAACAAAAACTCCAGAGTGTTTGGCTTTGGAAAGCTTACATTCTGAGTGGAAAAATATAGACTAAAATAAACAAAATTAGTATGTCAGATTACAAATACTAAGAATAATAGAGCAGAAGAAGGAACACAGAGTTCATGAGAAGAGTGTTTGTGAGAAGAGTTCGTGAGAAGAGTCTGAGAAGAGTGTTCTATTTTACATAGTTCAATCACGGAAGACCCTTGAGCAGAGCAGATGAGATGAAAGAAAGAGCTATGTAAATATCTGTAATAAAGACATTCTGGCTGAGGAAACAGAATATGCAAAGAGAATGAGAAGAGAAAAGGCCACATGACCAGCTGCCAGAACAGATGAACAAGTGGAGAGATTAAAAGGTGACCAGGACAGGGGCACCTGAGTGGCTCAGTTGTTTCGTCAGACTTCAGCTCAGGCCATGAGCTCAGAGGGTTCCAGTCCTGTGTCGAGCTCTGTGCTGACAGCGCAGAGCTTGGAGCCTGCTTTGGATTCTGTGTCTCTCTCTATCTCTGTCCCTCCCCTGCTCATGCTGTCTCTGTCTCAAAAATAAACATTAAAAAAAAAAACAAAAACAAAAAAAGGTGACCAGAGAGTAGAGATGGGGTAAGTAAAGATTCTTGGAGGACCCAGAAGGCCAAGGTAAGGGCTTTGTCATTAATTTTCAGGAAGATGGGAAGCCACCTCAATGTTTTGAGCAGAAAGTGACATTTTGACTTTGGTTGTGAAAAGATCACTTTGGCTGTGATGTATCATTAGATACATAATATAGAATTACATTGATTGCTAATAACAAAGGAAAGTAAATCCAGAATTTCTCATGTTATAAATCATTATAAGAAAGTAAGACAAATCCAGCTCAAAGGTTCAATTTAATTGGTAGTTTTGAAGATATTTGCAATGCATTTTATGGGTCTAATTGTACTCAATCGTGAGGTCTCGTCATTATTATAAGCCCTAATGTCAAATATGAAAATTACAATTTCTCATTAGGGAATTCTGAAAAGTTCTTGGGTGATCTTCCATTAGCCTCACTTTTACTTCCATTTATAGTCTTACATGTCTTTCAAGGTCTAAATTACTATTCATCTAGCTCTCATCCAGCTATGAGTAATTTCTAATAGACAGATCCCCCGTTAGCTTCTGCATAGCAAAAAGCATGTGATGTACTAATTGAATCTCAATTAGCTTACATCATATCTCTTACAGAATTTCAAAACATGATTGTTACCATGTGAAAGGTTTGGAGAAAGGAGGACAAACATTTTTCTTTCTGTATTGCTGTGAAAGGGAACGCAACTATCTGTTGAGAATTCATAGCTTTCATCATCAAAATATAGAAGAAGCCTATAAATAAATAAAGGGATAAGGTGCCTTCTTTTATGAGCTGTCAGAGAACACTAAAGAGTGCAAGATATGTTTACTTTAGACACAGGTCCAGGTGGCAGCATCGGCCACAAGAAGCAAAACCACAGGTTCTTTCCTCTCCTCACCTGTGCTACTGTGACTTGCCTCAGTTCCAAAATAATTAGAATGAATTGTGGTTTCTTACTGGAAAATCACTCCGCTGGCTGACTTTAATCTTTCTTAGAGATGGTCCACAAAGAAAACAACAGGGAAATAGCAAATAAGTTGGAGGCAAAAATAAAGCCAAGCGAATTTATACTAAAAATGGTAGAAACTCCTCATAACTAATAAGATGCAAATTAATTGTAATTTCCACAGTACATTGTACTCCCTGTTAGAAGTTAAACTATGATATTTTTTTGAAAACACACTTTAAAAGGGGGAAAGTAGTATTTAGGCCAGGAACCTAGAGAAGTTTAGACATATTCAAAGAAAAGAGATGCTGTGCAGGCCTCAGAATATTGTTTCCTCATTTCCTCCAAAGGTTCTGGTGAAATGAACGGAAGAATGTATGTCGTTTATGAACAATTAGGTACTTCCTATTAATAAAATGTCTCACTATAATGAAAATAATGAAATAAATAATTAAATAGTGGCAGAATTTAAAAATAATTTATGAATAATAGCCCTATAAGTATTCAGCAAATGTGAGATGAAGAAAGGGTCCCAATTAACACCTGGTTTCCAATGTAGCTGTATATATATTTATAGCACTTATTATTTGAGAGTCATTATTCTAGGCTGGAGGGATACAGCTTTGAATAAGTGCTTGCGTTCGTGGAGCTTACATCTAATGAAGAGTGACAGATCATAGACAAATAAATCAATGAAAAAGAACATTGCAGAAAGAAATGAATAGTACAGATAAAGTAAAAATAGAGGGAAAGAGTCAAGGGGTATTGGTTGAATTAGGCCACGCTTTAGATTTAGGAGTCAGGGAAGCAAGGTGTTTCAGAGATTTCAGTTGAATTGAAACTGAAAGGGCAAGTATTCTAGATGGAAGACATAGCAAATGCAAAGCCCCAAGGGGAGACAAAACTTAAAGCATAAAGAAGGCTGATGTAGCTGGAACACAGAATGTTAGGGAGGCATGGTAGGGATTGATTCAGAAAATGTAAGCAGGGATCAAAACTCGAATTTTATTTTAGTGTGATGCAAAGCTACTGAAGGGGATTAAACTGAAGAGAGACATGGTTTGATTTATATTATAAAAAAGTTACCCTGAGCTCTATGTGACCAAGGTCGAAGTAGAAGTTAGGAGGTTACAGGCACGATTCAGATGAAAGGCAATGATGTCTTGGGCTGAGAAACTTAACTAAAGTGCCAGGAGAAAAACATTTTAATTATAATAAAGAATAAAGTATTTTAAGAACCCTTTAGCACTTTACAATCATCCACTGACACATGTACAATTGATATATAATTACAGATCATTCTGAGCCTTTGATTAATATTGGCTCCCTAAGGAGTCTTATTAAGCAAATATTTGTATCATTAAGACTAATTGATTTTCTTTTAGACGTACAGACTAGTGCTTTTTACAAATGAATGCACCAAACTTAAGAGAAAGATCATGTAGAGAACATTATCTATCATAGTTACCTAGACATCATCAGAGGCCTGGAAGCTAGGAGAACATATTCACAGCACGATGCAAAATTAAAGCTACCTGTCCTTGACTCCATCTTCAATAATAAATACTTAAGGACCTTAAGATGATGATGATGATGACCGATGATTGATGATGAAGATGCTCTTATAGTATTAGATGGGAGAATAAAAGTACTCATTTAAGGTGTTAAGCATCTTAATTTTTGAACTGTTTTCTATTAGTAGTGATAGATTTAGGTCAGTTCATTCATCACTTTCTTATAGACTCTCTTGTGATGAATTGCGAGAAGCCATTGTGTTAGGAGTTCAAGATGAGGCCAAGGAATAGAACCATAAATTTAATGGAGACCCTGATCCTCTGTGTGTGTGTGTGTGTGTGTGTGTGTGTGTGTGTGTGTGTGTACATACCTCTGAGCTGGCAGGTGACACAAAAGAGGAAGAAGCTATTACAGATTTTACTGAGTGGTACCCATTGTACTAATTCTTTAGCTATTTACAGGTGATCAGAACAAGAGAGTTCACACAGATTCCAAACACAACAGCCAGCCCAATGTCAAAGATATTATTTATTGTAATTGCTATTCAAATGTTAAGCTTTTAAAAGCAAAACTCTAAATAAAGGCGGCCTGCTTTATACATTAAGCACAAAAGGGACAAGAAAGTATCAGCATGCAGAAGAGTGTCTGGTACAGTAAATATCTGTTAAAAGCAAAGCCCTTATACAAAAGGTACGAGAGTCTGGGGTATTTGGAAGAGAGCAACCCCTGTGGTTGCATACTACAACCTACCCTCTAGCAGCAACTGAACAAGAGTAAATCATAATTACTGGGTTATGCTGCTTCAGGGAATATGGATTAGAGTCTGAAAGTGGTATCCATAATTTCTTCACCCTATGTGTATTTGGTGACATCTGCAAAGTTTTAGATCTAGACTATGGTCAAAGCACTACTTTTTACACATGTATCCATCAATTCATAGAGATTGAAATGCACTTCAGTGCTTTCCTTCACAAATAAGAAACTTGAAATCTTGAGAGGAACTCACTTTACCTAAGCTAACATAGATGATTAGTGATTTGTGGACACTAGGACATCAAGTTAATGAAGTACCATTTATATTACCCTGAGTAACCAAGTACCATCATGATCAATATGATTAATAAAATAAGGTATCTATAATTTTCACTTTTTAAAGTTTATATATAGTCTGTTTCTTATGCCATTAAACTCATTTTACACAGTTACACAAATAACATACTTCAATACTTTAAAAAAAAGAATAAATACTTTTTTGTTAAGGAGCAAAGAGTAATTTAAAATATATTAGAATGTCCTCAGATAAAGAACAATAATTCTAAGATTTTTTTAGTAATAGGCTTTCAGTTTGCACATTCTACTCCTTCTTAAATATTGTTATGAATGGCAGCCGTATCATATGAAGACCGTTTACTTTTTGATGTTACTCATATTATCAAATACACTTTTTTTTGTATTTGAATTTCAAGATAGAATGGAGAATTTCTTATGAAGGTATTTTAGGAGTCAGGCCCTATTAGGTTAGCTACATAAAGGATATGTATTCCTCTTATCATGTTTTTGGCATGAAATCAGAGATTGAACTACAATATTTAATCATGTGGCTCCTGAGTAATTATTTATTTGTTAGATTTCTCTAAAATTATGGTCACAGGGAATTTTCAAAACTTTTGCTTTCTAAAGATGATACATTCTATCTTCTTTTGTTTTATTCCCATTTTATTTCCACCTGTGAGGTACAGGCACAATGAAAATTTCATCACCTATAGAACAACTTAAATCTCTAAAGCTAGAGAACACTTAGGCACAACAACAGCTAAATTGAGATAAATAGTAGATTCTGGTATTTTCTCAGTCCTGTACTACTGAAACTATGCTGAAAAAGTAAAATCATCAAAGCTGAGGAAGCACCAAAAGGCCTTCAGAAATCTTTTATAAGAAGTGTTACTCAAGAACTAGGCTCAAGTAAGTACATCTTGCTACATGTGCTTACTAGTCTTGTAAAACACTCTTCTGCATTGTCTGGACTCATTTTAGACTGTTCTGTTTAGAGTCTTTGAAGTTCCTTTGTCAAAGAGGAATTCTAGTCACAGCACTTATGGAAACAATACAGAGTTTTTAATGTATTAATACAGTATATGAAAAATGTAAGAATTTGGTTATATCTTTTGAAATTGTGTCAGCTGCACTATAGTGACTGAAACAAATAGGAATTTTTTTTCTCGTGATAGGAATAGTTTTAGAGGTAGGAGTTCAGACCTGAGATAGGAGCTTTCCAATGCCATCACAGTTTCTTCTTTTAACTTTTAACCTCACTCTCCATAGAATTTGGCATTTATCCCCATGCTTATAGGATGTTTGCTCTATTTCCAAGCATTTCATCCATACAGGACAAAGGGGAAAGGCCAAAGGCAAAAGGCAGAAATCAGATTTCAGCCAGTCCTTTCTCCTTTCAAAACTTTGCATGAAGGCCCACCAGTGACATCTACCTATATTTTGTTAGCTAGAACTGGATCATGTGACAATGGCTATTAAAAAAAAAAAATATTTAGGAAGGAAGCTGAATACAATTCCAAATTGAAAACAAACCAAAAACCATTTCCTTAGTTAAGGAAAAGAGGGGTAAATGGTACTAACAAATAACTAAAATTTGTTTCCCCTTAATCATTAAGGAAATGTCCATCTTGTTTAAAAGTTAGATAACTTCTTCTTTGTTGTAGAAATCTTTGATATTCCTTTACATACAATACCTAGTAGACCTTTCTTTTTCATACCTTTCTTTTCTTTTAATATTAAAAAATTAATGTTTATTTATTTTTGAGAGAGAGAGAAAGAGAGAGCACAAGCAGGGGAGGGGCAGAGAGAGGTGGAGACACAAAATCTGAACCAGGATCCAGGCTCTGAGCTGTCAGCAAAAAGCCTGATGCGGGGCTCTAACCCATGAACTGTGAGATCATGACCTGAGCCAGTCAGATGCTTAACTGACTGAGCCACCCAGGCACCCCTTCAGACCTTTCTTTCTTTTAACCAGGATCCTTTAGTACATTCTAGTCTCCCTTTTTCTATGTCTGTAGGCTCAGACACCCCTATACCAGAAAAAAAAAAAAACTCTCAACAATAATTCTTCTAATTTCAAGATGATGAGTAGAACACTTTCCTGAAACTTCCCTGAAAAGGGACATTTATGTTTTCTCTGTTTGGGCTAGTATGTTAAGCTTGAGGAAGAGAGGATTCCAACCCAGACCTATCACATGGTTGGGTCAACGTAAGAAGCATTATAGATTGGCTTCTCATCAGGAAACAAAGCAGTTCCTCTGTGAATATCAGAACATGCAAGTCCCCATTCCAATTACACATTCAATGTCATACATAACTGTGCTGAACATGAGTGGAGATTAACTGTAGCAAATTTCTTAACCAATTCAGAGTCAAACTTGGATAGCCATAGATTTATGATCATCATGATTTGCCATGACATGAAATTGGAAGTCGGGCTTATGATATGTCACATGTCTCTAGGCCATCTTCAGACTGAATATAAATTCATAATTTCAGATAGAGGGCCTTCTCTCTATAATATAATCTCTGTAATCTTGATCCTTATCTCTGTAAATTTCTCTGTGAAAGGTGAGGATTTTCAGGATTTATTAACATTAATATGCCAACCTATCCTCATCAGTATGTTGAAAGTATTTTATAAAGAGGGATTTTATAATAGAAAAGTAACTCATATATAAAATATTAAGGAATATGGTTGAGGATCATCTTTGAAGTTGTTCAGAACTGAGTTTAATTTCAGAATCAGCTATTTCAGTCTATTCAAACTCTTGACATCTCAGTTTCCTTATTTTAGAGTGACATAATAACACTTGCCTCATATGTTTGCTATAAAGCTTGAATAACATAATAAACATAAATGCTGGAAATAATGTTGTCATATATAATATGCTCAATAAATGGCTGCCACTATTAATAAACCAAACTAGAGGGTAGTGAAAATGACTAAGTCTTCTAGGATTTATCTACATTTAGAAGCAATGGAAGCTTGGGAGCTGCCCTTGTGTGTTTTTGTAAAACACACTGATATTAAATATGATTTTCCACATAATTCTCTGAAAATATATTTTAATGCTTTTTTTAAATATTCTGAATAAAGTCACATAAGCAGCTAAAAATCATGTATTATCAGTATATCCTTTTATCAAAGCAGAAACAAACTCTTTAAAGTGTATAAACAAACAAACCAAAAACTAACTAAAGATAGTCTTGGGTGATAAAGGAAGAAAATGGTTACCAAAGAGTTATCAAAGGAAACATTTAAATATCAAAGAGTAGTAATAATTAATAGGAAAAATATCTTTCTTATGATAGAGACTATGCTTAGGACAAAATGACGTGAGCCTGAGGAATCCAAGTGTACAGCAATGCTTGGAGAATCTTCCCATAGAGGAAGAGGGTCACAGGGACAGTAAAAAGCGTTATCAGAGGCCTTCAATTCTTTTATGTTTCATTAAAATGCTATGCACCAAACAGCCTTAATATTCCTTCAATTGTTACTTGTATTTGCTATTATAAGTCTACAAAAAATGGAATACCTAACACAAAACAACATAATGGGTACCCATAATTCATAGTAAGAAACAGGTTTGCACAAATGAAACTCATTCCTTATTATATCTCAGATTAAAGTCTCTTTAATTTTAAAGCATCCTTTCTAGCTAAAAAGGCTCATTCAATATTTAAATAGCATCAGATTTCATGTTAAATAAACTGCAAATGTTAAAACTCTTGTCTGAACTTAAGACAGTTTTGTTTTTGAAGAATGTACATTGGGCAAATACACATGTGATTACTCACTGTAGATTCCTCTGTCGTCTCTTTCCAAATAATCATAATTTGAATCTAAAGGAAAGGTCTGTAACTGACTTACTCTTTAAGTTAAAATTGATGATTATCAAGATATGCTCCATGTCTAATATAATTAGGGATAAAAATATAGATTTATTGTACCTGCTATGAACAAAGATGAATAAGAACTTGTCTCTGCCATCGAGAACCTTACACTCTCATAAGTGAGTCTGAATAATAAGCTAGCATTGACCTAAGTGCTATAATGAAAGAGTAAAACAAGCATTACTAGAAGGGAGGACGGAACAAATTTCTTGGCTATTCACTGAAAGAGAAGGTAAAACTGAGTGAAGACTTTCATGCTGCTATATAGTTTAGTACCTGGAAGAATGGAAGCATAGGTAAGAAACGAATTAGGTTAGAGGACAGCTGGTATCTTTTTTTGAAGTGGGGAAGAAGGAAGAAATTTCCAGAACTGTGGGCATACAAAATCCTAAGTAAGGAGACTCTTAGGTAGACACAACAAATGTCTGTGAGTAGGGAAAAGAGTGCAGTTGTATATAATTAGTTTCTAGGGGAGATGGGCTGTTAGATTATCCCATTTGGAGGACTTTGACATAAGGCTCAGTATATTTTAAAGCTACAGACAAGAAATTACACCCCTGACAATAACACTGGTTGTTCAGAACACTGAGAAAATAAACTATAAAGGGTTATTTTGTAAAATAGCCCCCTAAAATATTTGGGGCAATAGAATTGTTTCCTTTGTGGGTAAGCACATTTTAAACCTTTATGTATTTTGTTAAATTTATATATAGTTTATATGTAATTTGGTATAATTTGGTGTTTTTAATCTATTTGAATTGTATTTTTAATAACTAGATTTTTCTAATTATTCATTGCTATCATACAATATAATTAATTTTGTTCACTGATCTTACATCCTGGAACCTTGGTTAAATCATATTAATAAAGTTGTTTTTTGTTTTTTGTTTGGTTTTTTTTTTTGGTAGATCTCATTGAAATTTCTTTATTTACATCATGTCATATATGAGTGAAGAAAATTTTACTTTAGTTGCCAAATTCTCAGTTCAATGAGTTTTGCTAATTGTATACATGTAACCATCAAAGAAGATAAAACAGAGAAAATCTTCATCACTCTAGAGACTTCCATCTTGCAACCTTCCATTCATGCATTTAACCCTATCTCCCCTGAGTCAATAGAAATTGTTCAAATTTCTATTACTATATATATATATTTTTTACCTGTCCCTATAATTCATATAAATGGAATCATACAGCATATCCTCTTTTGATTTTGTTGTCTTTTGCTTACTGACCTTCATCTATGCTGATATAGATATAGATGATATAGATATAGATACAGATATAGATACAGATAGATTTTTTTTTCCTCTAGAAGCTGTATGATGCTAGCCTCTAAATTTAGGTCCATGGTCAATTGAAAATTATTATTTCACAAAGGCAGATATAGGGTCAATGCTCACATTTCTATATGATATTTACTTTATCTAACACCATTTATTAAAAAGATTTTCCTTTCTCTCACTGAATTGACTTACTGCCTTGGCCAAAATTAATTGATGAGATATGTGTAGGTCAGTTTCTGAACTCTGAACTCTCCACCTGTTGTATCTATTTCTTGTTCTTGGTGCTATAGACTTTACTAGAATTCTTGAAATCAGGGAGTACAGGTTTTCCAATATTTCTTCATTTTCAAAATTATTTTTCCATGTAAGTTTTAGAATAAGGTTATAAATTTCTTCAAAAACTACTGGAATTTTGAATGGTGTTCTGTTGAATTTGTAGATAAACTTTGGAGAATGCACATTCAACAAAACTGACTATTCCAATTCATGATCAATTATTTAAATCTCTGTTTCACATTTCTGTAATTATTCTCTGTGACTTGTTTAATTTATTCTTAGGGATTTTAGGTTTTCAATGTTATTATAAATTACAAATAGAATATAACAATGGAGCCATATCATTTATAGTAAAATAATCATGTTTAGATATATTCTTTATAATTCAATTTCTTATAATTTATTAAGACTTATTTTATGGCTAAGAGTATGGTCTATCTTGGTGAATGTTTTCTGTGATCCTAAAAATAATGTGCATTTGCAGTTGGGGTGTTACATAAATGTCAACAAAGTCAAGCTTTTTTTGTGTGTATGCTTGTGTGTGTGTGTGTGTGTGTGTGTGTGTGTGTCTGCCTGTCCTGTGTGTTTGTTTGTTGTCTACTTGTTCTATCTATTGCAAGAGAGGTGTGCTAAAATTCCCCAACTCTGATTGTGGATGTGTCTATTTCTTTTGCTTCATGTATTTGAAATTTTGTTTTCAGGTAAGTATACTTAGAATTGTTAGATCTCTTGATAACTTGATCCTTTTAGCATTATGAAATGTCCTCTTATCTCTGGTAATAGATACTCTGCTTGAAGTATAACATATCTGAAATTCACATAGCCAAACAGTTTTCTGATAATCAGTTTTGCATGGCATAGCCTTTTCACTCTTTTATTTTTATTTTTTTATTTTAAAATTTTTAAAGTTTTTAAATTTATTTTGAGAGAGACAGAGATAGTGTGAGTGGGGGAGGGAGAGAGAATCCCAAGCAGACACTACAATGTCAGCACAGATCTCAATGAGGGGCTCGAGCCCACGAAATCATGAGATCATAACCTGAGCCAAAACTGAGAGCTGGAAGCTTAACTGACTGAGCCATCCAGGAGCCGCTCACTGTTTTATTTTAAACCTCTTTATATATTTATAATTAAATTTTCTTACTTATACATAACACACAGCTGAATCTTGCTTTTTTAAAAAAAATTTTAATGCAGTCTGGCATTTGTCTCCTAATTGACATGCATATTCTATTTCCATGTAGTGTAATTATTGATATGGTTATATGTAAGTCTATCATTTTATTTCACTTTTTATTCATACGTTCTTATTTTTCTGTTTCTCCTTTTCTGTTATGTTATTTGGATAACTCAAGTATTCTGTAGTTTTCTATTTTATATTCTCTATTTGCATATTAGCTTTGATGTCTTATGTTATTTTTTATATGCTATTCAGGAGAACACAATATATATCTTTAATTTATCAAGATATACCTTTAAAATTATTAAAACACATTATAAAAACAGTACCCTTCCATTTATACTGTTCCATCCTTATATGTTCTTGAGGGGTTACAGTTTACTTCTCCATGTGCTACAAACCACACAGTACATCATATCCCAGGCAAGGATGCATCCTCTCCTATCAGGCTGCTGCTATGATAGGAAAAGATAGGATTCAGTAGGCAGAGAGGGAAAGGTTAGGACCTATGGTCCTTTGGTGGGGAAAAACACATATTTTGGAAAAATGCTGGGAGCATCCAACCACAGCAAACCCCCTGGGGCATAAGGCTACTCTTAAGAATGTAACAGACACCACCTACTCCCCCTCAGATTCCCCTCAAGAATTTGACAAAAGACCTGACAAAAAATAAGCAGTATACCATAAAACATATGACCCACAAGAACCACCCCTCATGCAATGGAATCGAGCCAATCAGGAATGGACAACGAAGCATCTAGAGTTATCAAGCCAATAAAGATAGGACCTGAGAAGGAAAGAGGGATGAGGGAAGGAGGGGTGACCAAAACCTTATCAAACAAAGACACTTGCCTATAGTCGCGGGCCTTCACTATCGAATGCCCACTCTTTGTAAAGAGAGCTTTCACACTATTCTTCCTTTCTGATCTTTTGCCTGCTATTCATATTGTGTCCACCTCTTCAATCTTCGAAGCAATGAGACAACAAATCCCAGGTATTGAGGTAAAAAATCCTGCAACATTGCTAATGTCAGAGACAAATCAATCTCACCTAGGGTTCTGAACTCCATCTAGGCTTTGTTGCAGCTTTCGGTAGAGTCCATTTACCACCAAATATTAATTCTAAAATCCAGAATTAACCTCTGAATAACATTGGCTGCACACAAAATCCTTAAGGTCACTGAAAAACTTGCAGCTTCCAAATTCACATATATGTTACCTAATGACTGATGGAAAAAGCTCATAGGCACACTTTTCGGTTGATGTGTCAACCATCCATTTTAAGAATTTTTATTTAACTTTTAATTTATCCAATCATCTTATATTGGTATGTAGATATGCTGGGTAGAGTAACATAATCCTAATGGTAGTTTTAGGCAATTTTGCTATATGTGATTTTAAGGAGGAAGTGATATATTTAGAGTGTTGGCAGAATAAAACAGTTAAGAGGATGGTCTTTACAGCCAACACAGTCAGTTCCTGTTCTGATATTCACAACCTGACCCCAGACAACTTCTCTAACATCTTCCACTTCCAGTTTTTCCAGCCCTGAATGAGGATAATAGTACCTATTCCATAGTGTTGATTTGATGAATAAATCATATCGTAATAGCAAACATTATTGAATTTTAGCCTTTGCCAGGCACTGTAACTTACATATAATTTACTCATGTTAACTAATTTAACTCTCTACTAATAGTGATTATAATTCATCTAGTACATTGCCACATTTTCAAAACTCAAAACTTGTTGCCAGTTATAATTTCAATACTCCAAAGTCTGATGGCTTACTAAAATAAGTTAGAAATCTTGTCATATTCTTAGCCCAGGAATAGTTGCATATCACAATATCATCAGCAAACACACACACCCCCTTGCACATACACATATATATACATACACACACATACACACATACAGACACCAGTGGGTCACTTTCAAATATCTAACAAAATATCACATTTGGTCATAACGGATCTGTGGAATAGGAAAGTTGGATTTATAAAACTTACTTTTAAAGTGAATAAATGGAAGTACATCATAGTTTAGTGATTTACTAAAAATCTCATGAGAAGCCCATGGAAAATATCAGATATGTAAACAGACATCTCTGTTAAGGGTTCTCCTCTTTCCTAATTACACCCAGTGTTTTCCTATATGAAGCAAATGGTTTTCCTTTGTAACTTTTCATTACATCTCTCAAAGCCTCTCTAAAAATATCACTTGCCTGGAATGTGTGACAGTGATTGGTGCCACCGAAAATTCATCACCTTCAGATGATTTTTTTTCACTTGATATTAGAATAGAAATTAGGATTTAATATATTGCTGGTTTTATATATAACTTCCCACAAACAAAGCAGTAATAAATTATTGTACAGGCATAATAAGCAACTGAAGGCTCTAAGTAATCATAAATCGTAATTACTATCCTTACTATTAGCATTTTAATAATAATTTATAAAAACATAATGAAGTTCTCATCAATCAAAACTACACTATCAAAAGAGATTTTTTTTGTTGCTAAGAACTTACTCCAACAAAAGTAAAAGTGATTGTTTTCAACCTCATGGAAGCATCCGCCAAATGTTCTTTATTTAGGAAAAGGTTATGTGAATGTGTTCAGAGTTTTGGCACATTCTTCTTACTAAGAACAGAAAAAGAAACAGCTGGAATTCAACACATTTAAAAGCATATCTTCACATATATGAACTGCTCAGTTTTTGTCAAGTATTTAATGGTTGTCTATTTAAAAGTTAGTTATCTTGTAAAAAGAAGCTAGTGAATTTTTGATAATCATATGCCTTGAATTGAAAGTATGCTATTCATTATGATTTAAAATGCTTCGTCTATGTTGAGTTTTAAAACAACTAGAGAAACAGATGTCAGACATCCAATGTTGCTATTCTCAATCAGAGATCATTTTTAGTTTAACTGTTCCTCTTCTACAACTGTAATAAATTTGCTTTCACATGCATTTCTGGTCACAAGAACTGCAACCCCTAAAAAATGTAAAGCAAGCTGAGATTTGCAAATGCCCCAGACGTTGTTATGCAAAGAAAGTCTCTGTCTAGCCTGAAAGAAAGAATTTAGGTGTTAATTAGGAGTGTGTTTAGAGAGTTCTCTAAATTCTAAGAAAACACAGTTTCGTAAAAGAACCCTTCCAGAAACTATCAAATAAATTCAGTGAGGTATTTTTCAGAACAAGTTGAAAAACGAGGTAGTAGGGTAGTAGCTCAATACTATGCACTTTGCCATTTATTTCCATGTTTGTGGAACACATTTTCTGAATAAAAAAGGAAGACATAGCCTTCCATATTCTCTGTTATCAGCCACTGATGTCTGCCTCAATTTTTACCTTGGTGAAGAAGGAGGGTCCAGTAAGCATGAGAGAGGTTAGGTAACAGAGCAGGTGTGGCTGCATGTGCAATTCAGTTCATTAAATTCTGCATGAAGACTCAGGGAGATTTTCCTTCTACAAATGCACAACTGTTCTCCAGCTTACAGACTGGAAAAAGACGATATTAAAATGTAACTATTGTTTCTTTAATTATTGCAAGTTTCTCCTTCCTTATTAAAAGTATATTGGGGCGCCTGGGTGGTTCAGTTGGTTAAGCGTCCAACTTCGGCTCAGGTCATGATCTCGAGGTTTGTGAGTTTGAGCCCCGCCCTGGGGTCTGTGCTGACAGTTCAGAGCCTGGAGCCTGCTTCAGATTCTGTGTCTCCCCTTCCCTCTGCCCCTCTCATGCTCATGCTCTGTCTCTCTCTGTTTCTCAATAATAAATAAACGTTAAAAAAAATTAAAAGTATATTTGCTAACTCATGCTTGCACTTAAAATTCTGTTCTTGTAGCTGTGCAAAATCATACCAAGGTATAAAACATGACATAAGACTATTGCTCTCTCATCCGCTTCAAGAGAATCTAGTTATTGAGATGACTAGAAAGATCTGATCAGACCAGTCCTGCCTATAATATCTGCATGAAATTGGGTCCAAAGCAATATTTTATAGTACACTTCTAGGGTGGTTTCCATTTTAACCTTGCTTGTATTTATGTACATTTATGTAAATCTATGTGCAATATGCAAGGTCCAACAAATAACTAAAATGCTGACAGTGACTGTTAGAAATGTATTCCAAAGAGAAAAAGGCATACTTTTGAATTAAAATATTGTTTAATATTTACCAAGTTGTTCTCTACCTTTTTTCTGTAACCTCTTGTCAAAAGCCACATGTGCCTTGCTATTTTCAGAGTAAATTTGTAACAATGGGGTAATCTAATTGTTAGTTATTTGGTTATAGCCATCTGTGGCAGGCCAATTAGAGAACAGCCTGGAATTGGGTTGAAGCACTTACAAGGCACAGTTTATTTATAACTTGATATTTATGGGGAACTCAGTAGTAAAACTCAGTCTCTTAAAGGGCCAAAATTGCTGTTTCTGCAATCCACAGTATATTGCACATAAAGGCTGCTTCATCAATCATTCATGAACACAAGAAGAAGACCCAAGTTCTCAGGACCTTATTTTTTTTAGTCACTTTAGTAAGATAATAGTCATAAATAGTATGTTAAAAAAACTAGTTCGATGTATTTTTTATCCACATTTACATAAAGGATTAAACATCAAACTGGAGTATTTTTTTTTTTTGTATACAAATATTTATGGCAGTTTTATTTCAAATCATCCGAAATTGGACAGAACTCAAATGTTTGGAAATAGGTAAATGATAAACAAATTGCAATATGTCCATACAATAGAATACCACTCAGCAATAAAATAAGGAACTTTACAACATGAATGAATCTCAAAATAATTATGATATATGAATGAATCCAGACAAAATAAATAATGTACTGTATTATTCCGTTTATATAAAATTCTAGAAATTTCAAATGAATCTATAGTGACAGAGAGCAGATCAGTGGTTGCCTCAGGACAGGGAGGTACATAGTAAGGAAGAAGGTAGGAATTAAAAAGAAACACATGGTAACTTTTAGGGGGAATAGAAATTTTCATTATGATTTTGACGATGGTTTTCTTTGTGTATATATGTTTGAAAACTTATACATTTGTATATTTTGTGCACAGTTGATTGTATGCCAACTATATTTCAATAAAGCTGTTTTAAAAAATAAAAAAAAAAGAGAAGAATTTAAGAGGATTCTAGATTCTCTTTTGGCAGAAAAGTGGATCACCACACTAAATTTATAAATGTAAAGTGGGGTTGAAAGGTGGGGCTGGAGGGCTAGAGAATACTTTCAAAGTCTTTCAGAGATCCGAATCTGAATAGGTCAATGAAACAAAGATAGGCTTAAGTGGATATCAAAGACTCCAATTATTTTATTAAAATCCTGCCTTTGCTCTTACTGACATGCCTTCCAGTTAATGTCTGAGAACATTCTGTTTGTTATTGGAAAAAGCACGCTCCAAATTTGTATTTGAGGAAGGATATGTTTGATGGCTAGTTAAGAAATTAACAATTAGATCTCTGAGGAACAGTTTAAAGATTATTTATGATTTGATTTTTTCAAACTTGATAAATATGGAAAAGGAGCTTATAAGTTTTTATTTTTTTTATTTTTATTTATTTTTTTTTATTATGTAAAACTATAGGAATTTTATTTATTTTTTTTTTATGAAATTTATTGACAAATTGGTTTCCATACAACACCCAGTGCTCATCCCAAAAGGTGCCCTCCTCAATACCCATCACCCACCCTCCCCTCCCTCCCACCCCCCATCAACCCTCAGTTTGTTCTCAGTTTTTAACAGTCTCTTATGCTTTGGCTCTCTCCCACTCTAACCTCTTTTTTTTTTTTTTCCTTCCCCTCCCCCATGGGTTCCTGTTAAGTTTCTCAGGATCCACCTAAGAGTGAAACCATATGGTATCTGTCTTTCTCTGTATGGCTTATTTCACTTAGCATTACACTCTCCAGTTCCATCCACGTTGCTACAAAGGGCCATATTTCATTTTTTCTCATTGCCACGTAGTACTCCATTGTGTATATATACCACAATTTCTTTATCCATTCATCAGTTGATGGACATTTAGGCTCTTTCCATAATTTGGCTATTGTTGAGAGTGCTGCTATGAACATTGGGGTACAAGTGCCCCTATGCATCAGTACTCCTGTATCCCTTGGATAAATTCCTAGCAGTGCTATTGCTGGGTCATAGGGTAGGTCTATTTTTAATTTTCTGAGGAACCTCCACACTGCTTTCCAGAGCGGCTGCACCAATTTGCATTCCCACCAACAGTGCAAGAGGGTTCCCGTTTCTCCACATCCTCTCCAGCATCTATAGTCTCCTGATTTGTTCATTTTGGCCACTCTGACTGGCGTGAGGTGATACCTGAGTGTGGTTTTGATTTGTATTTCCCTGATAAGGAGCGACGCTGAACATCTTTTCATGTGCCTGTTGGCCATCTGGATGTCTTCTTTAGAGAAGTGTCTATTCATGTTTTCTGCCCATTTCTTCACTGGGTTATTTGTTTTTCGGGTGTGGAGTTTGGTGAGCTCTTTATAGATTTTAGATACTAGCCCTTTGTCCGATATGTCATTTGCAAATATCTTTTCCCATTCCGTTGGTTGCCTTTTAGTTTTGTTGGTTGTTTCCTTTGCTGTGCAGAAGCTTTTTATCTTCATAAGGTCCCAGTAATTCACTTTTGCTTTTAATTCCCTTGCCTTTGGGGATGTGTTGAGGAAGAGATTGCTAGGGCTGAGGTCAGAGAGATCTTTTCCTGCTTTCTCCTCTAAGGTTTTGATGGTTTCCTGTCTCACATTTAGGTCCTTTATCCATTTTGAGTTTATTTTTGTAAATGGTGTGAGAAAGTGGTCTAGTTTCAACCTTCTGCATGTTGCTGTCCAGTTCTCCCAGCACCATTTGTTAAAGAGGCTGTCTTTTTTCCATTGGATGTTCTTTCCTGCTTTGTCAAAGATGAGTTGGCCATACGTTTGTGGGTCTAGTTCTGGGGTTTCTATTCTATTCCATTGGTCTGTGTGTCTGTTTTTGTGCCAATACCATGCTGTCTTGATGATGACAGCTTTGTAGTAGAGGCTAAAGTCTGGGATTGTGATGCCTCCTGCTTTGGTCTTCTTCTTCAAAATTCCTTTGGCTATTCGGGGCCTTTTGTGGTTCCATATGAATTTTAGGATTGCTTGTTCTAGTTTCGAGAAGAATGCTGGTGCAATTTTGATTGGGATTGCATTGAATGTGTAGATAGCTTTGGGTAGTATTGACATTTTGACAATATTTATTTTTCCAATCCATGAGCAGGGAATGTCTTTCCATTTCTTTAAGTCTTCTTCAATTACCTTCATAAGCTTTCTATAATTTTCAGCATACAGATCCTTTACATCTTTGGTTAGATTTATTCCTAGGTATTTTATGCTTCTTGGTGCAATTGTGAATGGGATCATTTTCTTTATTTGTCTTTCTGTTGCTTCATTGTTAGTGTATAAGAATGCAACTGATTTCTGGACATTGATTTTGTATCCTGCAACTTTGCTGAATTCATGTATCAGTTCTAGCAGACTTTTGGTGGAGTCTATCGGATTTTCCATGTATAATATCATGTCATCTGCAAAAAGCGAAAGCTTGACTTCATCTTTGCCAATTTTGATGCCTTTGATTTCCTTTTGTTGTCTGATTGCTGATGCTAGAACTTCCAGCACTATGTTAAACAACAGCGGTGAGAGTGGGCATCCCTGTCGTGTTCCTGATCTCAGGGAAAAAGCTCTCAGTTTTTCCCCGTTGAGGATGATGTTAGCTGTGGGCTTTTCATAAATGGCTTTTATGATCTTTAAGTATGTTCCTTCTATCCCGACTTTCTCAAGGGTTTTTATTAAGAAAGGGTGCTGGATTTTGTCAAAGGCCTTTTCTGCATCGATTGACAGGATCATATGGTTCTTCTCTTTTTTTTTGTTAATGTGATGGATCACGTTGATTGATTTGCGAATGTTGAACCAGCCCTGCATCCCAGGGATGAATCCCACTTGATCATGGTGAATAATTCTTTTTATATGCTGTTGAATTCGATTTGCTAGTATCTTATTGAGAATTTTTGCATCCATATTCATCAGGGATATTGGCCTGTAGTTCTCTTTTTTTACTGGGTCTCTGTCTGGTTTAGGAATCAAAGTAATACTGGCTTCATAGAATGAGTCTGGAAGTTTTCCTTCCCTTTCTATTTCTTGGAATAGCTTGAGAAGGATAGGTATTATCTCTGCTTTAAATGTCTGGTAGAACTCCCCTGGGAAGCCATCTGGTCCTGGACTCTTATTTGTTGGGAGATTTTTGATAACCGATTCAATTTCTTCGCTGGTTATGGGTCTGTTCAAGCTTTCTATTTCCTCCTGATTGAGTTTTGGAAGAGTGTGGGTGTTCAGGAATGTGTCCATTTCTTCCAGGTTGTCCAATTTGTTGGCATATAATTTTTCATAGTATTCCCTGATAATTGTTTGTATCTCTGAGGGATTGGTTGTAATCATTCCATTTTCATTCATGATTTTATCTATTTGGGTCATCTCCCTTTTCTTTTTGAGAAGCCTGGCTAGAGGTTTGTCAATTTTGTTTATTTTTTCAAAAAACCAACTCTTGGTTTCGTTGATCTGCTCTACAGTTTTTTTAGATTCTATATTGTTTATTTCTGCTCTGATCTTTATTATTTCTCTTCTTCTGCTGGGTTTAGGCTGCCTTTGCTGTTCTGCTTCTATTTCCTTTAGGTGTGCTGTTAGATTTTGTATTTGGGATTTTTCTTGTTTCTTGAGATAGGCCTGGATTGCAATGTATTTTCCTCTCAGGACTGCCTTCGCTGCGTCCCAAAGCGTTTGGATTGTTGTATTTTCATTTTCGTTTGTTTCCATATATTTTTTGATTTCTTCTCTAATTGCCTGGTTGACCCACTCATTCGTTAGTAGGGTGTTCTTTAACCTCCACGCTTTTGGAGGTTTTCCAGACTTTTTCCTGTGGTTGATTTCAAGCTTCATAGCATTGTGGTCTGAAAGTATGCATGGTATAATTTCAATTCTTGTAAACTTATGAAGGGCTGTTTTGTGACCCAGTATATGATCTATCTTGGAGAATGTTCCATGTGCACTCGAGAAGAAAGTATATTCTGTTGCTTTGGGATGCAGAGTTCTAAATATATCTGTCAAGTCCATCTGATCCAATGTCTCATTCAGGGCCCTTGTTTCTTTATTGACTGTGTGTCTAGATGATCTATCCATTTCTGTAAGTGGGGTGTTAAAGTCCCCTGCAATTACCACATTCTTATCAATAAGGTTGCTTCTGTTTATGAGTAATTGTTTTATATACTTGGGGGCTCCGGTATTCGGCGCATAGACATTTATAATTGTTAGCTCTTCCTGATGGATAGACCCTGTAACTATTATATAATGTCCTTCTTCATCTCTTGTTACAGCCTTTAATTTAAAGTCTAGTTTGTCTGATATAAGTATGGCTACTCCAGCTTTCTTTTGGCTTCCAGTAGCATGATAAATAGTTCTCCATCCCCTCACTCTGAATCTAAAGGTGTCCTCAGGTCTAAAATGAGTCTCTTGTAGACAGCAAATAGATGGGTCTTGTTTTTTTATCCATTCTGATACCCTATGTCTTTTGGTTGGCGCATTTAATCCGTTTACATTCAGTGTTATTATAGAAAGATATGGGTTTAGAGTCATTGTGATGTCTGTATGTTTTATGCTTGTAGTGATGTCTCTGGTACTTTGTCTCACAGGGTCCCCCTTAGGATCTCTTGTAGGGCTGGTTTAGTGGTGACGAATTCCTTCAGTTTTTGTTTGTTTGGGAAGACCTTTATCTCTCCTTCTATTCTAAATGACAGACTTGCTGGATAAAGGATTCTCGGCTGCATATTTTTGCTGTCTAGCACCCTGAAAATCTCATGCCAATTCTTTCTGGCCTGCCAAGTTTCAAAAGAGAGATCAGTCACGAGTCTTATAGGTCTCCCTTTATATGTGAGGGCACGTTTACCCCTTGCTGCTTTCAGAATTTTCTCTTTATCCTTGTATTTTGCCAGTTTCACTATGATATGTCGTGCAGAAGATCGATTCAAGTTACGTCTGAAGGGAGTTCTCTGTGCCTCTTGGATTTCAATGCCTTTTTCCTTCCCCAGTTCAGGGAAGTTCTCAGCTATTATTTCTTCAAGTACCCCTTCAGCACCTTTCCCTCTCTCTTCCTCCTCTGGAATACCAATTATGCGTATATTATTTCTTTTTAGTGTATCACTTAGTTCTCTAATTTTCCCCTCATACTCCTGGATTTTTTTATCTCTCTTTTTCTCAGCTTCCTCTTTTTCCATAACTTTATCTTCTAGTTCACCTATTCTCTCCTCTGCCTCTTCCATCCGAGCTGTGGTGGTTTGCATTTTGTTTTGCATTTCCTTTAAAGCGTTTTTCAGCTCCTCGTGACTGTTCCTTAGTCCCTTGATCTCTGTAGCAAGAGATTCTCTGCTGTCCTGTATACTGTTTTCCAGCCCAGCGATTAATTTTATGACTATTATTCTAAATTCACTTTCTGTTATATTATTTAAATCCTTTTTGATCAGCTCATTAGCTGTTGTTATTTCCTGGAGATTCTTCTGAGGGGAATTCTTCCGCTTGGTCATTTTGGATAGTCCCTGGTGTGGTGAGAACCTGCAGGGCGCTTCCCCTGTGCTGTGGTGTATAACTGGAGTTGGTGGGCGGGGCCGCAGTCAGTCCTGATGTCTGCCCCCAGCCCACGCACCGCTGGGGCCACAGTCAGACTGGTGTGTGCCTTCTCTTCCCCTCTCCTAGGGGTGGGATTCACTGTGGGGTGGCGTGGCCCGTCTGGGCTACTTGCACACTGCCAGGCTTGTGATGCTGGGGATCTGGCGTATTAGCTGGGGTGGGAAGGCAAGGTGCACGGCGGGAGGGGGGGCAGGCTTAGCTCGCTTCTCCTTAGGTGATCCACTTCAGGAGGGGCCCTGTGGCAGCCGGAGGGAGTCAGATCCGCTGCCGGAGGTTTGGCTCCGCAGAAGCACAGAGTTGGGTGTTTGCGCGGAGCGAGCAATTTCCCTGGCCGGAACCGGTTCCCTTTGGGATTTTGGCTGGGGGATGGGCGGGGGAGATGGCGCTGGCGAGCGCCTTTGTTCCCCGCCAAACTGAGCTCTGTCGTCCGGGGGCTCCGCAGCTCACCCTCCCTTTGTCCTCCAGCCTTCCCGCTTTCCGAGCAGAGCTGTTAACTTATGACCTCCCAGACGCTAAGTCGCGCTTGCTGTTGGAACACAGTCCACCAGGCCCCTCCGCTTTTGCCAGCCGGACTCGAGGGCTCTGCTTGGCTGGCGAGCCGCCCCTCCGCCCCGGCTCCCTCCCGCCAGTCCGTGGAGCGCGCACCGCCTCGCCGCCCTTCCTACCCTCTTCCGTGGGCCTCTCGTCTGCACTTGGGTCCGGTGACTCCGTTCTGCTAATCCTCTGGCGGTTTTCTGGGTTATTTAGGCAGGTGTAGGTGGAATCTAAGTGATCAGCAGGACGCGTGGTGAGCCCAGCGTCCTCCTACGCCGCCATCTTCTTTTTTTCCAAACTGGAGTATTTTATAAGCAGCTATACATAATTATTCTAGGTAGAGGAAAAAAATGTTTTCAAATCATTTTCTTACAAATTTGACCTAAACCATAGCTAGGATCCCATCCCTCAACAAACAGAAAGGACAGATCAGATGGCGAGCAGGTAAGCAGAAGCAGCAGAGTAATGCGGGTATGTGTCTGGTTTCCCTCAATCTGACTAGTAATAGCCACTTTATCAATCTGAGGAGGTAGCTTTCTCTCAAGATGGAAATTGAGCCCCATCTTTAATACTGCAGACATTGGCCAGGCTATAAATATAGCTTTAGAGATTACTACACATTTGTAAGACTATTTCTCTTAATTTGAAGAACAAAATCATCTTATAGGTAATGAAATACTTCCATTTACCAGGTTGGCAAATATCCATAGAAGTTCAGTATAACTATTGCCCATGAGATGTTATAAATTCTAAAAAGACATTCTTTGATCACTTTGTGTCCAATTCTTAATATGGCATTTTTTGTTGAAATATAGATATGACATAAAATTATTAAAACTTATTGCACATCAGGCTTGTCCCCAAGCTTTTGATTATATTTTCTGAGTTAGACTTTACAACACATCTGTGAGATATTTAGCAGTATCCTCCCTTTAAAACTGAAGGAACTGAGAGCCTTATAGTTTAAGTAATTTACTCAAAATCACATAGCTAATAATGGGTAGACATATACTTTATTATTTTTTTAATCTTTATTTATTTCTGAGAGAGAGAGAGAGAGAGAGAGAGAGAGTGCAAGCAGAGGAGGGGCAGAAAGAGAGGGAGACACAGAATCCAAAGCAAGCTCCAGGCTCCGAGCTGTCAGCACACAGCCCGACACGGGGCTTGAACTCACAAAGTGCAAGACCATGACGTGAGCCGAAGTTGGACACTTAACTGACTGAGCCACCCAGGCACCCTTGTAGACGTGTACTTTAAAGCCACATCAGTTCTTTGTACGATGTGAATATAAAAAATAATACATTTACATACATGCAATGAGGTGATATGCATATACATTTATCAGAACATGGCAAACAGTAAAGATAATAGAGAAACATAGGCCTTGTGAAATGTTGGTTGTTCTCATTTTACTCACCAATTAACCAAAAGATTATATTGTAAAGGGAGATAATGGAGACAATTCCTAAATGTGCCACCTTGGGAGAGGTGCCTTCTAACTATCAGAATCCATGTAAAGTTAAAGAAAAAAAATATTTTTAAGATTAAGATTCAAGATCCCACTCCAGGTATAGTGAATAAAAATATCCAAAGGCAGGCCTGATGATCTTTAGAATTGTTTCTGATGTTCAGTCAAGTTGGGGAACAATTTGACCCAAAAGCCCAAGGGTCTACTAGTTTATCCAGTTGTTATATTCTGTGAGGCTACAATATTGATCCCCAAACTTGGGTAAAATTAACATTACAGAAAGAAAGTAATTCTGTTTATGAATTATCTTTTGGGAGGGTAATGTGCAAAGGTTATAAATGTAGGCACTCATTATTTATCAACACAATAAAAAGTCAAGACCAGGGCTTTCGCTATACATACTGTACATTCTACTATTACTCTCCTTTTCTTTTTTCGTTTTTGTTAGATGACCTAGGGACAAATCTCATGGCTTCTATTCAGCCACATGTGACATTGGACAACTACATAAACTTTCTATGTCTCAATTCCTTTACCTGTAAGAGAGATCACACCATGTACATCATTATTGTATTGTAAGGACTGAGGGAAAATTCATGTGAGAATACTTGGTAAAATGGAAAGATCCATGTACTGAAGCAGTTATGACTATTGACTAATAAAATACTGAAGTTAAAAATATATACCTACTTCATTCATATTTCCAAGTTACATCCTTATGTACCCTAATCATCTTCCTCTAGAGTCCTTTTATGAAAAAACTAGATTAAGAATACATACTTCTTCTGGTAATAAGGGTAGTTTGTTTTCATGAACAAATTTCTATAAAAACTAGAAAAAATAAAAAAGAGATAATGAATACCAGGTTTCCTATTTGCTTAAGTCTTGCCTGATTTTTCTTTGGCTTTGGACAGTGAGTCATTCTTTATTTTCAACACATACTTTAAATATGTGATAAAATCATAAGCCCCCGTAAGCTTTAAGACTTCTATACTGTCTTTCACCTTCCAAATTATTAATGATCACAATAAATATATTTTAATATTGATATTTATATTGAACATTATTGAACAGCAAGAGAAAGTCAATTTGAATAGACTTTATAAAGCTAGTTGAAACTCAGTGCTGCCAGTACAAATCTTATTATAAAATATCACTTCTAACAGAAAAAGACTAAGCAGTCTTTCTCAACCAGGGAAAATGTCAGTCACAACTGGAGATATATTTTAAAATGCAAAGCCTGGGTCTTCACTAAGGATGATATGATATCTCCAAGGTGTTGAAAAGATGCAGAAAAGGAAGTGGGAACACACCAATTGTGGAAAACAAATACTAACAATCCAGTATGAATTACACAAAGCAAAGCAATTACCTTTGGTTGTATGTTTCCTTGTGATTGACATAAAAATAAAAATAAAATAAAAAATAATAATCCCAAGAATAAAAGTTTAAATCCTAAATCCATTCCTAAACATAGCACTAATTATGATATTTTCATGATATTCCCATTGATAACACATTTTATGAAGCTTTGTTGGGAGATAGTTATCCATGCTATCTCATGTTTCTGCATGTCTGTAAGCAGACACATTGATGGTCTTTGTTTCAGAATATCTTTTCAAGATGTTTGTATAGTAGACAGCCTTGGAAAGCAAAAATATTTTCTCCCTCTGTAACAATGGGCAGGCAACACCTATTGTCTAGTTGAGCACAGGATTCCTTTTCTGGTGTCCCCTGAATCTCTTCATGTTTTCCTGTGGAAATCTGGCCCCCAAATAACTGACATGAGAAAAATGATGATGTGTTTTTCTTTCCTATGTCTTTAAGGAAATGTCCTTTGTTTCTGACCCAAAAGTCTCAGACCTTCTAACATGAAACTTCTCATCCTACTCCTGCAAATTTCTCAGAATCTTCCCAGTTCTTATTACATTTTCCAGATAACTGGAACTTGATGCCTTAAGCACAATTAATCAATTTGAAGCCCACACTTCTGAACTAATGTTTCATAAGTTTAAATTCAGGCTTTGTCAACTGCTAGCTGTGTGGTCTTGGAAATATCCTATGATCTCTCCAGAACTCAGTTTCATCATCTGTAAAATGGAGGTAATAATGTACTTCCTGTCTCTTAGGATTGCTATGATGAGTTAAATAAGTACATGTAAAGTACTTGGAATAGTGTCTCATATTCAATAAATGTTTAATTAATGCTGGCTCTTACTATTATTTATTATTATTATAAAACTGGGGAAATAGAAGAATAAAAAATCCATAATTTCACCATCATTTGTACATATTGTCAGGATTTTGGTACCTTTTTGTTGTGCTTTGTTTTGATGTTTATTTTCATAATTATCAGCATATCCAGAACCACTTTTGAAGAAAATCTTTTAATAATATATTACAGGTTATAATATAGGTTTATTTAGGGTCATCTAGTTGAAAGGAATAGAGACTCATAAACAGTTTAAATGCTGGCCCTCTGCTCTTTGCAGATAGAACAAAGATCTTAGATAGCAAGATCATCAGGACGGCCCATAGGAACTAGAAATTTGGAAAAAGATGCCATGTGTACCTAGCTTACTGAGGAATCTCAACTCCTTAAGGTACAAACATAAAGCAATACTTTGTTGTTTTTTATTTATGTATAACAAATCCCTCTGTCCATTTTTGGGTGATATTTCACCAGACTTCAGAAGTTTTTGTACACTTTCAATAAATAGCACTGCCCAATCATATAGCTGATTCAAAGTCTTCACTAACTATCCTAATTAGATGGAATTGAATGAAGAAAGGAGTTGAGCTTTGCCTCTCCTCCTCTTTTGGACAAATTCCTCCAGTATTGAAAGTATGGAGGAGGGATGAAAGGCAAAGTACCTAATTGGTTGCATGTGTGCAGTGTGGTGCCTACTTGGGATTCTCTCTGCCTCTCTCTGCCCCTCACTCCCTCTCACACATGTGCACACTCTCTCTTTCAAAATAAATAAATAAACTTAAAAATAATAAAGAAAGGAAACTGCACATTGTGGGGAGAACAGTAATTGAGGGGAGAGACTATCTTACAGGGAAGTGCTCTGCAAGGTCAAGTTGTGTGTGTGTGTGTGTGTGTGTGTGTGTGTCTGTGTGTGTGTGTGTTTGCGTGTGTGTGTGTGTTGAGGGCTGTCAGGGAATATCTCTTGCTTTGCCTTAAATAGGGGAAGTTTGACATCTGAATTAACCTCTCCAGTGTTTAGACTAGATTACCCTTGCAATCTAATTTAGCCTAGATTACCCTTTTATGAATGATTCCCATAGGTTGTGGGCACAGAATTTTGAGGGTAGTTTTAAGCTTTATCCTTGCTTTTCTTCATGCCAATGAATCCTCTTACAGAGAATTTCGCTAATTCGCCTTCAAATGTTCAATTAGTAAAAGCCTTCAATTCTCTTTTCTGTGGAGTGATGGTGAGGTGTGCCAATTTCTGCATTTTAAACTTTACATTTGAGAGGTTAATTCAGATGTCAAACTTCCCCTATTAAGGCAAAGCAAGAGAAATTTCCCATGGACAGCCTCAGCACGCGTACGCGCGCGCGCGCGCGCGCGCGCACACACACACACACACACACCTTGACCAGAGCACTTCCTTGCAAGATAGCCTCTCCCCTCAATTACTGTTCTCTTCATAATGTGCACTCAGTTTCCTTTCTTTTTTTTTAAAGTTTATTTTGAGAGAGAGAGAGAGAGAGAGAGCGAGCATGCGCATGCATGAGAGCAGGGGAAGAACAGAGAGAGGGAGGCAGAGAGAATCCCAGGCAGGCTCCGCACGGTATGCACAGAACCCTACAAAAGGCTTGAACTCAGGATCTGTAAGATCATGACCTGAGCTAAAACTAAGATCCGATTATTTAACTAACTGAGCCACCCAGGTGCCCCTATTTGTAGACTGACATTGACCGTGTGGGGTACTGTGAAGTGAAGTTGAATAATGTTTGGGCAGATTCTGCAAGTATCTGGAGTCTCAAGATCAACAGTTTATAACATGTACGTACTTTATTCCTTTTTGGATTTAACTTTCTTCATCTGTCATTCTCAGAATTGGAAGAGTCCAACTCATCATTTTCTTACAACTGTACCATATTAGTGATATAATAAATACTATTTTAAATATTAGGTTATATACTCGATATGATGTTTGGGCCTACTTATGGAGAACCACAAATCTACAAAATGTTATAATGCAAAGGGATTTCCTAATATTGTTAAATTCCAGACTTTTCCATCATCAGTGATCTGATTTTGTGCTTGGTCCACATCGCACATCGCATATGGCCAGGACAGGGTAGGGCATGACCAACACATTGTTTTCCCTGTTTGCTTATTGTTGCTTATTTATTTATTATTTATAATACTTTTTTACGTTTATTTACTTCTGAGAGAAAGAGAGAGACAGACAGAGCCCAAGCAGGGAAGGGTCAGGGAGACAGGGAGAGACAGAATCTGAAGCAGGCTCCATGCTCTGAGCTGTCTGCACAGAGCTCTAGGCAGGGATCGAAACCATGAGCTGTGGTATCATGACCTGAGCCGAAGTCAGAGGCGTAACTGACTAAGCCACCCAGGCATCCCTATTTATTTATTTATTTATTTATTTATTTATTTATTTATTTATTTATAATAGTGATAGTATCACATTTCTTATCTACCATGACCCAAAACTGTGATAAGTATTTTATTTTTTTAAAATTTTTTTTTTCAAAAAAAAAAGGACGTTAGAGTGGGAGAGAGCCAAAGCACAAGAGACTGTTAAAAAACTGAGAACAGGGGCGCCTGGGTGGCGCAGTCGGTTAAGCGTCCGACTTCAGCCAGGTCACGATCTCGCGGTTCGCGGTCCGTGAGTTCGAGCCCCGCGTCGGGCTCTGGGCTGATGGCTCAGAGCCTGGAGCCTGTTTCCGATTCTGTGTCTCCCTCTCTCTCTGCCCCTCCCCCGTTCATGCTCTGTCTCTCTCTGTCCCAAAAATAAATAAACGTTGAAAAATTAAAAAAAAAAAAAACAAAAAAAAACTGAGAACAAACTGAGGGTTGATGGGGTTGGGAGGGAGGAGAGGGTGGGTGATGGGTATTGAGGAGGGCACCTTTTAGGATGAGCACTGGGTGTTGTATGGAAACCAATTTGTCAATAAATTTCATATAAAAAAAATAAAATAAATTTTTTTTTCAATGTTTATTTATTTTTGGGACAGAGAGAGACAGAGCATGAACGGGGGAGGGGCAGAGAGAGAGGGAGACACAGAATCGGAAACAGGCTCCAGGCTCCGAGCCATCAGCCCAGAGCCTGACGCGGGGCTCGAACTCACGGACCGCGAGATCGTGACCTGGCTGAAGTCGGACGCTTAACCGACTGCGCCACCCAGGCGCCCCATGTGATAAGTATTTTAAATCCACCTCATTTATTTTTCATGCCAACTCTAAGTACTATTTTTCCAGTGTATTGAGATATAATTGACATATAACATCATTTAAATTTAAAGTGTACAACCTAATTTGGGGCGCCTGGGTGGCTCAGTCAGTTAAGTGTCCAACTTCGGCTCAGATCATGATCTTGCGGTTCGTGAGTTCAAGCTGGCAGCTCTGAGCCTGGAGCCTGTTTTGGATTCTGTGTCTTTTTCTCTCTCTGCCCTTCCCCCACTTGTGCTCTGTCTCTCTATCAAAAATGAATAAATGTAAAACAAAATTTAAAGTGTACAACATAATTTGATACATGTATATATTGTGAAATGATCACCAATATCAGATTAGTTGACTCATCTATCATCTCACGGAGTTATTTTTTGTTGTTTTTATTGGTGATTATTACTGTTTTAAAACCACAACTCTTTGAAAGTATAAAATTGTCTTTGGTAAAATAAATTACATAGAACAAAACCACACTGAGAGCTCAGATTAGAACCACTTTGATCATAACAGGCAAATTTATTTTTTTAATGTTTATTTGAGAGAGAAACAGAGAGATACAGAGTGGAGGAGGGGCAGAGAGAGAGGGAGACTTGGAATCCAAAGGAGGCTCCAGGCTCTGAGCTGTCAGCACAGAGCCTGACACGGGGCTTGAACTCACGACCACGAGATCATGACCTGAGCTGAAGTCGGACGCTTAACCGATTGAGCCACCCAGGAGCCCCAATAATAAACAAATTTCAAGCACACAATTCCTTTCTTCTGAATTACTGCATCATTTACAAACCAGATTGTAATTTTAATTTTTTAATACCTATCCCCCATCATTAAAAAATAGAAGAGTGCACCCTCATTTCTACATATACACAAGTGATAAAACATAAAATTTCAAAAAGAAATTGACTAAACATTTTATATATAACATAAATAAAATAATTTCCATGATGTAAAAATGTTCTCATCACAGTTTTTTGGACAGGTTTCTATTCAATATCTAAGGCATTAATTAATAAATCCAATGGTCAAAGAATTCTGTGTCTTAGAGTTTAAAAAAATATCTTAGAAGGTGGGATGAAGGTAGTCAGTCACAGTGCATATTAGAATACGAATTGGTAATTGGGTTGTCTGTCTTCCAGTTATTTTATTGAAAACAAATCTAATTCGCAGCAAGGACTGCTAATCATAAAAAGACATAATTCTTTTTTTTCCCCCTGTATGGTATTTCTTCATAGGTATTCAGCCACAAAAAGCTATGAGCCTTGGATTCTGATATAGCCTTAGCCTTCCTCAAGCTGTGCTTGTATCTATCAGAATGCATCATCCTCACATTAGGGAGTATATCATGATGCTTTTATTCCCAATTGATGCAAAGTAGCCCTGTTGTAACAGGAGGCCACACGGGGAGTTTACTGAGTAATTTCTTTTGCTTTCATGTTGTCACTCTCTGAGCATATCAGGCAAATTCTTCCCTTTCTGATTGGTGAAGAGATGGGTGAAAGCTGAAATTTCTTATATCCCTTAGGAGGATATAAAATGTAGGTTAAATTCTCATAATATGATTGACTTGAAAAAATTATCTGCAAATCCCAATGGAGAAAACATGACGAATGAGTGTCTATGAAACATGTAATGGTTCCTAAGTCATCTGGTAGCTCTGGAAAATAAAATATGTCTTTTTGATAGACATTGCCCACATTTCTAACGGTTATATTATGCAACTGTCGACTGAATGTCATTAGACATGATTTTGAAGGCCAAAAGAGTAATATTTCATGGAACCCAAAACAGAAAGTAATTTAAAAGTCAATAACCCCCACCCTGAATAAAATTCTTGACCTCTGTTTTCAAAAGTAAATAGAAGGAAATCCTTACACTTATACCCAATGTTTCCATGTAAGAGTTATAACCAATATTTTTTTTTTTTACTTCTTAATATTTGAAAATGTTTTTCTCAGTGGATTATAAAAGATTGTTAGCATTAGTAATGTGAAGGAACTAACATTCTTTCCTGTAGAGATTGCTAAATGCTTCAAGGAAAATAAGGAAACAAAGAATGCTTCACTTACAGGTCCCAAGAGGGAAACTTCCAGAAGGACAAGGCTGATCTTTTGTGTGTTTCTCCTTTTGTGTGATCAAAGTCTGAGCTAATTGGCCTGTAAGGACAAAGCTTGATCCATGTTGGGACTCCCATAGAGCCTGCCTTATGGAGGGGGTTGAGTAGATTAAAGAGAAACAGATCACTTGGGAATAGAGGTGACTGTCTTAAAAGGAGAACTTTTACATTGAAAATAATGAAGTATCTGACAATACATACTTGGAGTTGGGCATGCTTGGAAGTAGAAATGTTAAGGCAAATAAAATTGAATCACTAACGGTTACAGTAAAATAACTGTATAAAAGGAAATTTCACAAAACTTTCATCAATTAAACAATTTAAATTAAAGTAGGAGAAGAAGACTTGGGCTGAAAGACTTGCTTATTTTGTTCTAGCACTGCCATTTACTCCCTGTGATGTTCTCTTCGGCTCTGGAAATTATTTTTGGTATTAACCTCAGGGCACTTTTTCAGTCTCTGAAAGTTCAGTTTTCTCACAAAAACCAGGAAGGCTCAAATATATTTTATTCTTCAGATATATTTTATACTAAAAGATTTTAGAGGATATATTATCTGATCACATCTCTGGAGCCCAGTGCAAATTTTAGCATCCAAAATAGTTTTGCTGTAATTCAACCAGGACTTGACTTTCTTATTAAAAAGATTCCCCCTGGTGCTGAAAGATGATACTCTCCCCACCCTTGATACAGACCCAACCCTTATACACACACATGCACATACTTCACATTTACATTCACACATTATAGAAAGTATGGTTACAGAGAATGAAGAAAACGTATGCTTCGCACATGTCTTGAGTCTACTAAGATTCACAAGAGTTTTGTTCCTGCTCAAGTTTCTGTCTCCACCTCATTCACATGGACGTCTTCTCTCCTACATACCCCCTTGCATCTTAAGTTCTTTTATCTTTTATCTCCAAAGCCTGGCTCATTATCCCTGATTTCTGCTATATTCAAAACTTAAACCATCATCATAAGAGGCAGCAGAGCGTAGAGGTTAAGAGCATACAGGCTTCACAGTTATACAGATATGGATTGAAATCCCAGTCTAGAAATAACTGAGTAGTACTTATTAAGTTATTTAACTTCACAAATTATCACTTTTCATATATATATATATATATATATATATATATATATATATATCACATTAGGGTTAACGAGGATTAAGTAAAATAATGTATATTAAACACCCTGCATAGACTCTAAAATATAAGTGTTCCATAAATTATCAACTTTCAACCCATTTTTAACTGCCCAGTGGATATTTTCACTCAGACTGACCTATTCAAAACTGAACACTGATCATTTCCTAAATCACGTTCACATCCTCATTTTCTGGCTTCAGAGGTAAACCTTGAAAGTATCTTTTCCTCCTCCTTTTACCCTTCATCCCTTCTATTTAGTCAGTAACCAAGTTATAGAACATTTACTGAAATAGGTCCTCATTTCATACAGACTACTATAAGTGCCTCCTACCTGAACTTCAGATTTTGGGGACTCCTTGAATTTTAACCTTTGAATGTATAGCTCAGAAGTTATTACTACTTTGATCGAAAAGTTCTGATGACCACAGTAAAGGTTGGTTTTGAACACAGCGGAATGTCATCTACCTCTTTAAGGAGGTCTTCATGAAATTTTTCCTCAGGCTCAAAGCAGATAGAATCACTCCCTCACTTTTCTTAATTCATTTATACCACACCTTCATTTATCATATAATTAATTTGTATACATAAATATTTGGTAAAGTAAATTCCATTTTAGTAAAAACCTAGTCTGAGCACTCATGGATGCAAAAAGTAATCTGGAATAAGAGTCTATCAACTTGGAAAAGGTTCTTTTCTTATAGTCAACTGTTTTAAGCCAAACAAATCAAATATCTTCTAACATGATTATCTTAAAAGCTTAAGAAACTGTTTTTTTTAAGCTTAAGCATTTACTCACATATAGCTAAAAAAAATAGAATTCACGGAAATATTCTTATACAAAATAACAAGAACAGCTGAAAAGGAAAAAAAAAAAAAAGCACAACCCTGAAAACAGGTTCAAGGTATACCAAAATACCGAGAAGTGAAAATCAAATTCACTCAGCTTTCAACAATCTTTGGGCACAATGTGATCATAACAGAAGTAATGAATCAGATTTTGCCTTCTCATTTCTCTCAGTGAATGGTATAAAATATTACCTTCCTCAAATACCTCTGGAGGTTTCAAGGGCTTTCTCATTTGTGCTTAAGAAAAAAAAAATCCATTTCCAGATTCCCTACTACACACTTGGACACAGAAGTTTCCTCAAAGTTACATCCCACTTCCAAGGTCCTGATATCTCACCACACCAATTTAAGATGATACCATCTCCCAAACTATGTCTCGCTTTGCCACTTAAAATTCCTGATCAACAAGAAAAACACCAATATTTTCCAAAGGCTTTAAAGAAGGACTGGGCAGGAGTCATAAAGTCCTTCTGATTTCTAAGTTATATTCTGCAAATTCTCATGTGCCAAACTTCATTCTAGAAGGTCTTCATTCTGCATGCAAATCGATTTATGCAGATGGACACCTGTGTGCTGCCAGTCATCCATTTATCAGACAAATATTGAATTCCACATTGCACTCAGCTGGGAATATCCTGCTATAGATGAAGGCATCAAACATTTTTATCACTTAAAGCGAAGAAAAATGGAAGAATAATGCTTGCAACATATCACATAGATTGTTTTCATTTTGCTGCTTCTTGGATTGAGAGCACCAATGTAGATCATTTGGTCTGTGAAAGTTGTATTGAATCAATATGCCATACTATAAGTAGCGATTGAAACCTTAGCTGAATTCCAGCTTGAACAAGTCCACAGGTCAGAATTCCAAACTTAGAATAGAGTTTCTGGTAACTGATTACAAATTATATTTACTGAGAAAGGCTTATATGTGCTGATCTGTGGGACATTTAGAAACCATTCAATAAAATTTGAGTCACAACTATGACTGTTTACAAGGCAAACAAACTATATATTAAAACTATGTAAAAATCAATTTTAAAGAAATTAATCATTCTGCATTTATGTAAAGTTGACCTAGCAAAAAAAAAACTGTTCGATACTAAAAATTATGATTTCAGTTTTCTCTCATAAACAGCAGGTATAGATTTTAAACTAATCTACCTATACCTTCTATTAAATGTGTCTCCAATACAGATTTGTATATTTGCCAAATTTTGAAAATGTAGTAATTCAATGATAATAATGTTGAGGGAAAGTTCTCTATGAGTCTCTTGTGATTTTGCCTGTCTTGTTCCTGTGAACCTGACTGCTCTTTATACCAGACTATATCCATGGTGATGTTTATTGAGGGAACAAGCTTAAAATATAGAGATAGTATTTCCCTCCCAGGCAAAGGGTGTGCTTGTTTTCAGTCTGGTTCCTCCCAAATCTAAGAGTAGGAGTGCTTACTGCCATTTACAGAAGACCCAATTTCCCTAGGCTCACTGCTCTCCTGACATGCCACCTACTGTGTGTACAATCGAATGATTGGATCCATCTGGGTCATTCCCATAGAACTTAGGTTCAAGGGGAATTAACACAAACATGAACATCTTCATGATATTTGCTGTGCTGTGAATAAAAAGTCTCTGGCCAAAGAGTCACTTGTGTCTTCTGCCAGGATCCATGAAGCATGGCAGGCTTATCAGTTAGTTTGCAAGATGGGCTAAATGTAAGATACTTCATAGTTCATGACAGTCTTTTGGGATGGGATCCTAACAGAGGCATAGCCTGGAAAAGGTATTTTAAGAACCTCACAGGCTGATTAACAGGATTCGAAAAAAGTCCATGGGGATCAATAGTGAATATGTTGTTTAATTAAAGAAGGAGGCCATCAGACTGAGGTGGTTCTGACGCTGCGGCAGCCTACCTAAGGATACCCAAATCCCAGCCTGTAAATGCCTCAAGGTTACAAAACAAAACTTTTCATATGCCTCAGTTTATCTTTTGACAATGTTAACCAAACTCTAAGGTCAAACAGACAATACACAGTCTTCTATCTTATTGCCTGTGCACAAAGAATTGGGAGGTAGCTTTAGGTCTCCTTTAGTGGAGTAGATTCAAAGACGGCTACTGAAATGGTTTACGTTGCATGCCTACTTCACTCCCAAAACCATCTCTTTCAAAATATAGCACTACATCATCTGTTGAAAGTGGTCATTTTTTAATGTCACATTTTAAATATGACAGAGATCAGCTAGTTATTTATTAGAGCTTCCCGCTCAGCCATGTCTCTCTCAGCTCTCCTTTGGTAAGGATGTTCAAGTGACTGAGTTCTGCCGAACTGAATATTAGTGAACAGTATAGATACAGTCTGCGGGAATTTTTGGTGAATTTTCCAGAGATTTTCTTTCGTCTCATGTCAGCCAGGTGAAGAACTCAAAGTGTGAGTGGAGACAGGAGCATATGTTTGTTTTGTTTTGTTTTTTTTTCTCTAAAGGCAAGACAGTGAATTTTAGGCTTTATGGGACACATAAGGTCTTTAACACATATTATTCTTTATTTTTTACAATCCTTTAAAAAAGTGAGAAACATTCTTTATTCTAGGGTTGTTCAAAAAATGAGGTTTGGGCTGGATTTAACCCATTTAACCCGTGCCTCGACAAAGGAACCAGAGGAAAGAAACCTGTGTCACTACAGGGAGCAGAGACCTTCAGCAGTAAAATAAGACATGAGCAGGTGATCCCCTGAAATTTTGACAGCTTTTTTTCCTCTTATACTAGTCTACCTAAATCTGTTAGGATAATATTTCTCACAAATTAAATCTGATGACAAATATTCTCAGATGATGAATACGGTATTTAATTGAAGGGGAATATAAATTAATATTACATAGATTCTGACCTTTAGAAAACATAGTGATGCCAGTTAAATAACAGGTAATGATCACTAAGGAGATAGAAAACACCTAAAAGATTTACAGTACAACCAAGAGAAATTGATTTCTTTGCCTTTATTTTATTGACAGTTTCCAAAGGGCAGATTTGTCCTCAAATATTTTTATGAAGGTATTTCTATATGCTAATTACTAACATATTATAATGTAGATGGCAGGAAATATTAACTTTGATATTTGCTTCTTTAGTATTTAAAACATGAGCAACACATTTTTAGAACTAAGGAAAATCCCATTTTATTTGAAATGTGGGTATCTTTTCTATCCATCAGCTAAAGGAAAGAATCACTTTCCATGAATGACTAGTTGCCAGGATCTCCTAGACATTAAAACAATGTCTTTCCAAATATGGAAAGCTATACAATATTTTTAAATCATAACATGCTTTGTGACCTAGGAAGTGATTTCTCCAAAAGTTAAATGCTTATAAAATGTTGAGATACTCCATTAGCTCTAAATCACATGTACCGTAAAGCAGTCTCAATCCATTCAGGGCTTCACTACTGTACACTTCACATTACATATATTTTTATACTCATATTACTCTGGTTAGAAATAAATCAGTTAGAGTAATAGGTTGAAATTCAGGATAAGCTAAAATATTGTGCCTAAGACAAACAGGCTTCCTTGAATGTGGTCAAAGAGGTGAAATGTTTGGGTATTGTTTTGTCTCACAAGGTTAAGGTAACTTGGAAAGATAAATGAAGTCATCTTGACTGAAGGCTGGGGGAGAGCAAAAGGACAGCTTGCCAGCATGAATTTTCTCATTAGAATGATAGGCAATTGCTTTGAACTCCTCTTTGTATTTTTCATTATGTGTCACACCCTCACTGGCAAAATCAATAGTCAGTGTTATTGTGCAATTAACTAGCTTTTGATTACACAATTACATTGCAATCCACACCTTTAGTATTCTTATGTTTTATTTTTATTTTTTTGCAGTTGGTTGAATTTTGTTGGAATTTGCTACTAGTAGTTTACACAATAGAGTTTGGAGGGGAACTCAGGTGGCATTAAATAACCAGTTATAATAAAGATAAATAATACCCATATGCCAAACTTTGGAAAATTTCCCCTAGATCATACATATTAGGAAAGACATTTATTAAAGAATTACACATGCATATACTGATATATGCATAACACACACAAACATTAAAAGCTTTGAATTTCCTATGAACTAACTATCTTGGAGATGTGAGTACATAAGTTTATTGTGACAGTGAACAAATATGTACATTGCCCTCTCCCCAAAAAGATAATATGAGCTTACATCAAACTCATATTAAGAGTGGCACTGTGTAGAATGTCTCATATACTCTTAGAGTTCAGGAGTGGTCTAGAATTTCAGATAAAAGACTGCAATTTGCTAAGGAGAATAATCATGGTGAGTAAAATTTATACACATAGCATAAGGGTGAAGAAATTAACACAAGAGGTAAGGTGTCTTTCCTAAGTTCAGAGTTCTTCAAAGTGAAAAAATGAACTCTCAGGCTAATCAATCCACTGTTTGGCAATATAATCTCCCATGTCCAGAATGAGTGACATATCTTAAGACAGTATAAGTCTTCAAATGTAACTTATTGCTAATGTTTCATTAGAGTATGTGACTTAAAACCAGAATGTGAGTAAACTGGAAACCTTTAGCAAACATTTGAAAAATTATTTAAATCTAATCTATGCATTGCAAAAGTAACCACTATGTGATATGTCAGCATTTACTCTTTCTAACAAACATGCTACCTTGGAAATATGGCATTTGTGTGATAAAATCCTAAAAAAAGGGGGGGCCTGTATTCCAACAAGTGGGTATGTAAAGGTATGAGGAGGAGCCTCAATTCAATACAGCTACATGCTTAGGACGTCAAAAACATCTACTGAAAGCTATAAGGCTTCCTTCTTCCCTTGGCATATATTCCTCTTGAGACACTATGGAATGAATTGTAACCATCATAATGTGGGGGAGGAAAATGCAGAAAATATATAATCACAGAGCAGCACACTCATCTGTTGCTGATACGACTGTTCCTAGTTTAACTAAAGTTTTAGTAATACAGAAAAAAACAAATCTCCTATGGTTAAGCATCCCCTTAAATGTTATTATTTTATTAATTTTGAAGTTTTGTGGGGTTTTTTTGTAACAATACTTTTGTACATAATGACAACAGACTAATATTGAAGTGATTAGAGCAAATTAGATCCTGTGAAACTGAATAAAACAAACCTCATTTGAATGCAGTCAGAAGGCCAGAAGGGGGAGCTGTCACTCCTTACCATTCCTCTGTATTAGACCCAACAAGAGACAAACCTTGCCTCTTTGCCCAGCAACAAGCTTAGCCAATAAGAAAATACCACAACTCAGCCAGTGAGAAGCCACCACCACCTTAGCTCTTCCTTTCTTTCAATGAACTTTCCTTCAAAGCAGTTCCTCCCAACTTGTCCTTTTTTCTACATGTAATGTACCTCCACTTTGATCTCCAAACTTTCCTCTGTTTTGCTATAGCTTGTATGTCTTAAATTGCAATTCTTCTGCTATTCCTGAAGAAACCCACTTTGCTGGCAAAATAACCGGCTGTTTCACTGTTAAGTTTGACAGCTCCAAATATTTCCCTCTATACATGTAATCAAAAAATCAGATTGAAACTATTCACAAAGGCATTGCTTTTTAAGTAATAAGGATTGAATTTTGTTCTTCATCCCCACATTTCACATCCTTTATTGCTAGTTCTTTTTTCTCTTTTTCTGATTCTACTCTGTTCCCCTCACACCTTAATTGTTATGGCCATCACTTACTACATATGCAGCACCCACTGAAGCTTCTTCTATTGCAATGGAATTTTCACAGAATACATGAAATTGATGTGATGCCCAAATACCCCATAACCAAATAGGAGAAAAGAAAGTGTTTTTATCAAAGGTAAATTTTCTCTGATCACTTAAACACAAGAAAAGTGATTTCTTTTTATTTGTTAACTATCCTCATTTGTATCTGTGGCATATCTATTTTACCTCCTCTATGGATCTAAAAAAATGATTCCCAAAGTCTTTATATATTGTCACAGCAGGAAAGCGTTCATACCTGTCTTCTGGTATATGCAGAGGTATTTTCTCTGTGTCACTTGGGATTCTGCCACTTGTCATATGGCAATTTGTGGTGGGCCAAAGGAGTTTTGATTAGGAAACATGACTGTTACTTACCATGTCATAAGAGGCTAACATCCCAAAAAAGGCAAATATTTTAAAATGAAAGATCCAAAAAGACACGGAGGAACCTAAAATGCAGTGGCCTGTTTTAACAAGCCCTTCACATGATTTGAATTTATACTTGTGAGAAGTGAGATGATTCATTTTCAGAAATGCCAAATAAACGCTGTGCTGTTCAGTTAACAGTAGGTTTACAACCTATTGGAAATATGTACAACCCCCCCCCCCCCCCCCCCCACCACAATGGAGTCCCAAGCCCTAAGACACTTCACTTCATGGTTCTTCTTCCCCTCTCCACTTTGGAGGCTTATTTTTCACGGGCTTTGCAATGAGCATGCGCCAAAGAACTGAAGTTTCATCACCTCAAGGAATGGACATTTGTTCCAATCAGACTGCTTTTTGCCTTATGTGGGCATGGATGACATCCAGGTAAGGCTGTAACCCCGGTAGTACTCAGCCAGTGAGGAATCAGGGGAGGAACTTGCACGCTAGGAGATAAAGTGCCTGCGGTAACTGCCCTGAGTGTGCCTGTCCATCAGACATTGGCTCTTGCAAGAATGTTGATTAAAGAATCTTGCAAGAATGTTGCCTCACTGTGCTCAGAGTCTCGTGTCCCTACTTTAACTGGGTGAGTGGGCTTTTTTCTCACAATACTTAAGTTGGAAAGCCATTTCACTCTACCACAAAAAACAAAAACAACAAAACAAAACACAAACTTGTACAAACAAAAACACAGATTTCCCTACTCTGCTCAGAACTTTCTTCTACTATGTAACTTATTTTGATATCCAGTGTAAAGTTTTACTATGTTTATTATGGGGAAAAAAATCTGAAATGCACTAATACATTTTCAAGGAAAAAAACTGGGTGAGCATAAAGAGGTGGAAAGCTCTAAATTATGCTCTGGCTAGAAGATAAATATTTCTCTCCAGTTTCCGTTTAGAGATCAAATTAATGTGAAACAGTTTCAGAGACTTGTAAACATCTGTGTCTATCAATATCTTACTATCTACAAGACAAAGGTAATCAGAAATGTATTTCTTGAGTTCTGTATAAGAGATAAATACCAGGAAATCAAATAGAAATGTAATTAAGTGGGATTTAACAATATAAAACATACAAGCGGGCAAACACATTTGAAAGTTTTCTTAATGCTCTTTCAAAATTTTCTATCATTAATCAAATAAAAATTTTAGAGTAATTTATACTGATTTTTAAAAAATGTTGTTTTGCTCAAAATAAGTGAGATGGTCATTAAATGACCCAAGGTCATTAAATGGTCATCCCCAAATGCGGGATGGTCTTAAGTCTGGGGTCATGAAACATCTTTCATTATATACACAATTTGTAGAAAACATAAAGCAAATCAGTATTACAGAATATTATCACAGGCTCTTTCACTGGCTGAAACCATGAGTCCTTAGACAAGGAACAAAGGAGTCATTGTTTCAAATTTTTCTTCATGGGTGAAACTGAAGGGAAGCAGAATTTTCATCCCAAAATATGCCTCTTTGGTATAAGGATTATTTAGGCTGATTATTTTTTAGGAAACAAACACAGGAGAAGCTCTGAAAACACAGTAGAAGGTTACCCTTCAGTAAGAGACATTTACATTTACAAGGGAAATCTCCATTTGTAAGGGTGTGTCCTAGGCTGTACCAGGAAGATGAGGGAGGAGCATAACCAAATCTTTAAAAAACTTAATCAGCAGAGAATATAAAGGTGATGACTTAAAGTTCTTTTTTTTAAATTTTTTTTTAATGCTTAGTTATTTTTGAGGGGGGAGGGGCAAAAAGAGGGGTAGAGGGGTCCAGACAGAATCTGAAGCAGGCTCCAGGCTTTAAGCTGTCGGCACAGAACCAGACCTGTGGCTGGAACCCACAAACCGTGGGGCTCCCCCAAAATACGATATCATGACCTGAGCCTAAATCAGACGCTTAACCCACTGAGCCACCCCGGCACCCAGATAAAGTAATGACTTAAATCTGCATAACAACCTTACCCTTGTTTACTCTCCTTTTCCTGGTAACGTCATATTACTGCCCCACCCCAAACACCTTCCTTTATCTTTAGCTGGAGATATTATTTAAGGTGCCGGCATGGGCCTTTTCTGAGAGTTACTTAGTTTTCTTGGGTATCCCGATGTATACAGGGGGAACATGTTATTAAACTTCTGTTTGCTTTTCTCCTGTTAACCTTTTTTTAAATTTTTTTTTAAGTTTATTTATTTTTGAGACAGAGAGAGACAGAGCATGAACGGGGGAGGGTCAGAGAGAGGGAGACACAGAATCTGAAACAGGCTCCAGGCTCTGAGCTGTCAGCACGGAGCCCTACGCGGGGCTGGAACCCAAGGACCGTGAGATCATGACCTGAGCCAAAGTCGGCTGCTTAACCGACTGAGCCACCCAGGCGCCCTTCTCCTGTTAATCTTTTACTGGAGTTGGGGGCAAGGGGTAGTCTCAGCCCAGAACCTACATGTCTGAAGGGAGAAAAATTATTTTTCCTTCCTCACAAAACACAAAGATGACTTCCAATTTTCCCATTCACATTAGAAGTTAATAATCAAAATATAAAACCTATGTTTCTTATTTTTATTTTTGTAGTTAATAAGATACTCTAATTTTTTTCTTGGTCTAGTAATATATAAATGACAACAAATATTATATTAGTTCAAATAATTCAGGCATTATTTAAGTAGAACAAAAATCTCAGCTGTTAGTGTTTCCCTAGATGTAGGAATGCAGAAGAGACTTTGATGTAAGGTGGTTGACACAAAGATGTTTGGATTTCAATAAATATTGATTGTGGGCTGAAAATATCAAATCATGGTGTTAAAACTGAGCAGCAAGGAATATGGAGCCTTAAAAGAAGTAAGACCCAGATGGGGTGGAAGACCTCAAGAAGTAAAATGATAGGGGATCAAGTTTGGACCTACGAGGAGGGAAGGGAGACTAGATATAAAAAGTAGGCACTTCTGGTGTCTATTGAATGACAGTTTGAGAGTCAAAGCTGCTAAAGAGTTATTCGTAAAGCTGGAAACAAAGTTCCTCATATGATTTTCACAAATGATAAATACCTTTAAATTGTCCTTTATTTTAATTATTTTGCCAAAGAACAAATACTATAAAAATATACAACTTCTATGTTGAGAGACAGAAAAAAAAGGAAGTTACAAAACCATGTTTTATTTTGTTCTTCAGGATAACTTGCTATTTCTTTTTTCTTTTTTTCTTTTTTTTTTTTTTTTTTTTTTTTTTTTTACTGAATTCTTGGTACATTACCACCCATGGGCTCAAAACATTTATTCAAAAATCTCTAACATAGTTATTCCATTTGAAGTGGTAGAAAAGCTTCAAAATGATAAATCCTATTGAAGGCAACTATAAACAACATTTGATTCATATATACTAAAACTTGTTATAAGTAACGAATGATTTAGATAGAGCACATTTAGCACTGTCTAGCGATGAACATTTATTATGGGAATATCACAGCAGATGAGGCTGTGGTAGATAGTAAACCATCAATCAGATGCGACCCCACAACAAATTGTACCTCATCAACCACTTTAATATGTCATGAAGCTTCCAAATAGACATCACTGGACCATTTGTTAAGCCCAAACTACTTTTTCACTGACAAAGCAAAAGACATTTGGTATTTTCATTTATATGTAATATCAAAATGAATCGATGGGATCTACTCATCCAAAATAGAATTTCTATGAGGATGGGGCATTAAAATTCAGCCCTTCATTTCTTTATACAGAAGTCACTAGTGATGATGCTCTTTTATTTTATTGTTTATAAATGTTATAGGAGAGAAGACTGTATTTAGATTTTGAAACTCTAAAAGAGTCAACATTGGTATATTTAAAATACGTTTTTATTTAAGCAAAATGCAAGAAAAGTGTCACTCCCATTTCCATTTCTGTTATAAAATTAAGTATTAAGACATTCCCAAATGACATTGCAAGAAGAGCAAAAATAAAAATAGCATATTGGAATGCTCATATGCTCACACAGGCATGATAATTCCACTATCAAGAAATGCTTCTTTATGCTACAAAATACACTTATCAAAAAAAATCATAATCTAGCTTAGACTTCTGATAGTAAAGAATCCCCTTTATTTCTTCTCTCACATTTGTTATGATTTTTGTTTATCTCTGCAATTAATTGAGCTTAGTTCTCTTTCCTGTGAATATGCATAATCCTGCTTTACATGGTGTTCCTCCTTAGACTATAAAGTGCATGAAGGGATAGAGCCTGCCTCACTTCCACTCCATAGTGCCCTTTCCCTTGAATTTTGAATTCTTAGTTGTCTTATACTGCTTTATAATCATCTTCCAAACATAGCCCTTTAAAAATCTACATAGATACAAGAAAATGTTGATACTAATTCTGATTTGGAAATACTGTGTTTCATATTCTAGTATTAGATATATGTTTTGGAGGTATACTCTATATTTTGCCTGACAAATTAGATTCTCTTGCTAGTTAGACCTTTGAAAATGCTTGTGTGTAGTTTCAAGGAAGATTAAATTACAAGATGTCTTAAAGAAATGTATCACTGCTCCTGAAAAAGCACATTAAAGGGATTTAGAACAAGATTTGGAAAACTGGGCTTCAGAGTGAATTTTTTTCTGCCCAATTTGCAGTAAGTGTTTAACCTGAGAAAAACTACTTTTAAAATTGGATCAAAACTTTTATAAATTTTTAGACAACAGTCTACCATGAACCTCATTTCTTGCAAGTCCTTGCTGAGTGTACCACAAAGCATAACCACCCTCTGACTCTGAGCTGTTCCTGCAGTAGGTTACATAGGCAATTAGGTAGGTCAAGACAACCGTCTCAGAACTTACTTATTTCCCAGTGGGAGGAAAATGGCATCCTTACTGTTTGTTATAGAAGATGCTAGTCCCTGGCCCTAGTTTCCATTATTACAGCACCACCTGGCCCCATTCTGACATCCTGTAGGATGTGGGGGCATGAGAAATGGAGCTATCATACCCAGCATCCTGCTGTTTGCTGCGCTGTGAGTGAGCAGTTTGTTAACTGGCTTGCTCTGACATTGAGTCTGGTCTACTTTTGGGAGCCATGGGATTTTGGCACGCCAAGAGGCATGCTTGCTTAGTCATCTCCTTTGGAGTCTTGTTTCTTGTTGCCATCCTATAGGAGGCTGGGGATCTTCTCTGGCACTTAATGACACATTTTAGAAAAATAAAATGATATACTTTATGCTAAGAAGATAACACATAAAGAAAAAAATCTCAAAAGAGAAATTTGAAAACTATGCCATGCTCAATTGTTATCAAATTTTCCAGTTACTATAGTTATTATTTCGGGGAATATCTTCAAATGATTTAATGACATACTCAGCAAGAGCCTGCTTTAATTTTATATAATCACACAACCTGAGAGTTGGATGGGAAAATAGAGACAATCTCTCATAGCAGGCGGCCCTGCATGTTCTCCTCAAACTTCTAGTGACAATATATATCAGTGTCCACAAGATAGACATATCATTTTCAGATGATTCCTGTCACAAGGGCATTAATTTTTACAATGATTTGAAATCAAGGGTTTTATAAAGCATCAATTAATTTAGCTAAGTTTTATTTTCTTTTCTTTATTCTTCTATCATCCCTCCCCCCTTTTTTTTCTTTTGAAACACACATTTAAGCATCCAGGAAAAATCTTCCCTTTCTTCTGGAAGCACCAGACTATCTTTTTCCATCCTTTCACGTGACTATGAAAAATATTATCTTATTTCCCTTCTTTCAGGCTGATGAGTCTCTATTTTTTTTAAACATTCATCATAAGAAAAGTGTTCCAAACTTTTCAATACCATATTCACCATTGTTTACATGTTCTTGATTCCACTGTTTCAAAAAGCATGCTATCCAGACTATTTCCTTCGTAAAATCTGCCTAATATGTGAATGTAGCCAAAAGGTGGACTTGCCTACTTTTTCTTAACATTCACATCACAACTATTTGCATAAAGCAGGATATTATTTTCACACGAAATTATTCCAATGATGTCTAAGCCACTCAGAATCAATATAAACTGTTTATATTTACATGGCTAGGTTTTATTATATTAGGCTCTAATCATCATCTAATTTGAATATATGAAAGATTCTTATTAAACACTGGTTATGAGAATCAAAGAATAATTTTTAATTCATTTCTGCTTTTCATGACATTGAAGTGTGACACTGCTGACCATCATTCTTAAATATGAAAGCATATTTTTTATGTAGTTAAGTTGAAAAGCAAACTGACAAAAACTTGTGCTTAAAATATTCAATTGGTAGGATATTCATAAAATATAAGTTATGCCTAGCTAATGAACAAATATATATATACATATATATATGAATCATGTATACTACTAACATAATACATTTAAATTAAAATAAGGGAATACTATATTTGTATATCAAATTGAAAAAAACCATTTTTTATACTATAAAAGTACACTTCATCAGGTATTCAAATGTAGTTTGGGTCTGCATGTAAATAGTTCTGTTCTGTTTGGCATTATGAATCAAGAGCATTAAAATGGTCATATCTTCTGCAACAATAATTCTAGTTCTAGAAACTGCCAAGGGAATGATCAGATTTATGCTTAAAGATATTTACAGCAGAATTATAATGTAAAATCATACATAATCTAAAGTAAAATAACTTTAAAATGTATATATGTAAAAAAATTCATGTTCTGCATTGAATATGTATATTCATATATATATATATATGCATGATGTAATGTAATATATATGTTTACTAATAGATGTATGCATGTGTGTATGTATATACATGTATTTGAACACCAAGAAAAATCTGGGCAGGATTAAAATGACTATTCTTGTGAGGAGGGCTTTGTAGTAATTTTGAGTTCTTTTAAAAGTTCCCCTCCCCCCTAATTCCAGTGTCTCTATATTGACCATATGCTATTGTTTACATTAAAAACAGACAAAAGTCTTCAGCTTACTTAGGATCTAACCTGTGCTAACATACTGTGAAAATTAACAAAACTCCTAAACAACTCCTAGTTGCCAAGGCTAGAAACGTCCAGAAAATGCAGAATCAAATATTAAAAATTAAGTACCATTGTTTTATATTATCCAACATTCTGTGTTCTTAGTTGCCTAATGTTACTGACATTAAACACACAAGGCTCATTTCTCAACTAGTTAGAATTACATTTTCAAAATACTCCCAGGTGCTCAGAATACCCTCAGAATAATCGAATCTTCAGTAATACTCTGATCAATCATACTTTCAATCTACCAGTTTGAAACTAATGCCATTCCTCCTTTTTTTTCTTGTTTTTCTTGTTTTTGTTTTGTTTTGTTTTGTTTTGTTTTGTTTTGTTTTGTTTTAGGCTTCATGTTCAGCGTGGATCCCCATGCAGGGCTTGAACTCATGACCCTGAAATCAAGACCTGAGCTGAGATCAAGAGTCAGACTCTCAACTGACCGAGCCCCCCAGGCACCCCACCATTCTTTTTAGATCAAGGAACAATTGTGCCTCCTTTCCAACACCTTTCCAAATGTTTTAATATTAAATTAACCCATAGGAAAACTTGATTAACAATATCAAAACAATGGTTGTTTTTAAATGTGTTTCTTTATTTTTTATAATGAATGATGTTTTTTATACATCAAGTGGCATTCAAGGAAAAATGGGTAAGAAACTTACCTAATATTAACTGCTTTGGCCTTTAGACTGACTAAAATGTAGACGAGGGTATATAGAATCCAAGCTACAGCTAACCTCCATTTATGATGATAGAACCATACCTGATACTTCCATACATTTGGCAGTTAGTTTTTCAATTACTTTTTAATTAAAACTAGACGTATTAAGGAAGAATGGCATAATCAGACTTACTCTCATCATAGTCATGATTTTATTAATTTAATTATTTCCATGTCTAGAGACGCATATCTTGAAAACAATAAATTTGGTTTCAACTAAAATCTAGTGACTGTGAACTTCTGCTAACTGGCTTTTTTTTTTTTTTACTTTAAACCATAATAGTTGACATTCATAATGAAGACCCAGAGCCACTGTCATATCTTGAAATATCAAAATATATGAGAATTTGCAGTATTATATTAAATAAAATGTTATATATAAGAGTATTTGAAATTATCTCATAGGCTTTCAAGTTGAGAGTGATTGATCTGCTTATAATATTTCTATTAATGCTAAAACTTCATTCATCAGAAAACCACATTCTCAGATAATAGCAGAAAACAGAAAAAATGCATTTTCAAGTGTGTTTTTTTCCTCTCCTCAAATAGCTGGAGAAAAACAGCATTTTGGGGAAAAGGGGCCTTTTTAAAAATCAAACTAGTTTTATTTTACCCACCAATTAAAGATTCCTGTTCTCATATACTTCCTTAAGATGTCCAGATTCACCTGAATGTTTAGGCATTATGTTTTAAATCTATAAACCATGCAAATTACTTAAAGCTCTCTGCTTCAAATAATGAACCCATAGCAAACATGCTATTAGGCAATTTAAAGGATTAAAGCAATTGCCACCTTGTTAAATGAGAGAGAAAATCCCTGTCCATTTTTCTGCCCTATCAACTTTTCAAACATATCCACTTACAGTGACATTTAGAAAGCATCCTAAATGAGTAGTTGTACAATATTTTAAAATAATGAATTTCATTGTCTATTTAACATACATATAAGTAGCCCCATTAACTGAGTACTGACAGAAAAAGAACACATAGCTTCAGTTCAAGAAGAGCATCACGTGTCTTGTCTTAATAGCATTTTATTTATCCCTTGTGGTTTTTGAGGCTAAGGAAGTGACCTTTTTTCTTTCTTAGTGTTTAATTCTTGACACCTCAAAGTACTTCCACAAGTGCCATATTTCTTCCATTTCTGTCATTAAATTAGGTTCTGAAGGGAGGGAAAAACACACGACATTGACATTGAACATTAAGTATGAGATGAGAAATTCAATGGTATATGGATCTTATCAACTGTGATAATGACAGATAATTTTATCAAAGCTCTGTTGCAATCCTCAGTAGAACTTCTACTGTTTCTCAATGTTTATGTATTATTCAGACTAATAGTGATCCTAAAGTAGAAAAAGCTTCTTGTCTCTTAAAACTTTTATTGAGAGGAGTTCAAAATGCACACAGTTAAGTGCTATTCTGTGTGCATTTAATGTAGAGTGAAAAGCTGTTTGGTGCCCATTTTAGATTCACTGGCAACAAGACAGGCAAGAAGGCATGTACAGGGAGTCATGAAGATATATATGAAAAATTAAGAGTTTAAAATTAATTTGAACTTATAATGTAATGCACCACGTGGAAATCTAAAAATCAATTTCCAAATGGAACAGCTTGAAACTTTTTCTTGCCATCTGGTTTTGGACCTGGCTCATTCAATTCCAATTTTGCCCTTGTAAATACTCCAATTTTACATATACTATATGAGAATGATAATCTCCATGCCACCTAAGCATATCTTGTTTGATTTCCAAAAAATATAGTTGTTTTTGTTTTTTTCTACACTGTCAATATTCCCCAAATGCCCTCTTAATCATGGGCATACTTACCTTTATTTTAAACCAGGTGTGATATTGTTATTTGATTTATTGACATATTGGATGGTGACTGTGTTTTATTTGGCTAAATTAATATATATATATATATATATATATATATATATATATATATACATGCCAAACATTTTTACATCTTAAATGAGCCTAAAATACAGATTGATGAATTCAAATCAGGAGGGGAAAACAGATTTGGCTATTTGAGTCGTAAAGTAAGAGAAAAAGTAGGGCCTAATATATAGACATAGGATTAGAAAAGATTATGCATGGAAAGCATTTACACATGCTGGCACACAAGAAATGCTCAGTAAATGTTAGCAATTAGCCTTTGTTGTTTTGTGTGTGTGCTAATAGTAATAAATAGAAGATTCGAGATTTATATTTATTTTTTCTGAAGCAAATATTTGTTGAAAAACTAGTTACTTTACATATGCTATCTTATTTGTTCCACACAAAATAATGCTGTCAGAATGTTGAGAATTTCACAAGTCAATGCCACCCCCACCCCCACAAAGTACACAGTTAATAAATGGCAGAGAGGTGAGTAGATATTTGAGGTCTGTGTTTTTGATGACAATCTCAAATAAGTTTAGCAAATGTGAGCTAATGTAATAAGCTGCATCTTCTCAATACATCTATCGATCATTTAGTTCTTAATAATTCAGTTTGATCTACTTGAAAGGAAATGACAGTTATAAGTCAGACTGACTTCCTGGAGCTTCATCCCATATTTTTAAAATTACTTATTGTAAGTTAAAATTTTTGCTTTGGAAAAATATGCTACCACTCTCAAATTATTTGACTAATATAGCTATCCATGAATAAAAGAATGCTTTCATATATACATAAGACACTTAACATAACAGTAAATCTTAATGGTCATCCAACAGTTTAATTGTGATATGAAGAACTTTTTTTTTAGAATATGTATATTGAGGCTTCCTGCTACCTGTTTGTACCTCTATGAAACTTGTATAAAGAATGTACAACTTATAACTGATTAGTGACATAACCACATAGTTTATACTCACATATTTAAATGCAGCAATTATGAAAGATATTTATTTATATATGGCATATTCATATATATTTACATACTAATTTATATACACACACACACACACGCACACATATGCACACAAACTAATTTATTATAGTGGTAATGCAAAATCAGTTAATAATTTTGATACAAAGTATTTTGAAGTATCAACCACTTCAGAACATACTCTGCACATAAAACAAATAGTTTTTAGTGAAAAGTTTTCACTGATGGTGTCATTATACATTAAGCTCTTCACAATGAGAGAAGACCAACATCACATCTTGAACTTTTTATTCTAGTGCATGATTCTGTGTCACTCCTTTTGTTTTTAAGATATAAGAACGTAAATCTTGCAAATATAATGAAGCAGGAGTTCTACAGTGACAGGTATCTGCAAAATCACTCAGGTAATCGGTATCAGATATTGTTCCCTAGATACTGTAGTTATCATGCTATATGTCTTAACATATCCTGCAAAGTACCCTTGTCTCCAATTCTATAAATTCTATTTATTCTGCTTGACCCTTAAAGCTATATTTAACTGATTTCGCTGTTACTTCCCACTAATTCTCAACACGCTGACCATCACAGATCGGTTACTTAATTGTCCTCTAAATTCACGTACCATTTGCCTGGGTTAAGTAACTGGCTTAAAAATATATTACTTGGTAACTTTAGACACGTTGTTACTCTCATATAACAAATGCAGATGATAAAAATAATGGTACCTTTTGGATAGAGTAGATTTAGGCATTAAGTTACAGAATTCAAAGAAATTATAAAACACAGAGCCTAGCACATAGTATGTGCTTAAGAAAAAAGAAAAGAAAAGAAAAGAAAAGAAAAGAAAAGAAAAGAAAAGAAAAGAAAAAAAACCTACTTAGCTATACACAGCATATAGCTCTCTACCTCCTTGTCTTCCTTATTATAATTATCATTTAAAATATCTTCCCTTTTATATTTACCTATTCAAAGCCTTAAAAAAGAGACATATAGTTCATGTATTATATTAGTTATTTTTCCAAATGTATCTTTATGTTTATCTTTTCTGCTTATTTAAATTATAAGTTTCACTTGGGGGCATTCAATAAATATTTGAATGAATGTATATTTTAGGTGTTCTACATAAGTGTAAGCACAGTATGAGGATATAGGAGATATACATAGATTTTGCTAAAAGTATAATACGTATTTTTTTCCACTTTGAATGTACAAATTACATTAGTGTCTTAACATTTTGGGGGGCCTCAAATGGAAATGGATGATCGTCAAAGTTCTCTAACAGTGCATCAAGTTTAATTCATCATGCTTGGCAATCAACAACCTCAGCCCCAAATCCCTGCATGTATCTCTGCACTGATCCACACAGTCCCTAAACAGGAATGGGGCATTCTGTTAGATAAATGAAAATCCATATTAGTTAGCCAGAAGCAATTCTCAGACCCCTATGGATTCTGGAAGACACTTCAGTTACATTCCAAATTGCCCTAAAATAAATTCTTTATTAGCTGCCAACTATTACATTAGAGATTTCATGATGTGCCCCTGTCTCCAGAACATAATCTTGGACTTAGCCCAGCTAGATAACTACTTCTCTGATGACAGAGCTTTTGACACTGATATGAAAGGGATTCTACTAAGCATATGTAGGGTCTATCCTAATAGTCTATGTGGTGAACTCTTCATAAGTTGACAGAAGAAATGCATTTCTATACTTATTCTGGCAACATATCAAGAGCTATAAATTGTCAGTACTGAATTTACCTATTAAACCTTTATATTTTCCCGAATAATAATAGTAGGCAAATATTTTCTCTGTGTGAGAATACAGACTTACAAATTTAGCATTTTGTACAGAGGCAGAATTCAAAATGTAACCATTCCAATAACTATTATGGTGAATGTACACATAATATTTATGGTTGTGTCTGCATACTACTAATTGGATAATATCTCACTTATTTCTTCTAAAAAACTTTGTTACAAACCGGAATATAAAGCATACATTGTAGGCTTAATTATAGGTATAGATTTTTTTAGCAGTAAATTGTACTGGATTTCAGACTGAATCAGGTAAGTATAAACCACAAAAACCAGCTTGAAAACTAATGGGTTCACATCTACTTTCTCCCTGTTATCAAGTACAGCTGCTTCTCTCTTATCCTGGAATATAGATATTTTCTCCTAAACTTTGTCACTCACCATGCCTCTCCACAACCAAAGTTCCCCAATAGATTATTCAAAATTTATATTTTAAATTGAATTGTCACAGTTACTCAATAGCTAAAGACACTTTGAGATATCACAGAAACAGGAATAGGAATGATTTTTGTACTTGAAAGCCATTTGTTTTCTCATTAAAAAAAAGCACAAACAGAAAAGCCAACACACACACACACACACACACACACACACACACACAAGTATAAATCATCTAGAAATTAGTAAGCCATTTGTAGAACAGATTGAATGCTAGAGCTTACCCAATTTCACCCTGCATCAAGGTTTTGGTATGATATAAAGAAAAGATGACTTCAGAATATAATTTGGGTATTTTACGCAACCCCCCCCCTCCTGAAATAGTACCAAGCCCACTTTAGTTTTGTTTTTAACATTGCAGTCACTTAACTTAGTTGGAGACATGCTAAGTAAAGGGGGGGGGATAAATCCTCTTTCTTCTCCATCACCCCAACCCTCCCCCCACAAAAAGTCCTAAGAATTATAAATTACAGGTTCCAAGAGGGTAGATAAAGCTTGGAATACACACTTAATAAATGGCTTTAAAAACCCTATGTGGAATCAGTAAAGAAATTCCTTTCTTTTATGAAGTTGTATATCATTTTTAGGTACCAGTTAAGGATTTTGAAACTTTGATTTGATTTTCACATTGTAACTCTGGAACTGTGATCCTTCAGTTATTTTTCTTAAATTCTACTCTTGGATAAAAGTAATCCTATGGACTAGTGTGGCTAAGTGACTGAAAGGCAACTTTGGATGAGGCCATGAGCTCTGATGGACGCTCTGTCCTCTGAAAATGCAATGGCTTTTAGATATAATGTGCTTATTTTCTTTTCTTTTCAGAGGAATGATCTGTTGTTTGGATGATCTTGCTTTCTTAATCAAACAAAAATCTCTAACAAAGATCCCCAGTCATGACTGATCAAGATCACTATTTGATAGACACACTATTTAATTGGCTATTATAAACTCTCATCACTTTTGGAATTTCTATTTTGAACTTTTAATTATTTTTCAAGTAATAAAGCCTATAAGCATAGCTTTATTTTACTTTCTTTTTTCTTTCCTTTTAAAATTTTTACATTCAAATAACTTTGAAGGTTGAAGGTTTGCTTTTGGAAACTGAGAAAATGAAATTGCTCTCTGACCAAGGCCTAATGTAGCCATGATTCATCCTGGAGCAAAAATTTTATGGCCTAGTTGTAAACCCTTGGAAAATGTAGCTTATAATGTAAGTGCTGACACAATCTTAACTATGGATTCATGAACCCCAACACTAATATATCCAAGGCATTTCATTACTGTCAGTTTGTCTTACTTGTGAATTAAATATCCTCTTTAAAAATCTTTATCTGCCTTTTATTTCTTGAACAAAGTTTCCTTTCTAGAATTTCGATGATGAGCCCCTTATCTGGAGTAGAGTGGGCTGGGGACTGATGGTAACACACATTTAGGAACTTGCACACATACCTAATAAGGGTGGTATGCATTCATTTATTTTCAGATCATATTCTTTCACAGACATAATCTGACTTTATACAGGATGCACAGATCCCAAAACTATATATTTCAAGATAATCAGCACTCTGCTTCCTGGGTAGGTTTTCCCTCCTTTTGATAAAAGTCTGTATTCTATTTGTAAGTTAAGTTCTGAGAACTTCTTTTCATCTATTTTTTAATTTAAACTTTAGCATACAGTCAAATATTGCTTTCAGCACCTATTTTATAACATAAAGAAATATTTCAAAACTCTTTCCAATTTTTCCTCTGTCATCCAATGAAAAATGTATTTTAGGTAAATATCACTTGAACTCTTGGGGTGCTTTAGTCACATGGCAAAAAAAACCACATTACATTAATAATAAGTAGATAACTAAAACAAAATCTTGAGGTTAAAAGTGAAATAGTAAATTTGAATAAAAGTTAAACAAAAATGGTTGTAGGTACAATATATTCAAGTCATAATTTGTAAGACAAAGAAAAGTCAATTATTGTCAAGAACAATTTTTTCTTACCAAACTCTCATACGCATTTTGCTGAATTATCAAATGCTATTTTTCAAATAATATCAGAAAACATAAACAAATTTTACAACAGATCTTCATCAAGTTGTCAAGCATACTCTTTAATTTCTATATCTAAAAAATATTCTGATAATCTTTTGAACATATAGAAGAAAAAATAATCATTTCAGGCTTGGCTTTGGAATTTACTCTTCAGTTGTGGGAAAGATAAGGTATTAAATCTATTTATTGCATACAGATGGAGATTAAATAATTTAAACAAATGGAAAACAGAAGTGGTGATTATACACAGTGCAAAAAACACTCTACATTTTCCATGAATATTCATACAGTTCGGTTTCCCGATTCAGTCTCACATTATAAATTACTTTTGAACAACAACGTTGCTTTCTTTTTTCCTTACTGCACTACTTGCTACATGAGTCTTCCAGAATTATCTAAGTTTTATAATACTATAAATATATTCATATTTTTCTATAATTAAAACTGAAATTTAAATGATGTAGTAAAAGGATAGTGATAAAAATGATTTCCCAACATTAGAAAGGTAAGATATAGCACATAGTTAAAAGAAATGTGTAATTAACACTAAAGCCATAGTTTATTTTATTACCAGTCTAATATCTCATATACTTTGCTCACTCATCAAATTTTTGGGCATCTAGTACATACGACTGCCTGCTAATATGAGTCAAAGACAAAATTTCTCTTCAGATAACTTACAAATGGTAAACAAAACACAGAGACATGTAACAATAAAGTATTGTAAAAACTGACAAATGTCCTCTGACCTAAATAAAATACCCTAGTCATTTAAAAGATGGAATATTACTTTCAGTATGTGGTTGAGGGGCCTTTGATCTGGCAGTCAGGGCTACTGTAGTAGTAAAAGGACATTCCAGGAAAAACTTCAAAGATAAAGTGATCTGTTTCTGTTTCTTCAAATCAGGAAAACTTAAATTATTTTGGTGTTTATGAAAGCGCAAACCATCAGTATGAAAATTTTAGAAATGAAAACCTTTATTTCTTACATTACAACAAGAAACATTAGACCACTGGATTGTGTGAGGTACTTGTTCAAACAAAGTAGATTTTTTTATCAGCTCATATAACTGGAAAAGATATCAGGCAGAATCATAAAAATGATCTTGTCCATAGTAGACAGCAGCACATAGTCAAGATTTAAAAACAAACAAACAAACAAAAGAAAACAAAAACCCCCAAAACAAACAACAAGAACAAAAAAACCCTTTTAAGGTCAAAAGAACTTCAGTACATTCCCCCAAATCCCTAAATAACCATCAATATATTATACAGGACCATGTAAATAACTTTGTAAAATCTAAAAGGACACTCAGAATATCCCATCAGTGCTTCAATATACCATGAATTGATATAATGGCATAATATGTGCTTATTATCCATTCTAACCCTTCACAGAGAGAGGGGTGATAACTGCCAGAGAGGTTTTCTTTGTTTGGTGAAGACAAACATGGGCAACTGACTGCCATAATTTGTAAAAGGAAACAAGTATGAGTGTTTTGTGAAAGAATCTTTTGAATCACCAAAAGTTTTGATAACTTTATGCTCTGTTGTCAGAGTTTAACTCCTATGTCATAACTGAGAAGCTTGAATGAACTTAACAGAGTCTTGTAGGAGATTCAAATGGAGTTCAGGTCAAGTGGAAGAGTGGGTGGGGCAAAATTGAGGTCAGGATTGGACCCTCCCCTTAGTTGGATCAAGGATTGTTCTGATTGGTCAATGTTTGTGTTGCACCACGTGTTTAATGTAACTATCACATTGGTCTAGCTTTACCTATTTATATCCCTATTATTCTTATTTACCTCCGATTTTCACCTTTCAAAGTAACTATAAATATTAAAATGGCTTAAATTCTAAATTCCAATAGCAGGTTTTTTTCTTAAAAACCATGCAGTTTTGGGGCGCCTGGGTGGCTCAAGTTGGTTAAGTGTCAGACTTCAGCTCAGGTCATGATCTCACAGCTTGTGAGTGCAAGCCCTCATGGGGCTCTGTGCTGACAGCTCGGAGCCTGGATCCTACTTCTGATTCTGTGTCTCCCTCTCTCTCTGCCCCTCCTCTGTTCTCGCTCTCTCTCTCTCAAAAATAAATAAACATTAAAAAAATTAAAAAAAACACGCAGTTTTTAAATTCCCTTTTTGTTACACATATTGACCATCTACAATGTAAACTTCTCTGTAAGTCTGCTCATTGGAATGGAGCTCTTTACATCTTTGAAACTGTCTTTCCAGTGAGAGTAATGAATGCAAAATAATTAGGTCCTTTAATCCTAATGAGATGATGTCAGCACTGTAGTTAGGATTTCTGGTTAGTTTATCATGAATGCAAACTTATGATCACTTATGCTATGCTCTGAACTAATCAGATGAGACACCTGCTTTCCCTTTACGAGTTCCATATATTGTGATTAAATAGAAAAGCATGTGCCTGAGGGAAAAGTTGCTGGCCTATTAACCTATATTTGAGATTCATGTTCATTGATGAGCTTAAAAATCCCTTGGTAGCCAACAATAATCCGCATTTTTTCCAAATGTTCTAACAAGTCAGTTTATAGATACCTGTTTTGAGCTGCCTGGCCACGTGCTGTTTGTACTACCTCTCACAGGCCATAGCTGTTCACCGATCTGTGAAGCCACCACTCCCTGGCTCTGCCCCAGTAACCCCCTCTCTCAGAATGGTGGTTCCTGCTAATACAACAAAAATGGAAATTGTCAGTGTGGGCAGGTTGCCATATGGAGGTTGACAGCTGCTCAATCAGATTAAGACAAATGCACAGAACCAATGTGAGTTCGATTTTTTTTTTTCAGAAGAAAACTCTGCTGTTTTGTTGTTGTTACTTTTTCCAGGATTTTTGACAAAAAAAAAAAATCTGTTTTGAAGATCTTTCTGTAAAGCAGATAAGCTTGAATCAGTATTGATATGAAGCAATTTTTTCTTTAAGTAGTTAAAATGACCTTCCTTTAAATTTATTTTGTGTTTTGAACCTTGATTCTTTTTGCCTCTGGCCACAGTGTTTAAGAGCCCTCCTTCTCTCCCTTCAACCTACCCCATAAATACCTATACTTCTGGTAGGTATCCTACAAAATAATAAAGCCCGCTTCTTCCCGAAAAAGAAAATAATGTTGAAAAATTGTAAAAATATGTTTTAAAAGACTGCATAATATGCCAAGGAACAAGTAACAGAATTTTATAACCCATCAAAAGATAACACACAGCCATCAATAGCCAAGCTCATGAATAAATAAATGTTTACAACAGTACATATGCATATCAAGGTAAAGCTACTGTACAGGAACACAGAATCTGTGGAAAATATTTATGCAATACATATTCAGTGACAAAAAGAGGCACTAAAAAGAAAATAATTTAAAAAAAGGTCAACATGTTTAAAGTTTTCCAGCAACTGGCTTGACCTTTCTAAAATACACAAAACTCTTTTAACAATAAATGAAATATGTTGCTATGATTGCCTATTCCTGAACCTGACTGACTCATATCATCATCATACAGCAGAGCTAGCAAATTTCTAGCTGAGCTAGTTAGAGCACATTGGAAAAAGTAGTCATATGTTCAAAGACGAAACATTTCAGACCTAATTTACAAATGAAACCCAATGCATCTGTATTTAAAGCTGTGTGGAATGAATGAATGCCTAGGAACACATGCAAACATTTTGAAATGAACCTTTCTGACTAGGTTAACAGTTTTTCCTAAACCTTGTAGCAATCTAACTTTCTCACCGGGTAGCTAGAACTCCAAAGTCTACTGCTAAAGTTTATCACAGGAAATGGTGCTTTTACATGCTAGAGGTGCAGACTGTCTTTGAAAAAATCATATAGGAAGTAGAAGTTAACACTTCTGACATCCCGTAGAGTTGATAACACCATACATCTCTAGATCCCAAGCCACCCAAAAGCTGCCATGCTGACTAACATAAATAACAGCTTGCAGTTTTCAAGATACCCACCCCCCCACACACACAGTGATACCACTAGGAAATACAGTAATGTGGTGATATAATTTACAATGCCCAAAGATCATTTGCAGTTCCACTCCTCAGGAGTACATCTGCACCAACCATCTAAGCTAAGTGCCTGTTGGAACTTTTCCCTCCAAGGTACTGTAGATGGAAGATTTGTAATATCTTTAATGCAACCAAAGGAGACACAGAAAGATCAAACTGAAAAGGCTCATGTATTTAGGAAATCCTGCTGAGATGTCGTGATAAATTATTAAAACTTCTTGTTAATGTTCATGCTTCTTTTTAACCTCACATCATACCGTTAACAGTAAAGCAAAGGCGGGGAAACCCAGAAAACATTTCCAGAGCTGAGACAAAATATTAGGTGAAAAGAATTCTCCTGCAAAGCAAAATCCTCAGCTATCTTCCATCAAGATTTCTTCTTGCAAACATGCAAACACAGTTCACAAAGTCTTTTATGGGATATTTCTGCAGCATCATTTTGGCTTATAGCATTCACAGAACAGATACCCTGATAACTTGTGTTTAGTATAAACAAATGTCATTCAGGAAAAACAGAATCCACTGAACTTTACAAAAAGGCAGGGTCAAAGTATCATCAATTCTCTCTCATCTCATCATAATTTCTCGACAGCAGGAGAAAATGGATTTCCACACTCCAAAGTACTGAAAGGCTTGCTCTTGTTCAGCAGATTTTTTTTCCTCAATAAAGTTAATGCAATTTATCTTTATTAACACATCAACACTGATAGAGTCAGCCAGAAAATTAGTGTTGGTAGCACTGCATTTCATAACGTGCCCCTCCTCAGGCATCCCTCTGACCGTTTCACAAAATCTGCCAAACAATTCAGGGATCTAACATATTCAGGACCCATTTCTTTTTTAAAAATAATGCAGCTTCCTAAGGATACCACACATATCCTTGCGGTAGAGCAGTATGCATCTGGCTCTACATCCTTCCTGCTGGAAACAATCCTTGTAATGCTTTGATAGCCCCAAAACCCAAAATTGCAAAAATACATTCCTATCAACAACAGAGAAAAGCTCTTCTTCCCAGCCACCTACAACACAGACCCTCTTGCCTGAAATAAAAATCTGATTTCAAGCAGACGCAGTTCCTCTACCTTTAGCTGTCCTCAAGTTGCCATTGATCAGCCTTGCTAACTCCATTTAGATGTTTAACACACAACTTTCATCACTTACCCCCTTTCCAAGGTTTTCCTTTCCAGGGGGTCCGAGTCAGCTTGCTCAGAGTTGGTCCAGAGAAAAAGAGCATCAAAACGAAGAAAAGTTCAAGTCTAGTAATTTTCCCCACTTTCTCTAATGATAACATTTCCACAAGTTAATTTCACAAAATTTCTCACATCCTCTTCCCTCCCGGTTATTAAAATAGCATTAATCATTGAAAACCCTGAGGTAGGTGTTGTTTTGCCATCTTTAACAGCTGAAGTAGCAGCTCCCTGATGTAGCCCTGAGCCAAGCTACATTTCTCACGGATCCGGCTCCTCTCAGCACGCAGCTCTCTGCTCCTGCTCCAGGAGCTATAAAATAATTTCTGATCTTCACTTTGCTTTCAGTGGGAATGTATTCCTCAGTGTTCTGGGTGAGCTTGATTGAAAATGATAAAAACAGTAATGTCTGTGTCCAGCAGCAAAAAGAAAAGATGTCAGGATTGTGTGAAAAAGATGAGAAGCAGTTGTACTGACAGCTTTCAGGCTGCTGTGTGATCCTAATAGCCGTGCAACCAACCAAATTGCTCTTTTAAGAGTAATAAGGCTTCAGTGAAAGCCGGTGTCACTGCCACTTGGGTGGGTAGTGCTGGGCTTGAAAATCACCCAGGAACGGCCACAGATAACGACTGTTTCAGTTCCGCCTCAGAATATTAAGGGCTGAGCAAAATATAGTATGCACAGAGGGTAGTTAATCTATTGTGTGGATACACGAGGATTCCAGTGGTGTAGTAGGGAAAGACGCAGAACTTAAGATGTATTTTATTCTTCCTTTACTTCACCTCGTGCCATTCAAAGGGGATTGCATGTGCACTAATTATTCATAAAAGGGTCTGAAATATTTATCTGAAGAACAACAATAAGTGTATGATTTTTATCTCCAACAATAAAACAGGCAGGGCAAGTTCTCATAGTCTCAGTGCTCTCCTATATTAAAGTCAGTCTCTTTGGGCATTTCTGTGTCACCTGAATGAACCCACTGGGAATACTGTGAGCAAACTTTTGGAAATATCAACACAGACTACCAGGGCTGTGCTAATCACACATTCAGGCAAGCACATTTTTTCCTTGTTTGTGTACATTACCATGGAAATACAAAAATCTCTCTAAGTCGCTCAGGCTTTTTAAATTACATTTATGAAAATATTACTGATCACAAGGTGTGGTTATAATTACCATCCGGGCACATGACTATGCTCCCAGAAGAAGAAGAGGTGGGAGAAGGCAAATGAAATAAAATTTAGTCTCTACTGCCTGAAGTGAATTAGCATGATCGAAATATTCTGGCCAATATTTGAAAACTGTCTACATCTTAGTATTATCTATATGGTCACTTATTCCTTTAATCAGTGAACCGCAATGCATGCATTATGCATTTATGTACTTTAAAGTAATCAATTGCTATATGATGATAACCGCCAATTTATGATGTTACCGCTTTCAACATGGGATAAATTGCCCTTTTCAAATCATGTTAGTGGGAGAGGTACTCTTAAAAGAATAAATTTTTAAGATAAAGTACATTAAATTTAAAAATACAGTTATTAAAATTGGCTTTAAAATGAAGCAATGTTTGTCAAAGATATTATGAGATACACAAAACAAATTCTCAGGTTATCCTTTAGTTTAGAAACAATAATCAATTTGTATTCAACTTTTTTAAATAGTTTTTTTAAAGTTTATTTTCTATTTATTTTGAGAGAGAGGTACGGAGCAAGTGGGGGAGTGACAGAGAGAGGGAGACAGAATCCCAAGCAGTCTCCACACTGTCAGCACAGAGCCCAATGTGGGGCTTGATCTCATAAACCATGAGGTCATGAAATCAAGAGTTGGATTCTCAACTAACTGAGTGACCCAGGCACTTTTCGTTGAAAAACTTCTGAGGGATATGAGAAAGTTCATATCGTTCTTATTTTATAAATAGGAAATTTAAAATTCTATGTCTCTGTATACTTTTTAAGGGTAAGTTAAAATTTAACTCAGTATTCTATTTTCTCTGTACCTATTATTTTTCATCTTGTTTACCTCAACCTTTCCTCTCTCTTCAGATGCATGTAAACAGAAGTTGGTAAAATGAATTGGCCTCCCTCAACATCACCTTCTCAAGAAGATTCTAGATTCAAACTTTTTTACTGTCTACTGGCTCAATTCATCTCAAAAAAAAAGAACACAACTTTTCATAATTAGTGAGTTCTGTTTTTTTGTTTTTTTTAATTACCTGGGCTTTGGGTGGAACAAGAGAACGTGAAGTGGGTTTAAACATGGTGAAAGGATATTGGTAGAAATGTCAAACATTTCCAAGGACCTGACCTGAATGAAGTTAACAGGAAAAATACTCTTTCCTCAACAGGTGATACAGTTGGCCAGTTGACTGTAAGGAAATTTCAACTTTAGATTTTCAAGATTTGCTTCCTTGTTGGTGAGCCCTGGTAAACACCAGCCCTCAACTTGCTATAGTGGGGAAACTGAACTGAAACCAGAGGAATCAAATCACCTTTGCTCATGGAGGGAAGGCTATTCTCCCTTAGAACTCATCTGGCTGAAGTGTAAAGTGCTATTTAAGCTTTCTAGCTACTAGAAAGATAAGGAGAAACCTCAAATGGGTGGCAGTACCAAAGAGAATGAATAAAGGTGAAATTTGAAACAATGGAAATATTGAGTGGGGGGGACAGTCTACATGAGACGAATTTTGAATACATATGTGTAGGAATGCTTTCTCACCTAAGTTATTAATATTAATAATAAATTTGCTAACTTATTACAAATTCTAAGTTCTTTATATGTAATTATTCATTTAATCCTTATAAAAACCCAATGATCATACATAATGGTCTCCATTTAGTACATTACAAAACTGAGGCACATAGAGTTTAAGTCACTTATTCAAGTCCATAGAGCTTTTTTGAACCTAAATAGCTCAGCTCTGAGCCTTTGCAAATCACTGTACCAAGCCCTCTACCAAACTGTTCTTTTAACCTTTATGAGCTGGCTTGCTCATAAGTTAACATCTGTATATAAAAGAATAGCAAATAACAAAGGCACACTGAGTATGTGACTAGTTCTTATCAAGAGTTTTACATATTTTAGTTATATCATTTCCACAACAACTTTGTGAGATGAATCCATTACTATTCATACTTTATAGATGATTACTTGTTCAATATCACATGGTGAGTAAATGACAGAGCCAGGATTTGAACCCTGTATGGACTTGGAGTTTGTCATTCTACCTCTGTTTTCCAGAGTCTGGTGCATGGGTCTGAGATAACCATATAGGACTCCAAAGGGGCTGGAAAAGTAAGTAAATGGTGGGGAGAGGGAGGGGAGTTCTAATGGTATCTGTAACATGGAATCTTCTATAGGCTGTTGGCAGCTGCAGAGAGGTCTAAGCTGTGAAGTTACCCGAGAAGGCCCCCTGAGAGGCAATCAGAATAGACTTTTTCACCACCTGTATGTTCTCAAAGTAAAACACAAGGAAAGATTAAACCTCAGCCAGACCTGACTTATGGGCAGTTATAATACAACATAATAATGCTTTAGTATAGGTCATAAAAAATTGTTAGGAAGACTGCAGAAAGGAAGTACTAAAAGGTAGTATATATTAAAACGAAGTGCAGTAAAAGACTTGGTTCAGCTAGGACACTCCAGGCAGAGAAGATGACCTTTTGACTAAGAATCAAGTCATGAATATATATTTTAAGACTAGGGCAAATCAGCAAGAGGCAGAGAAGAATCCAGGCTGAGAGAATTGCATGAACATAGTCACAGGGATGCAAGAAAGCCTGACTCCTTCCAAGAACTACAAGGAATATAGCATGACTGAGGTATCTGAGCACTCGGGTGAGTAGTGGGAGATGAGGTAGCAATGGTAGGCCGGGGCTAGATTAAAATTTTAAATATGCTTACTGCCAAAGGTCTTAGGCTTTTCCTCAGTGATAGGGAGTCAATTATGACTTTAAATCATGTTCTAAAATGAGTTTTAAAAAAATCTTTGGCTGCAGTATGGTGGAGAATAAAATTAGAAGCAAAAAAAAACCCCAAACATTATTTAGAAAGATAGCAATATTCCAAGCAAGATGTATTTGCAAACTGAACTAAAACAGTATAAATAAATAGGAGATAATTTGAAGTATCAAAATTCATTAATTCAACAAATATTAATAACTACATATTTTGAGCCACACAAAACTCTAGGTATTTTAAGATTAATTAAGACAAAGCTTAATAAGAACGTATCATCAAGATATTTATCTTTAAGAATTTTTTGACAAAATATATACAGGAAGGAATGAACATTTCCCTAGTGTTTCAGCTCTCTTCTTTAAATATTTTTTTTTTTTTATAAATTAGATTTTGTCTGACCTGTCAATATATGTTTTCAACACCATTAAGCAAGATTTGGATACCTTAGCAATTATATTCATTTTTATTCTAATGCCACTATTTATTCTATCCTAATGACACTCCCTAACATCTTACTATTTATGTGCAATAAAAACAATCTTTTACTTCCTTAACAAGAAATCTCACTAATCTCTGATACTAGGTAACAATGGTATAATGTAAGCTATTCTGCTATGCTTTTAATAATTGAAAATATACAAGATAAAACATCTCCTAGTGAGTGTACAGCCAAAATATGTTACCAAGCATTTGAAAAAAATAGTTTATTCTTATATCTATCTATATATTGTTTTAATTTCATAAATTATAGTCACTTCATCACATGTGGTTGAAGACTGAGTCAATCCTCTTTCCTGAAAATTTTTTAGTCATTTGGTAATTAGGTGGTTCTTAATCAGGGGCAATTATACCCTTTCCTTAGGGGATATTTGGCAATGTTCTGAGATACTCTTTGGTTGCCATAGTTGGGGGGGGTGGATGCTACTACTATATATAGTGGCTAGAGACCAGTGGTGCTATCAAATGTCTTATAATGCACAGGACAATGCCTGCAACAAAGAAAAACATGGCCAAAACTGTCAATAGTACCAAAGCCAAGAAACCCCAAGGTATCTTCCGCTTGTCTGACCATATGATGATGGTTCCTCTAGCCATTGTTTCACTTAAGTATGGCCAGAACAAATGCTCTGCTTGACTGAAGCTTGCAAGATAATCACAGAATACTTATTATCAGTGCATTCTCCTATGCCACTAAAACCAAACATTTTGTATTTATATTCTTATGGTTCAAAGGAAGCTTCACAATTATCCTACTATAATTCACCCACAAAGAATAACTCCTCTCCCTGAACACCTTACATCAGGCCAAAGAAGTGGTAGAATTTCTTGACTAGAGTGCTGGAAGGGGATCAGTGACACATGTGTATATCAGTAAAAATCATTCTTAGGTAGAAAATTCTCAGTGTCCCTTTGTTACTCAAAATACCAAAGAACATCACTGAGGCAAACTTAGCTGTCTGCCTCTCCAAATACTTCCTCTCTTAAAAAGATTGCAATGATTATTCTCTACTAACTATAGGTTGCACCATTATTAATACATTTTATATACTCCATTAATAAGCCATCAGAATAAAATTTTAGCAGGAATTTAATCAAGGAGAGAATTATAAATTAGCTATAGTATTAGCTTGATAACTTGAAAGACCAGAGATAAGTTCATTAATATATGCATACATACATTCATAGCCGTCATTAATTACACTGGTATTAGAGAGTCTCTAATTCTTTAGCGTTCTATTTTGACTATGCTAGTCAAAATACAGAACTGAATGCTTCAATGCCATATTATGTTTTACTTAAACAGAAACAATGAGGTATTGTACGTAATACAGCATGATACATTACAGTCTACTATAAATTGAAATCATTGTATAGGCTAAATAAGAGAAACACCCCTTGTTTATATATATATATATATATATATATATATATATATATATATATATATATTTATATATATATATAATTTCCAAGGTCAAATTAGTACCCTTACATATGCACCAGATCAAATGTATAATGTATAAATATTTCAGTTGCAGAATGGTAGTAAAATTAACTCTGGTAAATTGAAATATGTAGTTATCCAAAATAAAAGAAAATCACTTGTTTTCACTGCTGAGAAATCCTTAGGAATATTTTCATTCTTTTTTCTTTTATCAGTGATTTGTACAGAGTGGACATCTCTGATTTCCTCTGATTTAAGACCCTGCAGTTCCCAGGGATCACTGGGCTGCAGGCACACTAGTTCTCATCCTATAGTCTATAGTTATAAGAGACGACAAGTAGGGCTGAATCTGTAAAGAGATCAGTGCAAACGGGTAAGTTGAACTTTCAAATGAACTCCTAATATTGCATTTTATTTTTGTCATTGTTCCCTGTTCCCTTTTCATAAAAAAATAAAATAAAAAACCCAGTCGAGCCTTATATGTCTTTATTTGAGGTTTCTACTTGTGGTTCTACTTCATAATATGCCTTTAAAAACTTCTACTGAGAAAGGCAGCTTGATGTTTTGTTCCACATAAGCTTGTTTTGAAGAGTGATTCAATTTTTATTTTTTAATAGCTTGCAGTAATTGCCAAGACCTGTCAGTGCCCCAAAGAGGAGGATTTCGGTCAGCACCTAGATTCAGGCTAATGGGAAGCCATGAAGATTGATTCCAAATTTTGGTGGGTCCACTTGCACAGTGAAATTACATGGGCAAAGCTAGCTACAAAGGAAGGTGCAGAATGTTTTCATTCCAGAGAGCCACGTGACCAGCTAAAATTTGAGGGTTCCATTCCTTTGAGAAAAAAAGGAGTTTATTAGGAGACAACTCGGTGGTATTGATTCGGCAAGTCGTGTGTTTTAAAAATATCTCCTCTGGGATGCCTGGCTGGCTCAGTTGGTAGAGCATGTTTCTCTTGACCTTAGGGTTATGAGTTTGAGACCCACGTTGGGCATAGAGACTACTTAAAAAAAAATCTGCTCCAGGTATATATGATCTGCAACCCTATTCCATTCATTGTTCAGTAATGATCTTGAAAGGAAAAGTTTACCTGGGTTTGCTATATAACACCTAATCCTTTATGTTTATATACATATTAAAAAAATAAAATTAGAGTCAAGTCTAAAATAATTTGAGAGAAATTTAGTATGTTTAGGGAATTCATGAGAAAATTAAATTTATTTATAACATGCTAACTCATATTTAACCTAACCGGCAAGTGATTACGTGACTTGCCGAATATGGGTCCTGAAGAGACATCCTAGTAATTTTCTAGAGAATAAGCCTTGGAATCTACTTCAGCATGTCTGAGCCATAAAATGTAATTTTTTTTTTCACATGAGGTATATCCTTGGGCTTATGTAAAGTTCATTTAAAGGACAGTGCAAGAAAGCTTGCCATGGTCTATTGGTTATGCTACATCATTTACATAAAACATTTCATATCTATAGGAGATATCAATAGAATGTTTATCAAAAAATATTATTTCTAATATTTTATAATAAATTTGTTCTAACATTGGATATTGCTCCCCATAAAAATACAAACTCTAAATAATTTTCTATCTGAATAGGTAGAAAGTCACTAAATCAGGTTTGCAGAGTTCCATGAGAAGGTCTATAGAGTGTGTATTAATACATATGATTGAATCTGCTTCAGCTCTCCCCAGAGTATCCTTGAGATCGCAGGAATACTATAATGTTGATTCAGTTTCTAGTTAAATGGTGGACTCTCTTAGGATAAGTGTCTATACTGTGAATGTTGAAGATGCAAGATACAATTGTTACATAGCTAACTTTGCTTTTTTGAAAAAAGCAAATAAACTACAATTTTCAGACTATTTATCAACTTAAAAATAGTGTAAATTTTAAACAAATTAAAAGTAACATTTAAGAAATATATAACAGTATTTTTGCAATGTCTTTACATTCAATGATGAATTCCTATTACCAATTACAAATTGCTATAGAAATAGCTATAGGCCTATTGTACAGCTATATTAGAGTTAACTATTAAGTGTCTTTGACAAAAAATGGCAGCAGTATAAAAAATAATTTATTTCTCTCTCATGAGAAAGTCTGGATACAAGAAAATGAGTTTTGTACCATAAAGTTCTGTGGCATTCAGGCTCCTTTCTTTTCTTTTTTCTCTGCCCAATTTTATTGAGGTACAGTTGAAATTAAAATATATATATATATATAAACAGGGAGGGGGACAAAACAGAAGAGACTCTTAAATATGGAGAACAAACTAAGGGTTACTGGAGGAGTTGTGGGAGGGGGGATGGGCTAAATGGGTAAGGGGCACTAAGGAATCTATTCCTGAAATCATTGTTGCACTATATGCTAACTAATTTGGATATAAATTTTAAAAAAAGATAAAAAATAAAACAAGTTAAAAAATAATATAAAAAAATTGTAGGGTTTTAAGGTGTCCAACGTGATGACTTGATATACATATATGCTGTAAAATGTTCATCACAACAAGCTAATTAACATATCCATCACCTCACATAGTTACCTGTGTATGTGTGTGTAGTTCAAATGCTTAAGCTTAATACTTAACGTACTCTCTAATTTCTTCGTCAGGAATGGTTTCCATAATTCAGACAACTCAGGATCCAATAGGTCCTCTTCGTCGGCAGACATCATGTCAGCAGGAAGGAGGACAAGATAAAGGAGGAGAGGGGAATGACCCAGATGGAAGCAGTTCTTTCTTAGAAAGTTTTAGGAAAATTGCTACGTGTCACTTTTCCTTCAATATGTTGGTCATATTTTTGTTTAATCCAGATAAAGGAAACTGCAAAGTGAAGTCTTTATTCTGGGTAGCCATTTGGCTAGCTAAAATATTGGGGTACCATTTCTGGGAGGAAAAGGGAGAACAGGTTTTGGGGGAAAACTGGCAGTCTCTCACATGGATATCATGATAGATTGATAATAGATGTTTTAAAAAATAGTAGTTATTTTTATCTAATACAGTAACCCTTACTACTTTAGAAGCTTGAATCATCACATGTAATAAGTTCAAGTCTATAATAAAACTAGCTTTCTTTATAGGCTCATAGAATCTAAGAGTCAGTTCAGGATGAAAGATCATCTAGCTTATAAAGAACAGAATACAAACATTCCTCAGCAGTGGTGTCTTAGCTTTTGCTTAAATGATTCAAGTAAAAGAATCTGATTGTTTTTTCTTAGAAAGACCATTCTTGCATTGATCTCATGTTTTAGATGCTCTTAATGTGCAATTATTCATTCTAACCCTACTCTTTAATGTAATGCTGAACAAATATTTTCTTTCTTTATCAGGACAATGCTTTGAATGTTAGGAAATAGCTATTTTTCCCCATTGAGTCTCACCCCCACAATTCCCCTCAGTCCAAATAATTTGCTTTTCTTGAACACAAATTTCAGATTCATTATCATCTAAGTAATCTCCCTCCTTTGGATTTCTGGATGCTGTTAAGTTTGTTACAGTCAATCTTAACATCTGATTCAACAATATTTATTCATCCTAAAGCAGAAGACATTCTTCATTTTTTGCTTTCTTCCTAATTCAAGCTGAACTAAACATAACAGAAATGATCTGGCAGCTGTTCGCAATACCTTCCCCCTTCTTATCCCCACCCACCTAGTTCCCATCACTTAGATGGAGGGTTTGTCATATAACAAAAGTATGGCTCACAATTGCTTCTACAGTGCATTTGTCCTGTGTCCTCTACCATTAAGCTAATGATTTTGACAAGAAAAGAGTCACCTGGCTCTATTTCCTTTTCTGTTGGATGTCAATTTAATATGACCATGGGGACTATTCATTAGCTTTTGAAACTTCCAGGAAGAGGCACCTCCTTTGCTTTTATTTTAAATTATTTACACTATTTTAAAAGAATCTGAAAATAATATTTTAAATAATCATGGCTAATAGTGCAATATATATACACACACTGATATATAAATATATATATCCGTATGTGCATATAGAAGCACTAATTCCTAAGTAGGAGAATTTGTTAATTAATCACCCTTAACAGCAAAATAGCTTCCCATTAGTCAAGCCTCAGGTTAATTAATTCACCAGATGATGAGTGATAAAAGTCCTAGTGCTTTCTTCCTAACTACTTACTATTCCATTCAGAGAACAAGCTCAATATATCTCACACAGAGCAGCTTGGTTTCTGCTTCTATGGGTGCTGAATTTTAGAACTACATCTGATAACCATTTTCTTGGAATAAAAAAATATTGAATCCAATTCTTCTTTGACATAGACCTATTTAAAGTGGGTGAGAATAGTGGGCACTATTTAGGATTGAGCAAATGAACAATTTAGGGAGCAGCCACAGTCTTCCATTGAGATTGAAGTAGGTTTCTTATAAATAATGGCAGCCACATATTCTAGGCAGAAAAGTCACTATCACTGCAAGCATGACATTCCAATCAGATCCGCCCAATGAAGTGAGTCACTGCAATGTTTCTTTTAGGTAATTTTTAGGTAATAGAAATGCCTGACCTTGTGTCAATAGCTCCAACTGTACCTATGGCTGAGTGTTATTTAGCAACTCACTCCCAACTACTGAAGGAGGATGTAGGGAAGATAAAAATCAAGACTTTAAACACAAACTTCCAAATCTAGCCTACATTTTGTCCCCGAACTCCAGGCTCATATATCTAACTTCTTATTTAACATCTATACTCGGATGTAATGGTAGTGAGAATTTTAAGACAACTCCTGTAGCCTTCACTATTTCATCCTCTCTCACTATCCTTGTTACTCTTCTATTGATTATGTTATTATATTGAAAAAAGAAAAATTATCTAATATAATCACAATAGATCTTTAAAAGCTGAGAGCTTTTCCATGGTGGCAGTAGAAGAGGAAAGTATATGAGGAAGTCAGAGAGATTTGAGGCAAGAAAGTGATTTGATGAAACATTACTGTCTGTGAAGATGAAGGGACCGTAAACAATGACTTGGGAGCAACTCCTCTGACAAGAGCCAGCAAGGAGAGGGACCTCAGTCTTACAACCACAAGGATTTAATTTTGCCAGCAACCTGAATGAACCTGGAAATGGATTCTTTTGCAGAACCTACAGCTAAGAGCCTAGTTTGGATGAGGTCTTGATTTTGCCTTTGTGAAACCCGAAACAGAGAACACATCTGGACCTAGGGAAATGTGAGTTAAAAATGTGGGTGTTATTTTAAACTGTTAATTTTGTGATGATTTGTTATGCATCAATAGACAATGAATACAGAAGTCTTATAAGTATCTAGAATATCTGTTTAATAACAAACAAACAAACAAACATCCGAAAAAAGTCCTGGACTTTCCTCCCAGTCATGTTTCTACAGCCTTTTCCTTTTATTTAATGATAATTTCAGTCTTCTAGTTATTCACGCAAAAAATCCTGGAGACATCCTAAAATCCTCTGTTTCTCTCAAATTCATACATGAAATCCAACTCAAACCTGTTGTATTGGTATCTATGAAATATCCAGACTCCAATCTGTTCTCCTTCTTCCACTATACCCACCCTGATTGGAGCCACTAACATCTCTCATCTTTATTGCAAGAGTCAACTTACAGGACTTCCGACTTCCTACTCTACCTCCTTCCTACACATTTTACCAACACAATAGAAAGAATAATCTTCTCAAAACTAAGGTCATATCACATCTTTTCTAAAAATTCTTCATTACCTCCCCCATTTAACTCAGAGTAAAGGCCAAAGCTCAGGTAATAACCTATAATGTCTTTCACGACCTGACCCTCTCCAATCCAGTTTGACTTTATCTTATCCTATTCTCACCTTCAATCACTCTGCACCAGCCATACTGGCTTCCTTAACATTCAATGAATCCAGACACATTAGCCTTAGAATGTTTGTTCTGATGGCCCCTTTATTTCTGACTTCAGCATCATTAAATCCTTCACTTGCTTCAGATTTCTGCTCACTTTTCATCTCCTCAATGACACCATGATCCCCACCCTCACTTTTACTGTTCCAGATCTCCCTTCTCCTGCTAGGTTTAGTTTAGTTTTTATTTTTCATTTTTTTTCATATTTATTAATGTTTAACATGCTATATAATTTACTTCTTTATTGTGCTTTTTATTAATTTCCTGTCTCCCTCAAAATAGAATGTAGGCTCCATGAGAACAGACATTTTGTGAGTTTTGTTCACTGTTGTGTATGTCTAAAACATCTGGATATTTGCCTGGCGTATAGAAGAAGCTCAGTAAATATTTGTTAAACAAAGGAATGAGTGCAGGCAGGCACTTAGGGACACGAATTAAAGAACACCACCTACAGAGCTGAGGCTCTGGGTTTCCCTGGAAAAGGTATAGAGAAACTACAGTTACCTGAAACACATTAATCTAGCCATGAACCTAGACAACAACAACAAAGTTTGATACTGCATCTGTCTTTGGAAATTTGCATGATAGGGGTAAAAAGAATTTGGAATGCTAGCTCTACTTCTCCAGCAGTGGGACACGGATTAATTTATTTAACCATTCTGTGTCTCACATTTTTCATCTTTAAAAATGGAGGAAACAATTTCTATTTCATGGATTTATTTTGGAGTTAAATGAGATAACAGATTAAAAGTGTCTGGCATAGAGCATGTACTCCAAGAATGTTAGGCTTCTCCCCTTCTGTGCATCCTTCTGTGCCAAGGGGTTGAATCCATCTTTAGTGATACCGACTGAACCCATGTCATTTATCTGGGGACATTTTTCAAATACTCTTTCTCTTCCCTGGTTCCAGAATGGAACTAAAATAAAGTTTCTAGAGACATAATTTGGAGACCTCACCTCTAACACCAGTCTCTTAAGTTGGAACCTCAAGCTCCTTAACTTCTTCATGATTCAGACTTATACTACACACCTCACTCTGATCTCCATTGACTCAGTCACTCTCCATTTTCCCTCTCCCTCTTTGCTCCTTCCTTCACCCTTGTATAATCCAATCTAACTCATCTTTTTAACTCCTACAGAATCTAGAACAGGTCTTTGCACAGAGTATTTTTCACTGTATTTTGCTAAACAAATGACTAGAAAGTAATTCAAGCTTATAGTTCCTCCATGATGGTGTATCTGAATTAGCCCAAACTATCTCAAAGGTCTTATTCCTATGTTTCAGGCCTGGGCATGAGGATTTTCCCAGAGAGCATTAATTCTAGTCCCTGATGGGATGTATCTGGGGTTATCACTTTAGATATATCTTAAACAACATATTCTGTGTGTAAATAGTTAGCAATCCATATGACCATCACAGTCCCTTGTATCTACTCTTTTTTTTTAATGGCTGTTATCCTTTTAAAATATATATGTCATAGTGTTCAGAAAGAAATGAGAGCACTAGATTGAAACACAATTTCTCTTCTAAGCATACTTCTTCATTTGCTTATGTTTTTCTCAAAAGCTTCCTTTGGGAATTAAATACATTTTTAAATGCCTGTCTCAAGTAGGATATTTTTAAAGGTAAGAAATAAGCTTTCTTCTTTCCAAAGCACTTTGATTTCTTTTTCCTTTTTTTCTAAATATAATTCCTAAACCTGAAGCTATAAACATCATTTTCTTCTCTGGAAAAAGTAATTAGACACCATCTTAAAAAGTGAGTTTTAAAGGAGGTATTTAAGCACAAGCTAGTAAGTGACATACCTTGAAACATGGGCATAGTCATAGATAGGAAGAACTCTGCTTCAGCATAACTGTACAGTGAGTAATTTCCACATGATAAAAATTAACATTTGGGTGCTTTCATTCCTGGTTTACTTAAAAGTGATAGTAAGTGGGGAGATAGAGTGTTATAGTATAAGCATAATGTAGTAATGGGAGCCATTTAAAAAAAAAAAGGATTTAGGGTGGGCAGCCTCCCCAAATATGTGCATCAACTCTTCCTTTTACAGATGACAAAATCCAGTTTCAGAAAGGCAACGTAATTTCCTCTCAAAGCATATGTTGCTGTCTGTAGCCTTAATTTCCTCACCTATAAAAGGAGTGTTGTCTGTGTTTTTTCCATAGCACTAGAAAACATGAAGTCTTGGGTTCTTGAACTTAAGACCATCCCATATACCATCCTACATGCCCAGTATGTTAGACAATGGCCTCTGTGAACTGACTACTGGGCTCAAGGAGATATGCCACTGAATGACTCATTCTGGTACCCCAAATTTTGCTACAGAAGACATATTCTTTAATATTTCACATCTCCTCACATCTCTCCTCTTTACTATTATTACTATTATTTTTTTATGTTTTAAGTTTATTTATTTTGAGAGAGAGAGCGAGCGAGTGAGCACAGAGTCATGGTGGGGGGGGGGGGGGTGCAGAGAGAATTCCAAGCAGGCTCTGCACTGTCAGCACAGAACCTGACGTGGGGCTCAAACTCATGAACTGTGAGATCATGATCTGAGTCAAAACCAAGAGTTAGATGCTTAACTAATTGAGCCACTCAAGCACCCATTATTAATTATTTTTTAGAGAAGTTTTAGGTCACAGCCAAACTGAATAGAAGATACAGATATCTTCCATATACCTTCTGCCTCACACATGCATAGACTCTCTCATTATCATCACCAGAGTGGTTAGATACAATCATGAACCTACACTGACACATTATAATCACCCAAAGTCCATAGACTACATAAGAGTTCACACTTAGTGTTGTACATTCCAAGGGTTTGGACGAACTTGTAATGACACATCCATCATTGTAGTATTGGACAGATTATTTTCACTACCTTTCAAAGTCCTCTGTGCTCCACCCATTCTTCACCCCCTACTCCTAAACCCTGGCAACCAATATTTTTATTGTCCCCAGCCTCTTCCAGAATGTCACATAGTTGGAATCATACATTAGATAGGCCAGACCCTTTTTTTATAAACAAGGTATGGTGCAAATAAGTAACAATAATGTGGCAATTGTGATTTTAGAGGCTTTTAGTTAATTAATGAGATATTAATATAACTATAGTATTTAAAGTTGCTTTTTAATCTTCTCTCTTTTTTTGTCACTCTTATTCCATTAAGCCTTCCCTTCACCCAGTTTTTAAGACCCAGAATCCGTAAAGCAATTTCCAAGAAAGAAGCCACATATTCGGGAGGTTAGACTGGCACTATATATAATTACTCAAAGAATGGCCCTATTCCAGCAATAATGGGTCACAGTCCCATAGTTACACAGAAAATATTTATGCAATGCTGACCTTATTCCAGTAATCAAGTAGGCACTGAGGCAAGATAAAAAGGTAAACAGTAGAATATTAGAAATTTTTTAAGTTTATTTTATTTATTTTGAGAGAGAAAGTGCAAATGTGCCCTTGTGTGAGTGTGGGAGGGCCAGGAGAGAGGAAGAGAGAGAACCCCAAGCAGTTCTGGTAGCACAGAGCCTAATGTGGGGCTCAATCCCAGGAACCATGAGATCACAACTTGCGTCAAAATCAAGAGTTGGCTACTTAACCAAATAGTGTTTTAACAGACATAAATAAAATACCATAGGAAAAGGAGGGTAGCAAGATTAATCCTTATTTCTGGGGGTGGGAATAACCAAAAGATTCTAACCAAGAAAGTGAAACAGTACTCTAAGGGTAGGTAGATTCTAATTCACATTAATGGAGGAAGGGAGCCAGGAATTAGCTGAGTAAACACATAGAAATGGTTTGTTAGTTATCATAACAAATCACTATAAATTTGGTGGCTTAAAACAACAGAAATGTATTCTCTCACAGTTTGGGAGGCCAAAAATCTGAAATCGAGGTGCTAGTAGGACAGGGCCATATTCCCTCTGGAGGTTCTAGGGGGAGGTCCTTCCTTGTTTCTTAAAGCTTCTGGAGATTGTCAGCATTTCTTGACTTCCTGGTCTGTGGCTACATCACTTGAATCTTTGCTTTCATTGTCACATCATTTTTTCCTCAGCATTCTCTTCTCCTCAGTATGTCTCTCATAAGGATGCTTGTTATTGGATAAAGGGCTCACCTGGATAATCCAGGATCATCTCTTCTCAAGCTCTTTAACTTAACGTATATCTTCCAAGACCCTTTCCCAAAGAAGGTAGCATTCATAGGCTCCAAAATTTTACCTATTCAAGGTAAATATCTTTTGGTAGAGGATTTTTCAGCTTCCCACACTTGGGAACGTACTTTATGAGTGGTTATGTGACTGTGTTTGTATTGTGGTTTGATGGATGGAGTTGGGTTCAAGGCCAGTAAGGGCAAGACATTCCTTGAAAGACTTTTGGGGTTCAGTATTACATTAGCATTCCTTACTTTGATTATGTAATCACCAAATTTTTAAGCTAAAGAAGTATGGTTAATGTAGAAACTCAACTCTCATCCCTTCCCCTTCTTAAAAAGAGGTAAACAGGCTCAGGAAGGTTAGATAATTTACTCAGTCACATCAGCAATTACAGGCATCATAAGTGCCAAGCTCAGAATCCAAATACAAGATATTTAACTTTTAATATCTTCTCAGAGTTATTTAACTATATTTCCCCTTTTCCCTCCAGTTATTGAAGAAGTACAAATTACAGTTCATTAGAAACATGGATGACTATTGATATCTCCACACCTCCATACCAACATCACCACTGGCTGGATCAGGGGAAGGGAAATTAATCTCTGAGTTGAGATACACATATTTTCAAAATCAACTTAAATTAAGACATTAGAGTCTAAGTTATTGTGTCCTGATTCACATTATTGGTAAAGTACATGAGTCAAAGTCAATTAATTATTGTGTTGAGACCCTATGAGTTCCCCAAATATCCTTCCTAAGTGCCTCAACCTCAGCTAGTAAGTTAAATTTGACCTTTTGATAGAGCATCTCTCCCTGTGCTGAACGAGAATATCCCATCTGGATCAATGGTCTCCTGAATTCTACCTCTAATCTTTAGTAACAGAGACATTTGGGAAATATTAACCGACTTATACATTATAGGTCTTTGAAGCACTTCTGCATCCCTCATTTGGAAAAGAGGTCAAAAAATACTTTTCATCAAGACCATTTTTCACCTTGGGGTGCCTGGGTGGCTCAGTTGGTTTAGTGTCCCACTCTTGGTTTCAGCTTATGATCTCATGGTTTGTGAGTTTGAGCCCCGTGTCTGGCTTTGTGCTGATAGTGCAGAGCCTGGTGGGATTCTCTCTTCCTCTCTTTGTGCCCCTTCCCAGCTCATTCTCTCACTCAAAATAAATACTTAAAAAAGACCATTTTTCACCTTTATGGGATTCTTTACTGAAGCACCAAATTCATAATTAGGGTGCAAATACTTTTGTCTAGATCCACCTCACCATTGGCTATTACCTGCAGAGCTAATAACCAGGTGAAAATTCAAGAAAAGCATTTCTAAATCTATATACACTTACAGACAAATATTCTGTCACAATATGCTACTTAAAAAAAAAAACAACAAAATGAAACAGATTCCACCTCTGCATTTGCTATGCAATATGAAGAAGCATCATAACCTCATGTGTTAGAACAGGTGCTTGGAATTACTGACCCTGGTGTGCAAAAGGACATTTCAAAAAATCACAAAATGGCATCAGGGGAAATGATCTGGATGGAAAGTGACATCTGGCTAAAACCTGTACAATGGCTAATTGGACCATTTAAAGCAAGTAAAGCCATCATCCTGGTGATAGCCCTCTTGGAGCTACTCAATCAAACACATTCACCCCATCACATATGATTCTTTTATAATCTCTACCAGACAACAGCTAGTCTTTCCCCAAAGACAAAGACAATAATGTTCACCAAATATTTCACATGTTTTCTATGTCTCCTAGACTTTGGGAAGTTGAGTGGAGTCACATGACTGAAAATGGTCAATGAAATGTGAGCTGAAGTGATGTGTATCAATTCTGGACTTAGCAGTCAGCACAGGGCAAGTAGAGGCCTGGTGCTCCAGAGAGTATAGCTACAGGGTGATGAGGCTTCAGCCATATTGGATCTCTGAGTGCTTTAGGAAACGAAGTCATCTGTACACCCCTATCCATCCCTTACCTGTGCAACATAAGTAAGAAATATACTTTTGTTAGAAGTCACTGAGATTATAAGGGCTTTTCTACTAGAGTATTTGAATTGAATATGTGAAAAAGAAGCCAGGTTATGGTAAAAGAAAAACTGGGAGTCATGGAAAGAATATGGTCTAAAAGAAATGTGTCCTTGACTTTGCAATTCCAGGGAAATTGTAACCTCACCAAAGATTAAAAGGTGTTAAGTCTGGTCCTTTTAGCAGGGCCACCCCAGCATATGTTCATATCCCTATAGTTCACAAAAGCAACAACTGCTATCTGATGATATTCTAGCCAATCAATCTATCATCAATCAATCAATCAATCAATCAATCAGAATGCCTCTGTGCACCCTTTTCTTGCCCTCCTGATTTTAACCTGCTTTTTTGTTCTTCCTCTTCTTTTTGGATTCAAAACCCTATTCCTGCACACCAGCTTGAATTGTTACTTCTATTCCCTCTTGTATGTAACACCTTTTCTGACTCACCTCCTGGCATATGGGCCTGCAGAGTTTCTGGTTCAATCTGGCCCCTTTGGCCTCTAGTGTCATTTCTGCCTAGCAAGGGAAGGACTCCCTGCCTGTGATTCTCGGTCATTTGAGGGATTAGATTCAGTTACTTGATGAAAATGTTTGATTTTTATGAACATTTATTTTGCCCTTTAGAAGGGCACCCTTTCTAATTCTCATACTAACACATGCTAACGGCCAAAAAGCCAGCTTGACTACTGAGACCTTTAGGGTCTCTGTATTCTAGTTTATATGTTATTGCCATTCCTGATTACCTGCAGTTTAATACCACTGTACAGTTTGTTTTTCTCTGGTGAGAGAACTATAATACATTGGGGTTTTGTTTTCCTCTTTTAAAAAATTGTAATCTAAAGATGTCTTTTAAAAATGTGTGTCATAACAAACCCCCAAACAAAACAATCTGAAAAGAAATGCAAGAACAGACATATAGTATTTAGAAAGTTCATCTTCAAAAACTCATTAAATAGTGTTGTTCTTCACTGTGGTTATATGTAACAAGGTAGGCTAACCAGTTCACTACAATGATTTAAATTGAAATAAAAACATGTATTAAGCAACTGGAATTTAAATTAAAAAAAAAAGAAAAACATGAAGCTAAGCTTAGCTTGAAAACTAAAATGAGAAAAAAGAGAGAAAGAAGGAGAGAAATTGAGGGAATCATATGCCCTATTATATTTTAAAATAATTAGAAATTATCTTCTTCTATCCAGTTAAAATTTCTCAAAACATAATGAAACATGTTTCTTTCTTGTATAGAAAGTGTGATTGAGGGGCACCTGGGTGGCTCAGTCGGTTAAGCGGCCGACTTCAGCTCAGGTCATGATCTCATGGTCTGTGAGTTCAAGCCCCGCGTCGGGCTCTGCGCTGACAGCTCAGAGCCTGGAGCCCGTTTCAGATTCTGTGTCTTCCTCTCTCTCTGACCCTCCCCTGCTCATGCTCTGTCTCTCTCTGTCTCAAAAATAAACGTTAAAAAAAATTAAAAAAAAAAAAAGAAAGTGTGATTGATTATTTATCCCCCATGCTTTTACTTTATTTAAAAAAAATTTTTTTAATGTTTATTTATTTTTGACAGAGAGGGAGAGAGACAGAACATGAGCAGGGGAGGGGCAGAGAGAGGGAGACACAGAATCCAAAGCAGGCTCCAGGCTCCGAGCTGTCAGCACAGAACCCGACGCAGGGCTCAAACTCACATACCGCGAGATCATGACCTGAGCTGAAGTCAGACGCTTAACCGACTGAGCCACCTAGGCACCCCATCCCATGCTTTCACTTTAAGCTTAATATTCAGATAATTCATGTGGCTAAAGCACACTCTCCACTTTGTCCACAGCCACTGACAATACCTCACAGGTCCTTCCAAAACACCATGGGAACTGGTAGGAGAAAATAGGTGCACCAAAGGGACATTTTTAAGGGCAAAGTTTGCACCCTAACCATTTTTTCTTTATCATGCTTGACAGGATACCCCATTCAAATACTCTCTGAATAAATAATTGAAATGTTTCTTTAACAGTGAAAGGTAAGGAAAGGTACGTACCTTTCTGATGGTTGATGACAGCATTTAGGTAGGTGCGGAGGAGCCACTTTCCTGAGTTGATTTGGGTGGTGCTGGCAACATCACCTGCCTGCTAATATCACCTTCACCAGCTTGCTTTCTTCCCAATCGCTTTAACTAACATATTTAACTGGACTGTTTTTGAGAGCAGACCAATTAAAAAATACGTATGAAGTGTTTACTGTGGTTCTAAATTTGGATTTTGGAAAAAGAAGACAGAGAAATATAGAAAGCAACTTAACTCCTGTGGTTTTGAAACTTTTAATAATTATTATTATTTTTAGCAGAACCCATTTTCAAATAGCAACAGCTAACACTTGAGTACTTTTGTTACGGCAGGGACTGTTTTAACTGCTTTTTTACCTATTAACTCAACTTAATCCCCACATCTAAGAAGTAGATGCTATTACTATTCCATTTTACGTATGTAAAAATTCAGGGCACCCAGCTAATTAAGTGGGGTGGAATTTGACTCTGGCTGACTCGGCTCTGGTCCTCTTAACTAGTCTGCCATATTGCATCTCACCTGGGATATATGTACAAAAGGCAGAACTTTGCAGGTTAGAAATAAAAGATATCAGGCCTAGAGCTGTGTCCACTCTCTGTACGGAAAGCCTCAAACTTAGCAGAGCTGAATTGATAACTTGCTCTAGACAAAACCACAGGGCTTTCCAAGGACAAGCAGTGTTGCAGAAACATGTGAGCAGACAGTGGGTAATTCCAGAAATTTAGAATACTGGATCTCCAATAGGAGGAAGAAATCCAAAAATAACAGATAATTTTCAGTATTTTCCCAGAGCATGCTGCATCAATAAGTTCTTCCTTATTTTAATCAGTCATTTGACATTTTTATGTTTCTTTGATGAAACTTCATTTTCAAAGAATTGTTTAGCCTTGAAATAATTCATCCACATCTCATAAAAACATTACACGGGGCAATGAATAAATCGAATTTTAAGACACATTTTGTTTATACTTAGATAATGCAATCTCACTAAAATTTTTTTAATGTTTACTTATTTTTAGAGAGGCAGAGACAGAGTGCAAGCAGGGGAGGGGCAGAGAGCAAGAGAGAGGGAGACACAGAATCCAAAATAGGCTCCAAACTGTCAGCACAGAATTGATGCGGGACTCGAACTCATGAACTGCAAGATCATGACCTGAGCCGAAGTCAGATGCTTAACCGACTGAGCCACTCAGGCACCCCAAGGCAATCTCATTTTAAAGTAAATGATAGAAATTATTTTTAATAGAACAGCTTTCCTTGAAAGATAAGCCTTGAAATCTTTTTTAAATTTTTTTAAAGTTATTTATTTTGAGAGAGAGAGTGTGAACAAGTAGGGGCACAGAGAGAGAATCTCAAGCAGGCTCCACGCTCTCAGCATAGAGCTCAATGCAGGGCTTGAACTCACGAACTCACTGTGAGAAAATGACCTGAACCAAAATCAAGAGTGGATGCTTAACCAACCTAAGCCACCTAGGTGCCTCTAAAATCTTTCTCTTCACTATTTTTTCTTACAGCCTCATGGAAAGTGAAATATGTTACAAGCATGCCTACCTTCATATTTCACCTACTTATGAAGGATCTAATTATGCACAAAAAGTAGTAACATTACATAGCATTTACTATAAGCCAGACATTCTTCTAAGTGAAGATATATATTTTATGTCATTAATTCTTAAAGTAATCTTATGAGGTACATTGTTTGATCATCCTTATTTTACAGATGAGGAAACTTAAGTATACAAATGATGAGATTGGTTTCAAACATGGGCAGTGTGGTTTTATTGAACCACTGTGTAATGCTGCCTCTCAACAAGTAAATCACTAAGGAAAAAGTAATCCATTAATAGAGAAAGCAGTGAAATGGAAATATGTCTAGTGACTTCTCCAATGCCATAAATATAAGGGCCTTCTTAAGGCCTGGTCTAAAAACCTATTCAAACTGACTTAATCTTCTTCTCTCCAGAGCTTCCTTTCTTTATGTTACCTTCCTCTGTATCAGTCAGGATAGATTAGGTAGGCACAATAACAAATGACCCCTGATAGCTCAGTGGCTTAAAGAAAGAAACTATATTTTTGGTCAGCCATGGCATTGTTTCATGTCCCCTTGATTTTGGGATCCAGGTAGAAAGAGTAATGTCCACTTGGAACATTGCCAGACTCATGGTGGAGAGAAAAGAAAAACATTGTGAATCAAGTGCTAGCTCTTAGATCTCATTCTTGTCATGTTTCATTACCCAAAGGAAGTCACATGTCCACAAGTGAATCAACAGGTCAGGAACATAAATTACTACTGAGAAGGAGCAAATTGTAGTAAGCCATGATGTATTCAGCTAAAGTCTCCATCTTAATTTATTAACATCACCTCGCACATAAGCTGGAAACTAGAATTTATCTTAAATTATATTTTTTCATCAATTTTCCACAAGCAAACCATACTCAAGACATATATAGCTCTCATTACAAACATTTCTGTCAACCTTCTCTCCCTTTCCTGTGCTCCATATGAGATCTAAAAGCTTTCTCCCAGACTTGGCAATGGCTTCTTCATTGATTCCTCAACCCCTAGTCAGTCTCATCCCTTTTGGTCATCTTCCACACTCTCACCAAAGTGATGTTTATAAAATAAAACAATTTATTTTTCTTGATTATAAATCTTTAATGATTTTCCATCTACTACACAAATGATACTAAAAAAAAAAAAATCTTCCTGTCAAGACTGTTTCTATAACACGTTGCCAGTTCCCAACTAGCCTTTATCAAATTCTTTGCAATCCATTGAACACATCATGGGCATTTCATGTTTTTGATCCTCAAGTTAGGCTATTGTGCTTATAGAGTTGCCTACATCTCTCTGCCAGGCAAAAATCTACTTTAATAAATATATTTTTGTATGTGTGTGTGAAAGGGTCTCTCTCTTCTTCCAATGGTTGTATCCAACTCTGTACTACAGTGCACTTGGATGGAGTGACATTAATTATGTCTTTTCATTATTTCATATATATTTTTATATAATAATTATTTATTTGAATGCCTATGACTTCTATGCCTGTAAACTTTTTAAGGGAAATGTTTATTGGTTATTCATTTTGTATCTGTACCGCTACCGCAGTGCCCAGAATATAAAAACTCCCATAGTAAATCCTGAATGATTATAAGTTCTCATTAAATAGTAATGGGAAATAATTGAAAATGTGGGTAAAGATCATGTTTAAAATTGGAGCTGATTGTACACAAGACTATAGAAAACATGACAGGAAGTGGGCTTAATGAGGCAGGGAATAAGAAATAGAAAAGATTCTGTTTAAGACATGCAACAATAAAAGATGAAAGAAAAGGGAATTTGAGAGAAAGCTTAAATTCTCAAATGTTTGACTGGAGTAGAGTTTAAATTGTAATAGTCTTCAAGTTTACATTCTAACTTTAACCCTCTCATATTATATGACAATTAGTTTCTCTGTTATTTAGAAAATGAATATCTCTTGGGACACCCTGGGTGCCTCAGTCGGTTAAGTGTCCAACTCTTATTTGGCTTAGGTCACGATCTCATGGTTCCTGAGTTTGAGCCCTGTGGTGTGGGTTCTGCGAAGCCTGCTTAGAATCCTCTGTCTCTCCCTCTCTCTTTGCCCCTCCCCCCCCCCAAAATAAATAAATAACTTAAAAAAAAGATTGGAAATATAAAAGAAAAGATAATCTCTTATTTCCATGTTTCTTCCTGTTAAAATTAAGCTGCTATAAAGGGAATTAATGTTTGATTTAATATGAAAATGGTCTGTGGAGCCACCTGGTGGCTCAGTCGGTTAAGCGTCCAACCTTAGCTCAGGTCTGATCTCACCATTTGTGAGTTCAAGCCCCGTGACTGGGCTCAGCGGCTGACAGCTCAGAACCTGGAGCCTGCTTCGGATTCTGTGCTTCCTCTCTCTCGACCACCCCCCCCGCCACTCGCCCTCTGTGTGTCTCTCTCTCTCAAAAAATAAAATAAACATTAAAAAAAATTAAAAATCTATGAAAATGGACTGTGTCTTGGAATTTTATTTTCCTTCAAGCTCCTGAGATCTTAGCATCAAAATATTAAATGTTTATATGTTAAATGCTACAATTTATAATTATAAAATATATAAATTTTTGACTTTGGACTTCAATTTCTCTAACTCCTATTCTGCTGGTGATAAAGAAGCTTTGATGTGGTCTTCTTATACAAACATAAAAAAAAATCACTACTCTTAATTAATCTGTTACTGGAGCACCACCGCTGTAAATTAAGTATTTAAATTGCTTATAATATATATTGATATAAAATTATTTTTATACAGAAACTAGGATAAGTGAGAGAAAAAACAGGGCTACAACATAAAAATATAATACAATTGCATGTGTATAGCATTATCTAGTGAAGGGCTACCTGGATTTTCTACTACATTCCTGAGCAGGAAATAATAAAAAAATATGTTTCTAACAAGGAAATTTCTCCTTGTCCCACCGGAGTTGAAATGATCTCTTATTAAACCTGGTTGTTATTTTTCAGATATGCCTCTAGACTGAATATTATTCTCCAAACATGCTCGTGCAGAAAGCATGATGGGATGGATAGGCTTGGGGGACAAAAACAATTTGCTAAAGCCTTTGAAAAGAGCAACAAAAAATAAATAAATAAATAATAAATAAATAAATAAATAAATAAAATAAAATAAAATAAAATAAAGGACCAGGCTCAACAGTGAGATTGGATTGTGGTTTGATGTGGCTAGAAAGAGTTTAAGCCTCCAAAAAATAATTCAGTTATATCCCTGCAAGCAATGGTGGCAGGTGGGAAAATGTGCTAGGCGAAACTCACTCCAGGGAAATGCCCATGTGCACAATGTGCTGGAATCATATGGAGGATTAAATGAAGAAAGGGGTCAGGCTCCTTTGGACAAAATTAAATTTTGAAGCTACATTTAAAATGATCAGGAGTTTTCAGGATTTTTTCACCTACAGGATCTGATGACCAAATTATATTTTGAGAGAACAATTGAAAAATTGTATAAAGTCAGACCAGTGTGTTATTGCACACGAGAGATGCTGTGAATCATGACTCAAGAAGGTGGAAAATGAATGGATAATCCTCTCAGTTACTTCATAAAACGAGTGGATTGTATCTATCAAATATACTGAAAGAAGACAATGGCAGATGCCTTCAGCAGGTTAAGATGATTAAATTTATCTCAGAATTCTTTATAGCAGTTGTGTTCCCTGGAGTGCTCTACAGTTTAACGGAATGAGCAGGAATACTATAAACATCAGGGAAAGACCAGAATCTCATCAAGATAATTAAAGGTGAAAAAGGCAAATTTCTCAAAAGAAAAGAATCTCTAATCCCAGAAATAGCATTAAGGGTTGGTCTTAGGAAGAGTGTTCGATATTTATAGGTCATCTTCCTCCAATACTATTTGAAAGTATATTAATAAGATATCCCAGATATCTACAAATGTATAAAAATTTTAAAAGGTGAAAATATACAGTAAAAGAAAAATAAGGGCAAGAAATAAAATTGAATCTGGAATGATACTGATAGATACAATTAGAATGACTGAGCCATTCATTTGGTTTTAAGCTTTCTAACAGTCAATGTGAAAAGTGGGAAATTGTCATTACAAAATTCAGGTTCCATAAAATAAAAGCTGAGCAATTGCTCAGAAGAACTGATCCTAAGACAAAAAAGTACCTCTGCATAAGATTTGCATAAGACGACGACCCTGTGTAAAAATGAAAATAAACTCTCAACATCTTTAAAAACAACACAATCAAGTTTCATAGGGCTGTTTCTTATCTTAAAATAACTGGAACAGGGGTTGATGGCATTGTAAAAACGTGTTTTGGTGATACCGAGGCCAAGAGTACATTTTAGCATTCTGCATTTTAGCATTTTTTTGAGGAGTAAGTGAACTGCATATCCTCCGGAACTCTGTCATAAATGCTGCTCCTGTCTATTAAATTTTAAATATGGTTTGGGTGACAAGAAATTTAGAAATGCACTCATTTGAAAGCATCTCAAATGTAGCTATCCTATGCCGCTAGATGAGTGAAGATTCATATGTTAAGGCTGAGCTTATTTAAGAAAGTTAATTTTTTTTAATTGAAGCTGGGATATCAAACTCCTGTCAGGGCCTAAGAGACATCTAGAGAAAGCAAGCAATTTGTTAATATTTATACTAAACTAGAGTTTCGAAGGTAGGCTGCTGCATATGAGGCTGTTAGGACAAATACTTGTTTCCCAGGATAATTCTTAAAAAGGCAGGTAAGAAATTCCATTGGTTCCTTAATGCACCTCTAATTCCATCTACTAATAAAACATGCTGAATATGTCTGAATGAATAACTGGAATCTGTTACCACCTCTTAACAACAGTACACTGACAGAGACAATTTTATTATATATTTAGGTTTTAGATTTAAAAGGCTGTTTTCATTTTATAATGAAACAACTTGGCTCAGAGTGTTTTTTTTTTCCATACACGTCTCAATCAGGATTATTTCCAATAAAATAAAACCATAAAAGATAGGCTTCTACCTTAATATCTTCTCGCCCTAAGGCTGACAATAAAGGTGGTTTTAGGTATGTTAGTACATATGTTTTCTTCCTGAGATTTCTGCACAGCACAGGGTGCACTTGAAGTGGAGATGCGAAATAATCTACGATGTGATTGCGCACCACTACTGCCATGAGGCTTGAAACTAAACATGGGATTCAGTAGCCAGGAAGAATTACCACTCATCAAGGCAGGCCCATTACTTGGTATGAAAAAAAATTAAAAATGTGGACAGCTTCTCAGGTTGCTTTAAAAATTGTTTTACATGAAAGGGCTCAAAAATGATTTAGTCAGCAAGAGTATTAAACTTCCAGTGGGCAAGCAAGAAAATATGCATAGTAATAATCATAAAAAAGTGAAATAACCCTAAGCCAATCACATTTATAAACATTACACATTTGTAATGACCATTTTTTAAAGAAAACAAACAATTTCCTAGCATTAATGGATATCACATTTCACTGAATTCATCCAGGAGAATTGTGACAATTTGCTATGATCCTTAAAGTGAATCAGTATACTCGACTAGGCCACTCTCAGAAATTGAGAATAATAGTCTAACAACACAAACCTTATTACTTCTCATTTATATCTTCTTGACCGACATTTTAAATAGCAAATATGTTTTCTAAAGAGCAAAATTACAGGACTCTATTATTACATATTATTATAAAATACAGAACAGGTTGGTTGTACCCTTGGGAATAAAATTACAACTAAACAACAGTTGAAATGCAACTGTAGTTCCTGTACAGGCAATAGTCTCTAATCAATATGCCAAGATTGCTTTTGAAGCACTTATGAAGAATTCATAACACTCTTCTTACTATAAATTCAGTGCAACTGAAATGAGGATATAAAGATGTCAGTGCTATATCCATGAATGTTCACTACATAGTGTAACTTTAAAGGCTGGTCTTGAAGAGCTTTCAAACAGTCCATTCAATTAAATATTTATTGAGTGCCCTCTAGGGACTTGGCTATTAGGTGAGCTCCAGAGGGGTATAGACCAGAGAACACATAATCTTTGAATTTTGGGATTGGCGTAAGAAACAACTCTTTGTGCTAACAATCTCATACACAGCAGGAACAATCTTCTCATATCCTCCTTATTGTATGTGAACAATGTTTGGCACTAAAATAAAGTGGCTTTCTAAAATGTCATAAAAGGGAACCATACTTTTGAGATTAGAAAATTGTTTACTGAGAGCATTACTTGTGTCTGCAATTTGGATAATAGGAGGAATATAGTTTGGTGTACAAGGAGACATTTCATTTCCCAGCAATGAGAAGTGATGTAAGCAAAGTCATACAGGTGATAAGCTAGAACTCAGAGCAATCTTGGGCAGTTTAGTAGATCACTGCTATAGTAGGACAATAAATCTGACAGTGCATAGAATACTGACATGCCATTTCAAATCCTGTATAAAACATAACTATTTACTAACTCTGGAAGTAAGATTTGTTTATTGTAAATTAGTTGGAAAAGAGATAAAAGCCTAAATAATAAAAATTAAAATAATCACTATTAAAATTTCTTTATTATCTTTGACCTATAAATACAAACACACATGCAGATCTACATAGTTGTAGAATCTGAACTATGGAAACATAGTATGCATCCATACTATGGATGTATCATCAGAATTTACCCAGATCATAAGGTGCCTGGGTGGCTCAGTAGGTTAAGTGTCTGACTTCAGCTCAGGTCATGATCTCACAGTTTGTGAGTTCGAATTCCGCATCAGGCTCTGTTCTGACAGCTTGGAGCCTGGAGCCTGCTTTAGATTCTCTGTCGACCTCGCTTGTTCTGCCCCTCCCCTGTTCATGCTCTGTCTCTCTCGCTCTCAAAAAATATAGATGTTACAAATTAAAAGAAAAAAAAAAGAAAAGAAAATTGTACTTGGCTACTCTTTGGCCTAGTTTAAAAAAAAAAAAAAAAGGATTTACCCAGATCATGGGGCACCTGGGTGGCTCAGTTGGTTAAGCATCAGCTTTCGGCTCAGGTCATGATCTCATGGTTAGTGGGTTCGAGTCCCGCATCAGACTCTGTGCTGACAGCTCGGAGCCTAGAGCTTGCTTTGGATTCTGTGTCTCCCTTTTTCTCTGTCCCTCCCCTGCTCATGTTCTGTATCTCCCTCAAAAATAAATAAAAGTTAAAAAAAAAATTAGAATGTACCCAGATCATTAACAACCTTTTTGTAAATATGCTCTGAGTAGTTCCATAGTATCCCAACATGTGGACTGCCGTAGCTCCACTGGTTTTTCTCAATGGATGGGTATGTAGCCTGATTTGTCATTTTTGGTATGACTAATATCCTTGTCTAGAAAACCCTCTTGGTATCATTGACTCAGCACAATTTCCTGGAAGTATAGCTATAGTATCAAAAGACAAAAGTGTTTTTGAGCTTTCTAGCACAAACTGTCAAACCTTTCCAGAAGGCTACTCCAGTAAATATTCATACAAACAGAATGTTAAAAATATCCCCTGTACCACACTGGGATGTGCTGGAACTTGTCATTAAAGAATCTTTGCTAGATTGATGGTGGAATATGACATCTGTTTCAATGTGCACTGACTTGAAAGGACTTTGAAGCCGACATTGAAGGAAAGAGAGACAATATGGGGAAGAACTCAAAGTAAATACAAGTGCCTGCTGTTTTAGTGAAACTTGTACAGATCTTTGAGAGATAAAACTTTCTGAAAAGAAATTAAAATTAAACAACAGATTATTGGAGTAAATCTAGAGAAGGGTTTGAATCTACCCTTGAAAATGTCTTAGTCAGCTCAGGCTGCCATAACAAAATACCATAGACTGGGTGGCTTAAACAACAGAAATTGATTTCTCTTCGTTCTGGAGACTAGAAATCCAAGATCAAGGTTCTGACTGATTCAATGCCTGGTGAGAGTTCTCTTCCTGCCTGGCAGACTCTTCCTGCCTTCTTGCTGGGTTCTCTCACATGGTAGAGAGAAAGAAATTGATCTCTTTCTTTTCTTATGGAGTCATAGTCCTATTACATTAGCGCTTCACCCTTAGAAACTTTTTAACCTTAATTCCTTCGTAAGGGCCCTACCTCCAGAAACAGTCACACTGTGGGTGGTTAGGGCTTAAACATATGGATTTGGGTTAGGGGGAGGGACAAAATTCAGTCTGTAGCAGAAAGATACTTCTCGTTAAAACCATACAGGGGAAATTTCATTACTACCTGGATGAGCATAAACAGGAAGATTACCACTTTCAATAGGCAATGCAGACTGCTCTTTTCAGTAACTCAGGCTCATTTTGTAATGTTCTATTACATACTAGGAAAGGAGCTTTTATACATCACAAAAGCAGTGGGGATATAATATGAGGGAACCTTAAAAGTGGGACAGAAGAGTTGTGAATGAACAACTAAGAGATGCTATTTTAAATCCTAAGGTTAGATGAGATACCCAAAGCAGTAGCAGGGAGAGAAAAATGATGGTCTGAGATTAAGCCCTGGGGAGCTGACACAGTCAGACAATTACCGAATGTGTTGCTAAAGTGAATCCTGAAATTATGGTCAGAAGAAAGGATGCACACTGTAGTAGGGTTCAAAGCCAAGATTAAAATGCCAAATTTATAGACCTCTGTTGCCAGAGATCAACTGGAGACCTATTTCAGTAAGAAAGTCTGAGTAAAGAATGTTGGTATGTAGAATAACTTGGAGGTATATTTTTAGAACATGGTCCAAGAAGTTAAAGCCTGAGTAATGTAACAGTAGCGTGTTTTAAGGTGATACAAGGAATTTGGCTCTTGTAAGAAGAAAAGCATATTAAAATGGAGAGATAAATACTAAAACTGCATTTGGATAACTGATCCATATAAGGTCAACTTTTATTTTGAAATCTTCCCTAAAGTCAGTCTATCCAGTTATTAGAGACTTGCAAGAAATTTTCCAAAATAAGATAAGCCTTAGGGTGCATGAATGGCACAGTCCGTTAAGCATCCAACTCTTGATCTGGGCTCAGGTCAAGATCTCAACGTTTGTAAGTTCTAGCCCCACATTGGGCTCCTTACTGACGGTGTGGAGCCTACTTAAGATTTTGTCTCTCCCTCTCTCTGCCCCTCCCCTGCTCTCCCTTGTTCTCTCTCTCTTAAAATCAGTAAATAAACTTGAAAAAACACACACACAAAAAAAAACAAAAAAAGGTAAGCTTATGATGGTCACCTTACCCAGACACACACAACACACACACACACACACACACACACACAAATACACATGTGCGTTATACACTTATATATATCCACATCCATCTATCTATATAGAGATATACAAATAAATGCTATATATGCATATAATTAAAATATAGTTATATTTTCTATATGTGTTAGCTACAATAACATTAATATTAGATGTTATTGGAAAAGAATGTGAAAACTTTTTTTGCACTTTTTTCAGTTAGCCCATAGGTTACCGGATACCCTGTGGCATCATCTTCATCTCCAAGGCATTGGGTAGGAATGGGATAGTGGCTTACAGGGAGGAAGAGGTTATAAGGGTAGCAGCTCAATCAGTAAACCTATAAAAGGAGTAGTAGCATTCACATTTTCTCCAAAATAAATCAGCAGATTTCTCTCTTAATTTTCAAACCCCTTACCTCTCTTCCCCTTTCTCCCCCCAAAATGCCTGATGACAGCCAGATCATCAACACAGAACTATTTCTGCTTCTGACACATACATGTGTCTCCTTGTTCAGATCTATCATCTCAGAATGACAGGCTCCAGATGCTTTCTAACTTTTACTTAGGGGGAAATCTTTCAAAATAAATGCCAGGACAAACTTGTATTTTTGTCTGTTATTTTTATTGACTTCTCAAAACCTCTGTCCCCGTGTCTACTGACTTGACAAGATGAGATGAAGCTTAGTAGTTTCAAAGAGAAGCTGAAGATACTTATTTGGGGGCAAACCTATTAAAATCCTGTTTGAGGAACAACAATTTCCACAAGTTAATTGCTACCATAACATATATCCAATACAAGAAGTTAGAAATGTACTTGTGTTTTTCTAGTTCATTAGAATGCAAAACTGCAATTATTCATGGTATCTATAAGGTTATGAGTTTTGTGACAGAAATACTAGAATCTATCCTTTAGTATAAATAAAGAACTTTTAGAACTTGATCTTTGGATAAGTCTCAAGTCAACTGCAATGTTTTTCCTCAGTTTTGAGGCTCAATTCTGTTTGATTTCAATTCCTACTTTCTTCACCCAATAACTCTTGCTCTGTGGCAGATTTTATTAAACCATAAAAATTTAACTTTATCATTAATTAGAATGGAGAGTCTGACAATATTACATTTTACTCTTGACCTCTTAATGATGATTAAGATAAGCTATGCTTTGATGCAGCAATCTCTGTACCAACAAATTACTGTACAAAAGTAGGTGACTGAGTGATAATCATTAGAATCCAATGAGTTTCTTGCTACAAATTATAACTTTAAATCTGAAAGAATATGAAATGCTTTTTGATCTTATTATGTATTTACTCTTTCCTGTGGTTGGGGGTATGGAATATTCATCCCAAGAAAGTGGTCTTAGCTTTTACTTATGTGACTATTAATGGACTTATATGTGACAATAGAAATAATCCTATAAAAATAAAATTTCTTAGGGTGCCTTGGTGGCTCAGTTGGTTAAGCGACCAACTCTTGATATCAGCTCAGGTCATGATCTTGCAATTTTGGGATCAAGCCCTGTGTCAGCCTCCATGCTTGGCATGCTTGGGATGGAACCTGCTTGGGATTCTCTCTCCCTATCTCTCTGTCCCTCCCCCACTCATATGCACACATGCATGTTCTCTCTCTTCTCTCTCTCTCAAAATAAATAAATAATCTTTGAAATAAAATAAAATAAAATATATCTCAAATATTCATTATTTGACTGATGGTTATTTGTTTATAGGGTAAGAACCATCATTCTATATACCAAGAATATTGTTTATTTATTACTGAGCAGCAATCCAAGGGAAGTTCAAGGACAATTGCTTGAGGGCTTTGTAATCCTCTCACATTCTCCCTAAACACTATCACCATCCCTTATCCATCCCCTGCTTCTTTTGTTTCATATGGCTGGCTCTTTATTTCTACTCTTTATCAACCGATATATGGGTAGATACTAATTTAAGCATAATATAGACAGTAATTGCATTAAGGGTATAAAACTGTCTTGCTTCCTTTGTATCAATTTTTGTCATCCAGAGTGGAACCTCCAACTTTATGGAACAACTTCTTTAATTTCCTCAACCATCCCTTACTTTCATGCTGGCTCTTTTCATTACAAATATACACACACACACACATGCACATGCGCATGCACATACACTTGCACACACATACACACACACACACACACACTCATATTCATGCAAACTTCCTTTCTATATGCCTTGTCTTCTGAGACATTCTGTTCTCTCATTCCTGGGTCCTCACTCTGCATTTTCTGCTTAATTCATAGATTATTAAAGTATTAAGTTAGATATTCCTCTGGATGCCTTTATCAACTTTCTAAATACCTGGATTAATTTTCCCTTTTCTGCATTTGCTAGGACCCAGAATGGGATTTTTGACATAGAATTATTTCAGTCAATTGCCAAAAATACAATACTGCATTTTCTGTTTGTTGTTGTTACGTCTCTCACCAGACTGGAACTTCTCTAAGTGTGTATGCAATGTCCTCTAACTGCACCCTAGCCATCAGCGGCGAAACTCAGCACTTAACATGTGCTTAACAGATATTGTTAAATAAGTGAACAAATGATTGTCTAACTGATTTGGACTGTACATACTGGTGCTAACATGGTAGCCATTAGCCATGCGTATTATTGAATACTGAAAATGTGACTAGTCCAAAATGAGAGGTACTGAAGTGTAAAATACACACTAGATTTTGAAATCTTAGTATGAAAAAAGGTAAATATCTGATTAATAATTTTATATGATTACATGTTTAAATAACATTTAAAAATTCTTATTTATTTATTTTGAGAGAGAGAGAGAGGAATGCTGAAGGGTCAGAGACAGAGGGAGAGAGAGAATCCAAGCAGCCTTTGCACTGTCAGCGCAGAGCCCGACGTGGGGCTCAATCCCATGACCTGTGAGATTGTGACTGGATCCGAAGTAAAAGTTTGATGCTCAACATACTGTACCACCCAGGAGCCCTTCAATACCTTTTTTTTTTGATATATTGGATTAAATAAAATTATATCATCAAATTTAATTTTACATGGTCTTATTGCTTTAATAGGGCTACTTGAAATTTTAAATTAAGAGTATGGCTCTCACATTCATGGCTCCTGGTGTATTTCTACTGGCTAGCACTGGTATAAAATCACACAGACTCCAGACACAGAACATAATCATCCCATTATTATAGACTTCTAGTCATTCAGTGTCAGGTAAGGGCATTGTCCCATCATCAGTAAGATTAAAACCCAGTCATATTTTAAATTGTATCAGTCCAGTCTTCCTTAATTTAAGTACTTTGATTACTCGACACTGTTGCCTTTAATTACAATTGGATTATTGCAATGATGCTAACAATCTATATAAAAGAGTTTTAAACATATTAAGATTACAACATTTCCAATGGGGGGACATTCAGGATATGTTCTTATTTTAGAGTTTAGAGTTCAAAACAAAAAATGACTCGGCACCAGCATGATCTGATAGGAAATTCGGCCATGAATGGGAATGTTCTATATCTGTGCTATTCAATGGTAGCCACTAACCCAATGCGTATGATTGAGCACGTGAATATGGTTAGCATCACTGACAAAATTAATTCTCAATAATTTAAATAGCCTCCTGTAGCCAATACCTATTGCATTGGACATTGCACCTCCAGACGGAAAGTTAATTTCTGCTCTATCGCTAGCAATATTAAGTTTCAAGTAAATTTATCTTGAATACCATATTGAGATTATTTCTATCTCGTCTAAATCATGAGTGAGTAAAATGTAAACATAAAATGGTCCAAACACTTAGAAAGACTGTGTGTATTGGATTTTTAAGAAGTTTTTTGTTCTGAAACAAAGACATGTATATTTACGTTAATAGCAAGATCTCCTTATATGTTAATTATCTGATATCAGCATCCCTTCATGTTGTTAAATTATACATGTTTGATTTTTAATTAAGATGAGAATATCCATAAAAACAACTAAAAAGTATCCTCCCAAGTTTTTGTGTATTTGTTGTTTTTCCACTTTATAAGCACACTGCTATTTGAAACTCTGTGAGTGATTGATTTCTAGATAACCTAAACCTCTGGAAGCCATTTACAGGAGGGCTTTATTGGGTAAAAAACATTCTGGTTTGAGAATATGCAAAAGGAGTTGCGTATTTAAAATTCTAAACCTCATTCTTCCAATTTGTCTCCTGCAAAATGTCCAGAAAATAGGTCTTAAAGAACAAGGTGTAATTAACATTCAACTTTATGTGCTTTAATTACGAGCTAATATCTGATTGAGCAGATAACATTTCTGCCTGTGGTTTTCACCCAGGGAATCAATAGAATCTGGGAGCTGGCAGAGTTCTTGTCCAATTTTTAATTTTGTAGCTTAGAAACTAATAGTCACAGAATAAAATGACAATGAAAGTCATAGATACGTAGCAGAGATGGAGACTAATCTGATTTTTAGGAACTGGTAGAATAGCTATTGTCCTCTCAAATGTCATTTCATTTGAAAAGCATCTATGTAACATATCTGTGTTCAAAAATATCCCACATCTGTTAGGCCATAATAGAAAGGAAGGACACTTAATTTTTCCTGAGCATTTACTCTGGACTGGACAACATGCTCCATATTTCCATGATCTGTCACTTCATGTCATCCTTATATCACCTGTAGGGGGCAGGTGAAGAAATAAAGTCTCATCATAGAGGAAATTTGTTCCTGGTAAACAAAACAAAACAAAAGAAAACAAAACAAAACCTGATGGGTGTGTATTGGAGGTGGGGGAGGCAAGAATCATGTCCACATTATTCTAATCATGAAGTCTATGCCTTTACTTCCATATCACATTGATTCTTCTAAAAAACTCAGATATTTTATTTTATTTTTTAATTTTTATTCATTTATTTTTAATGTTTATTTATTTTTGAGAGAGAGAAAGAGAGAGAGAGAGAGAGAGAGAGAGAGAGAGAGAGAGAGAGATTGAGATTGAGAGAGACCAAGCACAAGCAGGGGAGAGGCAGAGAGAGAGGGAGACAGAATCTGAAGCAGACTCCAGGCTCTGAGCCGTCAGCACAGAGCCGAAGCAGGGCTTGAACCTACAAACCACAAGGTCATAGCCTGAGGTGAATTCGGACAGTCAACTGATTCAGCCACCCAGGCACCTCAGCAACTATATTTTATAATGTTGTCTGATTCAGAAGAGCAGAAAAGTTTAAGCCAACATGACTTTTTTGGAAATATGTTTAGAAAACTTTTGTTACCTAATTAACAACAGATCATTCATTTATTTCTTTTAGGACTTAATACTTCTTGTCCCTATTAAAATATGATGGTTTTTAAAACTAAATTAATTTAATTTTAGATCTCTTAATAGTCATGCTACCAAAAAAATTCATATATTTTTTTTTTGTTCTTCACTTTAAATTTGTATAAACGTTCTCTATGGAGCCAAATAACTTTGTGATTGAGCTTTGTAGTTGTCAAATAATGTTTCTGGTGTTATAGGTAGACTGTCCTAAAAAAAAAAAAAAAAGACTATGAATTTAGTTTCAAAGAAATTGTGCATGGGGAAAAAAAAAAAACTGGTACTTAATAACTTGACATTCTGATCATTTTTTTGGTGAACATAAAATGCTAGAAACAATCAATGGTCATGAGGTACTTATAAAATAGATTAAGGACTGGAAATGTGTTTCTACATTTTTTCACATACAAATCACATAATAGTAAGTTAGTGGTTAGAAGTAAAATTTCTGATTGACACTGATCTGGCCTTGAATTCTGGCTTGATCACTTATTTGAATTATAACTGTAGATTGCAAAATCTCATTTTACTCACCTGCAAAATGGTAGTAGTATTTGAATTCACCTCATATTAATGTAAGTGTAATACTTAGCATAGGAAATCTCATTTGGTACTTGCTCAATTAGTACAATTATTGTTATTACATGTATTATTGTGCAATTAAAAATGCAGTAAGTTAGGGCAGTTATTTATTATATTAAGTAACTACTCAGTCACATATAAAACGAGAAGGGTATATGTTACAACTGTTTTCTAAATTCCAATGACACAGGTTCTTTGTGTGTATATATATTTATATGTATTATATACAATATAATATTTAATATTACTATTATGTTTCCTGAACGCATGTGAGCTAACTAGACAAAATAGTACCTTCCTGATAATATATCTAAATAATACTGATATGTTTCTTTAAACATAGGTTGCTTGTTCCAGGACAGATTGAGTAATAACCTTTAGTTCATGGCAAATAATATACTAAAACCACAACATATTTTACAGACAATCTACAACATATAGTCAAGTTTCTTCAAAAAGTCATAATTGTGAAAGTATAACAAATATTCTCTTAATTTCAGATCTGCTTTTGAAAACTCTTTTATATCTACCAAGGTAAAGTCCAAGAAAAACCTACCTATGCATATCACTGCTAAAAATACAAGAAAAATGAGCTATTACTGTCAGGCAGTGTCTCCTTGATTCTAAGCACAGTAACCTGAAAAAAAAACATGATCTGTAACTGTTGCTACCTTGTTGATATTGAGTCCCACCGTAAGGGTTACACTCTAAATAGCAGAGAGCTCTAATAGTTATGTGATTTCTTTTATGTTGAGTTTCAAAACAGAACAAAATTTTTAAAAATCGCTTGGTTTTAATAACCTCTGGTGGTCCATGACTTTACCTCTTCTTGCTTCACATTTATTATATGGGCTACTGAGCTGAGGTAAAGAGATGGTCATACCAAAGCATAAAAAATTAAGAGGTTATGCCAGGGAATCATAGGTTTGATAAGTGCTCAGGACACATTTTAACGAAAATCTCTGTCCCTGAGAGTCAACATTCTCCTCAGGCTTTAGAGGCAAATACCTTACATTCATCTTTTATGTTGAAAAAATTATATTTATACAGCTTTGTAGATTTTTAAAAATAAAGCTCAACACAATTATTAGAATATGGATGCATGGAACACATTTTAATTTTAAATGACAAGTATCAGAAAGAGACAACCGGAATGGCAGCATTAAAAAAAAACAAAAAAATTCCGGATAGGTTTTTGTCTCTCTGGAGACAAAGTGACAAGTTAGTCACTTCAGAAATATTTTAAGAGCCAATATTATTGAGGTTGATTTATCATTAAATGCAAACACTATGTAGTTCATCTCAGTGGAATAAAGGTTTGTGTGTATGGTGGGGTGGGGGGAAAAGAGAGAGAGAGAAAGAGAGAGAGAAGAGAGAGAGAGAGAGAGAGAGGAGAGAGAGAGAGAGAGAGGGAGACAGAGAGGAAGAGAAAGACAGAGAAAGGACAAGGGCAAGAGGGAGAAGCGTGCTGTGTGTATGCTGTCCCCTGTGCTAAGAAGCTGATTATTTTAATGGATGCTATATGTACAGATACATAGGCTTACTGAACAAATTATAAAGAGGGGATTGGAGGTCCTGCCCAATATTAGGCAATACAAATCATCTATTTACTGATTTCACTGATTAGGCTGTCTAATTTCTGTAGTGACAGGTAACTATTTATTCACTTACATTTACTAGAACTTTGGCTTTAAACATGTGCAATCTGCAATGGGAGGCTAGATCCCTACTAGAAAGAAAGATAGTACTTTCAGGAATCACATGCTTTCCCTGGTTGATTGTCTCTCAAGCATTTTTCTTTCTCTTAGTACCTAAGCTCTTATTTGCCATATGCAATAGCACTCACAAAGGAGCCATGCTTACACAATCATAATACATAATACATAATACATACAATACAAATACATACAAATACATAAGTTAATAATTACATCTTGTTTAGGTAACAATTCTTAGAGTCAAAGAACACAATTTAAAAAGTACTATATCGTCATATTCAGGGTTTTTTTGTTGTTGTTTTTTGCACTCAAATAATTGGTTCATTTCCATATTGATATAAACATAGTAAGCTTGTTTTATTATTTTTATTTTTTTAATTATGAAATTTATTGTCAAATTGGTTTCCATACAACACCAAGTGCTCATCCCAACAGGTGCCTTCCTCAATGCCCATCACCCACCCTCCCCTCCCTCCCACCTCCCATCAACCCTCAGTTTGTTCTCAGTTTTAGAAGTCTCTTATGTTTTGGCTCCCTCCCTCTCTAACAATTTTTTTTCTTCCCCTCCCCCATGGTCTTCTGTAAGTTTCTCAGGATCCACATAGGAGTGAAAACTAGGGAATCTGCCCTTCTCTGTATGACTTGTTTTAAATAATTAGTCTGATAAGCTATCTACCAGTAGCAGTGGCTATTCAAGATGCTAATAATCGGGGCGCCTGGGTGGCGCAGTCGGTTAAGCGTCCGACTTCAGCCAGGTCACGATCTCGCGGTCCGTGAGTTCGAGCCCCGCGTCAGGCTCTGGCTGATGGCTCGGAGCCTGGAGCCTGTTTCGGATTCTGTGTCCTCCCTCTCTCTCTGCCCCTCCCCCGTTCTGCTCTGTCTCTCTCTGTCCCAAAAATAAATAACGTTGAAAAAAAAAATTAAAAAAAAAAATAAATAAATAAAATAAAAAAAGATGCTAATAATAAAGAAAGCATTCTAACTATGTACATAAGTAGAAAAATCCATTGCGTGTTTCAAAGTACATCCTGGATGTCAACATAATAAAAACCACTTTAAGCAGGTAGAGGAGTTGCTATTATCTGTATTCCACTATTAATAAAACCAAGGCTCTTGGCTATAAAGACAACTGATTGGCTAAGGTCTCCAAGCTTTCAAGCATCACATCTCATAGTAGAATCCATGTTTCTGTACTCTGTGTTGGCTATTTTTTTTTATTATTCCACAATAACTATAAACTAGTAATGAAATTAATGCTGTTTTTTTTCCTCTTCCCTCCCTCTGCCCTTCCTCCTTACTTCTTTCCATATTCTTAAGAATATATCCAGCATCATATATTCATTATTATTTTACTTTTTTTTTTAATTTTAGAGAGAGACAGAGAGAGCAGGGGGAGGAGCAGAGTGGGAGAGAGAGAGAGAGAATCGGAAGCCTGCTCCATGTTCACCACGCAGCCCAATGTAGGGCTCATCCCACAACTCTGGGATCATAACCTGAGCCAAAATCGAGTCAGATGCTCAACTGACGGAGTCACTCAGGCTCCCAAACTTATTTATTCAACATTTATTATGTGTCAGGTAGTAGAAAAAATGCTCAGGTAACATGCCGAAGAAAGTGTAAACCTAAGCTGTGTCCAAAACTATCAGTAGAAAATCTTAAAAATAAACCGGGGGGAGGGGGAGAAAGAAGTCTCATCTAGGATAATGGTCTCAGTCACAGTGTGATGCCACCTCATTACATCAATATTGTGAGCTCATGTTCTCGCAACTAGAGTGCGGGAAAATGTACCATGTTGTAGGACATAATTTATCTTTGTTGCAGCATATAAACCGAGGTTATCTGTGGAAATGTGTCATAGTTCTGAGCAGTGTATATTATATCTGTGGTAATGAAAAAAATGATGAGAATCACAGTTTTAGACAGAGGAGAAATGTGTGTTTAAAAGGTTGGGTTGTCCTGCGTCTTCCCTTCAGCAGCCAACAGAGGTGAGGGCACTTATATGCCACTGAGGTTCCCTTGAACCACTACTTCAATGTTTATACAAGTGAAGTGGAAATGACCTCTGAGAAATCACCTGGATGTATCCAGACTTCAATACATACTATTCTTAAACTCTTTCAGCAATTTGACAGTCACTTCCATTTTTTTAATGACATCTAAAGAAAGGGATTGTGTAAATTCCAATAGTAGCCTTTTCCACGTGTAGTACAAAGAATTTCTTGCAACATCCTTATTACTATCTTTAATCATCTAACTTCACCCAGACTCTGATTTCTTTCCCTTTTAATCGCCAGTGTGAATAGAGAATAGAAGATCAATCACTCTCAATAGAAGCTCCAATTGAACAGTTATAGTTAGGTTAATATTCTATGTCAATTTTCCAATATGGAAAGACCTACAGGTTGGTGTTGATTTTCATATTTTGAATACAGGCAACACTAAATAGATCTTACCTCTGCATGAAAACTTGGAAACATGGACTTTCCAAATATGTAAGAAAAACTGCAAGCATTGTTTTTAGGACATTTGAAAGAGAAGTGCCTTGTTACTTGAGTGGATTCATTAATCATTTATTTATTTAGTTAGGTTTTTTTTCCATTCAATCATAACTCATTGAGTGTATGTATGTGCTAGAAAAAGTACTATGTATTAGTGATAACAAAAGGTAAACAAGCCATGACCATTCCTTCAAAAGTGTATGATCAGGGCATCTGAGTGGCTCAGTCAGTTTAGTATCCAACCTCTTAATTTTGACTGAGGTCATGATCTCATGGTATATGAGCTCGAGCCCCACATCTGGCTCTGTGCTCTCAATCCCTGCATGGGATTCTCTGTCTCCCTCTCTCTCTGCCCCTCCCTCACTCACTCTCTCTCTATCTCAAAATAAACAAATGAACATTAAAAAAAAAAAAAAAAAGCACAGACTAATGGGAGACTTTAGTTTACACAGGCTTGTGTTAGATCTTTCAGAAGGGACAAGTAACCCATGAAGTGTGTGGCATCGAATCAAGGGCAGAAAGAGTTTCAAGAAGCGAGAAGTCAATGTTGTAAAGCTCATTTGAAAATAGGATAAAAGTGTTTCAATGTTTCTGTGAAGGAAGTAATGTTAAAACAAATTCTTGATTTGAATTCCTACCAACAGATGACTGACAGGTTAAGACTATAGCCTGTGGGAGTAAGAGTCTAAGTAGAGTTGTGTAAAACTCTTTATATGTGTGTATATTTCAATACATATTCCCTTTCACTTCTTTTATTTGCCATGAAGATTCAGGGTTGCATGTTACCTTATCAGTAAATAACTGAATAACCAGAACTTATGGTATTTATGCTTTAAAAAATTGTTACATTGAATGGAGAATGAAATTATAATAAGTAATATTGGTTTGGAATATGGACTGAATTAAGTTCTCCTCAAATTCAGATGTTGAAGCTTTAACTCCTAATGTGACTGTATTGGAGACAGGATCTCTAAGGAAGTAATTAAGATAAAATGAGACTCTAAGGGTAAGACCTTAACCCAACAGGACGGGGTGATCTTATAAAAGGAGAAGAGACAGAAGACCACGTGAGGACACAAGAGGGTAGCTATCTGCACGCCAGGAAGAGAGTCTTACCAGAAGTCAAGCCTGATGGCACTTTGACCTTGGATTTCCAGCCTCCAATAGAGAAACAGCCTGTGAGAAAATAGCCATCTGTTGTTTAAGCTACACAGTCAGTGGTATTTTGTTATTGTGGCCTGAGGTGACTAATAAACTTTGTTTAAAAAAAAATTGTTCAGGGCACCTGGGTGGCTCAGTCAGTTGAGTGCCTGACTTTGGCTCAGGTCATGGCCTCATAGTCCGTGGGTTCAAGCCCCACATGGAGCTTTGCATTGACAGGGCAGAGCCTGCTTCAGATTCTCTGTCTCCCTCTCTCTCTCTCTGCCCCTCCCGAGCTGGCACTCTCTCTCTCTCTCACAAAGATAAACAAGTAAACATTAAAAAAAATTCCAACAGTAGCTGATAGCATTTTCTTAATGGTAATTGGTAAAACGTGTTAGGCCCCAGCCAGATTTCAAGTCATGTATTTAGAATTTTAGGAGTATAATCTCATCCAATCCTCAGGACAGTCTGAGAAGATTGGGTACTTCTGTCATGCCATTTTATAGATGTGACTCACGGAGAGAAAGACTTGTCAAGGTTAGCTAACCAGTGAGTAAGCTTTTGTTCTTACAGTAGAGTCCAGAGTGACCATTATTAATACAGCTTTCATTTTTGCATCTAGCACATATTAGCTTTGAACAATAAGAATCATTAAAATATTTTAATGTTATATTGTAGTTCCATATTTATCATATTATACAAGCAAACAAAATACTGATCAAATGTGCTTTTAACAAAAATGGGATTTCATAAAAGTAAATTTATGAATGCATCACTTGCTACAACTCCATATTTGGAAGAAACATGAAACATATTAGAACAGAAAAAAGGACAAAGGCTATTGTAACTATATTGCATTTTCTTATAAAACTTATAAATGTAAATATCACATTTAATGTTAGCATAACCAAATTGCAAAAACTTGGTCACTATTGAAAAGGCCAATTACATGAACCTGACACTAAAATTTAAAATCTACACCATTTCAAAATAGACTTCCTAGTGATTAAAAAAATATATATCCGCGAACATGAAGACTTGAAATGTAATAAGGACCCAAATGAGTTAGTGATGGCTGTCATAAAAATCTGGCAGGGCATTCTATTTACAATTTGTAATAAAACTGTCACACACTGAATTATAAAAGCATTTATCTTAGAAAAATAAATCTATTTGCCAAGGGCAAGTTAATAACCTCTACAGTTCATTTGAATATATGGACAAAGAGATAGTTTGACTAATAGAGCATTATAAGAAGTATGTCAGGAAATGTACAGGATGCTGTGACAATGGATGCATCACCCAAAAACATGCTACCTGTGAATGAAACAGCAGGGATACTTTCTATATTATCTGAAATACAAATCGATATTGTTAACCATCAATGTAAAAAACATGCACACAGAGAAAATTGTGTTCATGTGTGCCATTTTTGGAAACAATTAAAATATTTCAATTTAAGTACCAAAAGAATGTGGATTTTTTAAGTCTCCAATTGAATGCACAACTATTCCCTAAGGATTAGAAGTAGTTTATTTGAGAAATGAAGGGAAGGAAGTGTTATTTATTGCATGGCATTTTACAGATACTCAGAAATATAAACCTATGTGGTGTTTAATAAACTGTTCCTTGAAATTCAGATAAGCTTAATGGAAGCATGGAAGACAGCAGTCATACACTGTTTAAATAACTAGAGGGATGGTACAAGAATCGCACAAGCTCCAGCTGTCATAATGAGCTTAGGCCAGACACTTAGCCTTTTCGTGCTCTTAGAATGTTCATGAGGATCTTCTGTGTTACTCTGTGTGTCCCTTGAAAATGCAAATATAATCTGCAGTGTAGAATTTTAAGAACACTTAGATGTGTGTATTTTCTCCAAATATAATGCTGTATAAAGAGAGAGGACATGCACGTTATAAAACCTCATTTATCTAGTGCAGGGTCAGCAAACTTGCTTACAGGACTCAACTTTACCATTGTAATGTGAGAGCAGTTATAATAGACTGTGCATCAATGACTGGGTGTGACTGTGTTCCAAGAAAACTCTTATTTACAAAAATGGACAGGGGGCCTGAATTGGTCAATGGGCCATAATCTGACAAGCATTTACATTTTAAAAAAAAGCATTTAAATAAAAAAGTTTTGAGGAGCCTAAGTGGTTGACTTCGGATTCTTGATTTCAGCTCAAGTCGTGATCCCAGGGTCTCGGGATTGAGCCCTGTGTCAAGCTTCACTAGGTGTGGAGCCTGCTTAAGACTCCTCCCCTCTCTCTCTCTCTTTCTCTCTCTTTCTCTCTCTCCCTCTCCCTACTCCTGCTTTCTCTATTTTCTCTTAAAAATTCCTTTAAACATATACTTTGAAAACAATCAATATCCCACATTTTATATTTGGTTTTCTTATTGGAAAAAATAGTACTCTTATTGAGATGCACATTTACCTTTACTTTTGATCATTACATGAACTTACATACCATTTATAAGGCTTTTTGTTTATCTTCGTAAGTGATAAGACAGAAAATTCCACAGGTTAAAGCATTTGAACAGCAAACATTCCACTCATTATAGTAAAAAGTATTATTATTATTATTATTATTATTATTATTATTATTATTAATGCAGGTAGCACTTCATTTGGTACTTCCTGGTTCAAATTCTAGCTCTGACCCTTCTTTGTAGGGTTAACTTTGGGCTCTATGTCTTCATTTTCTTTCTTATGATGGGACTCATGGTCATATTACCTCACAAGATTGTTTAAAGCTTAAGTGAGCTAGTGGATATGTAACACTTTGCAGATGCTGAAAACATGGAGAGTATACAATTGATAGTAGCCATTGTTATTATCATTAGATTTATTAAAATTATCATATATCCCAGACCTTCGAATAAGTTAGGTATAGTTGAAGGAAGGGAACAAACATATAAAATATAAAATATTCCATGGTACAACAGAAATAAGCATTTTGTCACAGGTTGATATTTAAAGGTTAAATGGACACGAAGTAGATCAATCACAGAAGACTGAGAAAACCTAAATGAAGATGATGAGTTTTGTACAAGATCCTGAAGGAGGACATAGTTTTCACTGGTAGAATGTTGGTGTTAAGGACCGACTAAGAAGGCTGTCATTCAGCAAAAGGCCCTAAAGCAGAGAAAGTAGCCCAGGGACCGACTTGACTCCAGACCTCAGCCTTGAGTGAGATGTGATCCAGGGTAGCATCAGCAAGAGAATTCATATGTAAGGCCGTAATTGCTCGCTAGAAAATACAACACTTTGAAAACTTTTTCCTTTATTTAGAGTACTTGTCTAGTATTTCATCCCATGGTGGCATTTGCTCCCTAGAATAAAGAAATATATGAAAGGAACCTGCCTAGGGAGGAAGAAAGTACATAGAGACGACATTAAAGTACCATTTTGTAGGACAAGTATATACGAACAAATGTGGTGAGAGTTCTAGATTTTAAACCTAGAGATCAGAGCTCTTATGAAAGGAGGAACCAGTGAATGATTCTTGAAGCACTGATAAGGCTAGAGAGAGGACTAGAAAGAGGCAAGAACATTAAGTCTATTCCAGGTCTGATCCTAACTTGCTGTACAACCTCAGGCTAGTAGCACACCCTCATTAGGTGTTGGTTTTCACCTCTGAAAGTGATGATAATAGATATTTCTACCATGATGAATCTGCAACTATTTCATTCAGTCATGACAAGAGAACAAAGCAGAAGAGAGCTTGGAATGAAGACTCTATATCCATTTCATAGGAAAGGGAGCTCAAAAAACATAAATTTAATTCTTGGATTATTTTTTTAAAACATGGGGCATGCATTTTAATTGAGTCATGTTACATTCTGTAGGCAAGGAGATATACTAGAAAGTCAGAATTAGAATCATGGGGAGAGGTAAATGGATAAAGCTGCAAAAAATATATATTGTATTACAGGAAGATAGAAAACCATCAGGAAAAAGCAAGTGAAGAGATAACATAAAGATTTAAAAGATACTGTTTGTAATACTAATTTGGAATATGACCAAAGCTAGTATTTCTTTCTTTTTTTAATAAATGTTTATTTATTTTGTGAGAGAGAGAGAGAGAGAGAGAGAGAGAGAGAGAGGAGAGAGAGAGAGAGAGAGAAGCAGGCCTGAGGGGGGAGGGGCAGAGAGAGAGGGAGACAGAGGTTCTGACAGAGGCTCGTGCTGACAGCAAAGAGCCTGATGCTGGGCTCAAACTCACAAACCTGAAGATCATGACCTGAGCCGAAGTCAGATGCTGAACTGACTGAGCCACCAAGGTGCCCCCAGTATTTAATTCTTTCTAATTTACAAGGTTCTTTACCAGCATTATCCCATTTCATCATCACATTAAACCTGCAAAGCAATACTCATCACATGAAATTTTTACTATTCGTTCAAATTCATGGAAAAAAGATCTCTGTGATCCCAACCTGGTAGCCTTCCTCAAAGGTGATCAGCAAGCACTGCAGGTAAGAAATATTATGCTGTGATTGAGCCCTAGTTGTTGATGATTTCTGCAGCAGTGTGAATGAAGCTAACTTTGGGGAGAAAAAGTAAGTTTGCTGTTGCAGTTATATGGTAATCAAGAGATCAATGTTTAAACAGAACTAGGAATGTGGAGCTGCAAGGTTGATAAATATAAGGTTCAGGAGATTTCTTGGACCCTGGTTGGGACCTAGGGCATGTCAAGTTTGGCATGCAGAGATTTAGCTTGTGAAATGGATCCCTGCTTCTGTTGATGTTAACTCTGAGTTAGCTACCAACATTTAACAGTCAAGAGATTTACACAAAGTTTGAACTTTCAACTTTTAAAATTTTCAGATCTGGCACCAATTTGCTGGGAGTAGGCAGTAGCTGTGCTCTACCAAGTACAACGGATCTCTAGTTTGTCCAAAGTTCTAACTACTTCCTATTGCTTCTTTTCCATAAAATAACAACACTCTATAGAGCCTAGAGTTAACAACACTGTGGTTATACTTAATTTTTTTTCTAAGAGTGTAGATCTTATGCTAAGTGTTCTTTTTTAAAAATAAGAAGTAAAGAGATCAGGAGAACACTTTTGGAGGTAAAGTATAATATTTACAGCATAAATTGTAGTGACAGTTTCACACATACACACATTTCCAGACTCATCAAGTTGTATACATTAAATACGTAAAGGTTTTTGTGTGTCAATCATACCAGTTGTTCCTTAATGTTGACCTACTTCATACATCTCTATTACTTTTCTAACCCTTGGGGGTTTCTGGGTTTGCAAGATTGGTTTAGAGTTGAGATTCTTGAAAAACATAAGTGTCCTTTTACCCTTTGTCTGTCCTGAGTTTTCTAAAGTATTACAGGTGGGGGAAGATTAGGAAAGCAATATCCTGGGGCACTGGGTGACTTGGTTAAGCATCGATGTTGGCACAAGTCATGATCTCAACAGTTTGTGAGTTTGAACCCCGGGTCAGGGTCTGCGCTGATAGCTTGGAGCCTGGAGTCTGCTTCCGATTATGTGTCTCCCTCTCTCTCTGCCCCTCCCCTGCCCATGCTCTGTGTCTACCTCTCTCTCTCTCTCTGTCTCTCTCTCTCTCTAAAGTAAATAAACATTAAAAAATTAAAAAAAAAAGAAAAGCAACATCCTGCATTAGGGGCAACCCCAAATTTATAAACAGAGAAAGTTTACAGAGAGGAAAAGGGCGATCATAAAAAAACAAAACAAAACGAAACAAAACAGTATTCTCTACCAAAGCCAGACAGTCAACTGTGTCAAAGTCAGTAAAAACAACTTTTCCATTCTATGTCCTTTGAAAAAGTAGTGAGTTCACTAACATTAAAAAAAACTTTTATATATAAACCTTTAACCATTATCTCACAGTAAATCACTTATTCAATGAGCTGAAGTCAAAAAAAAAAAAACAGCCAGGAAAATTAAAAAAAAAAAATGTTCATTTATTTATTTTGAGAGAGAGAGATAGAGAGCCAGTAGGGGAGGGGCAAAAAGAGCTGGAGAGAATCCCAAGCAGTCTTTCTGCATCAGCACAGAGCTCAATGCAGAGCTCACTCCCAGGAACCATGAGATCATGGCCTGAGCTAAAATCAAGAATTGGTTGCTTAACCAACGGAGCCAGGTGCTCTAAGGTAGGTACTTTATTCAAGTCATGATATGTTCATATTGTTTAATACAGACTAAATTATAACATTTAAAAAGCATTAAATATTTTGATCTTAACTTTTAAATTGAGTAGCCCAGTTTACTGTAGTATAAAGCACACTAAATGTATCTAGGGGTGGTAGATGCAAAGTTACTCCATTTGCCACAGCTCTGATAATTAATACTAGACGAAGATTCTCTTCCATGTGACACACTTCCAAATGTGATGATAGGCATGTGCTGCATAAAGCCAACTGAATACAAACAATGTCTAAGATTACCTTGCATTTCAAAGGGCCATAACTATATATTTCCTCCAATAATAGTAAAGTGGATCCAAAAGGAAGCCACCTTTTCTATACATATATATTTTAGCTATTTATTATTATTTAAAAAAAATTAATTATAAATTCCAGCATAATTAAGTTACAGTGTTACATTAATTTCAGGTATATAATACAGTGATCTATAAAATATTTTTGTATTCTTTTCTTTACCAGTTCTATAATGGTCTTTCCAACTGTTACCTGCTACATTCATAAAACATAAATTATACAGTATTCCAGTAAACACATCAAAAAAAGTTATTGTATGTTTATTTTTGAGAGAGGGAGAGAGAGAGAGACAGAGAGAGCATAAGCAGGGGAGGGGCAAAGAGATAAAGAGAAGGAGACACAGAATCTGAAGCAGGTTCCAGGCTCTGAGCAGCTCAAACTCATGAACCATGAGAACATGACCTGAGCTGAAGTCAGATACTTAATTGACTGAGCCACCCAGGTGCCCCAGGAGCCACATTTTTAACTAGAATATATCAATTTAACCATACATGAAAAACACATTCTAATATATACAACCAACCAAATAGATACACATAATACTTTTCTATGAGGTAAGAACTTATTTAACATATTAATTTTAATAAGGAATCATTATTTATATTTTAATTTATATTTCAACCCTTTATATATTAAAGTTAAATTGCTATAAGTCACCATGTGTTGGGTTATACAATGAAATAATAAAATAATATAATATAATAAATCCAAATTTGAACATAACTTCAAAATCTACAAGCAAGTATAACTCAGGAATAACTGTATATGTTATGATCTGATGAAAACAGGAATTTACACCAACCTTAAAATTATATAAGAGATCTGAAAGATGCCTCAGGGCTCTGCAGGTAAATGAGGTCAAGGAGGGGTATCTTAGCTTTAAACAGAATAGCCACAAAAATCAATAAATAAACAATAAACAGGATCGCTACCATTACTTCAAAGAGAATAGCTCTCTATATCAAAATTCACAGGAAACATTAACTTGTAAACGTAAAAAGATTATTGTGGTTAAAAGTTAAGTGTGAGCATAATTAAACTTGAACCCAAACTCACTTTTTTTTGAAATTTTCATTTAAATTCCAGTCAGCATACAGTGTAATATTAGTTTCATGTGTACAATTTAGTGATTCAACACTTCCATACAACACCCAACACCTGGTGCTCATCACAAGTGCCTTTTTTTTTTTTTTTTTTTTAGGTAGGCTTCATGCTTAACACAGAGCCTAACACAAGACCTGAACTGAAATCAATAGTTGGACGCTTAAGCAACCCTACAGTTAACAGTCTGTTTCTCAGTTTGCCTCTCTCTCTCTCTCTCTCTCTCTCTCTCTTCTATGCTCATTTGTTTTGTTTCTTAAATTCTGCATGAGTGAAGTTATATGGTATTTGTCTTTCTGTAACTGAATCATTAGGATTACATAACACTCTCTAGCTCCATCCACATAGTTGCAAATGACAAGATTTCATTCTTTTTTTATGGCTGAATAATATTCCACTATGTATGGCATGCCTGGGTGGTTGAGTCAGTTAAGCGACTGACTTCAGCTCAAGTCATGATCTCACGGTTTGTGAGTTTGAGTCCCGCATCAGGTTCTGCACTGAAGGTGCAGGCCCTGCCTGGGATTCTCTCTCTTTCTCTCTCCATACCTCCCTCTCTCTCACAATAAATAATAAACTTAAAAACATATTCCATTGGGGCGCCTGGGTGGCGCAGTCAGTTAAGCGTCCGACTTCAGCCAGGTCACGATCTCGCGGTCCGTGAGTTTGAGCCCGCGTCAGGCTCTGAGCTGATGGCTCAGAGCCTGGAGCCTGTTTCCGATTCTGTGTCTCCCTCTCTCTCTGCCCCTCCCCCGTTCATGCTCTGTCTCTCTCTGTCCCAAAAATAAAAATAAAAACATTGAAAAAAAATTAAAACAAAACAAAACAAAACATATTCCATTGTATATATACCACATTTTCTTTATCCATTCATCAGTTGATGGACACTTGGGCTATTTCCATAGGTTGGCTATTGTGTAGATAATGTTGCTATAAGCACTGGGATGCATACATACTTTTGAATTGTTTTTTTTTTTTTTTTTAATTTCAGGTAAATACTTGGTAGTAAAATTGCTGCATGGTAGGATAGTTTTAACTTAATTTTTTGAGGAACCTCTATCCTGTTTTTCAGAGTGGCTACACTGATTTGCATTCCCACCAAAAGTGCAGAGGGTTCCCTACATCCTCACCAACACCTGTTCTTCTTGTGATGTTGATTTTAGCCATTCTGACAGGTGTGAGATGATATCTCATTATAGTTTTGATTTACATTTCCCTGATGATCAGTAACACTGAGCATCTTTGAATGAGTCTGTTGGCCATCTGTATGTCTCTTTGGAAAAATGTCTATTCATGTCTTCTGCCCATTTTTTCATTGGATTATTCTTTTTTTAGATGTTGAGTTTTAGAAGTTATTTATAGATTTTGGGTACTAACTCTTTACCAGATATGTTATTTGCAAATATCTTCTTCCATTCCATAGGTTATCTTTAGTTTTTTTGATTGTTTCCTTTGCTGTGCAGAAGAAGCATTTTATTTTGTAGAGTCCCAATACTTTATTTTGCTTTTGTTTCCCTTGCCTCAGGAGACATATCTAGAGAGAAGTTTCTATAGCTGATTATCAGAGAAGTTACTGTCTATGATCTCTTCTAGGATTTTTATTGTTTCAGGTCTCACATTTAGCTCTTTAATCCACTTTAAATTTATTTTTTTGTGTATAGTGTAAGAAAGTGGCCCAGTTTCAATTTTTGCGTGTTGCTGTCTAGTTTTCCAAACACCATTGTTGAAGAGACTGTCTTTTTCCCACAGGGTATTCTTTCCTGCTTTGTCAAAGATTAGTTGAGCATAGAATTGTGGGTTTCCCTTTATTGTTGATAAGAAATCAGACTGAAAATGGAATTAAATCTCAAGATCATATAATTATTTAGCTGCTCTTTCCAGATTCCCATTTCAGTAACTTTCCTAGTATAATCCATTGCAAAATTAGTCTCAATGTCCTACATCCTTTTTTGTATTCATGCTCACTGTTTCCTTATATCCTATCATAAGAAAAACTGTGACAAAAATATGAAGTAGAAAAGAATTACTAGGACTTCTTCCTAGTGTTCCCTCCAGGTTTATCTCTGCTGTGCACTGCTTTTGAGCTATTTTATAACTTTGTAAGTTATATGATACTAATAGAAATGCAAATTGTATCTGGAGGATACACACTTGACTACTGTCCTGTGGATATTGACCAGCTTTGCATCTGTCTGTAAATTCATTTCAGCATTCTTATGTGGTCCTTTGAAATTTCCTTTGAACAAAATGTGCCTTTTTACTGGCTCCTTCATCCATTAATACATTAAATAAAAGTTGTGATATGTGCCTTTCGTACTTGCAGGAATCATGAATTTATCTTTTTTCTTTAATTTTTTAACATTTATTTACTTTTGAGAGACAGAGAGAGACAGAATATGAGCAAGGGAGGGGCAGAGAGAGAGGGAGACAGAATTTGAAGCAGGCTCTAGGCTCTGAACTGTCAGCACAGAGCCCAACACAGGGCTCAAACCCACAAACAGCAAGATCATGATCTGAGCTGAAGTTGGATGTTTAACTGACTGAGCCACCCAGGCACCCTTGAATTTATCTTTTAAAATAAATTGTGCTTTGAAACCATTCTTTCTTCCATGTAATCCATTCGGCCTCCACCCTCCCCTCTCAACTGGAATTGCTATGAAAATAGTTCTAATTTTCTCCTTGTAATCAAAACAACGGCCTGTCCCAATTTTCCAGTTTGAACCCTAGGGATTCTGATATTCTCAGCAATCATTCTAGAGTCTCTTTATTGTTCTGACCTCTAGAACATCCTTCTTTCCTGTTTTCTCTTCTACTTCATGGTCATTGATTTCTCAAATAGCATCAGCCTTGTATGATTTGTAGAAATTGGAGGTTATGTTCACTTTTTGGATTTATTAAACGACCTGCATATATCCTCCCCTCTCCCAGGTCATGTAAATTTCACTCATCAGTATTGGTGTTCCACATGTACTTATCCTTGGCCCTCATCAAGACCACCACAGCTATATTCTGCAGAGAAATTCTTCTTTATGGTTTGAACTACATACAGAAAACTGACAAATAAGCTTTCTAACTCTGAGCTTTTCCAGGATCCCAAAGTAATGTGATCATTTATGTCCATCATTAAGGATCCCTATTGCCCACCATTGCCTAGAAGATTGTCAAGAACTGTGAAATATCTTACTCTTCCTGCAAGCAAAGATGTTAGACACAGATGCATGGATGTTGGCAAAAGACACAAGACTCCTTCGTCAGAAACAAAGGATTTTATTACTCATTGCTTAGCAGGCAGCATGAGCTTCGTATTCATATGGATTCTCCTTCTTCCCAAATTCCATGGGAAGAAACATGGCTGTAGGCCCAAGTTGTTATGCATACAGTGCATCACTGCTAAGGAACTTCAAGCTTATCTAAGGCTGAGAGCCAAACATTCGTCTGAGAAAGAGATACTGTCTTTATTCATTGAACAATAAACAAATTGTTTAGTGTCAGCAGAGAGGACACTATTGCTAACTTCCAAGGTTGTTCACTATCTGGAAAATAACCCAGAGCAAAAGTCATCAGTACCTCTGCTTATAAGAAGTCCAGAAATATGAGAAACCTATGTAGAGTGACTGTCAAACAAATGAAGCCAAAAAATCCTCAAATAAGCAATTGTGAGCCTGCAGAAACTGGTCCTCACCTTATTTCTTAAGCACTGTGTCTGTCTCAGAGCATGAAGTGAATAAACTTCACACATCATACATAAGAGACCAAGTGTAGAGAACTAAATAAATGATTAATGACTATCACACTGGTGAAGATGTAGAGATGAGAATTAATTCATTATAGTTTGTGATCCATGTTATTTTAGTTAGATTTTATAGCACACTCTCCCTGCTATTTTTCCTGAAAGGAGGAGATATTTCATAAAGAAAACTAACATCACCAGAAAACAAAAGACAATGAAATTAGTGTACTCTGCATAAGAATACAATCATAACTATTCAACTTTCCAAAAATAGTGTTTAACCTTAGTCATCAGAAGGTTAATGTGCCTGAAATGATGCCCCAGCCCCCTTAACTGGATGATGATCATTAGGAAGAAAAGTTGGAAATGTGATGATTCTCCTTTCCAAAAAAAAAGTATTAGTCATCATTTAAATTTCAAGCCTACATTATGCCTTACATTCAATTAAAGTTAGGGATTTATTAGTAGAAAACAGTAAGGAAGAAAGAAATCAAAGTAGGTTACTCAGATTAAGTAGAAATGCATAGAAAAATGACTTTTAAAGATGTATCCATTGATATCTGGAAAAAATCTGTGATGAGGAAGGCATAGTCAAACAGAAAAGCTAAAGTAAGCTCCACTCTTTAGGAAAATATCTGATTTTTTTTTTAAAGGAGATAAAGCAAAGGTCAAAGAGCAGAGCAAAATCAATACAACAATAGAACAATGAAAGGAATGTATACAAATAATACCCTGCGTAATCACAGAATGCTATATCTCACATTTGTAGTTTTTAATGAAACGTTTTCTTTATTTAAGAGAACTTGTATAACATATTTTGTTAGTTGAAAGCCTAAATTACTTTTGGTTCTTAGAGTAGATATATATTGAAATTGATTTTAAAAATTGTAAGAATATAACATTGCTTTGATTTTTAAAATCAAAACTTCCTTAAAACAGTTGCCTTTTAATAAGAAGTGGAATAAAAATGTATTGCTGGGGCGCCTGGGTGGCGCAGTCGGTTAAGCGTCCGACTTCAGCCAGGTCACGATCTCGCGGTCCGTGAGTTCGAGCCCCGCGTCAGGCTCTGGGCTGATGGCTCGGAGCCTGGAACCTGTTTCCGATTCTGTGTCTCCTTCTCTCTCTGCCCCTCCCCCGTTCATGCTGTCTCTCTCTGTCCCAAAAATAAATAACGTTGAAAAAAAAATTAAAAAAATAATGTATTGCTTTTTGAGGATTAGTTATAATAACAATAAAGAACCTAAAATAAACATTAATGTTAACATAAAATATCAAATGTACAGCTTAAAGTATATTAAAATTGATCCAAATCAAAACCATGCTAATATACTACAAAGTTACTTACCATAAATCATAGGAACTTCTATTCTGAAGAAAAAAGAAGGTAAGTGTTTCACTTGCATAAGAAGCTTAAGAAAAAAGAATAAGAAACACTTTTTATTAAAGTTGTAGTCTAAGATTAAAAGGAAAAAATGAGGGGCACTTGGGAAGCTCTGTCTGTTGAGCAGCCAACTTCAGCTCAGGTCATTATTTCAAGGTTCGTGGATTCGAGCTCTGCTTCAAGTTCTGCACTGACAGTGAGGAGCCTGCCTGGGATTCTCTACCCCTCCCTGTCTCTCCGCCCCTCCCCCATTCATGCTCTTTCTCTCAAAAATAAATAAGCATTAAAAGAAATGAAAGTGTCCAGTTTTAAGTCTATCAAGTCCACCAGATCAACAGATGATGAGAAAAATATAGAAAATGTGCCTTTCCAGAAAAATCTTATTAGGGTTAATCAACAATAAATATGCCAAGAGTTGAGATTTGAGAAACATTTTCTTTGTTTTCCAAGTGATACAGGCAATAAATTTAAAAGGTTTTTTTAACCACATTTAAAAAATCTCTCCCACATCTCAGAAAGTTTATTTTATAAGATCTTCTATTGTTTAATTTTATTGCCATTGATCTGAAACTAAATGTCAACAATGTGGAAAAATGATTAACTCTCTGCATGGAAGAGAAGTTCCAGGCAGTTGCTTTATTATTCCAGGAAGTTGCCTTTTAATTGCATCCAGATTTACTATACATAATAAATATCTTATTAATCAGAAAAGATTAATAGTTAAAAAGTTAAAATAGTAATCTCGTGATTTTTACTTGAACACTTCAATGTAAATCTATAAACCTGGGGCCCATGGGTGGCCAGTTGTTTAGCTTCCAACTCTTGATTTAGGCGCTGGTCATGATCTCATGGTTTGTGGGTTGAGCCCAGGGCTGACAGCACAGAGCCTGCTTGGGATTCTCTCTTTCCCTCTCTCTCTGCCCCTCCTCTGCTCACATTCTCTCTTTCACTGTCTTCTCTCAAAATAAATAAACTTAAAAAAATAAATCTATGAATCTTTTCTCGATATTATATCTTTAAGCCAACATCTTCTTTGGCCTTTAAGAATTCAAACTGTTTTTTTTTTTTTTTTTGATATCACAAAATACTGGCTGCAGAGAAATCTTTTAAATTCATAAATTCAGAGTCAATGGTTAGAACTTAAATTTTCAGCCCTTATCAGTTTTAGAGCCCAGTCCCTGAAAATTAAGTTTTATATAAGGAACTCATCCCAAGAGGGTCTTGGTAGAGAACAAGCGAGTAACTGTCATCCATCATGAGTAATCTCACGATGGACTAATGTGTAATTCAATGAGAATACTAAGGAAAAATTTTATGTCATTTTCAGACCTTTGTGAATTTTCACAGACTATGCTTTCAATCTTTTCCAGATATGGCTGGAACCTAGAAGATTTTATATAAATAGTAGCAGGTAATCTTATGTGTTCTCATGTCTGCAAACACTACTAACTTTTACTGATGACTCTAAACTCTATATCACCAGGTAAAGATTCTCCTTCTAGATCTAGGCCAGTTTATTTATTTATTTAATAATTTAAGTACATAATGAATAGCTCCTGTAGGCACCAAAGATTTTCCTCAAATTTTTCCTCTCCTCGTCTTTTTATCCAACTAATTGGCATCATTACCATTTGTCCAAATTGTCAACTTAAAACTTTCTATCTCTGGTGCTCTAATAGCTCACCAATTACCAAATCCTGCCTATTCTATTAATTGAAATATTTATTGATATAATTGCAGATTCACATGTAGTTGTAAGAACTAATAAGGAGAGATCCTAGGTATATTTTACTCAGTTACTCCCAACAGTAATAATTTGCATAAACAAGGTATAATATCACAAAAGGGATATTGACTGACATTGATTCAATTCACAGATCTTATTCATGTTTTCTCAGTTTTTATTGTTGCTGTTCTCTCTCTCTCTCTCTCTCTCTCTCTCTCTGTGTGTGTGTGTGTGTGTGTGTGGTGTGTGTGTGTATTTAGGTCTGTACAATTTTATCACATGGGTTCATGTATTTACTTCCAAAGTAAAGATATTAAATAGTTACATCACCACTAAGATCCTGCCAAGATTTTTGCTATTTTTTTTTAATTCTTGATTTCTCTTTTTTTCTTCCTTTCCAACCACTCATCTCCTGTATTGAAATAGCCTTCTTGCAGGCACTTCTGACTCTAGACTTCCAGTTCTTCCAGTGTATCTTTTGCAATGTATTATAACATGCAAATCTGATTATGTCACTGGTCTAGGCAACTACCAAGGAAGGCAATTCCCTAAGTCTCTGACTTATTCCTAATTTGCACACTGGAAAAATTCTGCATATTACTAAAATATAAAATTTGAACCAAGAGTTACTGGTATAGTTTGTTAGTTCTAGAAAGACGAAATCAAGTAATTTTTGCTGCCTGTCCTCTTAATACAATATTCAGGACAATCAGAGTCTTACTATGGATTTGGTGGCCCCCATAGTCTCCTCAGCTGAAAAATTCTGTAAGAAATTGATAGGAACTATATGCCAACTTATTTTTATAGTTAGAAATATTGATCCAACATGGCCTATCAGCTCTTGCTTTTCAGATTTATATTACTCTAGTCACAGCATGGCAAACTAAGGAAAAAAAGCCAATGAGATAGATTTCCAAAAGTAAAATTACTGCTACTAAAGATGAATTTCTTGAAACTGCTCTTAAAATTACCAATTTATTTTGCAGACAGCTATAGACTGCTATTAATGATTTATATATTGACTACCATAACATATCACATTACTTTGGAAGTATGCTGCTTTGCTATAAATAATTTGTCTTATGGTTTCTAGAAATGTGTTGACATCCTCTCCATTGTTCTTCTCTCAAGATAAGTGTTCTCCTGAGAGTTAAGAATGCAACTTACTAGAAATTTATCCAACTACTTCCTACCCAAAGAGAATTTTGTAGCATTTCATCCTGAGACCATTACTAAATTATGAGAATGGACGAGCCTTCCCAATTTTTACATGCAATTAAAGTAGATATTATATAATACTGATGCTCATGTAAGCTAGTACTCACCTAGTTCTGTAAGAAAGGCAACAAAAACTTGTCAGAATCTTTTATGTCTCCTCTCATTTTCTAGTAGTATGACTCTTAATAGTTATAAAGAATGGCAACTAGTTTTTATTTTATTTTATCTTATTATTTTATTTATTTTGAGAGAGAGAGAGAGAGAGAGAGAATCCCAAGCAGGCTCTGTGCTGTGAGTGCAGAGTGCAACATGTGGCTTGATCCCATGAACTAGGAGATTGTGACCAGAGATCGTGAAGTGAGCCAAAATCAAGTCAGATGACTAACCGACTGAGCCACCCAGGTTCCCTGCAATTAGTTTTTATTTTAGACATTATTCATTACGTTGTACTTAGCCACATTATATACATTAACATACCTGCCTTTATAATTCTTACAAATTTCTAATGAAAACATCTGTGTTTGGCAAAGAGTCTGATCTCTTAAAATACTGTGATGATTAGTCCTACATATCAACTTGGTCAGGCTAGACTACCCAAGGCTTTAAATACTGATCTAAATGTTGTTTTGAAGGTATTTTATAGATGTGATCAACATTTGTAATCAGTTGGCTTTAAGTAAAGCAGATTACCCTTGATAAAGTAATTGAGTCTCATTCAGTTGATGCCTTAAGAACAAACCCAAATTTCCTACAGAAGAAGGAATTCTACCTCAAGAATTCCCGAGTTTCTAGCCTTTAGGCTAGAATTTCAGACTTGCAAACCCCAAAATCCCATCAGCCAATTCCTTAAAGTAAATCTCTTTTCTCACTCTATGGATGGGTAGATAGATTTAGATATAGATATATTGATAATTTCCTATTGTTTTTTTGTTTCTCTAGAGAATACTAATATAAATCATGCTGATTAATGATACAAACAGCATTGACTAATGAAATATTCACATTTACAGTATATCAAAACCATCCTAATAGTTTTTTTTAAGTTTATTTATTTGTTTTGAGAGAGAGAGAGAGAGAGAGAGAGAGAGCGCACGTATGATCCAGGGAGGGGCAGAGAGAGAGAGGAGAGAGAATCCCAAACAAGTTCCATGTTTAGCACAAAGCCTGATGCAGGGCTTGATCTCCTGACTATGACACAATGACCTGAGCTGAAATCAGGAGTCAGAGGCTTAACCAACTGAGCCACCCAGGTGCCCCCAAACACCCTAATCATTTTAATAGACAGTGATGATTGTCTCCCTTGATACATTCATACTTCCTTCATCAAGTAGCATCCAATAGTTTGGTTTATCAGTTGGAGATGAATCTACCCTTGGTTCCATAATTAGGCTTGGATCAAGTCCAAACCAATGAGCGTAATCACAGTGTGCCATCAGCACTCACATTCACTATATTCACTATAGGAATGGTGATGGGATGAGTTAGCTCATTTTAACCTGGCCATTTTCTAATGATCCAGTTCCACATTAAAATATAGCCAATATCTTACAACTTACTCATTTACTTGCTTCAATCCTTCTCATATGTCACCTGATAGGTGACATTCCCCTCCCTTACATAAAATACTATAAAGCATCAGTCCACTGGCTCTCTCAGTCTCCATAACCTGCTTCTCATTAGTAATATCATAGCATCGTTATGTTTTTGTCCTTCTTCCACATAATACGTAATCTTCATCATGTTCACTGCCATTTCAGTAGGGTTGATAATGGCGCCTGCTATGTAGAGGACACCCAGTAGACATTTGCTTTTGATGAATGAAAGAATTGCAACCAGCAACATCTTTAAGGTGTCAGAATTTAAATTCAAGTCGAATGTTTATAGCACCCTTTGATAATTTTATTCTAGCTTCAAACCAATTCAATCATCCTCAGTGAATGTTCCTTATCCATACCTTTGACTGTTCCTTTTCACTTCCTTTTCTTCTGTAGTTCTTACAGAAAACAGTTATATAAGTGACTCCAAAAGAGGATGCTCATGACTTCTTTCCTATAATTGATACTAAAAATAAGTTTTGCTTTGGAAGTATTTACATGAAAAATATGACACTTTGCTAGAGAATTTACAAGTATGATCTGGTACAGAAATTGACCATTTTACCACCAAACCGAGTGCTATAATATGAAAGTTGTGAAATCACACCATCTGGGTATAACTGTAGATTTATATTAATTTCATCTAGGGCATAAATGCACTTTTTCCCCTTCTTGCCTAGATCTACAGCTGTTCACTGGCAAAGGAAACCACCTCATCTCTTGCTTGGCACCTGCCTTTTCCATTTCGAGTCTCCCTCACACCCTCCCTCAACTATCTGGAAGTAGCTTTTTTTTTTTTTTCCTTTTTAACAACACATTGGAAATTATGAGCAAACACCAGTTAATAACTCTTTCAGCCTGATGACAAATTTGGTCATCTATCTTCAGTTACCAGAATACAATAATAGACGGTGTTTAGACCTCAGCAACTTAATCAAAAGGCTGTGGGAGTAGGACAGGTGCCACTGATAAGAACTTTTTTCTTCAGTCATCATATGGTGTTCAGTGACAGTGGGTCAGAAAAGAATACGTTCTGAAAGCTAAAACAGTTGGATAGAAGCAGAAGTACCCTCACTAGTTGCTCAGATTTACATAGCTCTGATAATCCAGGTGAATTACAAGAATAAAAGTTTGTCTCTATTTTTATCCCCAGAGTCAAATTTTAAAAATTAATGTACAATATGAGGATACGAATATGAGGACTTTGACTCATGCAATATGCTTAAATAATGAGTATCAAAATTCATTGGATAAAATGGAAAGAAGTTAAAAAGTAAACTTTTAAAACTTTTCTATGTTTTTAGCAATACCAGTTAGCATTTGTTTCACATTTACAACTTGCAAAGCATTGTTTCAAGCACTCTACCAGATTTGCTACCTCATTTTATTCTCAGAGCATCCCTACATCATTCATTTTGTCCATGTGTAGTTTGAAGTATCATATGTTAACTTGCCCAAGGCAGACTCCTTAGGAAAGGCAAAGTCAGAATATGTCAGACTGGTTCTATGGTGAATGTTATGAAAAAATGTAAACTAAACCTCTTTTATATGCAAAACTACTATTAACTCCTTATGCACTGAAATTTCCTTGAAAATATGATGTATTTGAAATTTCATTCAGTCATACGACTTTTGTTGTATAAGGAAAAATAATCAAGTTTATTAATCTTATTTCAGAGTACAATAAACATACAAAATGAGAAAATATTCAAAATGAGGTATTCAAGTTGTTTCCCAAAGATCAAGTAATCTTTATAAAGTATTATTTATGTCCTGATATGCAACTTCAAATATTCCTGGTTGTAGATTTTTATCCGTACATAATTTTGAAGGTAAAAACAAGTGTAATTATATAATTTCTTAATATGATGCAATTTGATTAACTTATGACAGCATATCATTCATCGTTCTCCAATGGTATTGAAGATAGACCCTAGCATAATATCTGGAAGCTTCCTTTAGAAGCAATAGTCTTCAACCATTCTTTGAGAACCAGTGACCTAGATTGGAAAGACAATTTATCAACTATGCTCTCTGTTTCATTCTACATTTCTGTTAGTCAAATACGTTCTGGAATTGTTATGTTCTTTTTTGTCTATCTTTCAGAAGATATAGTAAAATAATTTTCAGTAGTGTATTAGCATTATCTATAGAGAAACTGTGACCACCCTCATCAAACAGGACATAGTTAACAGTGCTAGTAATTGCAACCACCTGTGTCAACATGACCTAGTTACTTATATCAGGAAAGTTTTGCCCATGAAAGCTAAGATTGTAAAATAACTTTATTCTTTGCTTTAGGCAATTCCTACAGATTTATCAAAGACAGCATTCTGCTCACCTGGGTAAACAGGTTCAGTTATCACAACAATTTAACTACTAAGATTCTCTCTTTAAAACATTTGCTTTCTTTGCTCACCATTGCTACACTACTCTATCGTAAACTTTCCATTCCCAATTAGTTGCCTGCCTTGAAAATTCACCTTAAACCACTAGTCCAGACACCCAAACTTTAAATATTAATTAAATATCAATTTTGATTTCCACTTCTAAAGACACTGTTCAGACTGTCATTATGGTGTTCTTTCTCTAACTTCAATAAGTTCTACTACATTTAGCTTTGTTGATTAAGAAGGCATCTGGTAATATTTTGGGCAGTTCTGCAGAGCTTAAGTATACTTATCAATTACTTATAAAATAAAGGACATAATCAAAGATGTGCATGTGTAAATCACCAAATATTCAAAGAGTTTCTAGTTTTTGCACTCATTTCAAGCTATTTTAGCCTCAAAAGTATATATTTACAGTTTGGAAAATCAAGTTAGAAATTGAATACATATTGGTGCTAATCCCTGGGTGAACTACATATACATGGTCCATGCCTTCATGGATCCTAAAAGTTGGATGAATGACTGACTTTCTGAAGGGAAACAAATACACTTAGAGTGACATAAATGTATCAACCAATCAGGAAAAATAGGAAAAAGAATTATTGGAAGATACCATTGATTGTGGGAGTCTGGGAAGAATTCCCTAAGGAAATAAACTTTAAGATAAGATTTGAGAATAATTAGGAGTAGTCATATCAAGCCTGGAAGGGAGTATTACAGCAAATAAAGTAGTATGTGTAGAGCTTCTGAGATTTAAAAACAAACAACAACATAAAAACCCCTTCTGTATTTAAGGACCAAAAAAGGCCAAGGTATATCTAGGCACAGAACATAGATAGGGCAGTTGCACAGTTGTGGGAGACATAAGGAATGGTAAGAAATTGTAAGAAATGGTAAGAAATTTTATTCTCTGTATAATAGTAAAATTTTGGTGATATTTAAACAGGTTAACATGATCTATGGTTTCACAGCAAAGTGTAGTTATTAGGTGGAGAATGAATTTTAGAAAGTGAAGAAGGTATGTGGGGAGATCAAGTAAGAGGCTACTGGAATTGTTCTGGGAAGACAACATGGTGGCTTTGATTGCAACACTGGTCATGAAGACAGAATGAAACAGAAGCACTCACTCCTAGTAGATTTTATTGTTAAAACCAACAGGATGTGGCAATAGAGTGGGACATGGCCACTAAGAAGAAAGTAGGGGGAAAAGAATATTTCTTGTGTGTTTGAGCAACTGACAGGATGGATATATAGAAATATATATAATGTGCATACAAATCAAAGTGACATGATAGTCCATCAGAAACTGGAATTTGATGCACTTGATAACTCTCTCTGATGATGTAAAATAATTTCCTTTCACCTATTCTCAAAGCAACCCTTCAGTATCATAGTCATGTTCCAGGCCTGGAGATTTACTAAAATGGAACAGTAAGACTTTCCAGGGCCATCCGTCTCATCCTGTCTTCCTAATCCAAAAAGTTTGAATTGAAATAAAATGAAATTAATTCTGATGTGGTCTCAGAAATCAGTTCAACTCTAATAAAGTTGCAAAATTCATCTTCGTGAAAAGAAATAAAGTTATATAAAGAAATAAAGTTAATAAAGTTCATAAAATAAAGTCATAAAACTTCGTGTAGCAGTTAATTAAGTTTGATTAAATAAATGGATGCTTTAGTCTAAAGTTTAGCATTCCCCAAAAGTTTTCTCAAAATGAACCTTTCTTAATTGGATGGGAAAATAATATGCACAGCAGGAATAAAATTAGAATTTTTCTAAGCTTCCAGGGAATAATACTAAAACAGACCACTCCTAAACATGACTCTAGTGGTAAAGTACACAATTCAGTAATGATTACAAAGTGTCCATGCAAGGACTATAAACCAAATGGAAGAAAAAAAAAAAAACTTGTGAAAAATTTAATACTGAATTTTAACTAAAATGTAGAAAAACTGGTAAGCAGGAAATGCATGAAAAAGTGATAGTCCATGCCATGATATTTATTTACTAATTAGTTTTCATAACCTGCATAACTGTCCGTGGTCCAGTTAACTTGTGACTTGTGTTGTGTCTTCAAATTACAAGAAAGAATACAAATGAATTATACCCTGTGCCCTTGCAGAGCAGTTGAAAGGCACTGAAATCGTTGCAAATTAAATGACAGTAACTCACTCAATATTCCATTTGCTACTTCACAGCTATTGAAGAGTTACTCTGTAAGCTGATATGCAGGAACTACGAGTCAACCTGACCATTCTATCATTTAAAAACATTTTTTTTTCCAGTTTGAGAAAAGTTCTCCATTAACAAAATACATATACCAATATTAATTTTTTTTGTTTTTTTTAATCAGTCTCTTTCATATTGCTGACATATAATTATGGAATATACAACACACATAGGAAATTAAAAAAAATGTACATGTACTTTATAAATTAAGCCCTTCCCTTTACTTGATATGGGTATTAAAATCTCTTGGGACTATCCTAATTCTCTATTTCTTTTAGAAAGAGGAAAACCCTTAGGAATTCAACAACTTATCATGGCTGATGGGACAGAGATGGGTCACAGCAGTAGCAGACTCTTGAAGTGTACCTTACCTGTGAGTCCTAGGGAGAAAGAATCATTCAGAAGAGCAAAGGAGATACTGAACTTCTTACTCTGAGGGATGGCTGAGAAGAGTAATTTAGAAAATTTGATACATTGGGCAGTAGATTTAGAATTAGCATGAATTCCTGAACGGTTTCTGAATAGAGAAACATTTTATTTTTTTTATTTTTTTCTTAATGTTTTATTTATTTTTGAGACAGAGAGAGACAGAGCATGAGCAGGGGAAGGGGCAGAGAGAGAGGGAGACACAGAATCGGAAGCAGGCTCCAGGCTCTGAGCCCATCAGCACAGAGCCCTATGCGGGGCTGGAACTCACAGACTGTGAGATCATGACCTGAGCCAAAGTCGGACGCTCAACTGACTGAGCCACCCAGGCGCCCCTAGAGAACATTTTAAATCCAAAATGATATAAGAAGGTGAGGAATGACTACCAAGCTCAACAGTTATTATAGGAAATAAAAACTAACACAGACAAAAAAAAGCCAAAGTAAATTTTTTAATGAATTAAATTTTGTATGACCAAATGGAAACTCTTTTCTAATGAGATGAGTACAGACTCATCCTTGATTTGTGATGGGGTGATGTCACAATAAAACCCATTGTAATGGGAAATACTGTAAGTGAAAAATGCGTTTTAATTTGCAAAACCTACAGGAATATCATAGCTTAGCCTAGCGTACCTTAAATGTTCTCAGAACACCTTACGTTAGCCTCTAGTTGGGAAAATTATCTAACCCAAAGCCTATTTTATCATAAATTGTTGAGTATCTCGTGTAATTATTGAATACTGTATGGAAAGTGAAAGAATGCTTGTAAGTGTTTCGGTGGTTTGCCCTCCTGATCACATGGGCTTCCTGGGCACTGGGCTCACTGTCACCACCCAGCATCACATCATAGGGCCTGTTACTAGCCTGGGAAAAGATCAAAATTCAAATTCCAAGCACAGTTCCTACTGAATGTGCATCTCTTTCAGACCATCATAAAGTCAAAAAATCATAAGCCGAACTATTGCAAGTTGGGGACTATGTGTTATATTATATTTTAGAATCATTTTCCCAAGAACTTTCACTGTGGGTGGATTTCATCAGTAGTTGATGTTAATCACCTATCAGAGGGCTAGTTACATTTATTCCTCCATTCATTCAAAAAAATACCTATGGAATTTCTACAACATGCCAGGTTTGTCCATGCACACAGAAAATAAGCAGTGACTGAAACAGGGGTTGGGCCCTGCCCTCTGGGGCTTACACTCGATGGGTTTTCACACTGGATCAAAGTATTGAAACCTTTAAAATACTCAGGTCGATGTTTGAATGTAAAAAAATATTATGTAAGGTGAGAACATAGGCAAAATCTTGTCTGGCTTGTTAGTAGACAGTATGGACAGATACCTATTAAAAAATATTCTAGTAATTGATTCTTTTTCCATTTTTATAAAGGCGAATTTAAAATTAAGAGCTTTTCAAGAAGATGCTTTATCATGTGAGTAACAATATTATATAGTATCTTTAATTCGTTGGTAGTTACATAAAGAAATTTGAAAACTATTCATTTATCAAATTTGTAGAACAGAATAAATTTTGTTTAAGCAATTTTTAAGGACATTTAGTCTCAACTTATCTAGATATAAATGTCCTGTAATGCATTAATGTTTCCCAAACTGATTAAATGATATTGTCTATTTTATAACCTCTTTAAATTGTTTTTATAGTGTTTTGCAATTAGAAGGAATCTTACACTATATTTATTATAATTCCATCATTTTACTCATAATTCATAATTTGTCTACATCATGCTTTTTGCCTCAGCACAATTTTCAATTTCTGGTCTCCTGATGCCCTGGCCAATGCTTTTTCAATATAGTACGCTGCTTCTCTGAATTAATGCATACTATATAAATTTAGTCTGCCTAAACAAGAGTCCCAAAAGAAGATGACTCAAGAAAATAGAAGTTTGTGTTCTTTCATCTAAAAGGGTGGAGAGTCCAGGGCTGGTAATACAGGTCTACAATATGCAGGGAACTGGGCTTCCTTTATTTCACTCTGTCATCCTCATATGCTGTTTCTACCTTATGGTTCAAGCCAAGTATTTCAGCTCGATTATCCTATCCACATTCCAGGCAATGGGAAGTGGGTGGAAAACATGAATAGTATGTGCTCCTTCCCTTCCATCCCATAACTCTGAATCTGTACACAGCACTTCCCAAAAGCCAGATCCTAGTAACGTGACCACTCATAGTCAACTAAAATTTCTCTTATCAGGAGAAATAGAAAAGTGATGCTCAGGCAGCTAGTTAGTGTTTGCTACGTAATCTGATCAGTCTCTCAAGTTCCATCCCTGGCTTTAAATTTTTTTTAAGTTTACTTTATTTATTTTGATTGAGACAGAGACACGCACAAGTCGGGAGGCGGAGAGAGAGGGGGAGACAAGAATCCTAAGCACTGACAGTGCTATAGCCCTATGTGGGTGAACCCATGTAACTACAAGATCATGACCTGAGGGGAAACCAAGAGTTGGATGCATAACTGGACTGAGACACCCAGGTGCCCCAGGCCTACCTCTTAATAACTGTATAAACTCATTCTCTCAGTGCTTCATTTGTCTTGTTCCTAAATATAAATATAATAAATCTCATTCATAGTTTTTTTTATGTGGAGTCAATAAGATATGATATGTAAAATGCTTAAAAGAATGTCTGGCAGAATAAATATGTCGTAATTATCAGCTACTACTTACTGTACTGTTATAACATGATAATACAATCAGCCCTCCTCCCTTAACCCCTCCCCCAAGCCTCCTTCCTCCCAAATTAAAAAAAAATCTTGTTGTCTGGCTTGCTGATAGACAAGATATGGACAGATATGGATATGGATAGACACATAAGATGTTGGTACCTGCTTCATTGTACTCAGTACTTTTAAGGGCTTTTTATCTGTTAACTGGAAGATAATATTGTTATCCTTGTTCTCGAAATAAATTTCCCCAAGTAATAAAAAAAAATCTTACTAACTAGGCTATAGGGAGATAAGCAGCAAGGGGAATAGTAAACACCACTTTCGTCACCTACAAAGCATCCTGACTGGAACTGCAGCCTTCTGCTGATGACTGTGGTTTTCACTGTTCCCTGAGCTCCTGCAGTTTTTTATCTTCTTGATCCATGGCTTAATGTTCCAAGTGAAGGGGCTTCCTGACAAATTTCAGAGGTATCCCTGCTGCTTCCCAGACCTGGGGTACTGCTGTATTTTCTATTTGGCTCCTAAACATTAATTTTCTCACCTATTCTGGAAATGGTAATGCAAGATCTATTTCCTTTTTTTTTTTCTTTCCTTACACTTTACCAAAACAAAATGAGACAGTATGTGACCTCCATCCCCTCCTTCTCCATCTGACATTCCCCTAGGAAGTTAAGGCAGGGTGTGAGACAGGTGCACCCCCAGCAGAACACTAAGGAAAACACAAAGCCTGGCTGTGCAGAGGCAGCGGAAAGCTGTGGTGGAGTTCAATGTACCCAGAAGGAAAATGTAATGGGCTAAAGGGACCAGAAAGGATATGGAAGACTTTGTAGTCTGGCACCAAAGGTCCAAGTGAAAAAGGTTGAGCAAGTGACTCAGAAACAAATTGGAAATTAAGGGAATGAGAAACATCCAGGCACTGCCTTAAAAAAAAAAAAAAAAAAGTGAATTTACTTTTGAGAGAGAAAGAGCACGTGAAAGTGTACTGACAGCAGAAAGACTGATGGGGGTTTCAACCTCGGGAACAGAGAGATCATGACCTGAGCCGAAGTTGGATGCTTACTGACTGAGTCACCCAGGTGCCCCAGGAATTAATTGCCTTTTGTTTGAGGTGGTTAGGGGTAGGTTGTGTTTGCAGACTTAAAGAGCCAGTAAAGGTCTAGCAGCGGTAGAGTCTTCTCAGGCAACAACTTAATTCCATGTATATATATGCCTAATGTTGGGGTCCACAGAAGCAGAGTGTGAGGTAGCAATTCTTGCTCCAGCAATTATTTGGGGGTGTGCTCTCAGGAGAGAGGTAGGAAAGATGCAGGAGGGACAGGGCGAGAAGCTAAACAACATACAGCCTTCAGCTGGAGACTTGCTTCTGCCTCATTCCACCTTCAGGAAGCTCTGGTGCCTAAGTTTTATCACAAAATTCATCCTACACTGAGGCAAGTAGGCCAGCCTTCTGTGCCTTATACTAGAAAATGATCGCGGTTGGGGGAGAGCTGCCAGCCTCCCAGGGCAGCTCTCGGGCTGTCATTTGACCAATGGCAAGTATCTGAATGAAGAAAGGAGAAGTTGTGAGTTTTTAGCAGCCAACACACAGCACCTGAACAGTATGCATGGGCCCCTTGTCTTAGTTCAGGCTGCTGTAACAAAAGAATTTATTCTCATCGTTCAGTTCTGGAGGCTGGGAAATCTAAGATCAAGGTGCCAGCATTGTGAAGTTCTGTTGAAAATCCTGTTCCCGGTTTATTGATAGTCATCTTCTCCTTGTTATCTTCATGTGGTAGAGAGGGATTTAGTACTCTTCTTCTCTTTGTAAAGACACTAATTCCATTTTGGGAGCCCCACTTTTATGACCTAATCGCTTCTGATAAGCTCCACCTCCCAAGACCATCTAATTGAAGGTTAGAGTTTCAAAATAAGAATTTTGGAAGGGCACAAACATGTAGTCCATAACATTCATAATGCAACGGGCTGAAACATGGCTAATGAAGAAGGATTTTAGAAAGCACTTTCATAAAATAATCCCTATTTTTGGCAGTAAGGAAATGTGTCAACCAAGATCCATTTTCTAAACCACCCAATAAAGGAAGAAAAGGAATGGCTCAGTCTTTTCAGAGACATTACAAAAGAGAAAAAATATTCAGTGACTAGCATAATAATATTTCAGATTGGTAATCAGTATTTTTTTGGCTCTTTACTCAACATGCTTTATAATATCTGATGAAGTATTCTTAAATAGGATTCTGATATCTTGCACTTTGCTTCACATGTGAATGTTTAATTATTCACAATTCCACCAGGAAAGTTGTCTTAATCCATTGGAGCAATGATAAAACATTATAAAAGGAAAACCACTAAATTTTATACCATCCAGGCAGAAATTTTTTCTTCTCTGAAACATATAGTCATTTTTTTTTTACCACTGTAATTCACACTGAATGAAGCAAAAGTATATGTAAGAGACACAATTAGCAACAATCTGCAAATGAGCTTTTTTATCATACACCATTGTTTCGGGAATACATTTGAACGTTTGTGCAGAAAACATTTTTCATCTTCTAGATTTGAAGGGTAAGGTGTTAAATGGACTATTCAGTTCACTTAGTAATGTAACTAGGCGTGAACTTAATGCAAAAGAATTTTCCAAATCAAGAGTTTGTGCCAATGAAGCTTATTTTTATTAAACTTCTAATATGCAAGCATTTAAACTCCATGAGGGCAGGGATTTCTCTCAGTTGTGTTTTGTGTCGCATCTTTTACACCAGAATAGTACCTCGCACGTAGTAACTGACTACTTGATAAGTACTTGTGTGATATGTGTGAATGTGTTTACTAATGGTTTCTGATATCTTTTGTGTGTACAATTCCCAGTCTTTTCTTGTTGATTTGTTTCTCCTTCTCATATTTTTATTTGTCCCATATCTTGAATATTCTGAGAAGCCTCTGATGTGTGTGTAGATAACAAAGTAAAACTTCTAGGAAATACAATAAGATAGGCAATACCCATGAGTAGGAAACAGAAATTTGCTATCACTCTAGAGATACACATTGCTAAGAGATGCCCATAACTAAAATGTAAATTATGTGCCATTAGTATGCTTCTTCCTTTAAAAATCTCATTAACCAAAGCTGGTTGGATGAAGAAAGATTTGCCCTTTTATAGAAATATCTTCCAAATCCACTGTCTCCATAAAGGCTCAGCTTTCCTGAAAAAGCAGAATTGCCTAGGGGCACCAGGGTGGCTCAGTCACTTAAGCTTCCAACTCTTGATTTCAGCTCAGGTCATGGTTTCACGGTTCATGAGTTTGAACCCCATCGTGGGCTTTACGCTGACAGCATGAAGCCTGCTTGGGATTCTCTCTCTCCTTCTCTCTCTCTCTACCCCTCCCCTGCTAATGCTCTTTCTTTTTCTCAAAATAAAATAACATTTGAAAAAAAACCAGAATTACCTACATATAACAGCTTTTCTTACCTCATAAAGAGGAAATATCTTTGCCATTTATGTCAAAGCATGTAAGAATTATATAGTCTCATTGACGTGACCCAGAAATACCATGGTTATGATTATACAAATAATTTTTGATAATTCCATAACTAAAATTCCATGTATTGATTAATTATTAACCCTTTTATGTATGTAAATAAGGCTGGTTTAGGTGAAGTGTATAAAAAAGATCAAGATAACTCCTCCAGGAGTTTACTGTTTCCCAATGTGAGGCTTTCTACTGAACTGCAAACAACCTGCATCTATCCTGTGTTTTCCATTTCACTGCAATCATAAAACACCTAGATTATTCCAGGTGTCTCCAAAAAACACTCTTTAGTGTTTCTCTCTATTTTAATCAATCCTGGATGTCACTGTCAAATGATATACTCAATATAATAGTTTTATTATGAAAATCCCCACTGAAACAATTTTAAAAGCTTCCCAGAACATCTCCTTAACCTAGCACTTTCTTTGAAACTGTATTTCTAGACTAACAACCCAATCTTGTTGCTATCACTCCCCTACAGAAACATGGTGGCTCAGTCTAGAACAGTTTGTGTGCTCTATACGAATGTACCGTGTGTATACTCACCTCCCCACTTTTCACCGCTGTTCTCCCTGTGAACCATGTCTTCCTTAAGCCTATTCACTCCAGATTTCTTCAAATCCCTGCCCACATCTCTCATAACCAGAATGCTTTCTCTGCCAATCTGCAACCAGTCTGTTACCTCACTTTCTCAATAATTTGCAGCATTTTCTAACTGGCCCATTCATTTGTCACTTTTATGAGACATATAGTCCCTAAAGTTTAAGTTTTGTTATGAAAATCAAATAATTTAATTTGTACTCTTCATCAGGTAGATACCATCAGATCTCTTCCCAAAAAGTTCCTTTGAAATAGTGTGCTTCCATTAGTACTTAAATGAAACCACAAATTATGTACTCTCAAGCACAGTAGATGTGACCATGAAAGAGAATTTTGGTGTCGACCTCAATATCTGTCCATCTCTACATAGTGGAATCATTCCTGCAGAGTAAGTGCTTGGTTTGTTTGGGTCTGTACTCAAATAGATTAATCAACATGACTTCCCTTAAAACAAACAAACAAAAGGAACATATTTGTGTGTGTACACACCTATGAATATACATTAGGTAGATATATATTCTATATATTCTATTCTACACACACATGTGCAAATATGTATATATAAACATGTATATTATGTAAAGACATGCCATATCCTTTGGATTTTTTATGCTAAAAATTATTTAATAGTATCTATTGGAATCAGAGCATTGTTATGGTTAACATTTTGATATCACAATATTGCTGGCCTCATTTCAAAAAAAGCCATCAAATCAATTTAATTCTCTCCATCTCTACAGCTACCATTTCATCCAAGCCATCATTCCTAGATTAGAACAGTAGTTTTCAAAATTTACTAAGTTTTGAGCATCAGAATTATCTGGAGGTCTTGTTAAACCATAGATTAATGTAAGTTTGGGAGGAGATGGGTTGAAAATTTGTATTTCTAACAAGTTCTCAGTTGATGCCCACTGATGCTAATGGTCCTCAGACCACATTTTGAGAAACCATGGAATAGACTACTTCAAAATGTCCTAATTGGTTTCCTAACTTCGATTTTTTTAAACTCTTCTCTAAAAGCAGAAAGTGAGATCTTTTGAAAACATCAACCAGATTATTTTATTCTATTGGTTACAACCTTTCTTTGGCTTTACACTAGAGTGAGAATAATATCTATGCTCCTTAAATTGGTCAGAAAGTCTATTTGATGCTTCTCAGATCATTTTGTCAGAGTACACATAAAAATGATATATTTATATAAGATCCTAGAGTAAAATGGAGGCTCTTGAGATCAAAGGAAACCAGACTCAAGTCTCCAGGTCACCCAGGTCCCTACAGTCTACACAGGACTGATAGAATGCGTGGTAGGTATGCCTTTAATCTCATTTCATTCCCAAGGTTTGGGTGAGGGGTCTCTCAGAACGTCTGTAAACTGTCTCTAGCACCGAACTGGGAATACCTAAATTTAGCTCTACTTACCCCTCTAATCTCATCCCTTTTCTTCATATTCTTTTCTCCAGACATATTACCTATCTTCCTGTTTCTGTTTCTTTCTGTATCTGGGGGATATGAGGCTTGGTGATACATTAGTAATCTTATCTCTTTCATTTATTCCTGTACCCTCTTACAACCATGCTAACATGAAAATGTTGCTCAATAGTTATTCATTTATTAAGCGGCCAATACATTTATTTATTTATCAGCCATTTATTTTTTAAATGGCAAATAAATACATTTGAGGTACATCTTTAAGTCACTCCTAGAACATAATGGTAAGGAAGTAAATGTAATGGTAGAGAGGCATAAAAGATGATGTTTAATTTCCTATTTGCCATGGCAAATGTCCTATTCATCCAAGATTCATATGAAATTTTCAGGTGTATTGTATTGTAAGGAATAATTGTATTACTTAAAAATGGAAGTTTAAAAAAAATGGAAGTTTTGATGATCACTCTGGTGCCAATGTAGAATAACAACACAGTGCAAAAGATTTTTTTATATTAACAGGTCCTAGAAGAAAGAGGCAAAAGGGTGCCTGGGTGGCTCGGTCAGTTGAGCGTCTGACTCCGGCTTAGGTCAGGTCGTGATTTCATGACTCATGGGCTCTAGCCCTGTGTCTAGCTCTGTGCTGACAGCTCAGAACCTGGAGCCTACTTCGAATTCTGTGTCTACCTCACTCTCTTCCCCTCCCCTGCTTTCTCTCTCTCTCTCTCTCAAAAATGAATAAACTTCAAAAAAAAATGAAAAAACAAAAAAGAAAAGGGAAACACGGTACACCATGCAATGGGTAATATGGGAGGAGTGCCCAGGGATTGGGCTCAAACAAGCAACTGGAGAGTTGAGAGAAGGAAGGCCAGCGGGCAAGTGTCTCTGTGGAGATCGGAGTGGAAGACATAAGCAAAAGGCATGATGGACTTCATAGGCGCATGGGAATGTCACTAGGTCACAAACTGGTGAGGGCAAGAAAGAAAACTATGACAGGAATCAGCCTCATCACACTAGCACACCGAGTCACCTGAGCAAAGTGTTCGCAGCCTATTTATGGGCATGTTGAGGCTTCAGGAAAATATAAAGTTTAAAAGTGTACAACACATGAATCTTCAAAGAGAGGGATGCTAACATGGCTTGTTTGGAATTTGTTCTGTAGAAATTCAATTTCTATTGAATGATTTAAAATATGATGTTTAGGTAAAGCATGTAAAGCAAAAGCAAAAACAAAACAAAACAAAAAACAATGACAATTATAGTTTGGCTTGTTGATAGGTTCAGTGATTGAATCCTTTCATAATTTCAGTAACAAAGTGACTTTAAAAACAAAGTTTCTGGATAGTTTAGTTTTATATTGCTTAAGTGTGGGAGGTTTAATTCACTTGCTTTAAAAAGGCACAACTAATGGCTCCTTTAATTAAAGAGATTAATTAAATTTCACTATCATTCATCCAGTTACAGATTTAAAATGCTGTAAATGTTACTGCTTGCTAATTATTAATTGTATAAACCTTAAAATGACAATAATATGTTCAATTTCAAATTACCGAAGTGCTATTCTACTAACAAATGTATGTGACAACTAAGATATTAAATTTGATAATTTAAATTTCATAAAATGTTGGATATAGTGGTAACATACATTAAGTGCACTGTGGGCATGTTTTCTCTATCAAATCATACATTATCTAGTCATTCGCTATTTCTTACTGACTTAATTATCTACTCCAATAATAACATGTGTAAATCAGAAAACTTTTAATTGTGTGTTTTTGTCCTTTAAATAACCTTTCATTTTGAACAATTTTGATAAGGAAATATACGATTCCATCTTTGTACTGTAAGTATTGTGAATACTTACAATATTCGCAAATATAAACTACACAATCGTATAGTGCTGTCATTTGCAAGCCTTTTAAAGGTTATTAAGAAACACAGAAGACAACAGCTCACACAAGGTAAGTCGAAAAGCACTTAACCACCATTCAAACCTCCTCGGTTCCTTTTGCAAGAAGCTTTGAGAGTCTGCTCTTTGAGAATAGCATCTACCTTGCTAAAATATGACTTGTGTACGTAACAGTATGTGGGAATAGACCTACCACACTTATTTCACTGTGTACTTTGGACATACATTTTTATAGAAAAAGGTGAGATTATATAAGAAAAATCAAGATGAGGCCAACACTTGGCATAATTATATACACTTAAAAAAGTAGATATTTTTAAGCATAGGAGAGTATAATGGATTAATTATTACAACGTATGTGTCAGGCTTTTTACATTCTGAAGCATTTTATCCATATTAAGTATAAATAAATATATACCTAGAAAAAAATTGAATATAGGCAAAGAACTAAAATTAAATAATTTATCTAGCCCCCTTTATAATTAAGAGTGAACTCCAATTAACTAGAACAAAAAATAATTGAGAACTTGAATTATCTGAATTGCTAATTAACATTAATCAAATAGTGCAGAAAATTAACTATACTAGGTAGATTTTTTTAATCCTAGGTTGATTTTGTTAATGTCCACTGACATAAGATGAAATGTCCAGTCCAACTATCTTTGTTCATACAATTTCTTACAAGTAAATTATGATATCTTCCCTGCTGTCTTTATTCTCCCCTCTATTCTTCCATTTTTTTAATCCTCTATCTCAAGCCTATAAAAACAACCTTCAATGGCTATTCAGTTTATATCGATCTTTTCCCTCTTGTTTCTATACTCTACCATACCACGCTTTTCAACACCTACAATGCAATTAATAGTCCTAAAAATACAAACACCAACAACCATACCATTAAGTTCTATAAAAGAGCTCACACAAGTTGACATTAAGAAAGACATGGTTAATTTTCTGAATTTTCTCTCTAAACAAATGTGACAAGTTATAAACACATAAAAAGCTACAGGTTCAAGCACTCCAAATTTAGAAAGATATCCTGAGGGTTGCTTTAAATTTTTATATATCTTTTTAAGGTGACTTTTATTTTTATGGTATGTTTGTTCACTTTGAATGAACTACCAACATCTGTATTCATTTCTTAGTGCTGCCATAACAAATTCCCACAAACTGAGTGACTTCAGACAACATAAATTTATTCTCTCACAGTTATGGAGGCCAGAAGTCTGAAATAAAAGTGTCAGCAGGGCTGTGCTCCCTCTGAAAGCTCTAGGGAGGAAGGTTTCCTTGATTTTTCTAGTTTCTCCTGGTCATTGGCAATCTCGGACATCTCTCAGTTTGCAACATGCCAATCTTGGCCTCCACTGTCACATGACTATCTTCTCTGTGTGTCTGTGTGTCTCTGTGTTCAAATCTCCCCTCTTATGAAGACACAAGTCACTGAATTAGTGCCCACTCAAATTAATCCTGTATCATCTCACGTTGACTTGATTACATCTATAAAAACCTAATTTCCAAATAAGGTCACATTCACAGGAACTGGGCGTTAGGACTTGAACATTAGTTCTTGGGAGCATAATTAAACCCCACCACCCTCTACCCCCTAATTTATGTCTTTCCCAATGCAAAATGCCTTTGTAACATTGTGACATCCCAAAAATCTTAACTCATTTCAGCATCAACTCTAAAGACTAAAAATCTCATCTTCTAAACCATCTGAATCAGGTATAGTGAGACTCAGAATTATCCAACCTGAGGAGAAATTCTTCTCTATCTGTGCACCTGTGAAATTGGAAATAAATTATCTGCTTCCAAAATATAATGGTAGAATAGGCATTGGATAGATATTACCATTCCAGAAGAGAATATTGTCAGGAAAAAAGGAGACCCTTATCCCAAGTAAGTTAAAAACTTAGCGGGGTAAATCCCATTAGGTTTCTGGCCTGAGAATAATCATCTGTGGCTCAATGTTCCCACTTCTCAGTCCTCCACAGTGACAGTCCTACTCTCTAGGTCCATGGTGACAGAATATTACCAAAAAAAAGTGCAGTTATCTTGAATATTCCTTTAAACAAAGTAATTTCAGACTTAAAATTATTGTACATTATATTAATGTAATTAATATACATGTTTATGCATAGCATCATGGAATTTTAATTTTTTAAGTTTATTTATTTTGAGGGAAAGAGAGAGAGAAAGAGAGAGATGGAAGTAGGGGAGGGGCAGAGAGAGAGAGAGAAATAGAGAATCCCAAGCAGGCTCTGTGCTGTCAGTGCAGAGCCTGACACAAGGCCTGATCTCACAAACCATGAGACCAGGATCTGAGGAGAAATCAAGTCAGTCACATAACTGACTACTAAGCCACCCTGGCACTGTCTTAAATATATTTTAAGTTTATTTATTAGAAAGTTAAGATTTAATATTACGCATCTTTTTAAGTCAATATCTACTGTTATTTATATATTCCTGGTAAAACTAGTAAGCAAAATACAAAATTGAATATGCACCAGCAAATAAATGGTAATAAAATATATTAATAGTTCATTGAATTACATGTCTGTAAAATGGAAGAATATGCAGCCCTTAAATATCATTGAACAACATGAGAAAATGATAGATAAGATAAATTTAGACAAGATGAAACAGAAATCTAAGTACATATGTATATAAGGTTTATCCCTAGGTTATGAGAATATAAGTAATTTAAATTTTCTGTATTCAGATTTTTATATTTTGAAATTGGTAAACATAATTATGTATTTTCCATAGGGAAAGATAATTGTGGATGTCCCCTTAATGGCCTTTGCCGGCCCATTCACTGGTTCTCTTATTGTAAAGGTTGTAAAAGTCTTAACTTCAGTTCCACTTGTCCTGCCTCCTGTAGTTAGACTCTGTCAGTGTGAACGAGTTATCTCAATGAGAAATAAGGGAAAATATGCTAAGTACTTTTTCAAAATACTGTCTTCCTGAGAAGCAGAGAGAGGACAGAAAAGGTAGGGGCTTCTGTGCTGTCTGACTTTCTCCACTTTCTGTCTTGGATGGAGTTTTATGAAATGTGACACCTGAGACAACAGGCCCAGGACCCTGACACTGAGTTGCTGCTGAACCGCTTTTGGAAATGTACCCTGAATTTCCTGCTGGACACTTCCAGACATGCTTTTAATTATTAGAGCGACAGAAATATTTTTAATATGACTAAAATAAGAAAAGCTATAATAGCAGTTGAGTTCAATTTGGGTCACTGCTATTGAATGTCAGAAGTTTCTAATATACTGACTTTGTCATGTAGGAAATTAAAATACTTAAATACTGTAGACTATGAGCAATACCTGAAAAGCTGTTGCCTGCGATTGTTTATAAGAATGAAAATTAATTCAGTAAAATGGTATAAAACATTACTGAGATATTTTTACATCTAGGTGGTTTCATTAATTGATCTTAATTATTCCAGTAATAAATAATTGAGCCAATAAATCAGATGCTGGGGAATGGAAAACTATCTCTAGACTGCTTTAGTCACTTTTTTTAAAGTTTATTTATTTATTTTTCATGCGTGTGTGTGTGTTTGTGTGTGTGTGTGTGTGTGTGCGCGCGCATGTGTGAAAGAGAGAGAGAGAGAGAGTCCAATTCAGGTTCTGTGCTCTCAGTGCAGAGCCCGACACAGGGCTCCATCTCACAACCTGTGAGATCATGAGCTGAGCCTAAACCAAGAGTCGGACAATTAACCAACTGAGCCACCCAGGTGCTCCTTTAGTCACTTTTGTATTAAAAAATAAGTATACACCTAGGGCACCTGGGTGGCTCAGATGGTTAAGCACCTGACTTCAGCTCAGGTCATGATCACATCGTTCATGGGTTTGAGCCTCACATGGCGCTCTGTGCTGAGAGCGCTCTGTGCTGAAGCTCAGAGCCTGGAGCCTGGTTTCGGATTCTGTGTCTCCCTGTCTCTCTGCTTCTTCCCCACTCATGATCTGTCTCTTTCTGTTTCTCAAAGATAAAAAATAATAATTAAAAATTAAAAAAAAATATATATATATATAACTATCCACCTATTATGCAATCCAGTGAGAAGTTTTAAGTAAATATATTTTCCTCTAGCATTAGGAATAACTCAGTTCTCATAATAAAGTTTTTATCACATTTTCTCTGATGACATTATTTTATTTTCTGCTCAGTCATTATACATTTATTGTGAACACTTCTGATGTACCAAACATCTCACATGTTGCTATAAAAAAATACTCATAAGAAAATTGGCAAGGATGCCTGCTCTTAGCGAATTTATACTCTAGAAGATAAGTGACATAATCTGTGCTTTTAAGATGCATGGCTTGAGAACATGCAGGAGGGCTTCTCTTCTTTTGGAGGGTCAAGATGGACAACTGCCTGCACAGGGCACTCACCAATGTTGTGTAAATTAAAGACTAAAGCTGAGTGTAAATTAAAGATTGAAGCTGAGAACTAAAAATGAGTGTTGTTATATAGATAAATAAGTAGAGGCAGAATGGAGAAGAGAGTTCGCAGTAGAGAGGAAAGTTGTGGATAGGAAGGCCAGTGCGGCTGGTGTATAATGAAGGAGATGGAAGAAATGATTAGAGCTAAGGCTTGCTGAATAAAAGAGTCCAGAAAATGTAGGAACTTATAAGCGATGGGAAGATTCCAAAGGAGTATTTACCATGGCACTAACATGCTCAGATATTTTCATCTGACTTATCAGTCTGGTATATTCCTTGTGGAGAGCAAAATGAAGAAAGTCAAACACATTTAATGAGAGAAGATTAAATAGATCATAATCCCTTGACATTACAGTGGCTTGCTCAACTGGTATAACACACACAAAAAAAATGAAGATAAGAAAATGATTTGATATACCTGATTCAATACAGAAAGTGAACATGAGGGCATTTTAAAAGTCATGCTTAAATTTATGGATAAAGGGAAAGGATGGATCGAGGTCATGTTTATGGTTAAATAGAAAGGCTCTTGAAGTAACCAATGTTGGTAGGAAAGATTACATACTAAACATCGAATAAGTAAGTATGAAGCGTCTGTGTGACACCCAAGTATAGGTAATGGGTATTTAATTTGACCTTCAAGATTGGATTGGAGGGAAGAGGCTTGAAGGTCAGTGATTCAAGGTATTAATTAAAGTCATTGGTGAAGGAATATAAACAGAGAGAATGTAACTTAAAAAATAGGACTTGAGAGAATTTAGAAATACCAAAGAACTAGTAAGAAGATCCAGGCATTAAAGAATTCGTGTAAAATGGCCAGAGACATAGAGAAGTACTTTTGTTCATTTACTTGTGGTTGCAAAGTAAGGATTGTTTGTTTATAGTTTAAGTACTTTTGGTAACATGCTGAACATAAAAATCAGGTTGAAATGAGCTAAAGTGTAAGTAGGCATATTAGTTAGAGTTCTCCAGAGAAACAGAATCAATAGGACATATAGAGAGTTATATAAAAAGACATTTATTATGGGGCATTGGCTTATGTACTTATGGACACTGAGAAGTCCCACAGTCTGCTGTCTTCTAGCTGGAGACCCATGAAAGCTGGTGGTATATTTCTAGTCCAAACCTAAACACCTAAAACCCAGGAAAACCAATAGTGTAAGTACTGGTCTGAATGTGAAGGCCCAAGAATGAGGAGAAGCAATTTAGAAGGGCAGGAAAAGATATATATCCAAAAACAAGGAGAAAGGAAATTTGTCATTCCTCCACTTTTTATTTTTTATTTATTTATTTATTTTTAATTTTTTTAAGGTTTATTCATTTTTTAGAGACAGAGACAAAGCATGAGTTGGGGGGGCGGGGGGTAGAGAGAGAGGGAGACACAGAATCCAAAGCAGGCTCCAGGCACTGAGCTGTCAGCACAGAGCCTGATGCGGGGCTCGAACTCAAGAACTGTGAGATCATGCCCTGAGCTGAAGTCAGACTCTCAACCAACTGAGCCAACCAGGCGTCGCATTTATTTGTTTTATTTTTTAATGTTTATTTATTTTTGAGAGAGAAAGAGACAGAGCATGAGCAGGAGAAGGTCAGAGAGAGAAGGAGACACAGAGACCAACACAGGGCTCAAACTCACAACCACGAAATCATGACCTGAGTTGAGTTTGGACACTTAACCGACTGAGCCACCCAGCCACACCTTTCCTCCACTTTTTAATTTTATTCAGGACTTCGACAGATTGGATGGTGCCCACCCACACTGGCCAGGGCAATTTTCTTTACTTAGTCTACAGATTCAAATGCTTATTTTTTTCTGGAAGCACCCTCACAAACACACCCAAAATAATGTTTTACAAACTATCTGGACAATTAGCCCAGTAAAGTTGACACATAAACTTAAACATCACAGTTGGGGAGTGAGAAAAGGAAGTTCATGAATTTAATAAACTTAAGAAAGTTTATTCTTGAATTGTAGAAAAGAGATAAGACATTACTAGAGGAAAATGTAGAGTGATGTATAGGTTGTGTTTTATTTATTTATTTATTTATTTATTTATTTATTTATTTATTTATTTATTTATTTATGAGAGAGTGAGAGAACCTGTCAGTGGGGGAGAGGGGGAGAGAGAGAGAGAGAGAGAGAGAGAGAGAGAGAATCTCAAGCAGGCTCCACACTTAGCACAGAGCCTGACATGTGGCTCAAGCCCACGACCCTGGGATTATGACTTGAGCTGAAATCAAGAGTCAGACACTCAACCAACTGAGCCACCAACGCATGCCTGTTTTATTTTTAAATAAAAGAGGCTAAAGCATGTGTACAGGCTGATGGGAAGGATACATACAATATCTATATTGTATTCCAGAGAACTCCACTGGGTTGCCAGCTACCTGGGGGGAGAGAGCCTCATCTCCAACCTTGTATCAACAATAGAATAATACTCACAAGTGAATTTTCAATGGAAGGAAGGAAGGAAGGAAGGAAGGAAGGAAGGAAGGAAGGAAGGAAGGCAGGCACAAGATTTTCAGGAAGGCTTGGAAAGGTAGACAGTTCTTCCTTAGAGGAGTTCTTCCTAGTAGAGATACAAGTAGATTAGACAATTTTGTAGATGGTAGCGAAGCATAGTGTTATCTTTATTTGTGAAATAAAAGGCTGGGCTATATACTAAATGGTAGGGGGCAGGTAGAACATCAAAAGTAGAGCCCACGAGAGGAAAGTAGTAGGATTGACAAGCAGTATTGGAAAAGCCTTGTAGAAATCTATGATCATGAAATATGTAAGAAGGATTAAACAGCATTGATATATGTTAACAGCTGCCACAATTAAAATGGAGTCACTGTTTAAGTGATCTGTGTGTGACCTTTGAATAAGAAACAATTCAGATACAATGATTGTTTCTGATGTGCCACTGCTGTTTATATCTGTAATCCATGCCCTGAGTTCAATTCTGCTTCAAACTTGCCCTCATTCAAACATTTATATTCAAATATATCTTCTTCTCCTGGATGAAAATTTCAAACAAAATATCTCATTCGTATAAATGACCACAGGTCCAAATATATTGTTACTGTACTGCAGGAGGTGTCCAGTTAGTTGATCTGCACTGGGCATGCCTCCAGGAAATGAAATTTCTGAAGTCTGGAACAAGGACAAGATGCATCCAAAATATCCCTAATTGTGGACTTCTCATCCTCTCACTCTCAAGTCTGCTAGTCTTTATGAGCCACGAACCATGGAGATGCCTAAAATTCTAATAACTATGATGAAATTCTTGAGGATTGTTACTATTTTAAAAATCTAAAAAAAAAATGTAAAAACTTCAAAAGGCTCTTCTCTTCTTAGTACTGCTTCTGAGAATTCTGTACCTTCAGCTGATCACTCAGACCACGACCTCACTGACTGATATTTGGCAGCAACCGGATCGATGTTGGATAAAATATTTACGATGTTAGCAGTCTATATTGACCAAGTTAGCACTTAAATCTATACGTTTATTTTATTAATGAAGACTCACAATTATTTTAAAAAAACATCCTGCATAGACAAGAGCTAACAACACATTAAAATTGCCAAGTACCTTGATTGAGTCAATAAATTTTAGTACTGTGGGTAAGGACACTGGCTTTGATGTAGAATTAATCTGTTTCTCTACTTGTCACTGCTTGAATACTATGCACTATGTTACATACTTGTTTATACATTACAATAAGCCTTAGCCTGTTATTAAATACCAAACTCTTCTATAGAAGATGGCCTCACTCTTGTTTCTTAGGCCTGAAATCAGATTGCTTGAACATGTAAGTACACAAATGTTTGTTCAATTCAATTGAATGATAAAGTCACTAACTGCTCTAGGCCAGCCTATGTGTTAAAGGTGAAGGATACAGAGATAAATAAACACCTTCCCAAACCCCAATCTCATAACAGGCACAGACAGACAATAGTAAATGAAACTACAGATGGATGGGCAGTTGCAGAAGAGGGGATACAGAAGTCAATAAAGAAGAAATGAAATCTCAACTGGCTTTTGTAGAACAGAAAGCCATTCATTTCTCAAGCAAGAGGTAGTGGGCGTTAAGGACAAAGTGAATGGTATATACCAAGCTGCAGAAGGGTGAGAGAGCAGGGGGTGCCAAGGGAAAGATTCATAGGATTTCCTTCTGGTACATAAAGTAGGAAAAATGCAGTAGAAGTGGCAGTCAATGGAGTGCCTGGGTGGCTCAGTAGGTTAAGTGTCCGACTTTGGCTCAAGTCATAATCTCCCGGTCTCATGAGTTTCAGCCCCGCATGGGGCTACGTGCTGACAGCTTGGACCTTGGAACCTGCTTCCGATTCTGTCTCCCTCTCTCTTTGCCTCTCCCCTTCTCCCTTGTGCGCTCTCTCTCTCTCAATACAAATAAGCATTAAAAATTTTTAAAAAAGAAATGTTAATCAATGAAAGAAAGCAAGGAACGGTTACAAGTGGCCTTTAAGTATCCTGCTGAGAAGTTTATGCTGCACTTAGTTCCCCCAATTCTCAGTGGAGAAGGGTGGGTGCCTATTAGACTTTTAGGGGTGTCATAACAAAACACCAACTGAGCAGCCTCAAACAACAGAAATATTGCATCACAGTTCTGGAAGCTACAAGTCTGGAATCAGGATGTCAACAGTGTTAATTCCTTCTAAGGTCAGTAGATAATTAAATACAGTAGTTAAAAACACAGTAAAAGGTGAGATCACAGAGGAAAGTTTTTAAATGAGAAGAGGAAGGAAGAAGGACATGGAAAGCACATTCATGGGTATACAGAGGAATATAGAGGAAGAGAACTGGGACAGAGACCTAAAGCATCCTAAGTGGGGAGAAGCTGATATCGGCTAATGCTTATGAAACAAAACAGAGAGGACCGAGGAGAAAAGACTGAAATAGTCATTAGTCTCACAATTAATGGGCCATTTAAGGTCTTTGGCCTTCAGTAGACCATCACGGTAGTAACTTTGAAGGAGGTGCTGTGTTAAGAAAAGGCATTTATAGAATGTGAGACACAAGACAATGCATATTTATAGAAGACAGAGCCCTTGATACTATGGGATAGTGGATTGAGAGCATTGGTCTCCATCAGGAAGAAGTGCCCCATTTGTATTTGGAGGGGAAGATGTAACTATGTGTGAGTATTAAGATAAATTAGCTACTGGAGGAAGAGTGAAGAGTTGGGGGGAATGGACACCTTAAAACCTCATTATTTGCTCCTTAAATCTGTTAGAGAAAGGTCTGGAAAGGTTAGGCAGTGTCTCACAGAGTCTCCTCACCGTCCTGCCATCCAACTCTGAGGTTACTTAAGGCTGGAGCCTCCTGAGATGCTGGCACAGGTAGGGACTATTTATATCTCAGCACAAAGAGCCACCAGAGCTGCTGGGATGTTTCCTCGTCCTCTCAGAAGAGTCAGTTTAATTAACTTCTGTTACCTAAAGTTACCATAGAAATACCTTTGGTAGATGTTTCTAGGTGTTATTTCTCCATAAACATGAATTTATAAACAAGGCTTCTAGAAACTTATATTAAAATACATCCTTCTGGGGCACCTGGGTGGTTCAGTTGGTTAAGTGTCCGACTTCAGCTCAGGTCATGAACTCACGGTTCCTGGTTTTGATCCCCATGTGGGGCTCTGGGCTGACAGCTCAGAGCCTGGAGCCTGCTTTGGATTCTGTGTCTCCCTCTCTCTCTCTCTGCGCCTCTCCTTCTTGTGCTGTGTCTCTCTCTCACTCTCAAAAATAAATAAACATTTAAAAAATAAAATACGTCCTACTCCTTTTATAATGTGAAACTAGGATAAAAAGAATAACTGCTAGTCCTGATGTGAATGTAGAGAAAGTGAATGGCTTTAATGTTTATTTATTTTTGAGAGAGAGAGAGGGCAGGGAGAGAGAGAGAGAGAGAGGGAGAAAGAGAGAGAGAGAGAGGGAGAGAGAGAATGAACAGGGGAGGGGCAGAGAGAGAGGGAGACACGGAAGCAAAAGCAGGCTCCAGGCTCCAAGCTCTCAGCACAGAGCCCAAAACAGGGCTCAAACTCATGAACCATGAGATCATGACCTGAGCCAAAGCTGGACACTTGCTTAACTGACTGAGTCACCCAGGCGCCCTAAAGTAAATGGCTTTAAGGCAGATATATTTGTATCTATATTTCATTTTAGCCTACATAATTCCTATCAATTTTACGTAAAATTTTAATTTTATAATATATATAGAAACATTTATGTAATCCTTCCATTTGATTGGCATTAGTTGAATAAGTAAGAAAATGAATTAAATATATATCATGATGGTTATGTAATTTACAAAATAATATAAAGTGTTCTTTGTCCATCATTTGTTCTGCTTTTGAAACAATGACACCTACGGATATAAAATCAACTACATGAGTCACTGAGTAATTTTAGTTTGAAGAAAAAATAGATTTAATTTAAAATATTTTCAAATGGCTAGATATTTCTCCATTTCCAAAAGTGAATTCAACATTCATTTATTCACTTATGGATACTGTGAGTTATTTAGTTCAGTGTTAAAGTGTGGAAATTTTTATCAAAATTTCATTGATGTTTGTAAACTGGTTTAGATCAGAGTCTTTAGATTTTCTGAGGCATGGGTAAAACTTACTTAAAATAAAATATTGCAAAAACTGAAAGGGACCAATAAAATTCTGGTTTGCTACAATATAAGGATATAAGAATAAATAGTCAATCTTTCATAAAGATGAAATCATTCCTTTTATAGGAACTCAACATTAAATGTACTTAGTGTATACCTTTCTTCAAATATTATGGACTTTCTACCCAGAAAAATGTCAATAATGTACATGTAAAAATTATAAGTTTCTGTTAGTAAAACTAAGATGAAAGTACCTCAGATTTAATGATCTATGAGGAGAAATGCTTCAAGCTTCAGGCTGACCCTGGAGGAAGACATAGCAGGATCCCTGGGTAGTCTATTTATAGAACCGTACTTGGTGTCATAACCCCTAACCAGTTGTTGCTGTCATTACCCATTTGCTGCTGAATATAAGCTTCTGCAATTGTGTATAAATTAAGTCTTTATAAATTGAATTATTATAAAGGAAACAGGAGATATTATGGAGAATCCTTTGGTAGACTGATAAGCTGTTCACAAAATTAGCACCTGATACTTTGCATATTCTCCACATTCATACTTTTTTTTTCAAATTCAGATATATTTGAGAATTTGAGCTCATCCACAGGTCCTTACCATGGCAAGACTGCTACATAAACAGTCTTGACGTTATGCAAGATTGTTAGTACTTTAAAGAAATGCAAGGTATTCTTTAAAAAAAAAAATCCTTACTTTTTTTTTTTTTTTTGTATAGTGTATAAGTTAGCATATTATCAAAAGGATAGACCATATCTTTTTTTTTTTTTTTGGATAGACCATATCTTTAAACAACATCTAAAAACCACCTAGGTAAGGATTTGGAGATAAAAATAAAAGCTTGGCATCAAAAAAATTATTATGTGTGTAGTCAAAGAATTGTCAGAGCAGCGCTTCTCAAATATTCATGTGAAGAATCTCCAGGGGATGTGATAAAGTGAAGGCGTAGGGTGGAGCCTGAGATTCTAAGTATTACAAGCTCTAACATAGAGCTGATTCTTGCCCTCTGAATATACCACATGAGGCAGCAAAGTAGGAGAGATTCCTTTCATCTTTGGACTAGATGTAGACATTCCTTGAAAATGATAAATTTATTTTCACAACTATTCAGGAACAAATATGGTTTTAAAAATCAAAACATCATAGATATTATTAAAAACGAAATTAAAAATACTAAGGCTGATTCTGACACTTATATAAGAAAAAAAAACTGTCCTTAAAAATAGAGTATTTTATTCGCCATTGTGATTTATTTCAGGTGCAAGGAATGTAAAAGCTGAGTCAAAATTAAATACAAATACTTTTTTAAAAGAGACAAACATTTCTGTCTTCTCAGAAAAACAGTGAATGAAGGACTAGTGACATATGGGTCATAATTTTGAAAAACAGGAATTTACTTATCCTGCCTTTGTGCTCTTATATTCAGTGCTCTTTACATTAATGGCAAAACAGAAAGATGAATGGAAGCAAGGACACACAGACCAGTGATGTGACGGCAGTTTCAACAGTCCAGAATTCCCCCCAAAGTCTCAGATTTACTTTACATTCACCAAATATAACTTCCAGAAAGATAAAAGCATGATCATATTGTGTGAAATCAAGCCTCTAAGCCATTCCAGATACATTCTAATGAAGTAGTAAACAAAATTGCCAAACACCAAATGCAAAAGAAGATAGCAATGCTGGTGAACACTCACTCCCAGGCCTCTTTAATCTCTTGTGGATTGTGGAGTCAGGTGATGCACAAATGTTTAGACCTGAGATGGATAGCGATGCCTTCTGGACTGTCACTGGGCATTCATTGATGCCAGTAGATTTATTTTTATAGGTGTTATAACACATCACCTTCTCATTTAACTCAGCCAAATGTAGGCAAGCAATGGAGCTTAATGCTATAGGAACATGTCATTAAATTGATTTTTAAGCTCAGATTGCTTTTAAAAGTTATCAAAGCCTGGGGCAAGTGGTTTGCTCATCTCTAGAGAGAAGAAAATGACTGAATGAAAATAAGTAAAAAGTAAAGGAGACACATGAAGATAGCTGAATTGAAGCTAGTTTTCTATTAGTGACCACTAAAGGGACATATTTTCCCTTGTCTGGGCTAAGTGAGGATTCAGATACTGAACTGATTTGAGAGAAGAGGAGATATACGGCAGTTGATTTTTTAAAAAACTGGTTCAAACTTTTAATAGACTTATTACAACTGTAAGAAGCCTTAGAGAACATGTAGTTCACTTTATTCAATTTTTAGGTGAGCAGAAGGTATTTAGAAATACATGACAATTCTGACAAGAACACCCCCCATCTCTTTACCACAATTCTCAAAACACAGAGCTCACACACACACACACACACACACACACACACACACCTCAGGACTCAGAAAAATCATGTGATGCTAAAATTTCATTATTTTCTCATAATTAATGTATCACATCTAGAGTCTCCATCTTCCCTAAATTATTCCAAGTATATCTTTAGTATTAGTGACACTTATCTGTTCCCATCTGATACTAAACAGATTTTCAGACCTATTTTACAAGTAGAAAAAATTAATGTTTTGATAGTCTCCATTGAATTTCTTAGTAGTAAGTTGCTTTTTTAAAAGGAATCTCAGGGTTTCTGAATTCATTTTAAAAGCTTTATATTCAGGATGGGCTATTTATTTTAGGGTTTACATTCAAACTGTACATTCAAAATTTTAAGCACATCTTCAAGGTTAGAAGAAATGTCTAATTGGTACTCAATCCATATTTGCCATAATCATAAAATTTTCAACTTGGAGAAAAATCTTAGAATATATATATATATATATATATATATATATATATATATATATAATCTCCAATATCCAATATATATATATTGGAGACTTGTAGTCCTCACTATTTGAAATTACGTTTGAAACAAATGATATCCTGAGACTCTATTTCAAATAGTAAGTTTAAATTCAGTTTTAATTTTAAGAAATAACAGGGGCACCTGGATTGCTCAGTTGGTTAAGCTCCCTACTTTGGTTCTGGTTATCTCACAACTCGTGAGTTCGAGTCCCATGTTGGGCTCTGTGCTGACAGCTCTGAGCCTGGAGCCTGCTTGGGATTCTGTGTCTCCCTCTTTCTCTGCACCTCTCCTACTCACACTCTGTGTCTCTCTCCTTCAAAAATAAATAAACATTTAAAAAAGGGGGGGTAATAACTATGAGCAGGGAAGACAGGGGCAATGAACAGGAGGAGCACAGAGGAGTTTTTGGACAATACTCTATTTGAAACCATAATGATGGCTACATGTCTGTATACATTTTTCAAGTCCTTAAAATATGCAACACCAAGGGTATGCCCTCATGTAAACCATGGACTTTGGGTGATAATGATGTGGCAATGTAGGTTTATCAATTGTAACAAATGTAACACTCTGATTGAGGCATGTTGATAATGGGTTGGTATTACATATGTGGGGCAGGTGGTATATAGGAAATCTCTGTATCTTCCTTTCAATTTTGCTATGAACCTAAAACTGCTCTAAAAATAAAGGTTGCTTTCTTCATCATCATCATCTTCTTCTTTTTTTAAATGATCAGAAAAGAAAATAACTAAATGTATTAGGAAAGTAACACCTTAGGGTGAAAAATAATATTTTTTTGGCAATGGGTTACAACATAAGACATTGACCTTGGTTTAAAATCTACCTTTGCTTTGAAATATACTAAAATATCGAGAGGCCACTGAAAACTCTGACTTCAATTAGATATTTTCTTGGCATTGTAGAATATTCAGCACTGGCTATTTGTATTATAGACTTTTAATGAGTATTTGTTGAATGAATGACACCCAATTAATTTCTCATTAAAAACTTAAATTAAAATGACTTGAAGAAATAATTTATATTTACTAGTTATCATTGTTATATAAATGGCTATATTAAGAAGTAGAGTTGCTTTCTGCTAGATGGAAGTGAGAAAATTTACAAACTACAATGGAGCCTGAAGTTTTTCAAATCTATTTTTTTTAGGTTTGTCAAATCTTTTAATCTTTTGTAGGATAAAATGTACTATTGACTCTAAAAAAAGATCATCAGGAGTTAATATTGTGACACTCCTGGTCACAGGAGGAAGGAGGAAACAAGACTGCATTAATTACCAGCCTAAGTTTTAAACCAAACCAATAAAAATGCCAGGATGATTGAAGTATTTGCACTGATGACTAAAGAGTATAATTGGAATGAAGAAGGGAAGTAGCTGAGCCTAGGAAACGAGAAAAGGAATGTGTTAGTTTGGGGATCTTCAGAATTTGAGGATGAACAGAACTTAGTCATAAAAAAAGCTATCAATTAGGTGACATAAGTTCATCTTATGGAGAGGCCAATATTGGTAGTCTATGTCTTTGTATTCTGTGACTTAATTTATCCTCAGGACATGGTCAAATGAATAACCTGAAAATATGCATCTAATAATGACTTAGCCCTCAAAATCAAAATTTAAAGAGTAAACATTCTTTGCCATCCTTAAGGCTGGTTTTCTACTTTTGTGGGCATCATTTTCCACATTTTTGGTCAGTACTATGAGGAAGGCAAAATATAAGCAAAATACTATTCCATAAATTAAGAAAATACCTTTGTGCTTTATTTAAAGTATATGAAAGTGAATCAACATTGTGATTTCCTTAGACTACAGATTGTAGTATTTTTAAAAAAAATTATTTGATGTAATATTTTCTCTTCATTCATTCTCTGTTTTCTTTTAATGATATAAAATTCAGAAATAAACACTAAAGGCATAGTCTAGTGTTGGTCAAACAGTTGTATCCTTTAAGTATCTTCCCATGTCCTTGTTTCTAACTATCTTAACCCTATTTCATTAAAAACCCAGTTTAAGATAGTATCAGATCATTTCTTCTAATTTTTTCTCCCTTTCTTCTCTTATTCTCAATTTTCTTCTGTCTCATTCTGATTATTTCTCTGGAACTAGGTATCTTTACTCCTAATCCCTGTTGAATTTACTACATTTTGCTTGTTTTAAGGATACCATGGCTAACCAAAATTCTTTCTCTCAAGAAAACTTTCTACTTTGTATCCACTGAAATTCTACCCATGTCTTCCACATTCTCTCCCATGGTAGATCACAGAAGGGGCACCTGGGTAGCTCAGTCAATTAAGAGTCTGACTTCGGCTCAGGTCATTATCTCACAGTTCATAGGTTCAAGCCCTGCATTAAGCTCTGTGCTGACGGCTCAGAGCCTGGAGCCTGCTTCAGATTCTGTGTCTCCCTGTCTCTCTGCCTCTCCCACCTCTCCTCTGCTCACACTGTCTTTCTCTTTCAAAAATAAATACACATTAAAAAATTAGATCACAGAAGGATGCAAATTCTTTTGCTCTCCTTCTACCAAGTAGTAAATGTGTCCACCTTGTAATTTGTTTTGACCTATAGAAACGTGGTAGGAGAGACACTGTTTAACTTACACAGATGGGCCTGAAGAGATCTGTAGCATTCACTATCACCACTTGGGAAGCTTTCTCTTGAAAACTAAATACTACTTAAAAAGTTTGACTATCTTAGGAACACCATGATGTGAGCAAGTCCAAGGTAGTCACATGGAGGGGGAAGAGGGATAATGGATGAGTCCCAAGGTGCCTGGGCATGTGAAACTCAAAGAGATTACTTCAAAGAACACAGGGATATTGTAGCCTAGCAGAGAGGATTACAGAGAAACAAAAGCAAAGCACTAAATGGACAGGGGAAAATTTAGGTGGCAGAAACCTGATGTTAATGAATCAGAGTTAATTAGAAAGTAAATAGACTTGTAAACTTACAAGTTACCCGGGGATTAATCTTGATCTTGTCTTCTAATAAATGACTTTAGGTCTGTCTTGTGAACTAGAACTTAAGTTTCAACGTATACTTTAATTATATTTTCAGATTCCTATTTTAGCCTGTATTAATGCCCTCTTACATTTTCTGTCACTTCCCTATTGTTTATAAACAAAATAGAAACTCCAATATCACAATAGGTTCTATTCATTTATATTTACATCTATCTATTTACTCATCTGTCTTCTCCATAAGACTATAAAACCATCAAGAAGGACCATGCCTTATTTATTTTTCTGTCCTCATTAACTAGTAAAATGGTGAACACAAAATTAATCTGATTAACTATGTTTGAATGAAAGAATTAAAGAATCTTGTATAACTCATATATTGTATACTGTTAGAGAGGTTAACTGGGTAACTTATAAAAGGAATAGAAATAAATTCAATAGTTATTTCATTAAATATACTCATTATAGTTATTCTAGGTAATTTGCAGAAACATGAAATGCATGCTTTCATTTCTAGAAACCTACCTTAAAATTAATCATAAACCTATCAAGTATGAAATTTCTTATTAACTGACTTAATTGTAGTCATTTCACTTGCTTTACATTAAAAGAAAGTATCTAAAGCAATTCATTACCTTTTATCAACCAGACAAAATCCTGAATGCAGTTACTTTCTACTCACCTTGGTATTCCTGAAGTGTATCAAATAAAAGGTAAGAATAATCTTGAATTCACATAAACAGCTGACTAATCTTTTATATACTACTGACAGATAAAAATCTTTATTATGGAATGAAACAGTTTGCAATACATTTACACACTTCAGGAAATACATTTTTAAAGTACTCTTGAAAGTCTCTATGGTACATCAATTTGGACACACACCTTCTGTAGATAAGCACTTAATTATTCTTCCTAATTATTACTTTTTCTACAGTACGGAAAAGCATTGCTTCAAAGGGATTTCTAAAATGTAACTTTTTTCCCAATCATTTGTTCACCAAATCATTTTTTATTTTGACATCTCTTTTTTCTATATATCATTCCTATAAGTCAAATTTTTTATCCTAAAACAGTAGTCACATCCCTAAAAGAAAAGTTCTTTTTTTTTTTTTTTTTGGTCATAAAATTTCATTATCTATTATCTAAAATTTTTCTGTCTAAAATTCCATGTTTATGTTAGCTAAGATTTTTTATTAAAATCAGACGCACTGTAAAGAGTAAAAAAAAACAAAACTATTAGCTATTCATCCTACATATTTAACTGGGAGTGAAATCCTTTTTTTTAATGTTTATTTATTTATTTTGAGAGAGAGAGAGAGACCGCAAGCACACAGGACTGGGGAGGGGCAGAGAAAGAGGGAAAGAGTTCTCTCTCTGTGCTGTCAGTGCAGAGCCCTATATGGGGCTCCATCCCACAAACCATGAGTTCATGACCTGAGCTGAAATCAAGAGTCACTCAACTGACTGAACTACCCAGGTGCCCCTAGGAATGAAATCTTCTAAGTTAGCAGGTTGTGAACTCAAGTCAGCCTTGCCAAAAGAATGGTAATATTTTATAGAAGGGGAGAAGTTGCAGAGGTAATTATGTCTTGTGAAGCACCTCAGAGAAGGGCAAAAACTGTTGGTGTTGCTGATGATGAGTGTTGGAGTTTGCAAGAGTATGTATAGAACTAACAAGCAGGTAACTTTGGATGGACAATTAGGAGAAGCATTCAAGTTGATATCATCAGGAGGCTTAAGTGAATTTTTTTCTTTGCCACTTATGGCATGATGTTGGGTAAAATGCTCTAACTTCTCTGAGTTAATTTTCTTATCAGCAAGTTCTGAGAAGACTAATTCAGGGTGTTGAGCAGAGAATTTATTTTGAAGGTTCAAGAGACAGTATTAGAAAACTTTACATTATACACAAACACTTGATATCATAACTGCGATAGTTCATCTCGGGCTATCCCTGAATATCTATAAATAAGAATCTTGAATCCTACAGGGTAAAAAATAGGTTTAGGTAGTTCTTTGAACAATATGCATAATTAGGCACTTTATAAACACTTGATTATGAGAATAATCATACTGTATACTGAAAATCAGTATTTTTTCTCTTTGCCCTTTTTTGAAATGAAGAAAAAAGATATTAAAACCTAGGTAGAAATTTTTAATCAAAACAGTTTTTATATTTATTAACTGTATTTAAATATAGCACACAGAGGAAGCTCTTAATCAGACTAAAACTAAATTTGGTATTTATTTGGTATTTGGTATAAATTTTCTTACAGTTACTAATCAAAGCTCAATGTAACCTATTTAAAGTTTTTCAAGGCAATATGTCCTCAAACTTTTTGAAAATAATTTGGCCCTAGTAGAGAAAAATGATATCAACTATGACTCAATAATTTTAAAATACCATGTGCATAATATTATTTTTCAGATAACTAAAAAATGCACTGATTTTTTGAGCATTTCTTCATGAGTACTTTAGCAGTTTATATAGCTTACTCAAACTGCAACCCACTTAGAAAACAGTAAATTACAAGATTCCCAAAATCTATGATTTTTAAAATAGTTTTAAATTTATTTTGGGAATATATACATTAAAATTTTAAAACATGGCTTATCTTGAAAGCATCAAAATAAACAAAAAAAATAATCTACTATTTTTTGTTGTCCAATGTAGAGTAACCCAATTTTACTGTTTTTGACTTGGGGGTAATTTTCATATCCAAAATTTACATAAAGTAGAAGACAAAATTCTTTATCATTACTTTTCTTTCTAACAGATTATCCTCTCACTGCTCTATCTCCAGTGTCTAGACCAAACAGTGTCTCATCAACTTGACTAACTAAATTCCAGCCCATACTGTCTCTTTTTGACTACAATATTGCATGATTTAATTAATTACTTGATTTATAAAAAAATAAAATAAAATTTGATCATGTCACCTCTTAAATGTCTCTGCAATGCATAGAGGATATATTCTAAATTATCCAATAATTAAGATCTTCATAATCTTTCAGTAGGCTACTTTTCTGAGGCTCACTACTAATCACTTTACTTCCCTCTGTTGGTATATAGTTTAATTGACAACTGCCATGAACTAATTCCACAGGCATGCCATGTTTTTTCACTTTTATTTATCACATTTTTGTAAAAGAATAAAGTCCTATTCCTAAAATTTTGTTTGATTTCAACTCTCTTCAAATATAAACACAGATGCTGTTGCCCTTCCTGACCCATCTTCCCTCGGAACTCTTAATATTTTACATATACCAATATATTTATTACATAACATATATATAATATATGCTCACACAACATATGCTATACATACATATATAAATATAAAAATATTAACATATTTTTCTCCTTGAGTAGCCTATATCACTTACAGAATGTTTGATATTTGTACCAACTATGTGTTGATTGCCTCAGGGCTAAAGAAAATCTCACTACAAATGACAGTAGTGTTAAAGGATATTTCCAAGAACAGTTAAAATCAAAACTCATACAAATGAACACTTTTCAAACTTTTTACTTAACTCCTTAATTAATGAAAGAATCACTAAGATGTTATTACTGCCTCATAGGAGAATTCAAAGTACCATATATATTTAGGTCTTTCAACAGAGCAAAATGAATTTACAAACAGTTAGAAAATTGACTTTTTCAATCAGAGGGGACATAAATTTTCCATATCTTTGAACAAGATCCTATACATTGTTATTTAATAGCACAAGTCAAAACAGTTCAAAGACAAGTTGATAATCTAGAAAGGGGAACAGACATTCAGTAATGTATTATTTTTCTTTGCCCATTTTCAAGTATTTCACAATTTTTTCTAAGAGAATTAATAAAAAATCTTTGAAGAAAACTTACATTTTACAACAAAGTATGTATTAAAATGATAAAGAAATAGGGAAATTATGCTCTACTAGTACCTGAGAAATCCTTGAAATTATTAACTGAGTATTTCTGAGATGTCCAAAAGGATGTTTCTCAAGCATAAGAGCTATTTGGAAAATTGTTTAGTGAATTTATTCCTAAGATGATTAATTCCAAAGCCAACACATGGCAAACAGCAGGTCATTTCCATAAAAAGTAGCAAATTTCCTGGGGCAGCTGGGTGGCTAATCTGATTAAGCATTCAACTCTTGATTTTGTCTCAGGTTTTGAGCTCATAGTTGTGAGATCAAGCCCACAGCAGGGCTCTGAGCTAGGCATGAAGCCTGCTTGGAATTCTCTCTCGCTCTCTCTCTTGGCTCCTCTCCCACTTGAGCTTTCTCAAAAAAAAAAAAAAAAAAAAAAAAAAAAAAGTAGTAAATTCCTCAAGGAATTTTACCCTAATCCTGAACTCTTAAGAACATTATTCACTTTCAAATTCTGACTCCAGCATCATCTTTTTTAAAAAGCCCAAACTGCAAGAGAGACTTCGTTCCTTCCTTCTAAGTGGTCCACAGTGTCTCTGCAGACACTTCTGTGATGGCATGAATCCACCCTTAATGCCCTGTGTGTTACCTATTTCACCATTTTAGACACAAGCTCTGCATCTAATCCATCCCTGTGTTTCCAGTATCTCATCTGTTTATCCTATATATGATTTTCAAAAATATTTGGTGAAAACCTGAATAAAAAGAGATAATACTGGGGCACCTGGGTGGCTCAGTTGGTTAAGGGTCTGGTTTTTTATTTCAGCTCAGGTCATTATCTCAGGGTTTTGTGAGTTCAAGCCCCACATCGGGCTCTACACAACAGAGCCTGCTTGGGATTCTCTCTCTTTCTCTCTCTTTCCCTCTCTCTATCCCCCTTTCCCCACTTACTCTCTCTCTGTCTCTCTCAAAATAAATAAACTTACAAAAAGGGATAATACTGAAAAAATTGACAAATTCCTTTTTAAATGAAATTAATTGAAGGCTTCTTTCTTGTTTTTGAATAAGGAGCTTAATATACCAAATTAACTTAAGCGATGATAAACACCAGAGAAAATGCTAAAAGTATCATAAATTCTTGAGTATATGTACTTACTTGTATTTCCAGGGTCATCTGAGTCATGTCGTAAATATATTTTTTAAGATAGGTTTGAACTACTAAGAATTTGTAAATAAAGAGTATTTAATAATAAAGCTAAACTTGCAGGAAAGTACTTAAAATAATAAACACATTGTATACCTTTTATGTTATTCTATATTCGATATATTATAGTAATAATACTAGAAGATAAAGTATTTTCTACATTGACTTTATATTAGCCACCTGTGCCCTTATCCTAGCTGTAAGATTCCTTACATAAAATAAAACTGCTTAAATCCTTGTTTAACTTACTGTTTATTTTTTGCTCAAACTCTGCATCTGGTAGAGTTTGTGAGCTAAATATAATTATTAAGGGAATTATTAGGGTAAGTTATCTTGCATATTAATGGCTTTAGTTGTTATATTCAGAATTTGTATTAAACTAAGCTCTCAGAAAAGAAAATAATGCCCAGTCTTTTCTTTCTTAGATGTTGGGATCATGTTGCTCTAAGAGTGTGAACCTGTACAAATTAATACTGATGTTTAACAGGAGTTGACTAACATTAATGCTATGTTTAGTATGTACTATCATGGACAGAAATGCTTTCCATATCATTACATGCTATTCTTTTTTTTTATTTTTTTTTTAATTTTTTTTTTTTTTCAACGTTTATTTATTTTTGGGACAGAGAGAGACAGAGCATGAACGGGGGAGGGGCAGAGAGAGAGGGAGACACAGAATCAGAAACAGGCTCCAGGCTCTGAGCCATCAGCCCAGAGCCCGACGCGGGGCTCGAACTCACGGACCGCGAGATCATGACCTGGCTGAAGTCGGACGCTTAACCGACTGCGCCACCCAGGCGCCCCTTTTTTTTTTTTTTTTTAATTTTTTTTTTTTTATTTTTGGGACAGAGAGAGACAGAGCATGAACGGGGGAGGGGCAGAGAGAGAGGGAGACACAGAATCGGAAACAGGCTCCAGGCTCCGAGCCATCAGCCCAGAGCCTGATGCGGGGCTCGAACTCACGGACCGCGAGATCGTGACCTGGCTGAAGTCGGACGCTTAACCGACTGCGCCACCCAGGCGCCCCAAGAGCTCTCTTTTCTAAACGAGAAAAGTGAGACTCTGAGAGATCCAGTATATCTTCCAAGGTAAAACAGGTAGTGAATATGCAACCAAGATAAAGTCCAAGACTGACTTAATACTCAAGTAGGGTGTAAAGGTGCTTAGAACTTTTGCCACAAGAGAATGCCTATATGCTTGTTGCAATTCAGAATACATCATGAAAGGATTTACTGCCTTTTTGGTTTTGCATATTCAAATTTGAGAAGCGCTGATGATAATTAAGACATTAGTTAAGGATGGAAATCTTCAAATCAGCCTAATATAATGTGACATAAAATGACAAATACCAAAAATGCAGAAAGATATTAATTAAAATTTAAAACAGATAAATTATGTATTTTATTATTTTTTTAATGTTTGTTTATTTCTGAGAGAGAGAAAGACAGAGTGTGAGCAGGAGAGGGGAAGAGAGACAGAGGGAGACACAGAATCTGAAGCAGGCTCCAGGCTCTGAGCCGTCAGCACAGAGCCTGAAGTGGGGCTCAAACTCACAAACCGCGAGATCACGACCTGAGCCAAAATCAGACCCTTAACCGACTGAACCACCCAGGCACCCCAAATTATAAGTCTTTTAACTTATTCAGATAATAATAAATGAGGACAGTTATTAGACAATATCATCGCAAAGCAATGTTTTAACTAGTGAAAACTGCCCCTGGAGTGCCATTGGGGCAGCTCCCATTGCTTAGCAGGTTGCAGGTGATGGTAAACTCTCTGAGGGCAGAGAGCTGTATACCTCCATCTGGAGAAGTAGAACAGCAAGATATCTGAACTGGGTTTCAAGAAGCCACTCCTTTCTCTGTTTTGCATCCCTGCTTCCAGATCCAACCCTGGAAGTCAGGAGTAGTGGGACCAGTAAAGAGTTGAATGGTGCAAATTTGACTCCCAGTCCATGGCTAGAAAGCTGTTGGCTTCAGTCCTGGTTTGGCCAGGTGCTGGTGTGCCCATTCCCACCCATGATGCTTCCTACATCAGTCAGTCAGCAGTCAGGAGACATGGTATCTTCAATGGGGGTACTTAGAATTCGATAAAGGGGGTACTTTGGGCAGAGAATTTTCAAGCTCCCAGGTACATTATAATACTCCAGGCATGAAGGGGCAAAAAGTTGGGAGGGAATATCTGAAACTGAACTTGCAAAGTTCAACTTCTCTTTTCAGTGATAAACTGTTCCATTGGAAGGAGCTAGATGGCCAAAGACAAGGAATCTGAATAGAGCTACACAGTTGCTACTATTGGTGGGCTGTAACTAACATAGGCATGTAGCACACGTCTAGAGGTTTCTTTTTTCACCTCAAGGGCACCTATCCCTCAGGCACAAGAGTGAGATGTGTCTTGATCTAGGAGGTTCCTCTACTCTGCTCTACTTGCACACTTGAAATTTCTCGCCTCAAAATTTCTCATAATAGCCTTCCCCCACCCCCATCCTAGGCTTATTCTTTCTTACAAAAATCCACTCCTACTTGCAGTGGAAGAAGGATCACTTTTGTTGAACACAAGGGTACAAAATAACAAAAGCTAAGTGTTTTATGCCAGGCACCTTACCCTCTGAAAACAATACTAGGTTATCTCTCTTTTACTAGGAGAAAAGACTTAAAAAACACTAATTATACTCGTTGTCCAGACTTTTACCAAAGCTATTAAAACTAAGAATGACTTTATACAAGCAATATTTCCAAATAAATATTTTGAAAATTATTTTCACATTTTGTAAAAATGAGCTAACTGAACCAATATCCAACTAAACTGATCTGTACAATGTCATTTCTCTGTCTTTTGAAAAAATGTCTAAAGAAAACAAACCCATAATAATACACAGTATTTACATTACATCTTTCAGCTTTTTAAAAAATATGCTCCTGATTCTGTGGCACCCAACTGGGTATCTGTGGGGTTGAACTCAGATTCTGATATGTAGCCAACAGAGGACAAAAGCGCCCAATTTACAGGACATATAAAGATATCACCTTCCCCATTGGTTCATTTAGAATTCACCTTGTAGCTTAGTTACACACAAATAGAGTAAACACTTTCCCTCTGGAATATCAAGGTGTTCTATTCTGAGAATAGCAGAATTTGATGCAGGTGGCTATTGAATTAGCTATTAACAGTTGATTAGGAGGATACATTTCAGAATGTTCTATTTCTCTCTAGAACAAAGAAAAGGCAATTTTAAACAGAACTCTCAGCTTCTAATATTATGTCTGATTCCACGATACTATTTTGTGAAATAGAACTATAATTCAAACCTCTAAGTTAATGGAGTTTGACAGGAAGGTACACATCACATTTTGCAAAAAGAGCCTTGATTACTTTTGGTGCTTCCTCTTGGTAATAAAGCCTTGACAGCTTCCATTTCTCAAAAGAACAGCTTTATTATTTTCTCCTCAATTCTAAGTAGTTACTTAACTCTAAAATAGTTGCAAGTAAATGGGAGCTTCTCTACTGAAAAGAAAAAGAAAACAGGTAAAGAGGAATTTCTTACACACTTTCTTCCAATCTTCTATCACTTAAGAAACTTAAAGTAATTTGGATGCAATTTAAAACTTTGAATCCTTTAAAATGTTTTAGTTATCACTTAAAGACTGTATCAGTCAAGGTCCAGGCAAAAAAAAAAAAACAGATGGCATACATTCCAAATGGGTAAATTGAGGAGAATTTAATAAAGGCGCTATTTATAAAAGTGCAGGCTGTTGTTTAAGAAAACTACAACGAACGGTTTAGTTCTCTGGGGATGGGAACAGCAGGGCATCTCAGTATATTCTAAGACTAATGAGACCAAGAGAGGGATCAGTGATCTAGTTGAAGTGATCTTTAGTTTAGGGAAGCACTCAGCTTGAGCAAGCAAGTAGAGAAAATTACTACCTTGGCTTCTCTTTTGTTCCTCTTTTTGAGTTTTTGGGTGGTATTCCCTGTTAACCAAAGAAACTGGGAGCCTATTAATGCTATCTGTTCTCAGTCATCCTCCTTGAGTACAAAGTGACTGGGAAAAGGATAGAACGGATCTGGAGGGGTAAATGGAATATATCTAGGGGGACATTTTTTTAGGCAATCATTTCAGTTATTGCCATTGGCTGATCTCTGCTCTTAAAGTACATACATTTGTGTCAGGACTAAGGGCATTCTATAATTAAATTGTATTTCAGGAAGGAATAACATGTTCCAGTTTGTACTCATGAGCCATGCTTGGCTACCGAAGTATTTCAACAACACAGTAAGAAATGAAAGCGATGCCAATTTGACAGTCTAGAAAATCCAACAAAGCTCGGAGAAGATAGACCAACATAGCATCTGGTAGACTTTGGGAAGAATAACTGACAAAGAACACCAACCTATTCCAGAACAAACAGAAACATAATGGAAATGTTCAGTCTTTTCCATAAGCTTCACCACTGGTAAGTTTTATCCTCATTATTTATACATTGTTTCTTTTCTTAAGCACACATACACAGCATTAATTCTGCATAAAGCAGCACCTTTCCATCCCTGAGACAGTTGCATATTGTCTCAATTTTTCTGCAGTTTACCACTAGTTATAAAGTACAAATATTTGGTGTTCTCTAGTCTTTTTGCATCTATGACACATTTAATAAATTTAACAAATATCTATCAAGTAATTACATGTGCATGGCATTGTTCTGTGTTCTGAGGATAAAGCAACTGAAGTAAAGTCCTTATGAGTCAGGACTTATGAGTCAAAGTGTGAAGTACTTTTGCAGTCAAAACACCAGGCAACTTAGAGAAAATGTATGATTTAGGTAAAAATTATCATTAAATAACTAATCAAATAAAACTATAACATAGTCATTGTTCAGAGTTTTGTATTCATTTCATATATGTGGAAAGCTATAATCTTTGGTTTTAAAGAATATGTGTTTTCCCAACGGGTGCCTGGATGGCTCAGTCAGTTGAGTGTCCTACTCCTGATTTCAGCTCAGATCATGATCCAGGGTCATGGGATCAAACCCCATGACAGGCTCCATGCTGAGTGTTGGAGCCTGCTTAATATTCTTTCTCTTCTCCCTTTGCTCCTCCCCCTGGCCCATGTGTGCTCCCTCTCTAAAATAAAAAGTAAATACAAAAAAAAATTAAAAATCACAAAAAAGAATTTATATTTTCCCAGAGAACACATACAAATCTAGGCATGATATTGTGCTCTGCTCATTTTTATTTTTATTGGCATTGTGTGAATTTCTAAAGCAGGAGACAGTGTTCCATTCAAGTGAGATAGATCACTGCCAAGTGAAGCACAACATGATGTAATGTTTAAAATATTCGTGAAGATGCACAGCATAGGAATGCAGATTTGCATTTTATTTTTACTTCAGGGTAGCTGAGATGAGCTGTGCTACGCACACATTTGTTGAAGCAGTTATCGATGCATGAATGCTTCCCTACTTGTTCCATTTTCATACACTGCAGTAACTCGGACCATGTTCTTGTTTGGTACTTTATTAGCAGGAAAAGTGGTGGGCTGGTTTGAAGAATACAGTTCAGGATTTCTTTAAATCTCTCTCTCTCTCTCTTTTTCTTTGACATTTCTCATTGTATTTCGCCATGTCAGGTAAGCATGAACCTCTGTGTACAAGGTATTGAATTTTCTTCAGGTAGTTCAAAACAAATTAATTCTCTACCCACACATCATTTAAAGTACTAATTCCCTGTGCAGCCCAGCAAACTTCAAGCTGTACCTGTTCAGCATTTAAAGTTAAGGCAGTGCAGCATAAACACCTGTTAAAGTTTATAGCCATCTGCTTCCTCAAGAAATCGAAATTCTAATAATATGAAATTAACAGATGGGAAAGAGCTGTAACCTCAGCTCTGGAGAGGGTAACTGCAACCTTTGAATTAACATACTGCCATTTTGCTGGTAATTGTTTGCAATGACCACAGGGACACAGTTCAGCAATGATGTCCCATCAGTGACATGCTTTGTTTTTGTTCAGGGATGGTTTGAAGAGAGTATTTCTTAATGATTTCTAAAACTCCACATTAAGGTGAATCTTCCTCCTCTCAATGAAAGAGCAAAATAATTAAGGTATAATGAAATGTGGTTCAACATATGACAATCCTGAGGGGTAATGAAAAGATACCTTTGAGACTGGAAATGGCGGTGTTTTAAATAAGAAATTAAAGTTGGTTGTAATGCACTTTTATAAAATTAAGTATAAAAACTGGATGTTGAGAGGAAATTCAGAGCAAACTGTGTGGACTTTTCAGGAACTAGCCCTTTTCATATTCACAAATAATTGAGGAGCTTTTTGTTTTATGAAGACTAATTCAGCAAAAAATAATTAAAGACCTCAAGGTTTTGTTTTGCCTCACAAAATTAGCATGTATTTGTGTTGTTTTCTATCTCTGGTCATAAAAGTAATGCCTGCTCAATATAAATAATTCAAACTATACAGAATGCATAAAGTGGAAATGGAAGGCAGCCATGATTTCATGCTCCACAAACCTGAGGAACAAACATCAATAAATCACTTTTATTTTTCCAATTAATTACTCGAGAACCCACGTGCTAGTTTTATAATGAGCCTGATACCTACCTTGTGAGGCTGGCCCCAAACTGTCATAACTCTTAGGAGCTAAGTAGTCCCAGTTATGACCAATCCACAATGTGAAGAGAATACGCTCGTCCAAACCCTGTTTGGTGCTATGGTGACTTTTCCACTCCCCCCTGGGATTTGTTGAAGTCTGCCCCTCTCTGCACTATCAGTGAGGTCAGCCTCCATTGTACAGATGTCAGTGGTGCATGTTTCTCTAAGGCTAACTGTAGCCTTTGCTCATAGACTTCATCCCTGCCCTGACCACTGAACCTGTCCAAGTTGTTCCTCCTGCTTGATTTATTAGTCTTCTATCACTGCCATGGCAAAAATAGAAGCCAAAGAAGACCATCCACATGAAAAGAAACAAAGGCTATTTATACAGAGTTTGTCACTGTAAGATAATCAGCCGCCATAACTTGCATTGGGCAGAGACTCTGAGGCATGCAGGTGAGTACAGAAGCTTTACAGTAGAAGAGAGAGAAGGCTTAATTAGCATGCGTCCTGATTGGAGGCTATTGGCAAGGGTAAGCTGGAGGAGGGCTAATCAGAAATAATGGATCCTATGTGTTTGGTTACAGAATCATATTTGGCTTTTTCTGGTTGAGCCTAAGCAGACAATGGGGCAAAAAATTAGAGAAGCTGGAAGTTATTGATCAAAGTCCCACTACTTTTGAGCCAATTGCTACAGAGGTTGTGGTTTGTCTTCCTGGACTGGCTGCTATAGAGGTTGTGAGTCAGATTTCTATTTTTACATATGATGTGGCTATTGTCCATTTGTATATTCAGTCTCTCATAAAATTACTGTGAACTTAATGGCTTCAGTGATACAAAGTTATTGTGTCACAACTCTATGGGTTAAGGGTCTCAGAGCTAACAGTCATAAAGTTGCATTCTTATTTTTAATGTTGATTTATTTATTTTGAGAGAGAGAGAGAGAGAGAGAGAGAGAGAGAGAGAGAGAATGAGAAAGAGAGAGGCAGAGATAGAGGGAGAGAGAATCCCAAGCAGCCTCCACACCATCAGCGCAGAACCCAATGAGGGGCTCGCACCTACAAACCACAAGATCTTGACCTGAGCTGAAATCAAGACTCAGACACTCAACCGGACTGAGCCACCCAGACACCCCAAGGATATTACAATCTGAATGCTCTAGTAAAGCATCCATTCCCTGCTTAGATAGTTGGCCAAATTCAGTTTCTTGTGATTATAGGTCTGAGATTCCAGTTTTCTTGCTAGCTGTAAAATAAGGGTAGTTCCCAGCTCCTAAAGGCTACTGCATTTCTTAGCTCAAGGCCCTCTTAACTTCAAAGCCAAGAAAAGGGGGCTCTGTGTTGTTTAAACTGTTATGGTACCAATAAAAAACTAACACAGATGTAAAGGATGAGTAGGGGGTTATTAGAAGATTGTGAATGCTTAGGTAGCAGGGGGTGGGGGGTAGAGCATTCAAAACAAAGGAAGTAGCATGTGCAAAGGCACTGAGGCATGCAAGAGCAGAATTCAGGAATTAAGAATTGCTGGAGATTGCTAGAATCTGAAGTATAAGGAGTGGCACAGAGCAAAACTGCAGTGGTCGTCACAGGTAAAAACTAAGACACTTGTCCTACTTGGGGTTTAAGATTTTTATCCCCCAACATGCAACTGTAATTGGCATACCAACTGTTCATACATGAGCAGCAGCAGATTTCAAACTACCCTAGCTTTAGAATTAATTAGAGGTGAATGCAAATTCTGTTTCTGCCATTCATCAACTGTATTGCCTTGGTCAATTTACTTAACTTTGTGGATTCTCCATTTGTTTATCTGTGAGCTACAGATAACCACAACTTGCACACATGCTGTCAGCATTAAATGGCAAAATGTAGCTGCACTGCATAGAAAAACCTAAGAAAACTAGCAATAATAAAGTTATTTTATACCTAAAATATATTATATCCAATTCTAGATCCAAATTTACAGAGAGATCAGTTAAGTCAGTGAATCCTCACTCCTGGGAAGGATGAAGGCCAGGCTGTCACTCAGCTGGGCATGTCAGTGCAACTATCAATTGAACAACTGGCTGAGGTCACATTTCAATTTACACCAGGGGCATCCAAAGCATGTGCAAAGTACTGGCATCATTCAGCTTCAAGCCATCACTTATCTGTACTAAATTAGATGCCTACCATGGAGATCATTTTAAGTCACAAAAGATTATTTGTTTACTTAATACCTAGTTACTATATATAATGAAGTAAATTGTTTCCTCCAATTAATATTACATATCAATTTATTCAGAACGGTAGTTTCTGGTTATATGACCCTTAGAAAGTAAGCAGGATAAGGTAAATGGCAATGGTTTCTATGTCTTATGCATAATTAGATTATCTTGAGTTTTCAAGACTTGCCTGAACTTTGCATGTTTTTCCTTACAGTATTTACTATTTCTTCATGAAAAAAAGGAAAAAGGTAAAACAAAATAAAACAAAAAAAAACAAGAATAAGGCAATGAATGAATTACAGTTACCTTTGAGAAATCTCACATAGGAAACATAAATTTTAGAAGAAAAATATCATTTGGAGTATGCTGCTTTATTTTTCATTTCTTAGACTAGCCCTTTGAGATTTCGATGACCAGTTCACTTAGGAAAAATAAAAACTAAAAAAAAAAACCCAAATGAAAATTTTCTGTGGCAATTCTTGAGATTACATGTACACACACACACACACACACACACACACACACACACATACACACACACACACACACGCACCCAAAAGATTCACCAAAGATAAAGCTAACTATATGTTGGAAATAATAAATACCTATTCTCATATTGTCATAATGGGCACACAATTTTTTTGCATAGTTCCTGGCAAATACAAAGTGTTCAATTACAGCTAGACAATCTTATCATCATCATGAGTCAACACTGTCACCCTTATGGAGCTTTCGTCATCATTAACCATTTCTTCTACTTGAAACTTTTTTAGCTGTTTGTAGATATCAGCAGGAGATAAGAATCAGGTCGCTCAGAGTAGCAGCAAGAAAGAGAAGAATCCTCAGGGGACTTTTGGCTGCTTCAAGTCCCAGCCACAAAGTCTGGAGTCTCTAAGTCTGCCTTGGTAATATCATAAAAGTCAATATATGCCTATTATGTGGGTGGCGCCAAATTAAAGCTCAAGCCCTTGTGCCATGCCCAAGCTGGACAACTAAATCCAGATGCAACGGCCCTTTGCACCCTCTCCTATGTTTCAAGTATTACAAACCTTTTGGAGGTCTTTGGGTACACAGCACTCTTTTTATGTCTCTGCATTTCAGGTGTGTAACTACTAAGCATATCCTTCATTATTTATCTATCTACTGAACTCTGTCAGGCTTACCTTTCAACATCTTTTCTCTGAAGAGTTCACTGACCCAACTGGACACAACTAATCATGTTTTTCTCTAATCACTACTATGTATACTGTGCATTTTTAAAAAGTTTATTCCAATGAAATTGTCAATATCCTACCTCTTTTTACATAAAAGATTGTCAGTCTTCCATGTTTGGTCCTACTATAATTGCACTTATAAACTCTTCTGTAAACATTTGTTAAATGTCAGTTAAACTCTGAGTTTATCATGGAAAGTGAGCATGTTTTATTCAAAACATGTAGCTTTATTTTGTATTACTTAAGATATACATTTATAATCTGCTCTAATAATTTTTAGCTGTAACCTAAACTTTCTATGTATCAATTTCCTTATCTGAGAAATGAAACAAATAAAACAATACTCAAAAGATTTATACAAGCACTGGGGTGCCTGGGTGGCTCAGTCAATTAAGCATCCAACTTCGGCTCAGGTCATAATCTCATTATTCATGAGTTCAAGCCTTGCATAGGGCTCTCTGTTGTCTGCACAGAGCCTGCTTTGGATCCTCAGTCTCCCCCTCTATCTCTGCCCCTCTCCAGCTTTCATGTCCTCTCTCTAGTTCTCTCTTAAAAACAAGGGAAAAACAAAACAGGAAACAGTAAAATAATAATTTAAAAAAAAGTATAGTATCTATCATACCGAAAAAGCAAAGATCACACAATCAATTAACAATCTGAATAAAGATCAGTGGTACACAAGGGTAGCCCTGGACTTGCATGGTATTTTCTAGGAAATCATTTCAGATGTGATATGAAGGCTTAAAATAGATCTCATTGACAAATTGCTGATCTTTACATTCATTAATAATATGAATTATGGTGGGGCGCCTGGGTGGCGCAGTCGGTTAAGCGTCCGACTTCAGCCAGGTCACGATCTCGCGGTCTGTGAGTTCGAGCCCCGCGTCAGGCTCTGGGCTGATGGCTCGGAGCCTGGAGCCTGTTTCCGATTCTGTGTCTCCCTCTCTCTCTGCCCCTCCCCCGTTCATGCTCTGTCTCTCTCTGTCCCAAAAATAAATAAACGTTGAAAAAAAAAATTAAAAAAAAATAATAATAATTTATGGATAATTTTCTCTGTGGGATTATACCATCAACTCAGTGTGTAGTTTCATCAACTAATGGATTTAAAAAATGGAAAATAAATGATCAGATCAGAAAAACATTACTCATAACATAGAGAATCAATTGGAAGAATGAATGAGTCAACTATCATCTAAGCAAGAAATAATTGTAGCCTAGAAGGGGGTAAAGACTGGAGAGATTAAAACAACAGGATTTGGTGACTGAGGAATTTATGTCATGCCTGGGTTTTGACTTGGACAACTGAATGCATGGCAGTGGCACCATTCTTTGACAGAATGAACACAAGAGAAGATAATCACTTGCAAGTAATTTTGCATGCCAAATTTCAACTGTTTGCGGCATAATTAACTAAAATACCCAATAACATGCTGGATGTAAGCATTGAAAGAGCAGAAACATAACAAAAAGTGGATATCATGAACTATAAAGACATTAACTGGAGCCATGGGAAAAGATAAGAGCAATCCCACATAAGTGTATGTAGAACAGAATTCTTATAGACACTAACATTTAACAAAGAAGAACTTCTTAGGGGCGCCTGGGTGGCTCAGTCGGTTGAGAGTCCGACTTCAGCTCATGTCATGATCTCACACTCCATGAGTTCAAGCCCCATGTCGGGCTCTGTGCTGACAGCTCAGATCCTGGAGCCTGCTTCAGATTCTGTGTCTCCCTCCCTCCCTGCCCCTCCGCTGCTCATGCTCTGTCTCAAAAATAAATAAAAACATTAAAATGTTTTTAATTAAAAAAAAGGAAAGAAGAACCTCTTCAAGGTTTTGGTGCAATGGCCAAAAATTTGGAGTACATGGTACTATAGATTCTAATGAATGAATGGGTTTCAATGAGAGAATTATATACAGTGTGAAACTCTACTGGAAAAGGAAATAAGACAAGAAATAAAGTATTCATTGCATTTACGAACAAGCAAATTGTAAGTTACAATTGACAAGGTAGTCCAGTTGTTTGTAGGGAGCTAAAGGTAGACAGCACAAGTCGACCTATGAATGAAAGATGAAAAGTAATGACAAGTGCAGGCAGATCTTATACATGCTTTACTATCAAGTGAGGGAAAGAAAAGGAGGCAGAGCTGAAGAGAGATGGGCTGAACATTTTTATTATTTGATTTGCTAAATTGGAAAAACTTCAACATGACTAATAAATGGTGACAGGATGGCACCAACAGAAGTTGAAATTACAAACAATACAGAGATCATTTATCTTGTGGGAAGGAATGACATCCAGATGTGGAGAAATTAGCCGTAAGGAGGAAGAATAACTTCTATGAAACAGAAGGGAAGGAGCAGTTTTAGCGGTAGGGGTAGGGGTAGGAAATGGACATGAAGTTCAAAGAGTTGCTGAGGATGTTTCCTCTGTGATGTAGAAATTAAGCTCATTTACTTGATAGCAAAGAGGGTGGCTCTAGGAAAGGAGATTTGAAAAGAGTGAGAAGGTTGAGATAGTTACCTTAGAAAACAAGAGAGTGCAATCTAGAGAAATGGTACAATTTCCAAGCAATATTGAAGGTCAAATTACTGTTGGAAACCAAGAATTTTTCTAGAGTGGAAAACACCATTCCAGTATCACGCCTAAAGAAGGTGAAAAAGGGATAAATTCTGCACTGAAGTTGTTCCCCACGCACACACTGGACACACAAAGGCAGGAAGAATTGGAGTTATCGGCATGAGAAAGCTGGATGAACCAACAACTGCATTTAAGTTCACTGGAAAAGAAATAAAGGAAGAAGGTTTGACAGATATGAAAACTATTCTGAACATCTAGGAGGGTGTGAGAAACATTACAGAGAGAAATATTTATATCAAAAGGAATGACGCATATGCTTAGTTCAAAAAAACAAAAACACCTAAATTCTCATTTTAGCAGGCTCTTGATCCTGATGAAGGAAGTAAGAGGGAAGAAAATAATTTGCAGATAACAGGTCTCGTCTCCTGCAGAAATAAAAATTAGGAGATGGACTTTATCATACAAAATAGAACTAAAGAGAGTGGATGGATGAATGAATCATACTAATGAGAGATGTTAAATATTATATGATTAAATAAAAAAGGCTAAAAAATATTTTTCCTGACAAGCTTTAACAGTCAAGATATCTGAGTTACTCCAATGATTTAAGTCTGGTCTTGCTGGAGAGCAGAGAGATAGTCAAAATAACCTATCAATGGCCTTCTCAGTCCAGGTATACTTTACAAAGCTATTTACCCTCTGCAAGTCAGCTGTCATTATGAATAAACCTGAAACTCCTATTGATCACAAAGGGAGTTTCACATGTGGAAGATATGAGGCTGTGAAATGATCTTTTTAGGTACTACATGCATATTAAGATTGTAGTATATAATACCTAAGCCTAGAATTATTTCTTAATTACCCAACACATTTTACTTAATCATATGTAACAAGATTTGTATTTGCACTTATAGATTCTCCTTGGCCTCTGGTCTAAACCTGCCCACTAGCACCACTTAACAGTTGTCAAATAGCGTATTCACTTGTTGCTGTCTGGACACAACTGTAATTTCAATGTTAATTGCTCTCAATGTGCTGCTATAAACCCATGCAAAGAAAATTCCTTAGAAACAGAATAGGGACTGTTTCACGTTAAGCGTGCAAAATCTTTGTATGCCTAAAAAAAGGATAAAAAAATAAAAAGTAATCCAGTTTGGACTATGTGAAAAGAATCATTGCATTTGCTACCTGATGACTGCACAAACATAGCTCCTTTCTGCAATCATTTGGATGACATGGAATTTAAGAAGGGCAAACAACAGAGACAGCAATGGAAAGCATGCAACAACCTTAGAGATTCTATTACCCATAACATTACCTGTAGTGGCAGCATTCATGCATTTTGTAATGTTATAGCAGTCTGTATCTTAAACTTTTAAATTAACCTGGTTTATAAGGTGGAAACATAGGCTAAATAGGACAGATACATTAACACAGTGTTAAACGAGTTCATGTGTAGCATTGTGAAGTTGTATGTCTAAACTGTTATTACCAACATATTGATTTTGGATCATTTAAATAATGTGATAATTGCACACACCAATGCCCATGCTAACAATAATTGCTGAGTGATATAATTTAAAATGCTTATAAAATCTTAGCCAGCCTCAGTGTTAGCTATTAAGGCCACCTTGAACAATATACACTTTGTTTTTATCGCTACCAAGTGTGCAAGGCGTTAGGTTTTATTAGTTTCCAAATGGACACATCAATATTTATTTAAAAGATATTCACTATTGCCAAGAATCTCTTTGGAAGAGATACCAGAAACAAGGAAATTGGAGATTTTATTGCTTAGAATACTTTTGTCAATCATTTTGTTTTATTGATACTAAAATTGACATTCATTATTTTTAAAAATATCAACAAAATGGGAAATTGTCAGTATAGATAGGACATTGTGGGATAAATTATACAGTCAGTCATCAGCCAGTTTCAAAGTCAGTAGTGACACAGCTTATTACTACCCTTACAGGAAACAGTATTTTAACAGGAAATAAAATGAAAAATATAGCTTCATAAACAACTAAATTTTTCTTTTGGACAATTGTTCTATTTTTCTATTTTTGCAATAATGCAGAAGTTAAGGTCAGAGGCTCTGCAGACAGGCAGACTTATAATTTCTGCAACTTCTTTGTGTGGCTTTAGATAAGTGATCTTTCTAAACCTCAGTTTCTCCATCTGTATAGAGATACAAAATACATCTGTTTGTGTTATTTCAAAGGAAAAGTGATAAAGTATATTTAAAAACCTTAGGACAGATCCTGGCATAGAATAAGCACACAATTCATACGAGGTCTTCTGTTAATAGAAAACGACTTAAGGGGTGCCTGGGTGGTTCAGTCAGTTAAGTGTCTGACTCGTGGTTTAGGCTCAGGTCATGATCTCATGGTTTGTGAGATTGAGCCCTGCATAAGGCTCTAGCTAACAGAGCTATCTCTTCCTTTCTCTGTGTCCCTCCCCCACTCACATTCTCTGTTTCTATCAAAATAAATAAATAAACTAAATAAACTTAAAAAAATACAACTCATAATAGGCCCTCTGAGGATATGACAATTACAAAACATATATAAGAAACAGCCATGTAGATAGCAAGAAGGATGGAAAACTTCATTGTAGACACAAAGAGAGGCCTAGAAAATTCCTCTAGAAAACCAGTTAGAAAACTCAGTGCTGAGATTATCCTCAGAGATAAGAACAGTAGCACTAGAATGGATTAGAAATTATGCAGGATATTGATGTGAAATAATTAAGCTTTTGGGAATCCATTTTTTGTTGCTATATGGAGACAGATGAGAGCAAAAGATGATCTCATTATTTCAGATGGGATATACTGGAGAGTATTTCTTTGCCAATGGAAATGATTTGGAAGAAAGAGAGGCAAATGGTACCCAAGAGGGAGGGCCAGGGGAAGGGAGAGTCATTGAGGAAGTTAAGAAGGGATGGAATCCCTTGGACAATGCCTCAGAGAGAAAAAGGGCTTCTCTCTTCATTGTAAAGGATAGAACAAAGACCAGATGGGTGCAAGACCAGTTGTGTTTTGTGTTGGGGGGTGGAACATAAAGGTAGCTGAGGGGTTTTGTTTTACCTTTTTCTTTTTTTTCTTTTTATTTTTTTAATGTTTTAGCCATAATGTGTTTTTTTTTTCCAATGAACCATACCCAGATTTTAGATTGTTATATGGAACTACTTATTTTTTCTTTATTCAGATATTATTGTTTAGAGGGCAGTTTTGGGTGACAGGAGGGGAAGGTACAGAGATTTTCCATATACCCCTCACCTATATATATAGGCGTTATCAACATCCGTCACCTGAGCAGGACATTTGTTACAGTTGATGAACCTACATTAATGCATTGTTATCACCCAAAGTCCACAATTTACATTAGAGTTCACTTTTGGTGTTGTACATTTTGTGGGTTTGGAAAAATGTATAATGACATATATCTACCATTATAGATTCACACAGAATATTTTCATGATCCTAAAGATCCTCTGAGAAATTTTACTGTTAATAACCAAGTGTGAGAAACGATCATCTGTTGAGAAGCAAGTACTATAAGTGGTTGATGTAAGAAAGGGAATGAAATAATGGCTTTGGGGGAAGGGGGTGAGAAAGAAATTAGTCTATGATATTGCTTAATCCTTAGCATATCTTTTGCTCATCCCGCTTACTTCTTCTGTCCTTTAAATGCAGTACGCTTAGTGGTATTATCAAACATCTGTGTTTCTCTTGCTTAGGAAATAATATTTATCCCCTTGAAAAATAAAATGTTTTCTTACCATCACTTTTATTAAAAAAAATAAAAAACTTAACTCATCTCCATAGTTTTCCAAATGCATGTGTAATATCTTCATTTGATGTTCTCCTTGTATCTTGTCAGAATCTTCAAGAGTGAACATGTTTCATGAAATTACTTTGTTCTCCACATTTCACAATCTCTGTTACTGGCACCTTCATTCCTTCAGTCTTGCCAGAGTGTCTTTGATGCTTAATTCTTCTTCCCTTTCACATTCAAGCAGGAGCTGTGCCATCTACATTCTCTGCTCATGATGATTTTCTTCTCTGTTCCTATATTCCCCACTAGTGGTGCTCTATTGTTTGTTTTCTTCCTAATGTATAATTGTAAAATTTTCCCCAATAATTCCTTGCCTCTTTTCTCTCATCCCACCAAATCACTCTAAATTCTGCTAACAGGTAACCAAAAAACATGTTACATACTTAATTTCACATGTAATCAAACAAATGCAAGTTAAAGCAATGGTAATAGATCATTTTGCTTAAAAATTAAAAGTAGCAAGTAATTTTTAAGCAAGCCATTATTGGGAGTATACCTATAATATATAAATATGCATAAATAAAACATATGTGTTTATGTTTATATTTGTGTTTACTTATAGAAGCTTAGGGTTGTATCAGGAAGATACATGGAAGAGTTGTATCAGGTTGACTGAAAAAATGGCCACAATTTATTTATTTATTTATTTATTTATTTATTTAACCATTTTCTGAGTCTATGTCCTTTGAAATACAACTTGGCATCTCCCTTCATCAAGAGTTGGAGTTAATTTCCCTACCTGAAATCGGGACTGGTTTCGTAACTTGCTTTGTGTCAATATGCCAATCCTGACCCCAAGAGGATTGCATACTTCTGCCTTCTGTCTTTCAGTGCCATCATTTGTACGCTGACAAGCAAGAGAGACCATGTGTGGCATGGCAGCAATCAGCTAGTCAATACCCGGAAGCAGAGTTGGCATTATAACTCATAGCTGGACACAGAAGCACGTAAAGCCGTCTGTAGAGCCAGGAAGAGCTCAGCTGAGCCCAGTCTAAATTAACAACCCATACAACAATGAGCCAAATAAATGGCTTTTATTTTAAGCTGCCAAGTATTGGGAATAATTGTTTTCACAGCAATAGTGAACAGATATAGAGATACACCCAAGTGATCACATTGAATATATCTGAGCAGTAGAAATACAGGTCTGTGGTTTTTAATACCACTTTTTGTTTTACTGTATTTTCTAAATTATTCCAGAAACAACTTGTAATTTTATAATTAGAAAGCAAAAGTTATTTGCTTTTAAGATCAAATTAATCTTCCTAATACACAAACACGAAATCTGAAGTCAGACTGACCTGATTATGAGCTGTGTGAATTTGAGCAAGATTAACCTTTATGAACTTTATTTTTCTAATTTGATTTATAAGCATTAATTCTAAACATCTACCTCATAGGGCTACAAAGAAGATTTCAAAAATCAGCCAACAGAGTACTTAAAGTAGATTGTATCTGTAAATGTCCTGTTTGCCTTCACTAGAATTTCAGTTGGTTTCTCCACCACCTGGGACAAAACCTGAATATGATAGTCATCAATTTTTTTTTTTATTATTGACTGAACAAACAGATGAGCAAGGGAGAAATGGTGAGGAAGATGAATTTTTAATTATTAAATAATAATTTAATATTATTATCTTGCCACTGTAATGGTTCTAAAGTATGGTAGGGGCATCTGGGTTGCTCAGTCGGTTAAGCATCTGACCCTTGGTTTTTGGCTCAGGTCACGATCTCACAGTTTTGTGAGTTCGAGCCCTACTTCAGGCTCTGTGCTGGCAGCGGGGAGCCTGCTTGGGATTCTTGCTCTCCCTCTCTCTCTCTCTCTGCTCTCCCCCACTTGCACTGTTTCTGTCTCTCAAAATAAATAAACTTTACAAAAAGTAAAGTATGGTAGAACTGATCTGATGTATGTTATAGCTAACAGAGAGTTGGGCAATGTGAGAGATTAAAGGTAACCACAAATTCTTTGCTATCTATTACTCCCACTGAGAGGTGGAGTCCTATTCCTCTTTCTTGAATTTGGGCTGGCCTTGGTGACTTGATCAGCAGAATGGAGTAAAAGTGATATCCTAGGAGTTTCAGGCTGGGTCGTAAGAAGCCTCACAACTTCATCCAGACCATTTCAAACACTGGAGGAGCTCTAAGCCATCATGTAAGAGGTTGGAAGGGCCTGAGACTGCTGTTCTAAAGATTCCACTTGCAGGCACTCTGATGGACAGTCCCTGCTGAACCTGCCCGGCTTTAGGTAAAAAGCAAAAGCACTACATCCATGAGTGACACCTCTCAGACTCTCTTGAACAGGAAACAATTGACATCACTTGAAACAGAAAACTCACCCAAATTGAGCTCTCGCCAAAATTCCTGACCCACAAAATTATAATAAAATGGTCAGTATGTTTAGCTACTGAGTTTCCAGAATTTGTTATACAGCTACAGATACCAAGAACAGGTGGAAAATATTTCCAAAGGTAATAACTGTCTCCAACTTAAGTGGTAGTTAAAATTGTAAAATCACTTTTTGTTTAAACCGCTGGAAGACTGAAATAATTTTAGGATATATGCCCTATCTCCAAAAGGAATAGTGTATAATCCAAGCAAGTTGTTTTTTGTTTTGTTTTCTTTTATTTTGTTTTTTACATAGGCTTTAGGCCCAGCATGGAACCCAACACAGGGCTTGAACTCACAACCCTGAGATGGAGACCTGGGCAGAGACCAAGAGTCAGATGCTTAACCCACTGACCCACCTAGTGCCCCGAAAATATTAGCTTTGAATCTCAACTGCATGGTCCCTACATTTAGGTTTACTATAGTTATTCAAAGGGCAGCAGTTGTTCACAGAGTGGTAAGCAAGCTGACAAGTGAGAAGTCTTACGGTACACAATGTAGTCTATATGGAACCATCAGCTTGCAGAGCATTTAGAAGGCTTACTGGAGGACACGGGGGTTAACCAATATTTTAGCAGGGCCTAGAAGTTATAATCACTAAATAGGATAACAAAACCTAATCCTGAATTGAGCCTATTCCCATGTTGTCTCAGCCCATCACATTCCAGATCCAGAAAACAGCGGTTGAGCATAATCCCTGAATTGAGCCAATAGTTTTCTTTCTGCTGTTTGAGAAAGAAATATGGAGAAAAATGAATCTCAGGTTTTTGGATCATGAATTAAAGGATGGATGTGTTCAGGAAGGTTATCACAAAGCGTAAAAGACAGATTGCAATGGCTAAATAAACCATTACACAAACAAATTGCCTCAGAAAAAAAGGCAACGTGAACTGCTTATGAGCTGCAGAGAGTTCACAAGAAATGCCATTGCTCTTTTTTCCTTGCAAATATATTAATTCAGGGTTTAGGCTACTATGACTCAATTATCTCACCATCTAATGATCCTGACCCTTCTTCATTTCAAACTAAGCATGCCACACATGTCCTAGTTCTCATATGCCAAAATAAAAAACTCACTCTTAATCTTTCCTACTTATTAGTTATTTCTGCCAGAAGTAAAAAGAGACATACAAATACATAAAATTGAATCAAACATCTTCATGACACAAATACACAGGGGGGGGAAATGGTCTGCGAACAAAGCTAAATAATAAAAATGTGGCACACAGAGATTTTTTATGGAGTAGAACATATTCCCCCTGCAGATGATATCATCTCTTTCTATATCCTTTTCTTTTAGGACATAAAAGGTCAAACATATTATGATTGGTGCAGGATATTTTTAATCTCTGTGTCAAAATAGCACTGAGGTTAAAAGCTAGCTTGAGAATGAGGAAATGACTATTAAAGAGGGAAAGAAAGTTTTTAACCTTTTGAAAATAGTGCAGTGGAACTGAAGTGATTATTCGAAAGAAAAGTAGTAGAAATATTTTATTTGAAGCATGGGAATTATCTCAAATATAATTAACACACACTAAGGAACACATCTTGGGGAATGTCCACTACTTATCATATTTTAGGGATGCTTGGGTCGCATCTTAAAAGCATGAAAGTTGGTAGAGAGTTATAGAGCTCTAATTTCCCATTATAGCAAAAAGTCATATTTCAGAAATCATGGCAGAATTTACTGAGTGTACTCATTTGAATTTCTTTTCATTGTTCTTAAAAATAAATATATTCTTAGGAATATTGCCATGTGATTTTAACACACAGCAAATACAAAAAATAATAATAAACTCTAATCTAACATTTAAAAAATATGTATGGCTCCAAATGTTATCATAACTTGCCCAGAGCACAGGTTATTAAGTTCCTAAATCAGTCTCTAAACCCATTCTCCATTAAACATCATTTTACTTATATTGCATATAATGATCTTAATTATTTCAACCAAATCCCTTAATCCATTCAACTTTATTTACTGAATGTCCAGAATAACTAAAATTTTCTCATAGGTTTCTCATAGAAATCATTGATCCTGCATTCCATAATCTTACATCTCATGAGTTAGTCCATGCAAAAAACAAGTATGTGTTAAGTAGAAGTAATTGCAAATTGTAATAATGGCTAAGGAGAAAACAAAATATTCGATATTGAAATGAAGAAGGTGACCTATTTCAGGGAGTATTGTCAGAGCAATCCAGGGAGGTTGACATTTCAGCTGAGCCCTGAAGGAAGTGAAGTTGCTGGTCACCGTAGAATGTAGGGAAGGTACCTTCCAGGAGTGGCAGGAACAAAGGCTGAAAAAGGTTGACCTGTGCCAAGAGCTGAAAGAAATTCAGTGAACTAGATGTAGGATGGGGTCGGGGGGCTGAGAGGAGGTTTATAGGCTGCTGCAGATCTTATAATACAAGGCCTTGGAGCATGGTAAGATGTTTTCTTTTTATTGTGATAAGGAAAATCACTGAAAGTTTTGAAGCAATTGAGCCTTATGATCTAATTTATGTTTTTTTAAAGTATTTATTTTTGAAAAAGAGAGAGAGAGACTGTGGGCACCTGCAAGTGCACAAGTGGGGGAGGGGCAGAGCGAGACAGGGAGACATGGAATCTGAAGCAGGCTCCAGTCTCCAAGCTGTTAGCGCAGAACTCCTTGCCGGGTCTGAACCCAAGAAATGCGAGATCATAGCCTATAGTCAGAAGCTTCACCAACTGTGCCACCCAGATGCCCCTAATTTATGTTTTAAGAATATTTAATTTGCTTGGGGACACCTCGGTGGCACAGTTGGTTAAGCATCTCACTCTTGATCTCAGCTCAGGTCATGATCTCATGGTTGGTGGGTTCTTTGAGCTCTGTGATGATGATGTGGAGCCTGCATGGGATTCTGTCTTTCCTTCTCTCTGTCCCTCCCCGACTTGTGCTCTCTGTCTCCTCAAAATAAATAACTAAACTTAAAAAAAAAACTTGTTTTAAAGAAAAAAGAAAGAATATTTCATTTGCTCTATATAGTGAGTGGACTGGTGAAGGGTGAAAACAAATTCAGGAAAACCACTTAGGAAACTACTGTGAAGAGCCGGGGGAAAAATGATGGTGGTGTAAATAATATATTTGCAGTGGATACAGAAAGCACATTGAATCAAATGATTGGAGAGGGTAATAACTGAGCTTGCTGCTAGATTTCACAGAAGGGATAGGGATGGTGAGAAAAAGAGAATCCAGAGTTAATGCCAAAGCTTCTACTTGAGAAAATGGACTGTGGTACCATTTAATTAGAGAAGGAAGATTAAGGAGGCATAGAATTGGGGTGAGTAAAGAACTCTCTTTTGAATATTTGAAGTGAGACTCTGGTTGGTGGGATCAAAGTGGATGTGTGTGTCTTGAGGACAGAGAAAGATCAGTTTCTAAATAATAGCATAAAGTTAGAATCAGCATAAATAATTTCAGTTGAATAAGTTCTCACTGAAAGTTCTCTTTAGGCAAGGTGCTCTGCAAGGCATTTTTTTAAATTTATTTTTTAATGTTTATTTAATTTGAGAGACAGAGAGAGAATGCCTTTGCATGTGTGCATGGCGGGGGGGGGGGAGGGGGGGGCAGAGAGAAAGGGAGAGATCTCACAAACCCTGTGATAATGGCCTGAGGTGAAATCAAGAGTCAGAGGCTTAACTGACTGAGCCACACAGGCGGCGCCCCTGCAAGGCATTTGTTTTAAAGAAGATAGCTATTGTATGCGTTTGTGGTGGGGGATATACGTTTTTACTGATGGCAAATGGAAGTAAAACATTCTGTTGGGTGATTGTTCTGACCATGTTAGGGGCATCAACAATAATGGAAGAATTCACTAAGGAAGTAAAATTGATCTGAATCTTGAAGGATGGATATTTAACTTGAGAGAAGGTATTGATGGGAGAGGTTTATGGACATTCCACCCTGCAGGAGAAGCAGAAGCAATGCCATGGAATGAATAAATAACCTCTCGGCACTTCTGTAGATCAGTAACTAGGCCAGACACTAGGTTTAGAGTTGTGGACAAAGGTAGACCTCTTTCCTGTCTTCAAGGAGCTTAAAATTTAGTGACACAGACAGGTATGCACCAGTTTATGAGAAGTGTAACCACTGTTACAAAAGACATTTGAGGTAGTGTGTGGAGGGTAATGTAGGAAAAATCAAGCTATTCTGAAGTTTGGGTATTACAGCTCTGAGGAAGTAAGGTATCAGATGAAAACTGTAAAATGACCAAGTGTTAGCTACAAAGAAAAGAAGATAATATCAGAATACAACCTGGGTTAGAACTGGAAGACTTAATGGGAAGGAGGGGATTGAATATGGGACTACAGAAAACGGTTTAAATAAAAGATGATGTACTAGAATGGAGGCAGTGATGGTTGAAAGAAGTACCAGAAATTGAAAGACACTAAGGAATTAAAACTAATAAGGCTTAATGATTGACTGACAGTGGGAGGTGAGGTGGATAAAAAAGTCAGGATTACTTGAGCTTTCTGACTTGAGTAACTCATTAGATGATGACATTAACTGAAATATGGAACACTGGGAGAGGAGTGGGTTTGCGGTTGGAAAGAAGATTACTTGAGTTTGGGGCATTTATTTTTGAAGTTAGTAGATAAACTGTAATAATTTATTAACTAGGTAGGAGATACCATGAACCTAATGATCACTTCCTTGTTGTCCAACATTACATTCCAAATGCCTTTTATACCATTTGATAGGTGACAGACCGTCAAAGCTATGTTTTATTAGTTCTGCATGAGCTGCTTTACAATATTTTAGGGAGCATTTCGTTTGAAAGACCTATCATGCAAATAGTAATAATAACTTTCCAATTTAAAATATACTTTATGTTTGAATAAAAGTTTTCAGTGTGAACACAAAGCTCTGAAGGGTAAGGGTCCTTTTTGAAAAAAAGAAACAAGACTAAACTACTAAAATGACTGAGCCACATTTCTGTCTATGGCACTTATTCAAGAATGTTCCATGCATTATGATGTCTGATAGAATCAGTGATTTTCCATGAGATTCATGATGAACAATAATATGTAATAGGCTCTACAAAATCTGTATAGCATAAACACCTGCTTAACATTGTTTTTTCCTATAATAACTTAATTTCCAGATTTCCTCATTACCCTCTCCTTTTTTCTCCCCAGAGTATCTTGTTAAACTATTTCTGTGGAACACCAATTTTTTATTCACTAGCCTATAGCATTGCTCTACATGATTCCCACTATATCTGCTGCAAGGCTACACACACACACTCACACACACACACACACACACACACACACACACACACACACTGGTTTAAAAGAAACAAGTAACTTCCACATCTGAGATCTATCAATATCATCATCAAATTCAAATTTCCAAGATGTGGGAATATTGTACATGATGATGTTTTAAAATGAAAACAAAAAACTCTATAAATATTAATTAAAATAATGTCTTCCTTTTAATACTTTAAAAGGTCATACCTTTAATCTTCTTTTTGGGATTATCAAATAAAGGTGTACATATTTCCCTAAATATCACATTCCAAATATTGCTTGTTATTGGGCAGATCTTTCACAACAGGGGATTTTCAAAACTCAAAGTCATACCTTTAGATACAGCACAACAAAGTAGAAATGTGCCAAATTACCCAGAAACAATTTGGGTAGCTGGCAAACAGGGCTGCCTGCTGGTTTGTGAACAGTGTAGGTAATTTGCCACTCAACTCTCCTCTATTTGCCTCAATAAATTGTAGGGTACTTAGAACCCTACTATCTGTTATCCATCTGTCTATATTTCTCTGCTCTGTCAGTGTCTGACAGTAGAAAGGCTTCATCTTGTCTGTCTCTCTCTTGCAGCTGGCAGGGAAGATATAAAAGAAATCGGCTGACTTCGGAGAGAGGGGGAATTTACAATTAGCATGTAGACTGGAACACCTTCTTAGTCGGCTAGGAGAAAAAGGTGATAAGCCCAAAATAAAAATAGAAAGAAACATTAAGACGAAACATGAAATAAATTACACTCCCTCCAGATGATCCAGCAGGGTGAGCAAGCCTTGTATTTTCCAATCAACGTTTTCATAAACAAGATATTCACAAAATGTCATCGACAGCTAGTTAGCCCAAGCAAGTCAACACTACTCATCATATTACTTCAGCACTTAACTTCCAGTGAGTTAGGACTAGATTCTTTCAACTGAGTAGAAATTTGAACAGATAGAATTAAGTACAGTTGTTCTTGAAAACACAGGTTATTGCTAGGTACCAAAATGTAACTTGCATTTATTTATTTTCTCTATTTATTTATTTATTTATGTATGTATGTATGTATGTATGTATGTATTTATTTATTTATTTATTTATTTATTGTAGTATAAATAAACTACACAGTAATTTTAAATGTTTATCCTTCCCAATGTAACATACTTCTCATCTCCTTCCAAGGGGGAAAAAAGTACCCATTATGTAATAAAAGATCATTTCATTAAAATTTTTATCAATTAGGTAACATTTTATAAAATTAGATATAGAAGGCAGCAACCAGACAGAACCACAAGGAATGCACCCTGAGAAGAATACAGACATTTGTAGCTAAAATTGCTTCTACTGAAGAAATATTTATTTTGTTTTTTGAAAAGATTTGGAGACTGTGGCAAATACTAAAATGATGAGCAATTATAGTAATATAAAGCACTGAGAATAAAGTTTTTTTTTAAATCAGGGGAGCATGACTCAGATTTCAGCTTTCCCCCTTTACTAGCTGTATAGGTTTATGTACACGATTCATTTAACTTATCTTTGATTGCTCTTTTTTTTTTTTAGCTTATTTATTTATTTTGAGAGAGAGAGAGAGAAAGATCACAAGCAGGTGAGGGGAAGACAGAAGGAAAGACAGAGTCTCAAGTACACAGCCCCATCAGCACAGAGCCTTTTGTGGGGCTTGAACTCACAAACTCATGAATCATAAGCTGAGCTGAGATCAAGAGTCAGACGCTTAATGGACCGAGCCACCCCAGTGCTCCTCTTTGATCACTCTTCTATAAAATGGGAATAGTAAATAGATGTTATTGGGTGATTATAAACATGTAATGAGAGTAATAACAGTGAAATATATTTTTGTTAAATTTTATTGAATGACATTTTAATATTTTTATTTGGTAAAAAGCAATAAGGTAAAAATGTACGTACACATTAAGAACAGAAATGCCTGGGTGGCTTAGTCCAAGTCTTAATGTTGGCTCAGGTCATGATCTCAGGGTTCATCAGACTGAGACCCCTGTCAACAGTTCAGAGCCTGCTTAGGATTCTCTCTCTCCCTTTCTTTCTCTGCCCCTCCTCTGCGCGCGCTCTCTCTCTCTCTCTCTCTCTCTCTCTCTCTCTCTTTCAAAAATGAATAAATAGGGGCGCCTGGGTGGCGCAGTCGGTTAAGCGTCCGACTTCAGCCAGGTCACGATCTCGCGGTCCGTGAGTTCGAGCCCCGCGTCAGGCTCTGGGCTGATGGCTCGGAGCCTGGAGCCTGTTTCCGATTCTGTGTCTCCCTTTCTCTCAGCCCCTCCCCCGTTCATGCTCTGTCTCTCTCTGTCCCAAAAATAAATAAACGTTGAAAAAAAAAATTAAAAAAAAAAAAGAATAAATAGGGGTGCCTGGGTGGTTCAGTCAGTTGAGTGTCCAACTTCAGTTCAGGTCATGATCTCACAGTTCATGGGTTCCAGCCCCATGTTGGGCACAGCTCAGAACATGGAGCCTGCTTCAGATTCTGTGTCTTTCTCTCTCTCTGCCCCTCCCCCACTTGCGCTCGGTCTCTTTCTCTCAAACATAAACATTAACAAAAAATAATTTAAAAAATGAAATAATAAACATTCAAAGAAGACTTCATTACAAAAGCAGAAATGCAAAAAGCAAAGTATTTTGATTTGTCTCCCAGATAACATAGAATTCTAGGAAATCTAATACCTTCTTCCTAGTGGATCCATTTTTCAGATTTCAGATTTCAGATATAGCTATTTCTAATCTGTTTTCCACATATTTCAGTATTTTTCATTCAGTTTCAAATCAATATAAAAATGCACCATGTGTGTTCTTGCACATCAAACCTCACTTAGTTTAAAAGTTTATCATATGCTACTGTAATTTTAGTCCCTGTCCACAAAGTATTGAATCAACAACTTACAGGTAATAAAATAGTCTTATTGATCCTTGTATCGTGTACCTGACAAAGCTCCTGGAACATACCAGTCAGTTGAAAATATGCTGGCTATATAATAATGCAAATTGTCCAATGTTCAGAGATTTTACACACTATTTACTCAAGATATGAAACAACTTATCATCAGTCCTGTTAGATACAAGGGTGAGGGTTGGTGATAGTGACAAAGAGGGGGCATTCATAGAGAAGAAATGAAAACTAAACTATACTGTTGATTTCCAGAAGTTACCAGTCAGGGGTTATGCTAGGAAGGCAGAAAAAAATTAAAAGAATATATAACACAAAAACCGTTTTGGAGACGCAACATGTGTCACAGAGGACTCATTGTTTTTATTAATTCCAGAAAGCATTCTTGACATATTACAATAAAATCATTGCAATATAAAGGCAGCTACTATAAACCATAGACAAAAAAGAAAAAAAATTCTAGCTGAATGAGATTTTCACATTTCAGGATATGTAATACCTCTGAGTTTTTTCTAATATGGAGTTGAAAAAGAAAAAATGTGGTAAGAGAATTTTCCATTTCTAGAAACCACACTATTTCATGAGGGAACACATTTTCTTGCCTCTGATTTTTGAGGTCAATCAGTTATGGTGGTATTTTATTATATTGATTTTTAATTCCTGTGTAGTTAATATACAGCAGTGCTTTATTAGTTTCACATGTACAATATAGTGATTAAAATTCTATACATTACTGTGCTTACCAAGGTAAGTGCACTCTTAATTCCTTTCACCTATTTCACCGATCCTCCCACCCACCTCCCCTCTGGTAACCATCAGTTTGTTTCTATAGTTAAGAGTCTGTTTCTAGGTTTGTCTCTTTTTGTCTGTGTTTTGTTCCTTAAATTCCACATAATGAGTGAAATCATATTGTATTTGTCTTTTTCTGACTTATTTTCCTTAACATTATACTCTCTGGATCCATCCATGTTGTTGCAAATGGCAAGATTTCATTCTTTTTTATGACTGAATAATATTACATTGTATAAATATACAACTGTATTCATCTGTTGATGGACACTTGGGCTGCTTCCATAATTTGGCTATTATAAATAATGCTGCAATAAACATAAGGATGCATATATCCCTTCAAATTAGTGTTTGAATTCTTTGGGTAAATATCCAGTAGTGGAGGGGCACCTGGGTGGCTCAGTTTGTTAAGCATTTGACTTGATTTTGGCTCTAGTCATGATCCCATGGTTTGTGAGACTGAGAAGCTAATTGGGATTCTCTCTGTTCCTCGCTCTCTGCTCCTCTCCCACGTTCACTCTCACTTTCTCTCTCTCACTCTCTCTCAAAATAAATAAATAGATAAATAAATAAATAAATAAACATTTAAAAAATATATCCAGTAGTGGAATTACTGGATCATATGGTAGCTCTATTTTTATTTTTAAAGGAAACATCATACTGTTTTCCACAGTGGCTGCACCAGTTGGCATTCCCACTAACAGTACGAGAGAGTTCCTTTTTCTCCACATCCTTGCCAACACTTGTTTCTTGGATTTTCATTTTAGCCATTCTGACAGGTGTGAGGTGATATCTCATTGTCGATTTGATTTCCATTTCCCTGATGATGACTGATGATGAACAACTTTACTTGTGTCTGTTGGCCATGAGGAGTCTTCTTTGGAGAAGTATCTGTCCATGCCCGTGTTTTCATTTGAATCATTCACTTTTTTGGTATTGAATTGTATAAGTTCTTTACATATTTTGGATACACACATTTTCTCAGATATGTCATTTTCAAAGATCTGCCACCCAACAGGTTGTCTTTAATTTTCTTGATTGTTTCCTTTTTGATGCAGAAGCTTTTTATTTTGATATAGTCCCAATAGTTTTTTTTGTTTTTTTGTTTTTGTTTTTGTTTTTTTTTTTGCTTTTATCTTCCTTGCCTCAGGAGACATATCTATAAAAAATGTTGCTATAACCAATGTCAGAGAAATTACGGTCTATGCTCTCTTATAGGATTTTTATGGCTCCAGGTGTCACATTTAGGTCCTTAATCCATTTTGAATTTATTTTTGTGTATGGTGTAAGGAAATGGTCTAGTTTCATTCTTTTGCATGTAGCTATCTAGTTTTCCTATCATCATTTGTTGAAGAAACTATCTTTTTCCCATTGCATACTCTTGGCTTCTTTGCCAAAGATTAATTGATCAGGTAACATGGGTCTGGGCTCACTATTCTATTGATTTATATGTCTAGTCTTTGTGCTAGTACCATACTGTTTTGATTAGTACAGCTTTGCAGTATATCTTGAAATCAGGGATTGTAATACCTCCAGCTTTGTTCTTCTTTTTCAAGACATCTTTGGTTGTTCAAGATTTCTTGGGAGGCCATATAAATTTTAGGATTGTTTATTCTAGTTCTGTGAGAAATTATGTTGGTGTTTGGATACAGGTTGTATTAAATCTGTAAATTCTTTTGAGTAGCATGGCCATTTTAACAATATTTGTTCTTCCAATCTATGAGCATTTCCATTTGTGGAAATCTTTAATTTCTTTCTTCAGTATTTCATACTTTTCAAAATACAGGTCATTCACCTCCTTGGTTGTTTATTCCCAGGTAATTTATTATATTTGGTACAATTGTAAATGGGGTTGTTTTATTTCTTTCTGCTGCTTTATTATTAGTGTATAGAAATGTAACAGATTTATGAACATTGATTTTATGTTCTGCAACCTTACTGAATTCATTCATCAGTTCTAGTATTTTTTCGGTTTTCAATATATACCATCACATCATCTGCAAATAGTGAAAGTTTTACTTCTTCGTTACCAATTTGGATGCATTCTATTCTTTTCCTTCTTGTTTGATTTTTGTGGCTAGGAGTTCCAGTACTATGTTGAGTGCAAGTGGTGAGACTGAACACTCTTGTCTTGTTCCTGACCTTAGGGGAAAAGGTTTCAGTTCTTCACCATTGAGTACGATGCTAGCTGTGGGTTTTTATATATGACCTTTATTATTATAAATATGTTCCCTCCAAACTTACTTTGTTGAGGATTTTTATCACAAATGGATGTTGTACTTTGTCAAAAGCTTTTTCTGTATCTATTAAAGTGAGTATGTGGTTTTTATCCTTTCTCTTATTGATATGATGTATCATGTTGATTGATTTCTGAATATTGAACCACCCTTGCATCCCAGGAATAAATCCCATTAATCGTGATGCGTGAGTTTTTTATTATATTGCTGGATTCTGTTTGCTAATGTTTTGTTGTGGATTTTTGCAACTATATTCATCAGAGATGTTGGCCTGTGGTTTTGTTTGTTTGTTTGTTTCTGTAGTGTCTTCATCTAGTATTTTTTATCAGAGTAATTTGGAAGTTTTCCTTTCTCTACTATTTTTTTAATGTTTTTAGAAGAATAGGTATAACTCTTTTTTAAAAAAAAAATTAACGTTTATTTATTTTTGAGACAGAGAGAGACAGAGCATGAACAGGGGAGGGTCAGAGAGAGGGGGACACAGAATCTGAAACAGGCTCCAGGCTCCGAGCTGTCAGCACAGAGCCCGACGCGGGGCTCAAACCCACGGACCGCGAGATCATGACCTGAGCTGAAGTCGGCTGCTTAACTTACTGAGCCACCCAGGTGTCCCGGTATAACTCTTTTTTAAATGTTTGGTAGAATTCACCTGAGGATCTCTGGTCCTGGATTTTTGTGTGTTGGGAGTTTTTGATTACTGAGTTAATTTCATTGCTGGTAATCAGTCTGTTCAAATTTTCTATTTCTTCCTGAATCAGTTTTGGGAGGTTCTGTGTTTCTAGGAATTTATCCACTTATTCTAGGTTGTCCAGACTGTTGGCATATAATTTGTCACAATATTCTTTTATAATCCTTTATATTTCTGTGGTGTCAGTTATTACTTCTTGTTTTCATTTCTGATTTTGTTTGAGTCCTCTCTCTCCCTCCCTCTCTCTCTCCCTCTCTTTCTCTCTCTCTTTTTATAATCAGTCTGGTTAAAAGTTTATCAATTTTGTGGATCTTTTCAAAGAGTCAGCTCCTGTTTTATTGACCTGTTCTACTGTGGTTTGTTGTTGTTGCTGCTGCTGCTGCTTTGTCTTGTTTTTAGTTTCTATTTTGTTTATTTTTGCCCTATTTTTTATTATGTCCTTTATTCTATTGGTTTTGGGTTTTGTTCTTTTTTTTTTTCACTCCTTTAGGTGTAATGTTAGGTTGTTTATTTGAGACTTTTCTTGCATTTAAGGTAGGCCTGTATTGCTATAAACTTCTTAGAACAGCTTTTTCTGCATCCCAAAGATTTAGGATTGTATGTTTTTATTTTATTTTTCCTTTTCTAAAGTATATTTATTTTTTTAAGGGTGGGGAGGGGCAGAGAGAGAGACAGCACAGAGCCCAATGCAGGGCTCAATCTCACAACTGTGAGATCATGACCTGAGCTGAAATCAAAGGCTTAACCAACTGAGCCACCCAGACACTCCTGTGTTTTCATTTTTATTTGTCTTCATGTACCTTCTTATTTACTCTTTGAGTTCTTAGTTGATACATTAATTGTTTTGTAGCATGTCATTTAACCTCCACATATTAGTGTTCTTTCCAGGTTTTTTCTTGTGATTTCTAGTTTCTTAGTGTTGTGGTCAGAAAAGATATATGACATGACTTCAACCTTTTTGAATTTGTTGAGACTTGTTTTGCAGTCTAAAATGTCATCCATTCTGGAGAATGTTCCATATGCACTTGAAAAGAATGTGTATTCTAATAATAATAATAATAATAATAATAATAATAATAATAATGTGTATTCTATTCTATTGTTTTTGGATGGAATTTTCTGAATATATCTGTTAGATCCATCTGGTCCAATGTGTCATTCAAAGCCTCTGTTTCCTTTTGATTTTCTGAGAAGTTTAAATGATCTATCCATTGGGGGCACCTGGGTGGCTCAGTCGGTTAAGCGTCCGACTTCAGCTCAGGTCACGATCTTGCGGTCCGTGAGTTCGAGCCCCGCGTCAGGCTCTGGGCTGATGGCTCAGAGCCTGGAGCCTGCTTCCAATTCTGTGTCTCCCTCTCTCTCTCTCTGTCCCTCCCCCATTCATACTCTGTCTCTCTTTGTCTCAAAAATAAATAAACGTTAAAAAAATTTAAAAAAAATAAAATAAAATAAAATAAAATAAAATAAAATAAAATAAAATAAAATAAAATAAATGATCTATCCATTGATATAAGTCAGGTGTTAAAGCTTCCTGCTATTTTTGTATTACTATTAATTAGTTCCTGAATGTCTGTTATTAGCTATTTTATTTATTTGGGTGCTTTCAATTCAGGTGCATAAATATTTACAATTGTTATATTTTCTCATTAGATTGTACCCTTTATGATTATAGAGTGTCTGTCTCTGTCTCTTGTTGTAGTCTGTTTTAAAGTCTATTGCATGTGATATAAGTGTCCCTACCCTAGCTTTCTTTTCATTACTGTTTGCATGATAAATGCTTTTCCATCCCTTCACTTTCAATCTGCATGTGTCTTTAGGTCTAAAATTTGATTCTTGTAGGCAGCATATATATCGGTCTTGTTTTCTTTTTATCCATTCCATCATGCTATGTCTTTTGATTGGAGCATTTTGTTCATTTATATTCAATGTAAATATTCATGGATATGTATTCATTGTCATTTTGTTATCTGTTTTATGTTAGTTTTTGTAGTTTTCTCTGTTCTTTTCTTCCTTTACTGTCTTCTCTCATGATAAGTTGGCTTTCTTTAATGATATACTTGGATTCCTTTCTGTTTATTCTTTGCAGATCTATTACTGCTTTATGATTTGTGGTTACCATTCGGTTTGTATATAACATCTTCTGTATATAGCAGTCTATATGAAGTTGATGGTTGCAGAAGTTTGAATCCATTGTTTACTCCTCTTTACTACACACCTTTTAGGCATACAGTCTCATACTTTACCTCCTTTTATTTTGTAGGTTCCTTCACTGATGTTTACAGATATTCTTATTTTTATTGCTTTTGTACTTCCTACTTTCCTTACTCTTGCTTATAGTCTTTCCTTTCCACTCAAGGAGTCCCCTTTAACAGTTCTTGTAGGGCTGGTTTATGCTCATGAATTTCTTTAACTTTTGTTTTTCTGGGAAACTCTTTATCTCTCCTATTCTGAATAATAGCCTTGCTGGATAGAGTATTCCTGTTTGTTTGTGTGTGTGTTTTTTTGGGTTTTTTTTTTCAGCACTTTGAATATATCATGCCACCCCCTTCTGGCCTTCAAAGTTTCTTCTAAAAAAATCAACTGAAAGCCTTATAGGGGTTCCCTTGTATATAACCGTTTTCTTTACTCTTGCCTATTTTAAAATTCTCTTTATCCGTACTTTTTGCCATTTTAATTATTATGTGTCTTGGTGTGGACCTCCTTGGGTTAATATTGTTGGGGGCTCTCTGTGCCTCCTAGATCTAGATTTCTGTTTCCTTCCATCACTTTGGGAAGTTTTCTGCTATTATTTCTTCAAATAAATTTTCTGTCCCCTTTTCTTGCTCTTTTCCTTCTGGAATCTTTATAATATGAATGTTACTATGCTTGATGGTGTTGCTGAGTTCTCTAAATTTATTTTCATTTATTATTATTATTTTTCTTTCTCTCCTGTTCAGCTTGATTGCTTTCCATTACTCTGTCTTCCAGATTGCTGATCCATTTTTCTCCTTCCTGTAGTTGGATATTTATTCCATCTAGTGTATTTTTTATTTCTAGTGTATATTTATATCTAATGTATGTTTTATTAGTTATTGAGTTATTCATCTGTAATTCTTTTCTATGTTTTCTATCTCTTTGTGAAGGGTCTCACTTTGTGAGGTCCTCCACTCTTTTCTTAAGTCCAGTGAGTACCTTTATGACTATTACTTTAAATTTTCTATCAGGTGTATTACTTACCTCTGTTTCACTTAGGTCTCTTGCTATGATTTTGCCCTATTCTTTCATTTGGGACATATTCCTCCATCTCCTCACTTTGTCTCTCTCTGTCTGTTTCTGTATAGTATAAAAGTCACCTACATCTCCTACTCTTCACAGTAGTGGCCTTATAAAGAAAAGGTCCTATAGTTCCTTAGAGTGTAATGTCTCCTGTTCACCAGAACTGAGGGCTTCAGGGGTGTCACTTATCATGTTGCATGTGTCCCGCTATTGTGCCTGAGACACTCTATCCTTCAGGTCAGTCGTCTATACAGGCTGTCTTTGCCTGTGGTGGTTCTTGTTGGTCCTTGCTGTTAGTGGGGTTTGGTCCTTGTTGTTAGTGATTCAGTCTGGGGCTGCCATGGGCTTGAGTTGAGTCAGATCAGCCATTTGCAAGAGATGTACTATTACCATAGGGCAGGGGGCCTTCCCTGTGTCATCTTGAGAAGGTTTCATTGGTGAACAGTGCCTGAAGCCACACCAGGTATCTGCCCCTAGCACACTCCTGGGGTATGGTGGTATTTTCATAATGTATTCTGGGTAATAAAACACCCTTCAGAATTTTCACATAAATATAGACTTATTTTACATAAACTTGTTCCTTTTATTGAGTGTAAATATAAACCAAAATACTAGGACCCTGTGAGCTAATAGCTGACATATTCCTTTGAAATCTTACAACTTATGTAGTGAAGATGAAGAATCCGAGATTCAAAGAATTTTCTATCTTGTACATAATCTCAAAGCTTAAACTGAAATCACATTGTCTCTAATGTAAAGTTCCTCACCTTTTCACTATGCAGTCCTAATTTTTGTGTTTCATGAATTCTACATAGTTGGTTCAGTGACAGCATGCACTAATATTAAACATTGCATGATTTCCTTAACTAAGGTCCAGCCATCCTACCTTTGCTTGATGCTTTCTTTTGATTCATGTTGAAGGATTCATTGACCTTTCTTTTTGTCAACTGTCTTTTGCTCCTAAAGCCACCTGACAAATTCTTAAAAATTGAGATACTGTATTTTTCAATACTAAAATTTCCATTTTTTAAAATAAATGTGGTGTGTTTTTTTGCTGAGAATTTCTTTTTTTTTTTTTTTCATAAGTGATTGGTTACCTTTGCCTCATAAAGCATGGTTACAAGAGCTGCTTTAAAGTCATTGTCTGGTAATTCCAACAACTGGATCATTTCAGGCTTACATTTATTTATTGTCTTTTCCCTAGAGAATTGGTTATTTTTTTTCCCCTAGTTGTCAGTAATACTGAATAATTTTGGAGTGTAATGTGAACATTTAAAATATGTTTTTAGCCTCTGGGTCCTGTTAAATTATGTGGAGATTATTAATTTGTTTGTTTTTTGTAGCAAGAAATCACCTGGTTAAATCCAGGCTGTAAAGCTGTTTTGCTTTCTATGGAAAGTGATTTGAATATCTGTTTAGTTTTCAAAGCTCTTGCTGTGTTGTTTATGAGTGCTTATCACAGGAGCCACTCAGGAGTTGGCTTAAAACTTGAATGGCACTATATATATTCCTTTTGTTCTCAAAGTCTTTGCTGTGCTACTTAGGGTGTGTTCTGCCCAAGCACAGCCCAGGGGGTGGGTAACCTTGGGACTTGTGTTAGTTTATACACCAAATTAGGAATCCCCTTCTCCAGCTCTCTGTTCTTGTGTATTTATTCCTCACTCTCTGATTACAGAGTCCTCTTTTGGTGATTCATCTGGCCAAAATACAGAGTTCTTTCAGAGATTTAGCCTTCTGGACTCTTGCATAGATCTGGACAACTGGAAGCCAAAGAGTGAGACAAGTGAAAGGAAAATATGGATTCCCTCCCCCATACTGCTAGCCCAACAGAAGACCTTTTTCCTAGTTCTTTGACCTAAAGGTAGGAGTTTCCTCTTGGATCTTACACACCTGCACCTGTTGGACTAAATAAGTACAACTATATCCCTGAGGCTGGTTTGGGGTCAGTGCTGAAAGAAGAAAAAGAAAAAAGCTCACCAAAACCATTATTTTTCCTGGCCCTCCAGTCAGGTTTTGCTGATCACAATTTCTACAAAATTTGTGGTTTGGCTTGTTCTCAGTGCAAAAGTAGGGAGATAAATGAAAAACAAAAACAAAAACAAAACAAAACAAACAAACAAAAAAAAAACAGGCAACCCATCACCACTGTTATTCAAGTTTTGATTTATCTCTTCTGAGTGCTGTTATTTCTTTCTCAGAATCCTGATTTGATTTGAATTACTCACTTTGGTATTTTATCCAGAGTGTTTAGTTTTAATCAGTAGGAAAGTTTTTCCATTCTGGTAAGAACCAGAAATCTGTCCAAGGATTTTAATGGAAAAACATGCTAAAGACCTGAAGTTTGTACCAGAAAGCATAGTAATAATGGGTCTATGACCAAGAAAAGTTTATGGGCAAATATGTATAATAAACTACCAGGGCTCCTGGAAAGAGAGTGAGATCTTATGTTATATGGACCACTGCATGAATTCCAATTTGGATCTTTTCCATACTCTCTCAAGGCCGTTATCTTACCTGTGCAATATGATAGTGAACTCTACCTCAGAGTGTTTTAGTGAGTAATGAATGAAAGAATGTTTGAATGTATATATAGCACTTAATAGAAACATCTAATGCAGGGCAGGTACTTAAGCATTGTAAGTACATTACTATATTATTGTATGCATCAGAGCTCTCCAGAGAAACAGAGAAACAGAACCAATAGTAAAAGACTGAGACAGATAGATAGATAGACAGACACATAGATAGATTTAGCATAACAAATTGGCTCATATGATTATGGAGAGAAAAGTCCCATTATCTGCCATTTGCAAGTTGGAGGCCCACTAGTGTAGTCCAGTCTTAGTTCAAAGGCCTAGGAACAAGGGATGCCAATGGTATAAATAATAGTTCCAGCGCAAGAGAAGACTGATGCCCCAACTCATTCAGTTAAGCAAAAGGAATGAATTCCCGACCACCACCACACCCTTTTTTTTTGCCATGTTATATTCAGCTCATCAACAGTTAAGATACACCCACCTACATTGGGGAGGGTAATCTGATTTCCTGAGTCCAACAATTCAAATCCTAATCTCATTCAGAAGCACCCTTACCGACACACCCCAACAAAGTGTTTAAATATTTGGGCACCCTGTAACCCACTCAAATTGACACATAAAATTATCACAAATATTATAAAAAATTATATTTGACAAGAAAAAACATATCTTAGTGTGCTCACCAAGATATACAAAGTTCAAAATGAATAGCTATAGAAATATCTACCTTAATTTTCTTTTTTTTTAATTTACTTATTTATTTTTTAATTTACATCAAATTTAACATATAGTATAATAATGATTTCAGGAGTAGATTCCAGTGATTCATCCCCCATGTATGACACCCAGTGCTCATTCCAACAAGTGTCTCCCTTAATGCCCCTTACCCATTTAGCCTATCCCCCCTCCCACAACTCCTCCAGCAACCCTCAGTTTGTTATCTGTATTTAAGAGTCTCTTATGTTTTGTCTCCCTCCCTGTTTTTATATTATTTTTACTTCCCTTCCCTTGGGTTCATCTGTTTGTATCTTAAAATCCTCATATGAGTGAAGTCATATATTTGTCTTTCTCTGGCTAATTTTGCTTAGCATAATATCCTCTAGTTCCATCCACATAGTTGCAAATGGCAAGATTTATTCTTTTGATTGCCAAGTAACACTCCATCGTGTATATGTGTATATATGTATGTATGTATATATATGTATATGTATATGTGTGTGTGTGTGTGTGTGTGTGTGTGTGTGTGTATCTCACATCTTCTTTATCCATTCATCAGTCAATGGACATTTGAGCTCTTTGCATACTTTGGCTATTGTCGATAATGCTGCTATAAACATTAGGGTGCATGTCCCCCTTCAAAACAGCACACTTGTATCCCTTGGATACAGGTAGTGCAATTGCTGGGTCACAGAGTAGTTCTATTTTTAATTTTTTGAGAAACCTCCCTATTGTTTTCCAGAGTGACTGCAACAGTTTGCATTTATACCAGCAGTGCAAAAGAGATCCTCTTTCTCCGCATTCTCACCAACATCTGTTGTTGCCTGAGTTGTTAATGTTAGCCATTCTGACAGGTGTGAGGTGGTATTTCATTGTGGTTTTAATCTGTATTGCTCTGATGATGAGTGATGTTGAGCATTTTTTCTTGTGTCTGTTAGCCATTTGGATGCTGTCTTTGAAAAAAGTGTCTATTCATGTCTTTGGCTCATTTCTTCACTGGATTATTTGTTTTTTGGGTGTTGAGTTTGATGAGTTCTTTATAGATTTTGGATACTAACCCTTTATCTGATCTGTCATTTGTAAATATCATCTCCCATTCTGTTGGTTGCCTTTTAGTTTGTTAATTTTTTCCTTCATTGTGCAGCTTTTTAGCTTGATGAAGTCCCAAGAGTTGATTTTTGCTTTTGTTTCCCTTGCCTCCAGAGACATGCTGAGTAAGAAGTTGCTGCAGCCGAGGTCAAAGAGGTTTTTGCTTGCTTTCTCCTCGAGGAATTTGATGGCTTCCTGTCTTATCTTTAGGGCTTTCATCCATTTTGAGCTTATTTTTGTGTATGGTGTAAGAAAGTGGTCCTGGTTGATTTTTCTGCATGTCCAGTTTTCCCATCACCACTTGCTGAAGAGACTGTCTTTATTCCATTGGCTATTCTTTCCTATTTGTCAAAGATTAGTTGGCCATATATTTGTGGGTATATTTCTGGGTTCTCTATTCTGTTCCATTGATCTGAGTGTCGATTTTGGACCAGTACCAGTACCTCCAGCTTTTGTTTTCTTTTTCAGGATTGCTTTATTATTCAAGGTCTTTTCTGGTTCCATACAAATTATAGGATTGTTTGTTCTAGCTCAGTGAAGAATGCTGGTGTTATTTTGATAGGGATTGCATTGATTATATAGATTGCTTTTGGTAGTATCGACATTTTAACAATATTTGTTCTCCCAATCCATGACCATGGAATGTTTTTTTTTCCATTTTTTTTTGTGTGTGTGTCTTCAATTTCTTTCATAAGCTGTCTATAGTTTTCAGTGTATAGATTTTTCACCTCTTTGGTTAGGTTTATTCCTAGGTATTTTATGGTTTTGGGTACAATTGTAAATGGGATTGATTCCTTGATTTCTCTTTCTGTTTCTTTATTATCGGTGTATAGAAATGCAACCAATATCTGTTCATTGATTTTATATCCTGCAACTTTGCTGAATTCATGGATCAGTTCTACCAGTTTTTTGGTGGAATCCTTTGGGTTTTCCACGTAGATTATCATGTCATCTGCAAAGAGTAAAAGTTTGATTTCCTCCTTCCCAATGTAGATGCCTTTTATTCCTTCGTATTGTCTGATTGCTAAGGCTAGGACTTCCAATACTATGTTGAATAACAGTGGTGAGAGTGGACATCCTTGTTGTGTTTCTGACCTTAGGGGGAAAGCTCTCAGTTTTTCCCCATTGAGGATAATATTAGCGGTGGGTCTTTCATATATGGCTTTTAAGATCCTGATTTATGATCCTTCTATCCCTGCTTACTTGAGGACTTTTATCAAGTAAAGATGCTGTATTTTGTTAAATGCTTTCTCTGCATCTATTTAGAGGATCATGTGGTTCTTGTCCTTTCTTTTATTGATGTAGTGTATCACATTTGTTGTTTTGTGGATATTGAATTAGCCCTGCATCCCAGGTATAAATACCACTTGGTTGTGGTGAATCATTCTTTCAATGTATCGTTGGATCTGTTTGGCTTGTTGAGGATTTTTGCATCCATTTTCCTACTTTAATTTTCAAATAGTGTGATTTGACATAGTTTAGTATAGGTGATACATATGGTTATGGCAACATACTAATCTCTTTAAATGAATTTTCCTGTTTATTTCTCCACAAGAATACTGCATGCCTAAGAACCATTACTATCTTCATTTTACAGGTGCAAAGAATCTTCAATGGATAAAGATTCTTGGGGTAACCAAGGTCAACTTAGTAATTAGAAAGATGACTTTCTGGCCTAAGAGCATAAAATGGTGCCATTATATCTTTTGCCTTTTTGTGTTTTACCATAATTGATGTTTAAATGACCACGTACAATATTGTTGGTCAGTTTTAGTTGCTTCTTGAGGAAATTTCCAGAATTAGATGTAGAGCATTGCCAACAATATATAAAAGTATGTTTTAGGTTCCCAGATAGGAGAATATATGATTTTACGAGTACCCTCAATCTTTATTTTTTTTTTTTTTTTTTTTAAATTTTTTTTTCAACGTTTATTTATTTTTTGGGACAGAGAGAGACAGAGCATGAATGGGGGAGGGGCAGAGAGAGAGAGAGACACAGAATCGGAAACAGGCTCCAGGCTCTGAGCCATCAGCCCAGAGCCTGACGCGGGGCTCGAACTCACGGACCGCAAGATCGTGACCTGGCTGAAGTCGGACGCTTAACCGACTGCGCCACCCAGGCGCCCCTACGAGTACCCTCAATCTTTAGCTAGATGTTGCAAAATTATTGTAAACTAACTTTTTATATTTAATTCAATTATTTCAATGAAAGTCAAAATGTGAGATTAGTGTTAACAGAATGGACTATACAGTGAGTGGCTTTTAATAGACAATTTAAAAACAAATAATAATGCCAGTTTCAGTTTTCCTACTTTTCCACTGTACCAAATACATGGATGTGAACATGCCAAGGAAAGATATCTTGTATTCCCATGCTAAATAATAATTTGTCTTAAAAGTTATACCCCCTAGAAAAGGGATATATAATAATGAGTCAAACATAAAATATATCAATTATGAGAATATCAAATCTGACAAAAAGGGACCATTAAGTTATTATTAATTTTAGTCAAACAAAACCATTATATATCAAAAAATTATTATTTATTCTCAATGATTATGACTCCCTATAATGCAGTAAAGTCAGATCAAGTGACAGATACTAATGTATTACCTACACCCAGATAAGAAGTTTTCATATTTTGGAAAGAGAGTTTATTTTGAAGTATATGATTATCTAGTACTTTTCACTAGGCAAGAAATTAAGATGACAGAGCACATACTGCAAACACATACTGCAGACCTGTTGCTTGAAGTCCCACACACAGTACTTGTGTATCTCCATTAGTCAGAAACTGTCCGTTGTTACCAAGGAAGGCCAATGTCTCTGTTACTGCTGTAAGTGGGTGCTGGAGATTAATCTGCTATTTTTCATAGGTTGTATTTGAAAGAGTACTGAAAGTCAACTTAAAAAACCTGTCCAGTTGCTCAATTGTCTGATCCTAGCCATCTTGTTTAGCCCTCACCGGTCTTTTTCCTCATCTATAAAGTGGGAAAAGGAGAAGAAAGAGAGGATGGCAGAATCTCTAAGAAGATGGTTTCTAAGGTCTCTTCTAAAAATAAAATTTATGGGGGGGGTGCTTGGGTGCCTCAATCCGTTGGACGCTGACTTCTTCTCAGGTCATGATCTCACAGCTCATGACTTCAAAGCCCCAATCTGGCTCTGTACTGATAGCTCAGAGCTTGGAGATTGCTTCGGATTCTGTGTCTCCCTCTCTCTGTCCCTCCCCTGCTCACATTCTCTCTCTCTTTCTCTCTCAGAAATAAATAAACATTAAAAATAAAATGTATGTTTTTATAAATTTCTTCTAGTGATATCCATTGTATAAATCACATGCTAACTTCTCAGGAACTTTTCAGATTTTGAAAAGAATGAATAGGCACTGTAATTTTAGATGACATTGCAGAGAATCATTGTTTTAAGGAGTTGTATTGCCATTTTTAAAAACTAAATAAAATCAATAAAAATAATATTCTGTATAAAACCCTTGAGAACAGAGACACTAACATATGTATTTGTTTCTTTCAGTGTTCAGCAGTGACCTATGCATAATCAATATTAAAAATTTAGATTATGAGAGTATTATTATTCTGGTCACTAAAGAATTAACCAATTTTTACATTGTGCTGCAGATATATTTTGCTCCTTCTAATTCTCATTATAAAACATTAAAATGTAAAATTAAAGAGCTTTAATCATAATTCTTATGGTCTACACTTTTAGTCAAGATGCTCATGGTATTTTAAAGAATATGTGTATACTATGATTAACCTTCAAAAGTGCTACAGATAAAGGAATATAGGTCCATTATATAAAGGTATATCTGGGTTTCTTAGGAGTGGCCAGACCTACACATAATAAAGTAGGCTGTAGCCAGAAACTCTTTGGTCCATAATTCAATTTATGAAGAGAAAATACTACTATCTGAAGAAAACTGACATTAGCAATATAATGAAAAGAAAAATTATCATAAAAAATAAGTGACAAAGAAAGAGTCAAGTATTATTGGCAAAAATGGATCACAAAGAAGAAGGAAAGTAAACCAAAACATAGGTCACAAAAATAAATATTTCACGGTGCCTGCATGGCTCAGTTGGTTTAAACATCCAACTCTTGATGTTAGTTCAGGTCATGATCATGAGTTTGAGCCCTGCCTCAGGCTCAATAGCATGGAGCATGCTTGGGATTCTCTCTCTCTCTCTCTCTCTCTTTCTCTCTCTCTCTCTCAAAGTAAATAAATAAACATTAATATATATATATATATATATATATATATATATATATATATATATATTTCAAGGATACTGTCTCTTCTAGTTACCTAGAGGTCTCCTCTAATATTACCCATTAGGTTCAATATGTGGTTGATAGAAGAGATTATTCAATCTTATTTGAAATAAGAGAAGACTCGTGTTAATTTAAGAGTTTGGCACTGAGATGATACAGGTTTATTCCAAATGCTTTTGGAATAATTATTCATTCAGAGATAGTAACCCTAACTATGCTTTAACTTGCATTTTCTTCTCCCTAGGTTTCTTTCTTTTCATCAGTTAACGAGTAGGTTGGCAATATTAAAAAAAAGTCAAAAGAAATAGAAAACAGCATGAGCTAGTCCAAGGTTGACTGGATCATCTACTTTGCCTAAAATTGTTAACACTGAATCAGCAGAGCCCGCAGTCCCACCAGTGATTCATCCATCAGATGTGGAGCCTCTGTTAACTGACTCCCAACCCACCAGGAATGCTCTACTCACACACTGATGCAGAGAGCAGTGATGCTACATAAACAGAAAAAAAAAAAGTTTACCTGAAATCTGCACAAATTGAACTTTTCCACCCACTTTGGAGTTCCAATTTCCTTTACACACAAATTTGTAGCTATTAAGAGATATTTTAATTTTTACTTTTCAAAGAAAATAAGTAAAGAAGGTCAACATTTTCAGAAATTCAATTATTTTTATATAAAGAAATCCAAATGATATCATAAAAGGAAAGTAATGCTATTAAACAAAGGAGATGAATGGGTGCTGGTTTTTAATCTAAATTTCTATCGATGCATTAATAATGAATGTGACAGACATTGTGTGAGGAACACAGAAGTTAAAAATAATTTCTGTCTTTGAGGTGTTCATAAATTTGAGGAAGATGTGGAGAAGAAAGCATGCATGATATGCGTGGCATGATGGTATAAATGCCACGATAGAAGGATGTATGTATAACATATGATGAGAGAACAAAGAAGAGAAATTTAATCCAGAGGAAAGTGATCAGGAGACACTTCACATAACAGTTAGTTTCTGGGCTGAATTTGGAAGCAGGGGAGGAGTTGAACAGACAAAAAAAAAATGGCACCAAGATTATTCCAGGAAGAGCAAACAAGTTGAGCAAAGCATGGCATTGTGAGTATATAGGGTGGATTGAGAGAACTTCAGTTAATTCAGTAATCTTCAAGTATAATGTGTGAAGGGAACATAGTGACCACTGAGGTTAAAGACTTAATCAGGACACTGGTCAGGCCAAGTTAACGATGAAAATGGTGACATATGAGAAAATTTTATAGAGGGGAGACAGCTAACACAGTAGGAATTGAGGGAATATGTTCTCGCATTTATTCAACTAACATACTGTGTACAAGTAGTTTTCTATGTGCAGGGTATAAGCATCAAGAAGAGTCAAAAATTCATGCCCACCTTCAATTTATACTGTAATGTGTTCTTGTGTGTATTACACTGGGGTTACTCCATTATTTTGTAGGTAGTCCTAAGGATCCGTCTTAAGTATGACTGGAAATTCTTTGAAGGGAGCTATAATTTTTTCAGCTTCCTGAACTTTGGAATTAGATAGCTGGATGTTGGGCTAAATTTGGTTTAGTTTAGGGGTTGAGGTGACTAGCTGTATAGAGATAGGAAAGAAAAATGAAGTTGAAAGTCAATGGTCCATTAAGGGAACCAGAAAATTGGATGATGATGATGATGATGATGATGATGATGATAAGAACTGCGTTGAGAATAAGAAACTGAGACGATGATATGGATTGAATGCTGTAGTTTAAAATTTATATTTTAAAGCTTAATAAAGTTGGCCTTTCAAATAATAATGGAACATCCCTGTCCCATGTATTGGGACACATAATTCATACTACAAATATGAAATGGTACCAAAGCCCAAACAAAAAAATGTATGTTTTATATGAGTATATAATACATACACTATAATAAAGATCAATTATGCATATTCCATTTAAAATTCTAAATAAACTACTATAAGATTGATTTCAATACCACATTATAATAATATCTCATTATTGTCAAGTAGGTTTATAAAAATAATTCTGGTATTTTCAGTATGAGAAAACCTCTAATTTCAACATTCAAAGTTCCTAACCTGATAAATATAGTCCTCTTAAATCAATACTGAACATTATATTTATGGATAAAAACTAGAAGATTCGACATTAAAATTTGGAGGTTAAGAAACTAAGAAAGCCCACTATTTCTTTAACACTTTGAACATCAGAATTTCTGGGCAACATAATAAGATGCTAAGAAAAAAGAAAAAAAAGAAAGGAGAGAAAGAAATGTAATAATTATCATTATTGTCAACTAATCTCATCATCCACGAAGAAAAACTCAAAAGTTTAAAACAATAGAAGATTTAAGCAACCTTGATGGATCTGTGTCCTATGCTTAAATTCTTTGACACAAATTTGTCATCTAGTAATCCATTTTAAAGAATTAATCATGGATGTGATCAAGTATAAGAGACAAGTATGTTTTTACAGCACTATCAAAAGAAAAATAGAAAATAATATACACACTAATTAATAGGAGAGATTTGGTATCAAAATATTTTTGAAGTCAGGCAATAACATGAAGGAATAATATAGAGATGCTGAGTAAAAAAAAAAAAAAAAAAAAAAAAAAAATATATATATATATATATATATATATATATATATATATATATATATATCAATGTAGAAAAGTATATATATGTTGTGGTCCCTATTTGGGATTTTATATGAATATACAAGGGGTACAATGTTGGGAATAACAATTATGCCAAAATGTAAATAGTTAAGTTTTGAGATATAAGATTATAAGTAATTTCTCTAATTTCTGAAATGTCTATAAAGTAGGAAAACAACAATAAAATACAATGAAGTAATTTGTTCGTGCCAAAGAGATAGGCCAAATCAAAGATATTTCATTGTCATGTTCCTGCTCTTAACTGCTGTGCTAGGTTGATAGTGTGCTGTCCTTACTAATTTTCCCTGTCTTAACACACTACCTGACACACAGCATGCATCCAATAAATTTTTATTAAGCATTGAGCTATCAAAGAAAGAAGCACTTCCACTCATATCTCCCCTCCCAATTTCTACCCAAATTAGTCAAAACTTCTTTTCAGTAGTAGCTCAGGGTAGTAGGAATTCTCGTCCACCTAACTAAAGACTGTACATAACATTATCAAATCACACAATATTATACCCACACATAGTTGGATTTAAATGAGATAAACATTCAGATGGAGACTTCAGTGAAATTGCATAGCTCACTCTTTCATTCAATGTGTTTAAATGCATGTGAAGCATTGAGAAGTATGGCAGATACTGAGGCAGATATGTGTAGGAATCATGCTTTTGAGCATTTCAAAGTCAAACAGGGGAGATGGAGACAAGTCAAAAACTCAGTGACACATGACAGTGTCTACAAGGAAGTAAAACCAAGGCACTATGAAAGCACAGGAAAAACAGCATGTGAGCTTCAATTTGGCTAAAAGGGGAAAATGCACTATTATGCCTAGGGGGAGGTCAGGAAATGTTTATCAAATGGGTTTTCTCTGAGAAAAGGAGAATGGAAAGAAAAAGTTTACATCATAAACATAAAGAGAAGTGTGTCCTGTTTCTGCAATGACCTTTACTCCTGGGGGAGCATAGCACTACAATAAGCAGGATCCTTCGTGAGACTCAGTGTTTTGGAGACATGCTGTAATATTAACCTGAAATAACAACATTTTAGCTCATATTCAGATATGCCATCAACTTGTTTCACTTTATATCAAGCAATGGTATATTTTAGAAATTTTATTATTTACAGGTTCAACAATATGCACTATAGAAAAAAAAAATAGGCACTATAGGGGCACCTGGGTGGCCCAGTGGGTTAAGTGTCCAACTTTGGCTCAGGTTATGGTTCATGAGTTTGAGCCTCACTTCGGGCTCTGTGCTGACAGGTCCGAGCTTGGAGCCTGTTTCAGATTCTGTGTCTCCCTCTCTCTCCCCCTCCTCCCGCTTGCACTCTGTGTGTCTCTCTCTCAAAAATAAGTAAACATTAAACAAGAAAATAAAAAAGAAAATAGGCACTATAGAAAATAAAACCATACTCTAAGACACATAGAATAAGAAAAAAAATAAGAACCTTTTATAAAATGTTTTTTTTAAGGAATCAGATTTGATTAGAAACTTTGATATATCCAATAAATTTGCTCTTCGACTTTTTCAGCCTTTTCTGTCATCAAATCACTCTATTTTATTTAATTTTTTTAAATTTTTTTTAACATTTATTTATTTTTGAGACAGAGACAGACCATGAAAAGGGGAGGGGCAGAGAGAGAGGGAGACACAGAATCTGAAACGGGCTCCAGGCTCTGAGCTGTCAGCACAGAGCCCGACGTGGGGCTCGGACTCACGGACAGTGAGATCATGACCTGAGCCGAAGTCGGACGCTTAACCGACAGAGCCACCCAGGCATCCAAATCACTCTATTTTAAAATATATTGTGCTCTCGGCTAAGAATGAAAAGTAACTCTAATACTGCCCCCTCCCAAAAGGAATCTAATTCTGCCTTGTGAAAAAGCACATCTGTGCAACTTCTGCATGCTTAGAAAAAATAGAAACTGTAGTGTATCTTCCTTTGGATTCACATAACTCACTAAATGCATTGATGGCATTCGTTATAAGGTACCCTGATAGTTTTAAATTACATGAAAAAAATTCATTTAACAAGTTAGAAACTTTACAAGAAAAGGTTCACAATGAAATTTAAATATCAATGGGAGACAACGGCAAACCCAGGCCAGGCTGTGCAGGTGTTTATTGGGGCCTTCACCTTGGTGACCTCCACATCTCTGTGATAACTGCCCCCAGCAGGGGCCCAGTTTCTGATGTGAGCCTTTTAATAAAACTCTTAATGTTCTAAACTGAAGGATGGTGCAAAAACCATTCTAAAATAATTGCTTAAAAAATCTGAAATTTAATTCTTGTTTTCTTAAAGCCTCCATTTAAAGCCTGACTTTAGATAAGGAATGTCTGAAGTGATGAGATCTTTTGTATTAGCAAGAGAACTGATTCTTTCTCTCCAAGGGTGTACTTCATGGGCTGCATACAAGAATTTGCAGTGATTCTATTTGGCTCCCATTGAAATACAGCTGTTTTTGTGCTGCTATAGCAAAAATACCATGGACTGGGTGGCTTAAATAACAAACATTTATTTATCACAGTTCTAGATGCCAAGAAGTTTAAGATCAAGGCACTGGCAGATTTGATGTCTGTTAAGAATACTTTTACTGGTTCATAGATGACAGTCTTCACTCTGTCCTCACATGGTGAAGAGAGAGAGCTCTATACTCTATATACCTTTATAAAGCAGCTTCCAGGGATGCCTGGGTGACTCAGTTGAGCCTCTGATTCTTGATTTCGGTTCAGGTCATGATCTCATGGTTTGTGGGTTCAAGCCCTATGTCAGCCTCTTTGCTGACAGTGCAGAGCCTGCTTGGGATTCCTGTCTCCCTTTTTCTCTCTCTGAGCCTCCACCACCCACATTATACCTCTCTTTCTTGAAATAAACATAAATAAACAAACAAACAAAGGCATCAGTCTCAGCATGGGGGCTCCACCTCCAACATCTCATCAAACCCAATTACCTCCAAAGGATCCACCTACAAATATCATTACATTAGGATTAGGCTTCAAAATATGTATCTGGGAGAACACAAACATTCAAATGAAAAAAAAATATATATATATGCAACATATATGCAACATGTATATGTGTATGTGCAACATATATGCAACATATATATGCAACACTTCACTCCATCCCTTCCATTCAAAGGAATTATCAACACTTGCTCAGTTTATTTGATCACTTATCAAATAGCTTCAAAAAAAAGACTGATGTTATAAATGCAACTATAGCAGTTTATAAAGATATTAGAGCCATAAATATTTGGACTTCCGTGTTTTGAAGTATATTTCATCTCTATTTGGAGACTGCTGGTCTGGAGATTTGATAAGAACACATCTAAAGTCAGAGAGAGGAGGTAAGGGGACCTGGGTTAAGGCAAGAACAGAGAGGATAGAGAAAAAGAATGTTAAGGAAACAGAACAGTTGGAGAACAGGTTTGATAGGAGGTAGTGGGGTCAATGAGGTAAAAAAGCTGACTCCCAGGTTCCTGGCTCACGTGATTCTGGGAAGAGTTCTGTCATGACCTGAGACTGAGCACGTGTCGCCTAACAATGGACAAAGCCATCTGAAATGTGAAGCAAGCCTCTCACTGTCATCCTTTTACTTCCTGTGGTCCTGAGATGAGTAACATCTTTTGGTCAGGAGACCTTCTCTGAGAGATTATAAACACACACACACACACACACACACACACAAAATTCGGGTGTTTTCTGCTTTGGGGGAAAGAGAATGAATTCTACTTCCAATGTGGGAGACATGAGGCTCTGCCAGGCCTCAGGTTCCGAAAGGAGAAAAGAGGCGAACACTCTAGTACACAGTGACATGACTTTGCTCTCAGGGAGTGTATGGCTGAGAAGTGGCAGTTAAACCTATGGGAGTGGAAACAAGGTTTTAGTCACCAAAAGATCAAAGAAAAAAGATTCAAAAATTTGGAAAGCACCTGGTCACTGCTTTTCTGATAACACTCTGGGCCCCTGGAAATTGTGTTGTTCCCATGAAAGGCAGATAGCAACATGAGACTGAAGGGGGAAATATATCCACATGAGCCTGGAACATACTACAATCACATTAGCACAGATTCCACAAATATTCCGAAAAATGTGTCTCTTTATAACTTAATATAGAATATATTTCGTCTGAAAATAAAATTGCTATCAATTCTTGATTATATAGCTACAGATTACATGCATGTGGGTTACTATGCTATAAGAAATACTTTTATTTTTCAATTAATGGTCTTGCTGGCTCACAATACTCTGTTTAACCTGATTTTGTGTCCTGGCTGAACTGACCCACAAATCTCATAGTTGCCCTAGAAAAGCTCTCTATAGGCAACGTATGGCATTGCCTCAGAAGTCTGAACTAAAAAAGATAGAAGGTTTATATAAGTCAGCAAAATGTTATTAACAAATTTTATCTTATTTTATTTCATTTCATTTCATTTTATTTATTGTATATTATTTTGTTTTTTAAATATTTATTTGTTTTGAGAAAGTGAGAGAGTAGGGGAGGGCCAAAGAGGGAGAGAGAGAGAGAGAGAGAATCCCAAGCAGGCTCCACACTCATCACAGAGCACAACACAGTGCTGAGTCCCATGAACTGTGAGACCACGACCCCAGCCGAAATAAAGAGTCTGACACTCAACTGACTGAGCCACCCAGGTGTGCCTATTTATTTATTTATTTATGTATTTATTTATTTATTTTTGAGAGAGAGAGAGAGAGAGAGAGCCTGAGCACAGGAAGGACAACGGAGAGGGGAGAGCGAGAATCCCAAGCAGGCTTCAGGCTCCGGGCACAACCTGACACAGGGCTAGATCTCATGATGGAGAGATAACAACCCAAGCTGAAATCAGGAGTCAGACTCTCAACCAATTGAGCCACCCAGGTGCCTCCAACAAATTTTATGTTAAAAGTTAGAGTGGACATAGGGGCTTATTAAAAAGTTGATAAGATGTTAAAGAAAATCTAGCGATGGATGGAGTTGGACACTGAGACCGAGAAAAATGACTATTCCTTGGACTCAGAGAATACCAATTTTCTCTGCTCACAAATAAGGATTTTATATATGCACACGAGCACACACAAGTAGGCACACTTTAATTGTAGATATTTTTAAATGTTTATTTGGGGGGGGGTAGAGAGAGAGAGGATGAGCTGGAGAGGGACAGAGAGAGAGAGGGAGACAGAGAATCCCAAGCAGGCTCTGCACTGACAGCATGGAACCCAATGCGGGGCTTGAACTCACGAACTGTGAGATCATGACCTGAGCCAAAATCAAGAGTTGGATGCTTACCCGACTGAGCCACTAATTACAGGTGCCCTAATTACAGATTTTTTTTTAATTCATTAGTTCTGTGGTTATAGAGTAGTGCCTACTTAAGGCTGTTGTTGAGCCTAAGGCCCGCATTGCAATAGCAGCATCTTTGTATTGAGAGGCACGTCTGTCCCTTTCACCTCTCTACTTTACACTTAGCACAGATGTAGTTTCAACGCATTTTTAAATGCCTTGTTACCTGATGCGAGAAACTGATTTATACTTACAAATTCCCATTCCGGAGTGCAACTCAGTATGGGCCTGTGTAATGAGTATATGCCATATCTACAAAAACATATCAACAAATATACTATTTTTGTTAAATTTTGTATCTGTATGGCTACTTTTGCAGTTTGATAAATAACTTTACTGTATGGTCTAGACAAATAAACTTTGAAATTCTTTTTTTTTTTTTCTGTACTTTAAGCACTTGGAAGACATCGTCCCCTTACTTTCTTATTTCCTCTTACTTTTAGTATACAGTTCTCTTATGAGAACATGGCTGCTATCTTAAAACCTCATCTCATTCCATAATATTTACTACAACACTTACGATGTTCTGATTCAGAAAAGTAATCTTGAAGGACATTTAAACTAGCAGGGGGAAATGGTAAAGCTAACAAAAAAAAAATACTGTCAAAAATGATAGATCTGAAATTTAGAACTTTAGAAAGAAATAGGCTGGGAGAAGCAAAATTGTATCTTTTAGCTTCCTAGTAAAATCAATACATCTTTTGGATTGGGGAAAAAAAGGTAACCAAGTTGTTTGACAGTAAAAGGTGGAAAAGAAAATTGTCTGCAGTGAAAATGGTTAAAAAAGCACCAAGTAGTTTTACAATTAGGTTTTCTTCGCAATAAATTCAGGTACCTGTCATATCTACTCACATCTTTGTTTAATGTTTCTGAGGGTTTTAGATATTATTTACATTGAATATTTATTTTTTTAAGATTTTTCCATTGTAAGATAAATTAAACCCAACAGAAAGGTATGTATAGCCTAACAAATTAGTTCAAGACCTACAAACTTGTAACCACAGCTTACTTCAAGATATAACTTTGTTACTCATCCTTAGAAGCTGCTGCCATGGGCTGAATCCCAATCACAGCTCTCCTCTCCCTCCGAAAGCAACCACTTGCCTGACTTTAATTGTAATCCTTCCTTGTTTTTATTTTTAAAATGATTTATCACCTAAATGTACTTCTGTAAATATTATAATTTTATTTTGCTCACTTTTAAATCTTGTTATGTTTTTACATTTTCTTTTTTTTTTATTATTTAAGTAAAGAGTTTCCTTTCATCTTTTTTCTTTCCCAGAGGAATCTTCTATAGTCTTGATTCTGCCAGTTGCAATCCCATAGTGCAATTCAATATGTTCTTCTAGTCTCTGCATGTCTTTCAAATTAGAGGCTGGAGCAGACTCAGTTTCTCTTTCGTGAGACTAGAGATAGTGCTATGTTGTTTTTATTTTTAACTTTTTTTAATGTTTATTCATTTTTGAGAGATGGAGAGAGAGAGACAGAGGGAGAGAGAGAGAGAGAGAGAGAGAGAGAGATGCAAGTGTGGAAGGGGCAGAGAGAGGGAGGGAGACACAGAATCTGAAGCAGGCTCCAGGCTCTGACCTGTGAGCACCAAGCCTGACACAAGGCTCAAACCCACAAACTGTGTGATCATGACCTGAGCTGAAGTTAGATGCTTAACTGACTGAGCCACACAGGCACTCTGGTAGTGCTATGTTCCTTCATCAGGACACCCATAATGTCTGGTTGCCTACCCTTCTGTCATATTAAAAGCCATTGATCATTTAGGCCTATCTCTATTCATTTATTGGGGTTGCCAAAATGGTGATGTTCTAATTGTGACATTTCTTTTGAATGTGCTACCTGTGATATTTTTGCAGAGACATTTCTCAGGTAGTACTTGGCTAACAGTACAGTTCATGTAGGAAAGGTAGGATAAGTATTTTCCTTTATTTACCAGTTTTTCAGATATCTTTAGTATGGCATTTTTCAACTATTCAGTTCAAATTTCTTTCTGTGTTTTCAATCAAGCATGACTTTATTCAAGCTATCAATCATGATACTGAAATAACTACAACATGCATTTGTCCAAATAGTATATTGCATAAAATCAACCAAAAAGTCAACAGTTGCTGAAAAGAAGATCAATATGTTTGTGTCATTACCCCTAAAACATGTATTTATCTGCCTGGAAAAATAAATGTTTATTTGTATTAAAATGGAAGGGAGAAGATGGTTAAATATCATAATGTTTTCAGAATTCTTCAAGAGTAGTTGCAATTTAGTGGCCTAATTCACTTACTTATCCTCAGTGACCTACTAACAGACTGATTCTCTTTTTATATATAATAGAAAGCATGGAGAGTATCTTGAAAAAAAGAAAATCAAATATCCTCAAATCTCAACTTCTCCACTATTCTTTAATAATAATCTAATCTGAAAATGGCTCAGCTGGCAAAATAATTTCTAAACAGATATCATGCCATTGCCAGGGAGAATCTTCTCTTACACCTGTTTATTTTTCAATCTTTTTATTAATTTGAAATCCCTTCAGTATTATATTAGTAAGAGTTGTTGTGTTCTTTGAACTTCTATCTAATCTTTCAAAGTAGTGTGACCATCCTAAAAATCACTGAAAAAATTTTTTAAGTTTAACATATTGTGGTTTTTATTTAGTTTAAAATGGAAAATGCACTTAGCTTCTCAGTATTCCCAGGATGTAGAACAGTCAGTGAACCACCAAAACAAACAAAATAGGAAAAAATCACAATATTGATGAGGAATGCACAACAAATATAAGAACATAAAAATCACTAAGAAAATGAAAACTATTTCTAAACAGTGCTTTATATTCAATTACTTTAATTTTAGGTATGAAAGTAAGCCATGTGATATGTTAACTTTTTAAAAATTCTGAACATGTATGAAAATCACTGAAATTTTGACTTATCCATCCCACAAATGCCTACATGGCTACACAAACATATTTAAGTCTGATTTCAAATAATACCTTTAATTCATCTTAATTTCCACCAGCACCACGACCCCCCCCACACACACACACACAAAGATGAAGAATCTCAACAATAAAAGAAAAAGCAAATGAAATTTTTATCTAGTTCTTTGGGGAAGTCCCTGCTGCTTTGGGGCAAGATCAGGAAGGCAATGTTGTGATTTGGAAGCATCTGTTCAAATCTCTCCTACCCCTTAAAACACTTCATCTTTTTCTCCTTTCGACTCAGAACATAATATTGGCATTTTTTTTCCCCTGAGTGCCAGGACAATCTCCTCCCACCCATTATGTTGTATCACTCAGTTCTGATTGCATTGCAATGGCTCAACTATGCATTTAGTTCACCTACGAAGAATGTGTATTAGGTGTCTAGAAAGAGAAAGAAATCTGTTACACAAATTCTTGTTGAAGTATGGCAGACTCAAGTTATGATCCAAATACTCCTATGCTCCTGTACAGGCACAAGCTTCCTCTGCAGCTGGGTTACAGCTATTTGATCAGTTTCTTTGCCACTGGGATGTAAATAAAAGTGACATGAACCATTTTCAGGCCTGGTGCTTAAAATCACCCTACATGAATCTGATGTTCTTTGATCTCTCTGTGGAGACTTTGGCAGCCTGGGTTCCAAACAACATAGCTAAAAGATGGAATTTGAGTCACTGGAGGGGAAAGACCTGATCCACATTGACAACATGTGAGGGGAAAATAAACATATTTTATGTTAACCCTTGGGGATTGTATGGTTTGTCTTTTGCAACACCTACTATCATTCACTCCAACTAAAACAAAGCAAATGGCTGAATACATGCACTTTGTATTTTTAGAAGAAATGGCAGGAGAAATTTTGCTTTAGGTTACTGCCCTTGGTCATGTTTTTATCGTATCTTCAAAATAAAGAACAAGACAAAATCTAGTCATCTTCCCTAATTAATGTTTGGCTGTCCATTTATTTGATTTCAGATGAAACTGAAGTCAAATATGTCATTCCTCCTGGTATAAAAAGAGCAAGTTTATAGAGGTCAACAGACATGTGTTTGAATTTCAGCTCTGCATTTCTCCAGCTGTGCAGCTGTGGGCAAGTTATTTAGCCTCTATGGGATATAGCTTCCTTCCTCTACACTGGAAATAAAAATTTTTTTCTGAATGCTGTGAACCCTATCAAGAGCATAATCATATAATTCCCTTCCCTTACCTGTATTTCTGTAATTGGATTTTCATGGATCCACAAGCGATTCATTCACTATCCATATTATCTACTCACAGTTAACTAACAACATATCCTAATAACTGAGGTTGGGTTATCATATTATAACCATTACTGCCCCAAAGACAGCCTGGTATATTAAATTAATAACAGCTATTCTAAGATTTAGTATAAAGAAGATCTAAATATAAATACCGGTATTGCTCAGTTATATTGGGAATTAGCATAAATTTGTGAGTCTCAGTTTTCACAAATGAAAAATGGGGATAATAAAAGTAATACGCACCTCAAACATTATATTGAGTAAGTAAAAATGTGATTAGAAGCAGCTAGCAACATCCTGGGACAAAACAAAGATTAGTTCTCCACCTGAAATTTTACAGGTATTTATGAATTCCAAAAATCTTCAGAAATCTTCTTTATTTATCACTGTTAGGTAATTCTAGTTTGTAAGAATTCACTGGGGACTTAAATTGATAAACTGATTCATCACAATTGAATCACAGAAAACCCTAATTAAATATCTCATACTATTTCCATGCATAGCATTAACACAGATACATACATTAGAAGGACAATCCCCAAATCCCTATCTAAAATTGAAAAGAATTCCTCTGAAAGATTTAATAGTTCATATCAAATATTCCATTTAACATTCCACTCTATATACTCCATCAATCTTTTGATTGACTGACTTTGAAGCTCTATTAATGCTTCCTACAGTCAAAGTTTTAATGGAGTTTAATGGAACTCATCCAAATCTATAATAGCATATTCCCCCTAAATTAACTTATAACCCACAAGTTAATGAAATGAATGCAGCTACCATTTACCCAGAGGGAGTCAAAATGCAGGTCTCATCACCAGGGAAATAGCCTAGTGACTTAGTTCCCTTCAGTTCAGCCCTGGGACACCTTAACCCGGAAGGTGCATTAAAAATGCTACTAAAGCCCCATGCATCCTTTAACAAGATCATTGGGCACAGAAGAAAGGTGTTTAAAATCTCATAAGGAAATTTAGTAATTGCACAAAATGAACCAAAATTTCAAGACCAGTGGCAAGGTCTTAGGTTTATTTTATTTTTGGTGTAGTTCTTTACACCTAGTGAGACACCTGATAATGTTTATTGAATAAACCAATATATATGTGCTACTTTAAATAAGCTGCAGTTAAATAAAGTTACTAAAATCAGAATTCACAATCAATTTACATTATACTATATTTTCCTTCCTGAATACAATGTCCCAGGAATGGCTGGTTTTCCCAGAAAAGGGTTTGTCCTCTCTCTCTGAGTTCAGAAGTAATCAAGTGTTTGGGAAATAGGTCATTTGAGGAAAGGCTACAGAGCTGAATTTATTTACAACAGGGAACAGAAGGCTGACAAAGTATATGGTGGAGGTGCTGGAGGCTGGGGGATTTACAATTTTCAACTATATAAAGCAATAGCATATGGGAGGTGTTAACCAGCTGTTCTATTTCTGCTCAGGAAATAGTTATGCTTAGGAGCCCTAGCCGGCAGAAATAGTACCAATGGATCAAAGTTACAGCCAGGCAAATATTAGCTCATCATATAAAAAGAGCATTTTTAAAATTAGAGCTGTTAGAAATTGAAATAGGCTGCCTTAGGAGGTAGCATGCCCTGATGGCTCTGGTGCCTCACTGAACAGCCAGACTTGGCATATCTCTATTATAATGCTATCCCATTTCAGTGTGAAAAGGAAAGACAAAACAAGGGAGAGGGAGACAGAGAGAGATTAAGGTTTCCATATAAGCATTACCAGGAGACAAGCATGATCCCCAGCAGCGATGGAAAAGTTTTGTTTATGAAGATCTCTTAATGGGGCATTTTAGTTATGGAAATGAGGGCTTCAGTAACTATTATGTTATGGTAAATAATTTTCTAATACAGTTGCAGGGACTTTGAAGTTTTTCTCTGACTACAGTAGAGAGGAAAGGGAGATGAAAAATGGACAAGAGGGAAGATGTAGGAAAGGAGAAGAGAGACCCAGCAACATGGTGAAATTAAGGAACCTTGGAGGAATATGACCTGGAATTTTTAAGAATAATGGTTGTATGACTCTCAATTCAAGGTAGTTTCCTATTCTATGCTATGTTAAACTCTATTATTCATTCATTCAACAAATATTTACTGGCTACCTACCATGAGGCAGGCAGTTTCCTATGGTATGGAAATTTAGTGGGGAACAGGACACTCTCATAGATTTCAGTTCTAATTATGATGACACATAGCAAACAAGTACACTGATTAATATATAAGATGATAAGTAGTGAAAAAGCACAACGAAGAAAAAGTCAAAACTGGTAAAAGGCTGATGTGTGACTCAGCAGAAAGTGGTATTTTAACACCTCATTGGGAATACTTTTCCTGATGAGGTGATATTTGAGTGGATACTTGAGGAAAGGAAGAATTCTCCATGTGGACACCTAGAGGATGTGTTTCAGATGGAGGTAACAGCGAATGCCAAGCCCCAGAGTTGGGAAGGGATTGCATGTGCTCAAGATCAAAATTAGCAAGGACAAGAGAGAGAAGAGCTGATGTCATGAGGGCAGTCTTTCAGGGTTTAGGCAGGCAGTGATGATATTCTGATTTACATTTTAAACACCCTGAAGAGAAAGGTTGCTGTGTTTGGACCAGGAGGGAAGTTGTGGAGGTCCAGATTGTTTACCATATCCAGGTTCTATTTTAAAAGACAGCTGACAGACTTCTGATACATTAGATGCATGGTGAAAGAAAAAGAAAAGAATCAAGGCTATTTTTAATCACAAGTAAGTGAATGAATTTTGATGGCACTTAAAGGAATGGAAAGAAACAGGTTTGAGGGGGTAGAGAATCAAGAGTTCCGTTTTGGATGTGTTAAAATGGGAGCTCAGGGCTGAGAGAGAAATATGGATGGCATTAGCATATAAACAGTATACACAAAATAAAAGTAGGTGACTCAGTGATGTAAGTTACAGAATGAGTATAAAGAAGTGAGAAGAGGGGCACCTGGGTGGCTTAGCTGGTTAAGTGGGTTAAGTATCTAACTCTTGATTTTGGCTCAGGTCATGATCTCATGGTTCGTGATTTTGAGCCCCTTGTCAGGCTCTATGCTGACAGCTCAGAGCCTGCCTGGGACTCTCTCCCCCTCTCTTTTTGTTCCTCCCCTGCTCTAGTGTGTGTATGTGTGTATGTGTGTATGTGTGTGTGTGTGTGTGTGTGCGCGCGCGCAGGCACACAAGCACATGCTCTCAAAAATGATAAATAAGCATTTTTTTTAAGTGAGAAGAAAGCCAAGCACCAAACCCTAGAGGAATACAAATTTAAATAATCAGAAACAAAGGGGAGGATACAGCAAAGGAATTGGGAAAACCATGGAAATAGGAGGAAATGAGAGAATGAGGCACCTTGAAATTCAAGTGAAGGATATATTTCCTAGAAGGGAGGAATCAACTCTTTATACTCCCTTATTAAAATAAGACGGTGAGTTTGAATAAAATAAATGCGAGAATCAAATATTGGGATGTGTCAATATGAAGGTTCTTAGTGACCAGAGAGGGAGGCTTTAGAAGGTTAATGGTGATAAAAGTCTGATTGGGCTGGGCTAAAGAATGAGACCTGCAAAGTGAACAAGATAGTATTTTAGATTCTTTTGAGAAATTTGGCTACAAAAGAGAACAGAGAAATAGAGGGGTCTACCGAAAGGGAAAGTTTGCTATTGTTTTCCTGTTGTTTATGTTGGGAGATATTACATCATGCTGGCATGCTAAGGAACTTATGCAAAGAGAAGTGAGATTTGGAAGAGATCTGGGGTAATTAGGGATGCCTGGATAGCTGTCAGTTAAGCAGCAGACTCAATTTCAGCTCAGGTTATGATCTTGCAGGTCTGGGTTCAAGCCCCGCATTGGGTTCTGATGCTGGTGGCAAGGAACCTGCTTGGGATTCTCTTGCTCACTTTCTCTCTGTCTCTGCCCCTCCCTCACTCACACATTCTCTCTCCCTCTCTCAAAAATAAATAAATAAACTTTAAAAATTTTTTATACAAAAATGAGATCTGAGGTTATTAAAAGGGGCAAAAGTTTTCCAGCAGATGTTAGGGGATGAGACAGAGTGTGCATGTGGAATAGGTATCCCTCAGAAGGAATAGAGGCAGAATATCCATAGGAAGGCAGGCAGTTATGGTCTGGTCTGGTTTAGAGATGGGAAGTACATTTTCTCTGGATTAATTCTATGTTTTCAGTGAAGTAAGAAGCAAGATTATGAAATGTGAGCACAGTTTGGGGTTGTTGAATGCTTAATAAGCTAGAAGATGTGAAACAGTTTTCTCTGCAAGTTTTTCCTAATTGCATGGACATAAATACTTTATAAACACTCAAAGATATAAGAAACAAAATATATATACTTATTAAAATTAATTAAAAGTTTAACATGTTCATTATATTCATGATGCCTCTATGTATCCTGCAACTTTTAAATTTCAGTATCCATTATGAATTCATGACGCAAATTCAATCATTTCAATTAACTATAATTATTGCTTTTTTTAACTCAAATTTTCTGTCTTTATCTTGGCCAGTGGGTGTCTGTGGTAAAGACAGAATTCTCTGATGGGACCAAGGTCCCGCCCCCACTGCAGACACACCCTACATAATCCCCTCCTCTTGAATGAAAATGCAGACTCCGAATGTGATGGCATATTCCTCCCATGAGGTTACTCTGCTATGGGGAAGTTAAAGGGGATTTTGTAGAAGTATTTAAATCTCTAATAAATTGAGTTTAAGCTAATCCAAAGAGGATTATCTATGCAGGACTGGGCTAATCAGGTGAGTTCTATAACAGAGGTGAGAGACATTTGAAGCAGCAGAGACATTAAAGAACTGGAGAGCAAAAAGGATTCACTCAGAGCAGAAAGCTGGAGGACTTTGAGAGTGAAGATACAGAGGATTTTGCTGATGATGGAATCTGATTTTCAGAAAGCACAATCTGAGGAAAGAAAAGATGTGAATTCACTGCCATGAAGAGCGAAAATGTGAGCCTGCAAAAGAAACATAACATTTGAGGTCTGTGATCATGAATTTTTAAAGTGAAAGCCATCAGTCTGAGTAATAATCTTAAAGTAATTTTTACTGTTAGAAAACAATTATGGAAAAGTAAGAGTTTGGGTAGATCCAGAGTTGGAGTTTGGGCAGCAAGTAAAATGAAGGAGAAAGAGGCAAGCAAGTAAGAGAGGAACTGTATGAGACTGATCCTAGTAAGTATAGAATGTAAACCGTGACAGACTGAGACTACAGAAGACAGAAGTCCTGTGGCAGGCTCTATTAACTGTCTATCCTACAACTTTTTCTCATAATCTGTTCCCTCATGATATGTTGATGTTACACAACTAAGAGATCCCTTATTTTGTTCAAGGGCTGGTGGTTCTCAACTGGAGGCATGGAGATATGATTTTGACTCTCTCTGGGTACATTTGGCGATGTCTAGAGACATTTTTAGTTGTCCTAAGTTTGGAAGGGGAAGTAGGGAAGCAGGCTTGCCAGCTTGTTATTTTCATCTACTAGAGGTAGAGGCCAGGAATTCTGCTAAGCATCAAAAAGTACACAGGACAATCCCCAAAGCCCCCAAATGAGAAACTCAATGCTGAGCTGCACCTGACAATCCTGACCTTCAAAACCCAACCTCCCTTATAGTGGTAGGTAACCACACGTTACGGACTGAATTCTGTTCCTTCAAACTTTTTATGTTGAAACCCTAAATGCCATTGAAACCACATTTGGAAACAGGGTCATTAGGGAGGCAATTAAGATTAAATGAGGTCATGAGGTTGGAACCCTCACCCAATTCTCTCCCTGTGTGTGCACATAAGGGAAAGACCATGCGAGGACATGGTGGTAAGAAGATAGCCATCTGCAAACCAAGAGATCTTACCAGCAACCATCATTTGGACTTCTGAGATCCAGAACTGTGAGAAAATAAACATCTGCTGTTTAAGTCACTCAGCCTGTGATATTTTGTTATGGCAGTCCTAGCAAACTAACATACCAATAAAACAGTCTGCCTCAGTTGGCTCAGTTGGTTAAACATCCGGCTTTGGCTCGGGTCGTGATCTCACAGTTTGTGGGTTCGAGCCCCGCGTCAGGCTCTGTGGTGACAGCTCAGAGCCTGGAGCCTGCTTCGGATTCTGTGTCTCCTTCTCTGTTTACCCCTTCCCCCGTTTGCGCGTGCACGCGTTCTCTCTCTCTCTCTTAAAAATAAACATTAAAAAAATCAAAACAAAAACAAAAAACAGTCTGGCTCAGGAGATACAAGAAGAATGTAAAGAGGTTTCTAGAAAAGCTCTTGCATTTTTCATAAAAGGGGACAAATGTGTTTGGAGCTTCCTTTTGCTCACCCCTTTTCCTATGGTGCTACAGCAGCCATCCTCCATCCCAGACAAGCAAGTACTTTCCAGTCCCAGAAAATTCTGAGACATCCACCCTACCACTCTGACATTGTTCAACCAAAACCAGCAGCCTATCGGAGTTCTTTTAAAATGTACAATGAAAAAGAAAAACAAAAATAAAAAATTGTCTTTGAGTTGCAAAGTTAGCCAAAACAATTCCTAATGCATGTTGGTTTGTTTTTTCCTTTATTGCTGGAAAGAACCAGAGAGTTTCCTGTTGAGGTGCAAGTATTTTTCTGTATGTCTTCAAATTGAAATAAGCAGTTTCCCGCTCTGAAAATGACAGCAGATAGAGAAAAGAATCAAGATGCTGGATTCTGTATTTCTGGCTTAGAAAAAAGCACAGAAGCTATTAATGTTGACTTACTTATAGCTTGATATCTATCTACAGCAGGATTAGAATGAGAACTTGAGTTTCTCTTACTGGTTTTAACTCTGAGTTTCTAATTTGACATTTGTAACCACAAATTATTGATAGCCGAGTCTGAATTCTTCTTTATATGTATGTATTATAAAATTTAGAAAGTAATTCTGATATGTGCTTGTCTCATTAAAAAATAACATTTATGAAGATATGTTTCTATCTGACCCTCTATATCATAAATATTTTAAAAAATTTTTATTCTCTGCTAATAAAATTCCAAATCTATTCTTTATTCTCTTTGGCATTTTTCAATACAGATCAAGTTTGCTAAGTAAATTTAAGCTTCATTTTTGCTATTTGAAGCATTGTCTGTTCAATATATATATGTATTTTTTAATTACATTTTTCTACTCCACAATAAAATAAATGATGAAAAGTTGATATTCAGGCGATATATATATATATATATATATATATATATATATATATATTTGTTGTTGTTGTTGTTGTTGTTGTTGTTGTTAATCACATCTACCAATGGTAGGGTGAGATGCCAAAGAGAAATACTTAATAATGTCTAACACACAAGGGACTCAAACATAATTTGTGTTTTTTAGTCACAAAACATGCCTGACAACTGAGAATCAAGAAAAGCAAATGTTTTACTAGCTTGTTTGTTAGAAACTCCGCCATAATATTTTTATTTTGTCTTAAAGAACTGCCAAATCTTTGCTGAGGAGAAATTGGTCCAAAATTATATATCAATTCACAGAGAGGCTGCATCACATTGGAAACACACGCACTCTATGAAACATTCACATGTCCTTCATAGAGCTGGCTATAGGCAGCCACCACTTATTTTAATCGAACTTCCATCAAAAAGTATACAGCACTTTAAATATATGCACTTAAGCAACTCTCAATATCAAAAACAGATGATTACAAATATAATTCTCACATGGAGTGCCTGGGTGGCTCAGTTGGTTACGCGCCCCCCTTCAGATCGGGTCATGATCTTGCGGTTCATGGGTTCAAGTCCCACATGGGGCTCTGTGCTGACAGCTCAGAAGCTGGAGCCTGCTTGGGATTCTGTGTCTCCTTCTCTCTCTGCCCCTCCCCCTCTCACACTCTGTCTCTCTTCTCAAAAATAAACATTAAAAATTAAATATATATATATATATATAATTCCCATATCAAGATACAAGTATTAAAATAGCAACAGAATTCAGCCAGTTATGAATTACAATCATAGTTAACATTAGATTATTTATAGCAGCTAACATGTTCCATGAGTTTATTATATTTATCAGCCTGTCTGAACCTCTATCAGTTTTATGAAGTTGGTATTTTTTATTTATTTATTTTGAGAGAGAGAGACAGAGAGAGAGAGAGAGGGAACATGAGCAGGGGAGGGACAGAGAGAGAAGGAGAATCCCCAGCAGGCTCCTCACTGTCAGCACATGGAGCCCGACTCAGGGCTCGGTCTCAGGATCCACGAGGTCATGACCAGGGCTGAAATCAAGAGTTGCAAACTTAACTGACTAGCCACCCAGGCACCCCGAAGTTGTTATTTTTAATACCCCATTTTACCCAGAGTAGAGGTGGGATTTAAAACTGGGGGGGGGGGGAGTCTTGTTCCAGAGTATGTCTTTAACAACCACATTCATTGCCTCTTACACAACACACTTTCAGAGTTATATGATAGCTATGATAGCTAAAACGATTAAAGATTTCCCAAACCTGTAATAGCAAAGTAAAAACGAAAATCCAGGCCCACAATCCCCATGCCATTGCCCCTCCTTCAGAGAAATTCCTTGATGTAGAAATATGCTATGGACAAATGCAACTTCACTCTAATCCGTCATAAACACTAAAAATTAAACAGCAGCATTGTGTGATATGTAAGAATTCATGAAAGTCTAATGACAGTAATGATAATCCATGCCTCTAACAAGAAGTTTGAACTAAGCATTGCTTTCTTTTTGATAAGTTTCAATGATGAATTAGAGGCTTCTAAAGCTTTGAATTGTACAAAAAAAAAAAAAGTAAAAATGAAAGAAAAAGAAAGAAAAAAAAATGTTGCAGGGTTTGAACATTTGCCACACCCACGAAGGCCTTTATCTGCTGGGATCTGCTCATCCTTGGCAGTCCCTTGGCCTCCTGGTTTTTTGTTTTTTTTTTTTTCAAGGTTTTTTTTTTTAATTTATTTTTGGGACAGAGAGAGACAGAGCATGAACGGGGGAGGGGCAGAGAGAGGGAGACACAGAATCGGGAACAGTCTCCAGGCTCTGAGCCATCAGCCCAGAGCCTGACGCGGGGCTCGAACTCACGGACCGCGAGATCGTGACCTGGGTGAAGTCGGACGCTTAACCGACTGCGCCACCCAGGCGCCCCTGGCCTCCTGGTTTTGATCTTGCCCTTTCTACTTCCCCTCTCTTCCATCACTTACCCTGGTCAAAATGTAGTGTGTTTATAGAGAATGCATAAACAAAGATTTGTTCACCCATTTGTAGCCCTATAAATTTATAATCCTATTTCCACTGACTGCCTTGACAGGATCAAAGCACCCATGCAATTCTCCCATATACAAACAAACTGTATTATTTTCATACTGACAGATAATGAGAAGGAATAAAGAACTTGTAAAAATTGTGTTGTAGATTCTTGCCAAGATTGTAACAAAGTATGCAATGATAGGAAGGTGAGAGGATAGGAAATAAGAAGGAAAAACAAGAAGAGGTGAGATAGCTTTTTAAAATGTTTTGCAAAAATGGTTACATACGGCCATGGGGACATTTATGTAATTTCTTTGAGGGGCAAGGATGTTACCAACTATTTTTGTTTAATCATATGTAATAGTCTTGCACTTCAGTACAGAAGGTAAAATTAATATTGTTATCCGCATTTAAAAAATGAGAAAACGGGACACAAGGGATGAAATGCTGTAAGTCTTAAACCTGGAATGCACTATAAATAAGATGTAAATGCAGTTCTCAAACTCTACAGTCTTTGTTCTTTCCCCCCAGAATCACACAATATCTAGATATTTCTCAGCATCAGGCTTAAAATTAAATGAGTAATAGCTTCACACAAAAAAATTCTTTTTATTTTCCCCTCCAACTTCCTGGAATTACTATTCACAAGTTCCAGAGATGCAAAAATGCACAGGTTAGTGTCTGAAAGTTAAATATGGGTAAGTGATATTTTTGAATGAACAGAGGACTGAAACTTGGGAATTGTCTATTTGGTAAGCATGCCTAAGTGGCTTGTAAAAATAGAGTTGATTGGAATACAACACTTTGCTTCACATAGGAAATGTAGATTCCCACTAAGAGAAATAAATAAGAATTTCTTGAGTACTATTTCTAAGGCATTATATTTAGGTAAATAGCTCTATCTCTATCTACCTATCTGTTGATAGCTGTACTTTATTACTACAAAAAACTTTATGGGTCATAGACTATAGCGTCTCTTTTATATAAACATCAATTTTGTATTGCTGTAAAAAATATAGCTAAACACAAACAGTGAGTCAAAATGCTGACTAGTCAATTCATTGGAGTCATGATGAACTACTAATCTGACTTGTCTCCTTCATAGTTTTCACCTGATCTGGATAATATCTCGGTGGCTGCTCAGTTTAACATAAATTGTCTCTGATGAGAACATTGCAGTTCAGAGCCCATGGATTATATATTCTGGTAGGGCTATTTTTCTCTTATGTCTGTATTTCTAAATTAACAATTCATGAAAACTTATAAAGGTTTATAAGAACTTAGAAATTGCTATTTCTATCATGTTGAATAGAAAAAAAAAGATTCCAAGGTTAGAAGGTTCTTTTGCTTATTACATAGGGACAATCATTTTTTTCACTAGCTCCCCAAATAAAAACCTTGTGATTTCAAAGCCAGTTTTTCTCTTCCTCACAAGTTACCAAAACAAAGCACCTCAAATCATCTACCACAGGAATTGTATGACTGCTTTGATTTTAAAAATAAAGAGAAGGATTTTGGAACAAAATTATGCTGTGGAAAATGATTTCTTTTTTTTTTAATATTTAAGCCATAGCTGTAGGACAAGGTCATTTTCACCAAGTTAAAGATGCACTAAAAAGTCACTACTTTTGAAAGCCAGCTTGTAACTATCCATAATGCTCATCTCAACAATGAAACTGATGGGCAGTGAGAGATCCTGATGAAAGCCATGGAACTTTTCCCTATAAAAATGTATAGCATTCAACAATTTGTGTCTAATTTTAAGAGAGTCCTGGGGCCTAGAGGAAGTCCATCCAATTCCACAGGTTAAACACCCAGAAAATAAAAACATGACCACTCTTCAGTTTAGGTGGCTGAACTTTGAAGTAAAGTAGCTGCAAGTATGGCAAAAAAATAAGACCACCCAAGGAAATGTTCATTTTCTTTTCCATAATCTAAGATCTCCAACAATGCATGTGAATGTTAAATATCCAGTTGTGTCTAAATCCTATAATTAATTCATGTAGGGATGCATACACATTTTTTTTTACATTTATTTATTTTTGAGAGACAGAAAGAGAGGCAGACTGCAAGTGGGGGAGAGGCAGAGAGAGAAGGAGACACAGAATCCAAAGCAGGCTCCACGTTATGAGCTGTCAGCACAGAGCCCGATGCGGGGCTCGAACCCACAAAGGGTGAGATCATGACCTGAGCCAAAGTTGGACGCTTAACCAACTGAGCCACCCAGGCGCCCCTAGGGATGCATAAACTAGTCTGATTTTACCTGAGTTTCCTTTGATTTACCAGGTTAAAATGGGCCCAAGAACTTAGTGTTAAGTACAAATCTATTTTTTGTACTATTTTAGAGACAAATTCTTTTAATATCTGATGAATCCTTCCCTATTGCTGTAATATATTCACAATGAGGGTTCATGAAATTCATAAATTGCTAAAGTACTTCAAACATTGAGGCCTTTTTTCTCTTAAGAACTCTAACACATTCCTCCCTCTACTTTCTATTTATAGACAACTGGAAATGCCTTTTTAAGTCTATAACAGTTGTGTGTGTTAGTTAATAAATGCCTGTACTTCCCCACCACTCAATGTTTCTAACCCCTTGTGTTCCAGTTCCATTTTCCTATAGAACATGTTTTCTCATGCCAGTGACATCCTGATTGTCAATCCCAAACATCTATTCACTGCCTTCATTTGCTTCAGCTTTAGAACCATATACCTGTAAGAATCTGGGCTCTAAAGTCACAGGAAACAATTTTTAATCTCAACTCTTTCCCTTATCAGCCTCAGATAATGCAGGTTCTTTTGAAAACTAAGTGAAACAACCATAGAAAGTGATAAAAATGTGAGATGATAAATCATTTCTCTTTGAAAGTGTCTTGAGTTTTTTGACACCAGATTATCCCAATTACTTTGTTTCTCTAGCCATACTTTGTCTCCTCTTTTTCCACTATTCCTTAAACATCCAAATTCTCAGAGTTGGTCTTTTAGTTCTCTTTTCATCCTACATCATTCTTCCTTGGTGATTTCACTACTTTGCATGAATTTAAGTGTAAGCATTTAATGACCTCCAAACATATATCACCAGCACTGAATTATCACTTAAGAATTCAATTCTTGCATTTATTATCCTTAATTTATCCACAGATGTCCCACGATGTCCTCAGCTCAGCATATTAAAAACAGAATCCTCCTCTTTCCCAGCAAGTCTGCTCTTCCCTTCTTTAGGTAACAGCATCAGCATCGTCCTCCTTAACCCAAATAAATCTTTGATCTCCACTATGCTCTCATCTCTACATTCAATTGGTTGTCAACTTCTGTGGGTCCTACCCTCCCAAAGAATCCTTCCTGGGTGGCACCCCTGAGATGCTCAGTGGACCCCCAATTTCTCTCACTGTGTGGCGTGTTTCTGCCACACACAATTCCCCTTCCACTTTAGCCATACTGATGCTCTCAAGCCATAGTTAACAATATGATTACTGATTCTTTGGTCTAGCTTTCATTTTATTCCTTAATTCAGCCAGTATTTATCGAGTGTCTATTATGTGTCTTTTGTGTTAAGAACAACCATCAAATAGGACTGCACATTTTATAATTATCATTTTGATGCCTCTTTTCTGAATAATTTGCCCAACCCATTTGTTATTCTATTTGTATCTTATATCTGACCCACTCAGCTACTAAATTGTTGACACCCTTCCTGTTTAGGTATGCATTTACCTAATGCTTAAACTTGACCTTCCTAGTCATTCATTTAACCAAATTATATTAGTGCCTTCTATGGAACATGGGCTGAGGATACACAAATTGGCAAAATTCATAATATACCTTCCCTCAGAGTAAATTTTTGAGTTCAAATTCTCGGCAAATGTAACTCACATTCACTTCTAATATTTAGTTGCTGAAAGTAACATCTTTCATGAAAAAACAAACAAACAAACAAACAAACAAACAAAAACCTGAATTGGACAAAGTTACTCTCCTCCTACTCTTACCCAAACCACCTTGAGATGTTTCATTAGCCACAGCTGGGTCTCTCCACTTAGCTCTGAAAATCTAGTACATTCTCTGGCTTATTCCATAGAGCCTAGATGATTTATCTTAACTTCTAAAATTAGACATAATTGGATAAAACTTGTTTTTCAAATATTTTCTACTTATTCTCTCCCTCTACATTGTGCTTTTTATTAAACCTCACTAATCACCTTTCCCCAAATTTGTTTTTTTTTTTTCCACAAAATTCCCTGTGTTTAGAATATCCTGCCTTCCCAATGCTGTCAAAATTATACATAGTTTTTTAAGGCCCCAATTGGCTATCACTTCTTTTATTTTTTTTTATTTTATTTTATTTAAAAAAATTTTTTTTATTTGACGTTTATTTATTTTTGAGACATAGAGAGACAGAGCATGAACGGGGGAGGGTCAGAGAGAGAGGGCGACACAGAATCTGAAACAGGCTCCAGGCTCCGAGCTGTCAGCACAGAGCCCGATGTGGGGCTCGAACTCACGGAGTGTGAGATCATGACCTGAGCCGAAGTCGGTCGCCCAACCGACTGAGCCACCCAGGCGCCCCTATCACTTCTTTTATAAATCATTCCATGGTCTGTAAATCCAGAAGGATTGTCTTTTTTTAATGTTTGGAATGTGTGTGTGTGTGTGTGTGTGTGTGTGTGTGTGTATACACACACACACACACACATTGATGGATCTTATCAAGTTTCAAAGTTAAATTTGAAAGTTTAACTTTTTTGGTAATAGTCTTACCTCCCCCATTAGAATAAAATAGTTCTTATTATTGTTTCTCTTACAGTACATTCCATAAAGTCATTATACAAAGACAAATAATGAAGATACAATATTATAATCAAAATAGCAATTCATTAATCTTCTCCTCCCACCCCCAAACTAGGATGGGCATGTAGATACATTGGAACATAATAGTATTCTCCCTAGGATCACCACTAACTAAAAAATTTGTATAACTTCAGACAGACTTTTCAGCATGTGGAATTGGGGATGAAGACATCCTGTTAACAGGGAAGAATCTGAGGAAAGACACAGGTAATTACTGACAGAATGTATATGATGTAAAAATTTGGAGGGTGGAATGCAAAGTCACACAAAGATTGGAGCCTTTATTTTACCACTTATTATTAGTGTCATCTCAGCAAATTCACCATTTGGAGCTTACTTCCACATTGGTAAAATGAAGATAATAGTAAGATGGGTTTGAGGATTTAATTGGTTAAAAAAAAAATTAAGCAAACAAAATAGCATCTGGAACATAGTAACCTAGCTATTGTTATCCTTAAGCTTTGTTTATTTTTTATCCCCCCCCCAAACTGGAAATGGTGTTGATATTAGACTCCATTATTTATTCAGCTCCTGTATGCTAATGCAGTAATATAAAAATAGGATTAGGTTATTCCAAATATTTTATATTCAACCACATCATAAATGCTCAATGTAAATGCATTTCACCTTTCCCTTATGTTCTCCCAATTGAGATTCTTTGTGAGGCTAACTTTTACTTGGTTACTGTCAGTTGATAGAATGAAAAGTTTCCTGATCAAAGCAAAATAAAATGTAGCCCATATTCATAGTTATTTGGAAAAAGCCAAAATGATACAGTTAGTTGGCTATTTATATCAGTTTCATTGATCAAATAAATTAGAATGAACTGTAACAAGACAGACATATAGCATTTTACCCTTTAACGACCATGAAAAAGATTCAATGATGGTAGTTTTATAACAAGCTCTTAAGCTGTGGGTACACATCCAGTGATGCTTGGGAGAATATGGCCATCCCCATTTGTTTGGAAACAAACTTCTCAGTGTTTTACCTGACATTTTTCTTGTTAAATTTAACAGAGAGGTAATAAACAATATTGGTTTTTCGGTGCAGAATATGCTTCAGGGACTCTTTATCTTTTATAACTATATACTTCAAGAAGTGTTCTAAAGGTTTTATAAATGCTTTTTACTTCACAGGTGCTTGAGGCTGGAAGGGATCCTGAGAGGTCATCACCCTGCCTCAAGGCAGAATGAACCTGAAGTCTCTTAGAGGAAAAAGATGAAGAATTTAAGAATTCCACTACTCTTCTACAGGCCCACCCTCTTCAACCCCTTACCCCGGCTCCCCCAAACCAAGCCCACTCAGTAAGGGTGTGCACACAATAGCAAAGCTGCTCTAATTTTTGTTTGTTTGTTTCTTTTTAATTGAGGCATAGCAAGCTTCAGATGTAATGATTAATTTACATACAGAAAATAATCCTTAATAGAAAAAGTCTCAATATTGGAATGTCTATTATCATCATCATCATCATTAAATTCAGTTATTAATTTCCAATCATAATGATCTAATTAGGTTTTAATATTTGTGCATATCACATTAACAGGTATTCCTCTGAATACAGTGTTGTCCCCAAATTTTATCACTAACAAAAAAGGAAACTGTTGCTTAGCAATAAGGAAAAACAAAGGCCTAAAATTGCATCTCAAAAGCATATTGTAGTCAACCATAAGAAGTCATAGTAAATGATGATATCTAAAGGAATGGTTGAATGTGGAAACTCAATGGGAAAAGAACTGTTTCCTATTAGTTTTAACAGCAGGGTTTGTTATCATTTAAATACACGCTCTAATACACTTAGTGTTTTGTGCTACATTTAAGAAGATTAAGTGAACACACACTGTTTCAACTCAAATCTTTATCGGAAATCAGAGGCAAGCCTCATTTCTTGCCAAAACATTCTCTTGTGGCTCATTTTTGGAGCAAATTCCATATAAGTAAATCCATTTACCCAGGTGACCACTGATCAACTAAAGGATTTTCCTTTCAGGTATTTCTGCTTTACAGAACTTTGAAAACTTTATCTGAAAGTTCAAAAAAATAGATCCATCCTATGTGCTATAAAGACCACGATTTGTAAAACAATGAAAATGGCATTTGAATATAGCAAAGAATTAAAAGAAAATAAGAAGGATAAGCTCTCAGAATTCTTACATGATTTCACTGTCGTGCTACAAATTATTAGATTCTGAGGAAAAGTAGTAGATACTAGATAGCATACCCAAAAGGACATAGTGTCTCATTGTCTCATGTGTTAATTTCCCCCTTGACTGAAAAAGCTTGAACTGTCTGAAAGTAAGCTTCCAAGAACATTACAAAAGAGGTGGCCCTATCTCAACTTTCAGATAAACTTAATGAAAAATTTTACCTGTTATGTCATCCTACACATCAAATTCCATTTTAAAGGACAATACATCTGTAGTTCCTTGCATTTTATATTATCTTGTAAGGCATTTCTCCTTATATATGTATGATGCAAATATATATATAGATATCTATCTATATGTATATGTATGATGCAAATATATCTATATCTATGTAGATATAGATATCTATAGATATCTATATATATATATCTAGATCACTCTATATTTTATAAAATATTTTATGTTCTAGTTCAAGTTCAATAGATATTTATATAGCTTCTTTTTTTTTATTTTCCACATTTGTAAGTGGAATGTAGGATACATGAAATAAAAGTGATTTTGCCATACTTCCATTGGTCTTGTAGTTAGTTTAAAAATCTAGTTATTTGGGCATTACATATCATGATGAGTCTGGTATTTCCAATTAATTATAGCTCTTTATAAAAGAGTAAAATCTTCTTTATCCTTTTCTAAATCTTTATCCTTTTCTACAATCAATGACATGATGACAAGGTTATAGTCAAAAAGATTTTGCAGATTTCATTAAGAATTCAAACTGGGAGATGGAGAGCTTATTCTGGATTACCCCAGTGAATCCAATGTAATTCTTCAAAGTGGAGAATCCACTCTGGCTTTGGTTAGAGAGAAAGCTGTAAAGACAGAAGGATCAGAAAGAAGGAATGAGAAGAGGGGCTGGCTTGCAATGTTTGTTCTGAAGGTAAAGGAAGGGAGCCATGAACCAAAGAATGCAGGCAGCTTCTAGAAACTGGAAAACGCAGGATATATGTTCTCTTCTAAAACCTACAGAAAGAAGCACCAATACTTCGACCTTAAACTGCTGAGACCCATATTACACTTACCAGATTTATTAATTCATTTATTTAATTTAACTCACAGGAATTGAGGTAAAATGTTCTGGCAGCAATAGAAAACTAACACAAAATCAAAGAGTTTTAATTGTTAAAGGTACACCAACTTCTTTCTATGAGAACCTATTTATCATGTCTATTTATAGACTTACTTTTTTCCTACATTATAGATTTGAAGGGAGGAGGAGGGAGCATTTATGACACTGACTTTTAAAATTAATCATTTTTTGTGCTGGTGGCTAGAAAGTTGGAGCATAACTTTCTGGTATAGTTGTTAAGGATTCTCTGTGGTCATTCTCTGTACTAAATTTATTCCTGGATTCAACTATTATTTTCCCAATCTTCTTATCCCTTTGTCTTATTTCTTCTCAACCACTCATTTTATTCTATAGTCTACTAAAGTCATCACGAAACCTTCATGAGGTATAAATAAATATAAAATTACATATTATGAATGGGTTTATATAGATATGCAATACATACATATAGACTTATCTCCTCTTTACCCACTCCTATTGTAGCTTTTGGCATCATTTTAGACATTTTCATTCTCTTCCCATTCTTCCAAACTTAGCCCAAATTAAAAAAATCAAAAAGGGATAAAAGTGAGTTTGTCCATTTCCCAATCACTATCAAGGTTTTTTTCCCTTCATTTTCCCTATTGCCAGGAGTCTCTGAATAATTTTCATCGTAAGCCATTTTCTATCAATAGAATTGCAGACTGAGAGGGGTGACTGGGTGGCTCAGTCGGTTGGGTGTCTGACTTCAGCTCAAGTCATGATCTCATGGTCTATGGGTTCTGGCCCCGTGTTGGGCTCTGTGCTGACAGCTCGGAGCCTGGAGCTGACTTCAGATTCTGTGTCTCCCTCTCTCTCTTCTCCTCCCCGTTTGTGTTCTATCAAATATAAATAAACATTAAAAAAATTAAAAAAAAATTGCAGACTGAGGCATGATTTTAAAACATGGCAGTAAGCTTTTCTTTTGAAATACTACGATCCCTAAAAGGCAGGAAAAAAATGACTTCCTTCTTATAGCACTGCCAACTTTAGAGATGGGGAAGCCAATATTTGGATTCTGTGTAAGCCATCAGTTATAAGTAATATTTCAATTAATACTTCCCAACAATGCTGTTAAGTAGGAGTCCCAATTTATATATAAGGACACTAAAACTCAGAATATTTAATTTATTTTCCAAGGCGTGTAGATGGCAAAGTACAAACTCATTTCTTCCTATTCCAGTAATTTGAAAGTGAGCTATATAAATATCAAACCAAATATCAGTCCCACATTTAAAATTTTACATTATAGTATTGTTTTTGTAAATATTATCTTATAGTAACACAAATACATTCATAAACACTAGTTAGAGATATTTGTAGAGTAATATTTTTACTTTCACATATGTAAATTAATCTCTGTAGTTTATCATATTAAAATACATTTAAGTTTTCAAATTGAAGGCTGCTAAGGTGCTGTTTAAGAGACTGTGCATCTCCTTACAAAACATGATTGCACATAGTCACTAAGAAAAAATAACTTGGAAGTCATGAGACTTGAGCTCTAGCCTCAACTCAGCTACCTACAAGACATGTTAACTTCACAAGTTAAAAATGATTGTGTATTACTGGTCTGCTTTCTGATAAAATCAGAAAGATGATGACCTCCTTATGGTTTATCTTCTCATGGGTAAATGTACTACTTCATACATGTTTGTGTCCTGCCCCTAGCACCTTGTCTCTTATTGAACAAAGCTATTTGTTGAATGTATTAACGAATCATCAAAAGATACCTAGAAAATTTCTTAAAGAAATTATACAAAAGTACCATATTAGTTCTACCTATATAAATGTTATGCTTCACCAGTACAGAGAAAGGTACAACATGAGAAGAGAGGATACCATAATGTGAATTGTGCACAGCTAGAAAGGAGCATCTTTGGGAAGAAAAAGACAGTACAAATGCATCTGTGACATCATTTTGTTTTAGGAGATGTGTTCTAGTTTCAAGAGCACTAATATCCACATCTCCTTTTATCTGAGCACACAGTTGAATAGCATTCCTCAGTCCTTCTTGTATCACTAGTCATATGTCTGTGTGCCGGTCAATGGTATGTGAGGAAAAGTGAAATGTGTTTCATAAAACCTGCCCCACAGAATCCTCCTTGCTCCCTTGCCCTTCCTGCCTACTGCAGGGAAAGTCCAAGGAAGATCTTGCAAGCCAGAAGCTGGAGATGGCAGAGTCATTGGCCCTCTGGAGTCCTAAGGGACTGTGAGCAAAAGCCCTCCTACTGCTAGGACTCTGCTGACTATCAAAGTTACCTTTGTATAGTTGAATTTTACATATGGCTTGTTTCACTATCACATATGAATCTATCATAATTTGCATGTGTGTGTGTTTTGGAGGCCACTCACGTGCTTCTCAAAAAAATAGGTTTCATTATTGGTATTTTATTAGTTTTTAGTTACTGTAAAAGAAAAAACTACAAACTTCACAGCCTAAAATGAAGCATATTTATTATCTCACAGTTTCCATAGGTCAAGAGTCCAGACATACCTTCACTGGGCCCTTTAGTTGGAGGGGTCACAAGGCCGCAACAAATGTCAACTAGGACTAAGTTCTCATCAAAAGTTTGTGGCCTTTTTCCAAGCTCACATGGTCCCTTGCAGGTGAAAACCTCATGGTTCTTCAACAGGAAAAAGATCCTCTGAAGTCCAGATGCTTTTTTCAAAAGTCTAATCTGATTAAATCTTAGCCACCCCCACAAATCTCTTAATTCCAAGTCAACTAATTAGGGACCTTAATAACATCTGCCACATCTGTTCACCTTGCCATATAATATAAAAGATCATCGAAGTGATATTCTATCACCTTTGCCATATTCTGTTGGCTAGAAGTATTCACAGCATCCACCCACTTGCAAGGGGAGAGGACTGTTACAAGAGGTGACTCACTGAATGTCTCTACCACAGTTTTCTGTTCCGACTGTGGTGATCAGAGGAATAGAAAATATTACCAGAATTAGAGATAAAGAGAAGAAGGTGCCATGGGATGCTCCAAGTACTTCTCAGTGCATTTTGTTAAATTTAAATTATATCAGAAAGACTGGAGTGTGAAAACCAGCTCTGAAATAGTTCAAGTCTGAAAATTTTTGACGACAGAATTGTACCAACTTATGTAGAAAGTAATGGAAACAGATAAGAACTACTTTTAATGAACTAGATAGAGTACATGAGATCCACAAAGTAACACGGAATAGCAAATATATGGATTAAAAGGCAATGAGATAAATATGATAATCTAAATATTAAATGATTTAGGTATCTTGTTTCATTTGAATTTTTTATCTACATTATTTAAAATTCATTGTAAGAATGGATGAATTAGAGATCAGGAAAGTTCCATGACTCATTTGCTAACTTACCAAAAAACCTTCATTTTCTCCAGAAAATATATATTTGAGTGGAAAATCCCAGAGTAAATCTGATTTTCCTTTTAGGAAGTTTATAGTATTCTTGAGAGAGAAAAACAATAACGAAAAAAAAAAACAATAAAATCTTAATTGAAATTTGGCTGCACTATTCCTTTTTCTTATTTTCTAAGTTACTGGCCTTTTCAACATCATTTTTATAGTGTAGTCTAAGAAGGTGACCTAGGTCATATTTTACACTCCTGTTTTAAAGAGGTGATTTTTAGTTATTTTATGTCATTTAATTTTATGTGTACTGACCTGAAGAGTATTCACCTACATTGTAGGCATTGTTTAAATATATAAGAAACACAACTTATTTCCCAAAAGTAATATATGAGGCATGTACTGTTTTTAGCCTCATTTTCCAGATGAGGAAATGGAGCCCAAGACAGGATATGCGTCATGCCTGGACTGTCTCCAATGTCTGTGCTTTCAACTCATACACACTGTGTCTCTTCTCATGACTCACTTGCTTCCACTACTGCAAATGCCTGACTTCTTCTGATGTTCCTTCCCTTGGTTCCCCTCATCACAAAGAAGGAAAAACAGTACAGTCTCATTTTCTATAATTTTCAGGAAATATTTATTTTGTATCTTCTCACTTGGCATAATAAAAGTGACAACAATAATCAGAGAATAACATAAATGCCCTACACATTTTAGAAGAGAGTCAAAATCCAGGGGGCAAACTTCCCATAGTACTATAATAAAATGGTTGCATACTGATAAACTTGTGGAGGTTATCAGAAAAGAGTTAATATAGCAGGCATGACTTTATAAGAAGGTAGGACTTCTTATAAAGACCTGCCTATAAGTTTGGCCCTTGGCTAGCATCTAGGAACTTGGATTTCAGAAGTTCTGTGTTCCGCAGTTCTGGCTCATCATTCCCTAAGAATGTGCCTCTAGGGTTTGTACAATGTGGTGTATGCTGAACATCTGCTCTCTTTCTGTGATCTTGGAATTTTGGTACCTGAGAGGCAGAGAGTGCCTATGTGACCAAGACAAATAAAAACTTGGATGCAGAAAAATAGTGGAAGACAAAAATAAGAACACAGAACAGGGGAAACAAATAGAAAACAGTAAACAAAATGATATATATTATTCCAAATATATCAGTGATCACTTTGAACAACAATGATCAGAAAATACCAATTAAAAGTTGAAGATTGTAATGAATAGATTCATAAACAAGCCCCAAATATATGGTGTCCACAAGAATTCTATTTTAAAATGTTTATTTTGAGAGAGAGAGTGCGCAATCAGGGGAGGGGCAGAGAGAGAGAGAGAGAGAGAGAAAGAGAGAGAGACAGAGACAGAGACAATCCCAAGCAGATTCCACACTGTCAGCATAGAGCCTGCCATAGGGCGTAATCCCATGAACAATGAGATTATGACCTGAGCAGAGATAAAGAGAGGGCACTCAACCAACTGAGCTACCCAAGTGTCCCAAGAACTCCATTTTAAATGTGAAGACACACAGACTAAAATTAAATGCATGGAGAAAAATATACCATGCAAAATAAAGCAGGAGTAGCTATACTAATTTCAAACAGACCAGATTTCAAAGCAAGGAATATTATCAGGGATAAAGTAAATTATTATTATTTAGTGATAAGGGGGTACATTATTTAGTGGGAGGGGGGTCAATTCTGAAAGAAGACACAACAATCCTTGTAATGTATACACCTAACAAAAAAGTGTCAAACTGTGTGAGGCAAACAAAACAAAACAAACAAACAAAACAAAAACAAAAACAGAATTGCAAAGGGAAAGAGATGAATCTAACTACCCTAGTTGGAGACTTCAACACTACTGTATCAGAAATGGACAGATTTAGTAGGCAGAAAATCAGTAAGAACATAGTTGAATTCGCCAATACCATCGATGACTGGGTATAATTAACATTTATGGACTTCATCCAAAAACAGTAGAATACACATTTTTCTTGAGCTTATATGGAATATTTACCAACATATACCATATTCTGAGTCATAAAACACACCTCAACAAATTTAAAATAATAGAAATAATACAATGTCTGCTTTTAGATCACAATGGAATTAAACTAGAAATCTATAACAGAAGCATAACTAGAAAATCCTCAAATATTTGGACATTAAACACACTTCTAAATAACATAGGTCAAAGAAGAAATGTCAAGAGAAGTTAAAAAGTATTTTGAACTAAATTAAAATGAAAACACAACTTATCAAAAGTGTGAGATGTATCAAAAACAGTGCCTAGAGAGATATCTTTGGAATTGAGTGAATATATTAGAAAAGAAAAGAAATAACTAAAATTAATAATATAAATTTACCCTTAGGAAACCAGAAAAAAAAGGAGCAAATCAATTCCAAAGTAAACCAAAGAAAATAAATTATGATCAGAACAGAAATCGATGAAACGGAAAACAGAAAACCAATAGAGAAAATCAACAAAACCAAAAGCTGGTTCTTTTAAAATATTGATAAAATTTATAAGCCTCTAACCAGACAAAGAAAAAGAGAAAGGACACAAATTGCTTGTATCAGAAATGAATAAGTAGGATTATGACTACAGAAATCATGGCTGTTAAAGGTATAATAAAGGAATATTACGAACAATTCCATGTTCACAAATTTGATAACCTGGATGAAATGAAACAATTTATTGAAAGACACAATTTGCCAAAACTCCTGCGAAAAGAAATAGACAATCTGAATAGACCTACACTTATTAAATAAATTAAATCAATAATTAATACCTTTCATATCAGAAAGCATTAGGCCTAGATGGGTTCACTAGTCAATTCTACAAAACATTTAAGGAAGAAATTATACTGAGTCTCTATAATCTCTTTCAGAGAATAGAAACAGAAGAAATATTTCTTAACTCATTCTGTGATGCCATCATTATCCGAATAGCAAAATCAAAGACATTACAAGAAAAGAAACTACAAACCAATACTTCTCATGAACAAAGATGTAAAAATCCTATACAAAGTATCAGCACATTAAATCCAACAATGTATAAAAATGTGTACAGCAAAGTGAGATTTACCCTAACTATGCAGGGTTGTTCAACATTTGAAAATCAATTAGTTCAATCTATCACATCAACAGGGTAAAAAAGAAAAATCACATGATTATACCAATAGATACAGAAAAAGGATTTGACAAAATCTAACACCAATTCATGATAAAAACTCTCAGTAAACAAGGTATAAAGGGGAACTTCCTCAACTTGGTAAAGAATATCTCCAAAAATCCACAGCTAACATCACACTTAGTGGTCAGATACTAGAAGCTTTCTCTCTAAAATCAAGTAAAGGGCAAGGATGTCCCCTCTCTACCCTCCTTTTCAGCATCATACTGAAAGTTCTAGCTAGTCTAATGAGATTAGAAAAAGAAATGAAAACTATACAGAGTGGGAAGAAAGAAAATTATCTTTTTTCACAGATGACAAGAGTGACTATATAGAAAATCTGAAAGAATTAACAACAACCAAAAAATGTTGTAGATCTATTGTGCAATTATAGCAAGGATGCAGAATACAAGGTTAATATGCAAATTCAATTGCTTTCCTATACACTAGTAACAAACAAGTGAAACTTGAAATTAAAAACACAGTATCATTTATATTACCATGAAAAATTAGGAAATATATATAACAAAATACATAGAAGATCTATATGAATAAAAATACAAAATCTGATGAACAAAAACAAAGAGAACTAAATAAGTGGTGAAACTGTCCATGTTAATGAATAGAAAGGATCGATACTGTCAAGATGTCAGTTCTTCCCATATTGATCTAGAAATTCAATGCAATTGCAATCAAATCCCAGGAAGTTATTTTCCGGATATCAACAAACTGATTCCAAAGTACATATGAAGAAGCAAAACACAAAATAGCCAAAAAAGTTAAGAGAACTGACACTACCAACTTCAAGACATACCATAAAAGCCTTGTAATCCAGATACTGCAGTATTAACAAAAACATAGACAAATAGATAAATGGAACAGAAGAGAGAACAGAGAATAGACCCAAATAAGTATAATCAACTGATCTCTGGCAAAGGAGCCAAGGCAATACAATGCAACCAAGGTAGTCTTCTCAAAAAATGATGCTGGAACATTTGGACATCAACATGCAAAAAATAGTAAATTACAAAATTACAAAATAAAAATAATTTAGACACAGACCTTATACCTTTGACAAAAATGAACTCCAAATGGGTCACATACCTCAATATAAAACAATAAAATTCCAGTAAGATAACCTAGGAAAACAACTGGATGACCTTGGGTATGACAATAACTTTTTAGTTACAACATCAAACACATAAGCCATGAAAGAAATAACAAGTTAGACTTCATCAAAAACTTTTGCTCTGCAATAGACAGCATCAAGAGAATGAGACAACAAGCCATAAGCTGGGGAAAAATATTTGCAAAAGACATATCTAACAAAGGACTATAATGTAAAATATAAAAAGAACACTTAAAACTCAAAAGTAAAACAAGCTAACAAATAAAACATTATTAAAAAATGGGCAAAAGACCCGTGCACCTGGGTGGCTTAGCTGGTTAAGCATCCAACTTTGGTTCAGGGTATGATCTCACAGTTCATGAGTTCAAGCCCTGTGTCGAGCTCTGTGCTGACAGCTCAGAGCCTGGAGCCTCCCTTCAGATTCTGTGTCTCCCTCTCTCTCTGCCCCTCCTCCACTCACACTGTCTCTGTCTCTGTTTCAAAAATAAATAAACATTAATTTTAAAAAAAAAATGGGCAAAAGACCTTAAAAGTCACCTCACCATAAAAGATAAATATATGTCACCTAAGCACATAAAAAGATGCTTCAAATCATATGGCAACAGGGAAATGCAATATAAACAATGAGATACCATCAAACATCTATTAGAATGGCCAAAATATGGAACATTGACAGCTACAAATACTGACAAGGAAGTGAAGCAACAGGAACTTTCATTGACCGCTGGTGGTGTCACTTTGGAAGGCAATTTGGTAGTTTCTTACAAAATTAAACATACTCTTAACATATGATCCAGCAATCATGGTCTTTGCAAATGAGTGGAAAACATATCCATACAAAAAACTGCATGTGAGGGGCGCCTGGGTGGCGCAGTCAGTTAAGCGCCCAACTTCAGCCAGGTCACGATCTCGCGGTCCGTGAGTTCGAGCCCCGCGTCAGGCTCTGGGCTGATGGCTCGGAGCCTGGAGCCTGTTTCCGATTCTGTGTCTCCCTCTCTCTCTGCCCCTCCCCCGTTCATGCTCTGTCTCTCTCTGTCCCAAAAATAAATAAAAAACGTTGAAAAAAAAAACTGCATGTGAATGTTATAGCAGTTTTATTCATAATTGCCAAGCTTGGAAGGAACCAAGATATCCTTCAGTAGGCGATGGATAAATAAACTGTGGTACATCTGGATAAAGGAATATTGTTCTCAATTAAAAAGAAATGAGTTATGAGGCCATGAGAAGACATGGAAGAGAATTAAATACATATTACTAAGTGAAAAATGTTAATTTGAAAAGGCTAGATACTCTATGACTCCTCTGTATGTATTCTGGAAAAGGCAAAACTATGGACACAGTAAAAACATCAGTGGTTGCTAGGGGTTGGTTGGGTGGAGGGATGAGTAGGTAGAGCATGGAAGATTTTTAAGACAGTGAAAACAATCTGTATTGTACCATAATGATGAGTAAATATCATTAAACATTTGTCCAAACCCATAGAACACCATAGCACTATATTGTAAACTACAGATTTGGGGGTATTATGATGTGTCTGGGTGAGCTCATCAATTATAAGGAATGTACCATCTTTGTGATGGATGTTGGTAATAGTGGAGGTTATACATGTGTGGGAGCAGGTGGTATATGGGAAATCTCTCTACCCTCAATTTTGCTATGAACCTAAGTACTCTAAAATAACAAAGTCTAATAAAGAAAGAATGAAAGAAAGGAAAAAAAAAACTAATGAGTTAATATGTTGGAAAAAAACATGAAAAACAAAAACAAAAACATGTAAATTGAATCTCTAATAACTTTCCCTGATAGTCAACATTTTTTTTCAATGTGTCCTTTTAATATAATAAAATAGCTGTTGGGGCACCTGGGTGGCACAATTGGTTAAACGTCTGACTCTTGATCTTGGCTCAGGTCATGATTTCACCATTCATGAATTCGAACCCTGTGTCAGGGTCTACACTGATGGCACAAGGCTGCTTAGGATTCTGTCTTTCTTTCTCTCTGCCCCTCTTCTGCTTGTGTGCTCTCTCTCTCTCTCTCTCTCTCTCTCTCAAAATAAATAAACTTAAAAAAAATTTTAAAAAATAGCTGTCATATTCTTCCACTGAGTCCTGTGATGCCTCCTAGTGAATCACTGAACCCGGGGGTGATCCCAGGGACTCTCTATGCAGGAGACTATAAGAGTTTGCACAAGGTTCCTAATTGTCATAATTGTTTTATTTAGTTATATTTCATGTTTGCTAGTAATAATATGGTTATGTATCACTGTGGTTTAATCTTCCTGATTAGAGTCACTGTATTCCTTAATCAATAAGGACATTTTATTTGACAGATGATTGTAAAATAATTACTAATCAGTGCAATTTATAAAACTTTGTGCATAGAATACCTAAATTTCGAATAATATGATTTTGCTCCAACCATGCTTGGAAAAATGCTAAGTACTTCTACACTATATCTAGACAGATAGAAAATCAGAGAAAAAGTATTAGTACTCATTTGCTGTTTGTGTTGGGTATGTGCTAACAGTGGCCAGTGAAACTACATCTGGAGAAAATGTTATAGCACTCTGCCCATTTTCTCTTTAAGACTGAGCTTCCAGTGAGCCATCTTCCAATGGCTCAATTGATTGAACGTCCAACTCTTGATTCCAGCTCAGGTCATGATATCAGGTTCATGATCTCAGTGTCATGAGATTGATCCCTGGGTCATCAAATCAGACTCCATGCTGGGAAAAAAAGACTGAGCTTCAAGAAATGTCATTTGCTGACAAACCTCAGTTGATTCCCCTCCCTAGGAACTACCCTTGCCAAATGTTACACTGCCTCACCACATATGGTAGTTCAACTTTTTGCTCTGCCCAATCCTGCTACCCTCTCTTCCATGTGGGTTTCATTCTCAGTTTACTCCCCAATAATTTCCTGCAAACAAATCTCTATCTCAGATTATTTTTTCAGGAAACCCAACCCAAGGAAAAGTCATAGTATATAGTCTTTGTTAAATTTCTAAAGGAAACAGTCTACCTAGATATCTTTCAATTTATAAAACAAGTTCTAATTTAAGAACTGGTAAGCTTAGGCACCTGGGTGACTCAGTCAGTTAAGTGTCTGATGTTGCCTCAGGTCAGGATCTCATGGTCGTGGGATCGAACCCCACCTCGGGCTCCACACTGAACCTGGAGCCTGATTGGTATTCTCTCTCACCCTCTCTCTCTGCTCCTTCCCTGCTTACAATCTCTCTCTTTCTCTCTGTTTCTCTCAAAATACATAAATAAACTTAAAAAATGGGTAAGTTAAAACATGATCTTCCTTTCATAAATTCCACTCTAATGAACAGATATCATCCTGAAATCTGATAGTATATTTTAGGCAGATTTTTCAAAACCAATTATAAAAAAGAAATAGTAAAAACTACATTTTAAATTTTAGCATAAATAATGTAATACAGTATATAAATAAATTATATGATTTTTTTTAAATGTGGCAATTGTGGTCCAAAAAATTTCTGTCAAATAGTAAGTTAATTTTCTCATTTTGCACAATTGTAACTCTCCTCTTCTCATGGTTATTTAATCAACAAGTATTTTTAAAGTATTTTCCATATTCCCATCACTGAATGTTCTGGGGACATGAGAGAAACATTAAATATAAGATCTCTGCACAAAGAGCTTGAAATCAAGAGGGGATTCAAGGGGTATATTCATCACTGAATACTAAAAAACAAAAACAAAAACAAAAAAAAACCTGTCTTCAACAGTGTGATTTACTAATTGCCAGATACAATGGTTGCTTAAATCTTTCTTTTTTTGCCTATAGAAAGTTCATTTTGTTTACAATATGAATGAGTCATGATTAGTATCAGCCAATGACAACAATCCTCTTTTGAAGATGATTTTCCAGGTTCTTTTGTAATTAATGATGGTCATGTGACCTGTTTGTGGCCAATAAGATGTAAGGAGATATCAGCAGAAGGGCCAATATGACTTCCTTTGATTTCCTTTGACTTCCTTTCCTGAATTCAGATATGATACCTGAAACATATGTATAGTTGACTCAAATAATATGGGTTTAAACTCACAGGTCCATTCATTCACGGATTTTTTTTATAGTACAGTGTTATAAATGTATTTTCTCTTCCTTATGAATTTAACATTGTCTTTTATCTGGCTTACTATATTATAAGAATACAGCATATAATACATATAACATACAAGATATGTGTTAACTGCTCATGTTATCAGTAAGACTTTTAGTTAACAGTACACTATTAATAGTTAAGTTTTCAGGGAGTCAAAAGTCATATGCAGATTTTCAACTCTGTGGAGGTCAGTGCCCTTAACCTCTGCATTGTTTAAGGGTCAACTGTGTGTGTGTGTGTGTGTGTGTGTGTGTGTGTGCACACACGTATACTTGTGTGTATGCATAAATACACATAAGTGTCCCTGTATATGTATATACAATGTGTATGTATATATAGTATGTAAATTATTTAAATTTATATAAATCATATATCCTCCATAATATACATCTTTTATTTTTCCTTAAATTTTTTAAAAAATTTTGAGAGAGAGAACACACACAAGAGCAAACAAGAGGGACAGAGGGACAGAGAGAAAGAATCTTAAGCAGACTCCATGCTCCGTGTGGAGCCCAAGGCAGAGCTCAATCACAGGACCCTTGGGATCATGACCTGAGCTGAAATCAAGAGTCAGATGCTCAGCTGACTGAGGCACCAGGTGCCTTATTTTTTCTCTTTTTTTATGTAGATATAGTTCCATTCAACTGAGAAACATGCTATCAAATAAGATTACAGCAATATAAACATAGACATTGTTTCAATAATTTCACAATTATAAACAACGCTGAAATAAAATCCAAATGTAAACCTTGTTCTCATGGGCAAGAGTTTCTAGTATGGGATTTCTGGGGCATAACCTATGTACATGTCCATATTTTTTCTAGATATTGGCAACAGGTCTTCAGGGCTGTACTATTCTCTACTCCTAGTAAGCATACATGGAGGCACCCGTGTCTCCGCAACCTTTCCAAAATTAATACTGTCAGATTTAATTGACTTTTTCAATATGGAAAGTAAAGATAGTATTTCCTTGTCATTTTAATATATTCCCAAATGCTAGCAGCTGAGAAGATTCTCATATGTTTCTTTGAAAATTTCTTTTTAGTTTCTGTTATTTTTACACTTCAGATGCATCAGGTGTTTTAGCATAAGAGATACTTGCAACTAAACTATATCAAAATAATTTAGGGGTAAGGCAGAGGATATGGAAATATCCTTGTGCTAGGATAGGTCTCAAGCAATAACTCTGTTAATTGATATCAAGAAGAATTAAATCAACCTTCTAGAAAGCTTCCAAGCATTTGAGGAATGACTTCAGTCATCAAGCTTCCTGGATCTAGAGGCACAGCTCTTAATATTTTAGTTTTTTGTTTTCTGCTCTTACAAAATAACCCCTTTTTTTTTTAGCACATAACCTTTCCAGCTACTGGATCTAGCAGTCAGTGCCTCGCTGGACCTGTTTAACCACGTTTCAAATGCATATAAGAAGAGCTCTCCTTCCTAAACTCAGTTCAATCCTAAATATAAAGTTATAAATGCAAAAGCACCCATGTGTATTCTAAAGTACTATGCAAATGTAAGGTATTATCTTCATTACCTAGTATTATTGGAGTTAAATTCTAGGAGATTGCGTAGTATACTTCAAGTGGCCTCCAATTACAAAGACACATCTGAATATAAGAAGTGAATACATTTCTTTTCAGATTATGAATACTGAAGCAAAATCCACACTGGAATTCCCCTACATAAAAAGAAAGTTTAATTTCCTTAAAGTGTATGCCATCTCATTCTCTCGTGTGTAGCGGCAAATTGTTTGCTTTTTACTTTGGTGCTATAAATGCCAGAGAATATTTCTCACATCATTGGATCAGAGGCTTTGGTCCACAATAGATGGAAATGTGAACTAGATTATCCTTGCCAAAGTCACAAAAAAATGCAACTATTACAATCACACTTTCATATTTCAATGAGGAAAAACTCCCTAGATCTAGAGCATTTTTGTTTTGAGATGACAAATCTTTTGTTTTATTCTGCTCTGTGTTTTTATAGAATATAACCTCAGCGATGAATTTGTTGGTATCTCTGAATTCCCTGAAGTTCAGAAAAACAATAACTACAAACAATAATTATTCACAAGTTATTGCTGTACATATTGAGTCATAATCACCATTGTCACTCCTTTCATGTGAGAAAATAACGCAAATGATTTCCAAGGAATGACGCACATCTGCACTTGAAACATTGTATGAGTATTTTTAAAATCTCTTTTATTTTTATTTGTTTCAAAAATTATCTATTTTAAGAGAGAAAGAAAGGACAAGTTAGAGAAGGGCAGAGAGAGAGAATCCCAAGCTGGCTCCACACCATCAGCCACAGCCCAATGTGGAGCTCGAACCCACGAGCCCTGAGATGATGACCTGAGCTGAAGTCGGATGCTTAACCCATTGAGCAACCCAGGTGCCCCTAATTCTCTTTTATTTTTATTTCAGCAGGTGCACAATGCAATAATGCAGCAGCAGTTTATAACCCTTGGCTACATGTCTGTAAGTGAAGATGTTTTGACCGAGATCACCCGACCAATGTGGCTGTATGTAAATTTCCCTTATGAGGAAGACTCTCTTGCAGAAAATTCGTATGAACACAAACTGTCTCTTTCTCTCTCTCTCTCTTTCACACACACATGCACACACACACAAATACACACACACCCTTGGGGATAACCTTTCCTTCAGGGAAAAAATGGGTCTGTAAATCAACTTTCTCCAGACACAATGGCTAGTTATTAGAGATCTCATCTTTTCAGCTAGGCAAGATAATTTCCTAAAAGGTTTCCTCAAAGTAGATTTTGAATTGGAAAACAGTTACTGTAAATTAATATAATGTCACTGGTCTGAGAGGAGAGATTTATGTGCTCTTCCTCCAAAGGCTAGGAACTGAGGAGTTCTTTGTTTAATATCATCCTTTTCATGTCTCCTTTTTTATAAGAGAAACCTGAAGAGCTCTTTGCCATGAATGCCACATTCTCTATTAAGCATAAAACTAATCAAACACATATGTACACCATGTATAAATGACACTCACTTCAGTGTTGCCACTTTACTTTCTTCCTAGTAAAAATGCTTCAAAACACACACTTCTTTGAAATGATCATTTTACCCTCTGTGCTTTTGAAAGTACCCAGACTTCAGAGAAGTTTTATAAAATAGATTGGCTATTGATGAAAAGTGGCAATTTGCATTATGATCTACATGAACTCACAATCCTAAAACCTGTGTAGAAGGCACTTCAAATAAAGGACTGCTTTCACTGATTGGTTTTTCTGTTAATTCCAATTTGCTACCTTGGTGTTATGTTTTCAGTGAGTTTTACTTGTTTGTTTTTACCTCAAATCAGATTCAAGAAAGCCTATAGGTATTTGGTTGTAGAATAGGAAATATTCATTTGTTTATGCATATGAACTTGGTCAATTGTACCATAGTAGCCAAATTGTTCAAATGTTTATATTTCACAAAATTATATATGTTAGAAAATAGTTATGTCCTACTTTATAGTCTATTTGTTGTAAGGAGTACAATTTAGTGACAATTTACCTAAATCCTTTCAATGTAGTAATAAAGTGCTGCTAAAATTTTTTAAAAATTTAAACACAACTCAGAAATAGTTCTCCTACAAAATGAGCTATGATTATTAATTTGACAGCTCTAAAAGAATAAAATGGGACTTAACTTTGTGAAAATGTCAGCAGGTAGGTTTTTAAACTTCTAGAAGTGGCCTTGAAAGTCACTACCTGTACACTTGTATCTGGCATTGAGTTTGGTATAAGTGGGTCAGTCTAAAATTTTCCAAAGTCTGGTGACTTCTCCCACAAGTAAATATGAAATCATAGTGGCAGATCATCTTTAAGGTAAAGCTTTGCTTCAGGAAGTCCTGAGTATCTAAGCTCTCTCACTATGACTTAGAATCTTTGATGACAGAATTTGACCTCAAGACTCCTTCCTCCATTTACTTTTAATGATGTATCAATGATTACCTGGTAATAAATATGTAAAGAACATGTGGTTGGCCATCTCACAACAATATACTGAATAGATACACAATGTCAAATATTTCTTTTGTTTTCCCAAGTTAAAAAAGCCAGATAGAGATTAATATGCTTCCACTGTTCTGGCTGCTAACTGTGAACACCTTTTATTGTATATAGCTACAAGTAGAAGACAAGTAATCGTGCTTAATGATAATAAATATCCAAGAGAAGATCTAAATTTAGGAATAATTTGCATGTGATACTGTATCCCCTCAAAATTTAGGAGACTGTGGGTTCTAACACCACAGAGTATACAAATTATATTTCTATTTCTATACTCCTCAATTAAACTTAGTTTAATAAGAGTCATTGAAAGGCACTGTCTTTTCAATAAATGTGGTAATGAAAAATTTTAAATCTTTTCCAGTTTTAAAGTATAACTCTCACAACAACTGCAAAGTAGAAGATTGTTCTATGCTGACACTCCTATTCTCAAATTATTATTTGTATGATAGATAATTGCACTTTTTAAGCTTAAAAACAAACGTAGCTTGTCTTACTCTTTTTTCTTGGTCCCAAATGCTGATAGTACCATTTTTTCCCTTTAAAATTATATTGAATGGTCTAAGACACTGTACTTTACAACGTAAAGTAAACTAAATAAATTATTTAGTTTAAGTGAATACCTAAGCTTATGAAGGAAAAAAATCATAACACTGGTGATGTAAAAGAATATAAGACCCAGACAGAAATTACTCCGCTAACTTAAAAATGTTACTGCATTTTGGGGCACCTGGGTGGCTTATTCGGTTAAGCCTCCAACTTCAGCTCAGGTCATGATCTCGCAGTTTGTGAGTTCGAGCCCTGCATGGGGCTCTGTGCTGACAGCTCGGAGCCTGGAGCCTGCTTCGGATTCTGTGTCTCCTTCTCTCTCTGCCACTCCCCCACTTATGTTCTGTCTCTCTCTATCAAAAATAAATGTAAAAAAATTTTTTTTAATGTTACTGCATTAAGATTGGTGAATTTTATTACAAATTCTTTACAGATTTTTCTTCAGATCAGCACAAAATATGTATAATTAGACCCTGGGTTTTTATTGTGAAATATTTTTTCTAAGTTTATTTGAGAAAAGAATTCATCCTAACTCTACTTTACTGAGCTAACTTGCTACGTCTTACTATGTATCTCATTGCATAAAATTCTATCTGACACTAAAGGATAATAATAGTACTTACCAACAGACTTTACAGAAGCTGAAGAAACAATGTAGAGAAAAAAATATTTTCCATTAACTCTGCTGTCCCTTGAATGTTATATCAAATAGTGAGTGTGAAAATGTATGGTTTGGGGCGCCTGGGTGGCGCAGTCGGTTAAGCGTCCGACTTCAGCCAGGTCACGATCTCGCGGTCCGTGAGTTCGAGCCCCGCGTCAGGCTCTGGGCTGATGGCTCAGAGCCTGGAGCCTGTTTCCCATTCTGTGTCTCCCTCTCTCTCTGCCCCTCCCCCGTTCATGCTCTGTTTCTCTCTGTCCCAAAAATAAATAAATGTTGAAAAAAAATAAAAAAAAATAAAAAAAAAGAAAATGTATGGTTTGTTGTGTTCTAGTCCCTAATTTAATGTGTAGGATAGGCTGTGAATTTGTCCTGATACTTTTATGCCAAGCAAACTTAGCGTAGAAATGGTTACAAATGGTAAGCAAACCTTAGGACATAGTAGGAGTGCAGAGCACTGGATGGACTTAACATAAGAAAAGTAAGAGTTATGATGAGATAAGTAATCCCAGTGGTCCTCAGTAATCAGTTGTAAATGCCTTTCAACTAACAAAATCAAAATGTCTTCTTGGAATCAGCGAAGGATACAGCAGAAACACTAATTAGATACAGAGGAGCTCTTCAAGATCTGAACAATGTTACTTGGCTTCCTTGAATAGTTTCCATATTTTTCAATGAGATAATTTGTTTTGTTTTTTGTTTCAAGAAAATTAACTTTTTGCTTTAAGCATAATGATTTTCTTATACATCTTTGACTTTAATCCACTTTGGTTCTTAAACAAGAAAAAAAAAACCTCATTATTTTTAAGACAAATCCTATTAAGTTAGTGATTATTTTTCTTCACTGAATAAGTTTTGCTAAAAGGTACAACAGTGAATATATAGGTTTAAACATTCAGCATAAAATAGGATTTCTAAGTCATCCGAAAACCAAGAGAGGAACAACAAGAAAACAGAAAATATTATTTTGTATTTTGGTAAAACTGGGAAACTTGGAATAGCCCAATCCCCTCTCCCCCACAGGTAAATATGTGGTCAAAAGCAACAGGGATCAAGTAGAAAAAGATGTAGGAACAAGCTAATATATTAGAGAGTATGAACTAAGCATCAAGCATCTCAGAAAGGGGAAGCAAAAATGAACTTCTCCAAGGTGAGGGTCACTCCTGGAGAAACAAACTCGGAATTCTCTCTTTTTTGTTTTTTGTTTCTTTGGTGTTTTGTTTTGTTTTGTTTTGTTTTGTTTTGTTTTGTTTTCTTTTGTTTTGTTTTAAGGGAGAACAGTGTTATACTCTGTGGTAGCAGGAGAGTACTGAATTTAGGTTAGGTCTGAAAAACAGAGGAAGTAAGGCTAAATAAGGAATTAATAGATAAGTCATCTTGCAGAAACAGTTAACCAGTTTGCCATAGTGATTGCAGAAGAAAAGGGAAACTTGCCATTTAAAAACAAAAATAAGGGGCACCAAGGTGGCTCAGTCAGTTGAGTGTTGGAATTCGGCTCAGGTCATGGTCTCACAGTTCGTGGGCTCGCACCCCACGTTGGGCTCTGGGATGACAGCTCAGAGCCTGGAACCTTCTTCGGATTCTGTGTCTCCCTCTCTCTCTGCCCCTCCCCTGCTTGTGCTCCGTTTCTCTCTCTCTCAAAATTAAATAAACATTAAAAAAAGAAAGGAGGACATTTTGTTCTAGGTACAAATGACACAGAATGATCAATAAGAACGAATCCTAGCAAAAGTGCCTAAATTGAAAGGTGTTTCGTGTAGAAAGGCAAAAATACTATGTCTTATGAAAAAAGGAAACTTCTGATTGGCCTCAGTTTACCCAGCATCATCCAGAGATCACGGGATAGTGAGGAAACATCTACAAATTCTTTTTAAAAAACCCAAATTGTTAAGAAAAGCTGCCCTATTTTCCAAGTACAAAGTTATCAGGCACACAGTTTGTACTTGTACACTGTTGCTGAGTTATTCTATAAGAATGTACCAGAGGCCAAACTCCAGACAATCCAGGAATAACTAAAAATTGGGTGAAAGAACTCTGTGTGCGGTGACCAGATAAAATACAAGATGCCTAATATTCCTAATATTTCAGGCAACATTCTTATCCTTAAAAATTTATTCTATTTTTATTTGCAATTCAAATCTAAGTGGGTATCCTCTGTTTTTATTTGCCAAAGGTGACAACTCTAACTGCAAAGATAGATGAATCTTTAACTGCACTAGCATGATAGAAAGAAATGTGGGGTCTACGCTTTCAGAAAAGAATGTGAATGTTTTATCTATTGGCATTTCAGAAATGGCATAACAAAACATGAGAGAGAGAATAGGGAAGCAAGGCGAAAGGAAAGTTGGTTCACAGATTCCCTTAAATAACTAAATGTCTTCCTAGACACTATCAACAAATCATTTGGTAAGAATGTGGAGTTGTTTCCCTTATTTTACACTTCGTAACATTTAAGGTAAAAGCCACACAGCTAGTAAAGGGAGGAGTTGAATTTAAACTTGGTTGACTGACACCAAATTTGTCCTTTTTACATTAGGCATCAATGCCTTTCAAACCATCAAAGCCTTTCTTTCTTTATCTGTAAAATGAGGGAGTTAAATTAGAAAATAATAGCTGATATTTTGCTGTTCACAACAGGGCATACATGTTATATAGGTTTTTTTCATGCATTGATGTCTAATCGACACATCAATTCTATGAGGTAAATATCATTATGCCTAATTTAGAGGAAAATAAATTGAGGCTCTCAGAGTGAAATAACTTCCACAACTTGACTAAATGGTCAAGTCAAAATCTGAACCTAGGGAGTCTGGTTGGCTATAGACTTAGCCACATTTCAGAACTAATCTGCCTCCAAGGTCTAGTTCTAGAGTTCTGTAAGACACATACCTTAGTATTCACGACATGATGTTTTAAATAATTTATCACAGAACATTGTATGGTCCTCAGTGAATTACATGTGGATAACAGGATACTATTCAGATGAGTTTTCCCCCAGGGTAAATGAAGAGGAAAATGCCAGGGTTCAATCACACAGAACAATTTCCCCAATTGTGAGTGAAACAAAAGAATTGTTTCAGTACTGTAGGCAGCACATGTTCCAAATAAGCTTTTTTAACCAACGCAGATGGTGTAGGTTTGATCCAGGGCTGTTACATAAACACGGTAGTTTATAAATGAAATTGTTCAACCTCAATGACAAATAGCTGTACATCTGCCTAATAATTATTTCTGTACCATTTTTAGAACAGAGTACTGTAATTATTTTCCATGATTATAAAGAATTTGGGAATGAATCACACAGATGCTTTGCTATTTACAGTTAAAAAATTATTTTCCTCCTCTTTCCTTACTATCCAATAGTATTTCTTTATTATGTTGAGTCTAAAAATTGAACTACGAAAGGTAAATGTAAGCCAACATATTAAAGACAGTAATCACCCAAATTGCTACTGCTGGGGAAATAATTCTACCATATGTACTCTGTTCCATTGATTGTGAAATTGCTGCTCTCATTACATGGTATGCTTGACCCTTAGTGGAGTAACCACCATTTTCTTCTTTTAGAGTTGCAATAATTTCATTGCCTGCCTTTTAGCCTTGGAATAGGTATCTTATCTAATGATACAATGCTCCATCTTATTCCTGTCCATCTCCTTCATCGCTGCTTCACTCTCTTTAGCTGGACTCCGCAAAGAAGTTTAGGTTATTTGCTATGTGGCCATCAATCTGGTAGGTGCCATAGGAAACAGAAGGATTTATATTGCAGGGAAGTGTCACTCTGGTTTGGATGGAGAATGAGAAATACAAAAAGAGAGGAGAAAGTGAATACTTGCATAAGGAACTCTTATACAATGCTTTTACATAACTTCTGAGAAGTATTATAGGAATTTCTCATGGGTTCAAATTGACAAGATATTTTGTTCACGAGATGCAAAGCAGGCAAAATTTGTCATTCTACAAGTATATAAAGAATGCTGCTCATATAACTAATGTGTGGTTAAGTCCTTAGGGTAAAGTGGTCCCAGCCCATGCTGGGATCACAGAGGAAAAAGAGGCCTGAAGCCATTCATTAATTAAACTATGTAAGTAATTCAAACAAAAATTAAAAAGTATGCAAAACTCTCTATATAAATATATTTTAAGCCATAAATAAAGAACTTATAGAGGTAATAGAATTGCATTTATTAAATAACAGTCATGTGTTTAATGTCTGGAAAATTTAAATAGAAGAATTAATAGGACTATGGAATTCTGCAAACATAAATTTGATCCTGCTCCATCACTCAGATATGTGACAGGGAGCCCCAGTGAAGAGATCTGACAGTGATAAATATCAGCATTAAAGGAAAAAAAAAAGAAAAAGAAAAAGGTAGGATATACACTTTTAAAAGACTCTGTGTCTGGGGGTGCCTGGGTGGCTCAGGCGGTTAAACATCGATTTCGGCTCAGGTCACGATCTCACGGTTTGCAAGTTCGAGCCCCATGCCAGGCTCTGTGCTGACAGCTAGGAGCCTGTAGCCTGCTTTAGATTCCTTGTTTCCCTCTCTGCTCCTGCTCTGCTCATGCGCGCTCGCTCTCTCTCTCTCTCTCTCTCTCTCACTCTCTCTCTCTCTCTCTCTCTCTCTCTCAAAAACTAATAAACACTAACATTTTAAAAATTAAAAAATTAAAAGACTCTGTGTCTGATGATCTAGTCAATATTCTCAGAGTATACCCATATAAAATAAAGTTGGCTCCGGGGCGCCTGGGTGGCGCAGTCGGTTAAGCGTCCGACTTCAGCCAGGTCACGATCTCACGGTCTGTGAGTTCGAGCCCCGCGTCAGGCTCTGGGCTGATGGCTCAGAGCCTGGAGCCTGTTTCCCATTCTGTGTCTCCCTCTCTCTGCCCCTCCCCCGTTCATGCTCTGTCTCTCTCTGTCCCAAAAATGAATAAACGTTGAAAAAAAAAATTAAAAAAAAAATAAAATAAAGTTGGCTCCTATTTTGAATATTTTTTCCATAATAATATGACATTTTGCAAATATTAAAAGTCCAAATGGTTATTAGAACATTACCCCTAAGCTTGCCTCTGAATTCCTATGAATTATCTTAACTGAATAACAAAATGAAACCTTGAATATTCTATGGGGTCAATAACCAATTCTATATGTTAATTAACCTATACCTCTTACAAGATCATCTTAATTTGGTAATTTGAATAAACTGGTGAAAAATTTCAGAAATATTTGTAATCTTATTGGCATTCTGGCCATAAAGTTCAAGAAATGTTTCTTAACAAAGTGAACTATAGTCAAAAATTTTTATGAAAGTTATTCATAGCATAAAATATTTTATCTATTGCTTCTATTTGAACTGAAGCAGGAACAAGGCATTATAATAATGTAATATCTAGTTCATTTGACCCATCCAAAATTGATTTGGTGTATGAGCCACTAGCAAATTCATTTATTACTTTAGAACAGCAATGTTATAAATGCTATTTATTCATGAATGACAACAGTCCTCCTACTTTACATAAGCAATTTAACACAGTTCATTTGTTCAGGTGTACATGGTGAGAAACAATTTATATACATTATTCTTCTCTCTCTAGCCACTATATCCCATATTGTATTCATTTCCCAAGAGCAGTTGCTTAGAACAAAAATTAAAAAAAAAGCATCTGAAGGAGATTCTCCTTTATTTTCCCTACACACATGACTTTCCATGCAAAAAAGTTTTCTAACATAGTTTTTGCCCTGCGTTTTGAAAGAACAAAGAAATTTGGTATTCTCTATGTGGCATAGAAACTGGCAGTTTTTTCAGTTTTAGGTGTCCATTTTGACAAAGCTGGGTTTTTTTAACAATAGTACTAGTAGTACTGATGAGAATAGTAGTAAAAGTATTTGTACTTGACATCTCTTAAATAGGTCATAAATTCTTCTTGGTAAGATAAGAAGAGTTACATTTTTCACAAACACATACAGTTATGTGGGAAGAGTTAAGAGAAACAGGCAAATAAACTTCCTAGAGATGAACAAATGGAACGATTCCTTCTTTGCTATAATCTTAACCGTGCACCACACATAACTGACTGGGCCAAGTATGATTCAATAATTAGAGAAGTTCTACCACAATCCTTGGTGTTCCCAAGTTTTACCATGATTCCTCATCTGAAATCTTTGAGGGGAAAGGGACTGAGAACTTCATTCCCATCAAATTTTAGTCCATCTTTCTCATTTGGGGAAACAATGAATGATCTTTCATATTAAATATCTGAAGGGGTTCTTTTAAGAGACAGAATTATCTCCCAACATAACAAGAAAACCAAGATTTTGATACACATCCCAAATTAATTGTAACTCTAATGAGCCCTTTCCATCATTTATATAGGAGTGCATAACAGATAACAGTTGGGAGCCACTGACTGGATAAAGTTTGCTGGAGGCTTCCCCAAGCAGGTTTCCATTTCATCTGCAGTTAAACACTATCTTTCCCTCATTCTTTCTCCCTTCCTCTTCCTTCTCTACTTCTCTCTTCTTGCATAGTCAATAGAATGTGAGACTAAGTCATCATTTTTTCCTATTTACCTATTTTTATGATAATAAGGCATTTTGCTTTTGTACTTCTTCCAGGTTTCAGGAAAACCTTCCCTGGCTACTGAGACTATCTCACTTCTACCTTTTAGAATAAAGTTTACTTATCAAATATATTTTTGGAATTTATAAAATACTTATCGTTTTCATTTAAAACTTGTTTGAGTCTTTTTCTCTTTGACATCTTTCTCCCTACTAACAACCGGGGGCAGACAGTGTGGAAACAGTGATCTGAAAAATGCCCGGTGCATAGAGTGGGGAGATTGTTTGATATTTATTCTAGGAGTGCTTCCCTGAGAGGCAGTGTTATGGGAGATGCTTCTCCTGGACCATGTCTCCCGACCAGAAAGTTCTGCAGGACTTCAGTTCTAATGGAGTTGGGGTCAGGTCTCATTTCACAAGCAGATCAGAGCACACCTAGTTAACACTCACCACATTCAGGCTAGAAACCAAACACTGCTCAAAGCAGGCAAGGAGAGCCTCTGCAGATGGCTGGCCTGAAGAACAGAGCAGCAGAGTACACACAGCACACGCAGCAGACAGTCTCCAGGCCCTGGACACTACATGACCTCTTCTTCATAAGGTCATTACTTTAGGTGCAGGAGACACAACTGGCTTTTCTAACACACAGAAGACAAAATACTTAGAAAAAATGCCAAGATGGAGGAATTTATCTCAAATGAAAGAATAACATTAGGCTACAGAAAGATCTAAGTGAAACAGATATAAGTAATATGCTTGATGGAAAATTTAAAGCAACAAGCATAAGGATACTCACTGGGATTGAAAAAAGAATAGATGATATCAGTGAGACCCTTACCATAGCAATAAGAGTTAAAAAAAAAATCAATGAGAAATTAAGAATGCAATAAGTGAGATTGGAAACAGGCTTGATGCAATGAACAGCCGACTGGAAGAAGCAAAGGAACAAATTAATGACCTACAAGACAAAATAATGGAAAATAATGAAGCTGAACAAAAGAAAGAAAGAATTATTCAACATGAGAATAGACTTAGGGAACTGAGTGATTCCATCAAACACAATAACATTTGTATTATAGGAATCCCAGAAGAAGAAGATTATAAAAGAAGGGAGAAAATTTATTTCAAAAATAACAGTAGAAAACTTTCCTAATCTGGAGAAGGAAAGAGATATTCAGATCGAAGAGGCAGAGAGAACTCATCAAAACTAACAAAAGCAGGCCAATACCAAGACATATTGCAATTAACTTTGCAAAATATAGTGATAAAGAAAAAATCTTAAAAGCAGCAAGACAAAAGACGTCCTTAACTGACAAGGAAAAACCCATAAGGCTACCTGGAGGTTTCTCCCTACTGGAATTTAAACTTTGGGAGAGCAAGGTACATAGGAATTTCTTACTACTGAATGGCAAAACCTAGTACATCTATATTTATGAAATAATGGCAATTATGAAGCTACTAGAAGAGGAATACAAAATCTCTTAACCACAGAACATAAACATTTCCATATGAAGAACAAAGTGCTATTGAAATAAAGTGCTCAGCTGTTAGACTAGTTTACATAACCACGCAACATTTATCATTACTGGTTGATTTCCAGCGGTGCCTATGGAGGTATTATTGTTGAACTTGGTGTCCCATAACTTTCCATTTAGAAACAATAACTATAAGCTACCTATAATCTCTGTATCAGTTTTACGCCAGCTAAGTTCAATAGATTTTCTATATTCTCAAATGAGTAAAAGTCAGACACAAAAGACCCTAACTCTTTTAGGCAGTTTCTTCAAATTTATTGTTTCTTAAAATAGCCATAATAATGGACTAGAAAAATATATGCCATTATCCTGATGGCAAATGAAACAATGAATAAGCAGATGCTTTCCAGAATCGGTTCAACTACACACAAAATGTGCTGTGACATTAGATTTCACCTGTGGAGCTTCTGCATACATTTAAAAACATCATTGCAACATTAAACACCTAGTATATTTTTACTCTACTCCAGATTTTTTTATAAAAAATTTTGGTTTATAGCCAATTATTGTTAAACATTGCAAGTAAGTACTTCTAAAAGCAGCATTTTAAAGTAGATCATTAGCCCATAATTTTTCATAACTTATTTCTCATTTTAATTTTGTGAGTACTGACATAATCCTCAGAAGCTGGAAGAAACCTATAAACTAGGATGATTTCTTGAGGACAAAACTTTAGAAGCTTTTGCTTTTTAAATTTTCACTAAAGTCATGGGTTACTCAAATCAAAGAAAAAATAAAAATGGCAGCCAAATTAAGAGTGAGAAGGGTAACTGTGCTTATGTGTGCATGCATATATGCATAAAAAAAAAAAAACTTAGTAGAACCTTCTGGCTGGTAACAGTATGGCATCTGCAAAACCATTTTAAAGAGTTCATGGGGTGTTGTTCAAACGTTTGTGGTACCAAAGAGACTAAAGGTCAAATCAATGCTAGTATATTAGTCATGAGTGCTCAAACCAGTAACAGAAGGATTAAGAACTGAAAATCTGAAACATTTATAGAAACAGTCATGCCCAAAATCTGCATGACAAGCTTTCTTTAAAGATAAAGTGATAATCTTAGAAACCACAGAGATCTAGGTTTGCCTCTTGGCTCTAACCTTTAAGTTACAGGAAAGCGTGGACAATAGCTCTGAAATGGTTTACTAATATTCAGTGAAATAGTATGTAGAAAGGGTATAGCAGAGTTACTGCAAAAGTTATACATGTTAATTCATTATAACCCTCTGACTGTGGATTCCATTAAGACCATCTGTAAGGAAAGGAAACTAGAAGGAATACTGAGGTGACGATCAGAAATAACAGCAAATAACACATTGCACTTACATTGCACCTGGAACTCTTGCTCTACACATTTAATACAAAATTTACTAACTTAATCCTAGTGACACTCTGAAGCAATACAGATACAGTCACAGAGTGGTTAAGTAACTTACCTGAGGTTATATAATAAGAGGGAGGCCGGGCCAGGACTTGAACAAAAGCTGTTAACCCCAGAACCCATGTTATTCTGCTCCCCCAATATGTAAACCTGGTTCCGACACTAATTTATGGGTCTTAATTAAAACCAGTTAATAGTGTTATTTAAGTGGAATAGACATACACATTCTTTAAAAGTCTACGTTAAACTTTGTTTATGAATTTCCAACAAACCTGGAAGCATTTGGAAGGCATAATTTGATATCCATGTGGCATAAAATACTTTCAATCCAATGCTGTGGTCCCCAGGGTCACCTCAAAGAGATTGGTTGTTATCACTTACAGCTGCTGAAACTCAGGTACAAAACATGTCCATGTGGATGACACAGAAGCAGAACCATTGAATTTCATGAGCACTGCTTCTCATGGCTAATGCTACAAAGAGCCATTAGGGAAACAATCAAAATTTGTTTATTTATTTAAAACTTTTCAGAGCAATGTTAGATTTACTAATATTAATGATACTAATCATCATATTCACTTTGCTAAATATTTTACATATGTGATTGCATTTGCATCTTATAATAATCATATGGAGGAATCTATTTTTATACCAGTTTTAAACACAAAACAACTGGGGAAGAAAATATGGATTTTTAACTCACCCAGCTAGTAAACAGTGGAACCTGAATTTGAATCCAAATCTTTGCCTGGAAAGTCTATTTGAGACTGCTCCTATGGTGATGAAGATAAAAACCTTTTAGATAATTAAAATGAAAGATTAAAAAATCAGAACTAACTGTTGTACTGTTCTCATCTGCTGTTGTCATCTTTTTCCTTCTGATTGGTGTCTACAATTGTGCAAGAGAAGTGGATTTATCAGAAGTAGAAATGCTAATGTCAAGGAATGGAGTAAAACAGACTATAATTGCCCTGTTAGTGGCATTTCAGAGAAAGTAACAATTGAAACTTAGTATACTTATTCTTTATATCCTGTAGTGATTTATTTAAAGTCAAGTTTTCTAACTGTAAGAACTTTCATTAAAGATCTAGTTTACTGCTATTGCGGGGAAATTTTTTTTCTTTTGAAATGGGATTCTTAAAAACTTTTGAATACTAAATCCATATTTGAGGAATATTGACTAACAAAAATACCACGCAGAGATCACATTTAAGGCTTTCAATATTAGTAATTAAGTAACCCATCAGTATACAGAAAACTCCAATAACCAGCTTTTAATATGATGGTTGTTCATAGCACATGGGCAGAGAATGTTCCACAAGTGGGTTAGGACACTCACGTCATCCAGAAGACTTGCTTATCAGTTCAGGAACAACAGTCTCTAAAGAGGCACACTGATTCTTTGCTGGAGGCATGAGGTATTAGGGAATTACTTTCACGCAAGCATGTGCCACATTGAGAGAACAAGTCATTTAAAATCTAGTGGAATAAAACCTAGGAACTATCATAAATCACAACCCTGCTGAACTGAAAGTCATCTTGTTTAGTCACATGACAACAAAGTTCATCTAGTAGTGTCACACTCTGAGAAATTTGCCTTTCAATATTTCAGTATATGTGGTAGCACTTATGAATGATCATGACATCATTTTCAAAAAAAATTTATACTGCAGGTGCAATTACTTTTCCAACATTACACTAATCTTGGCCCTTAATCTTGTTGGGAGCTAAATTGTGAATTTTTAGCATAATAAAGTGAAAATAACATGGGCTCTGGAGTCCAACTTATCTGGGTCTTAACTTCAACCTGATTTCTTGCTAGTGGGTGATCTTAGTCATATCACTTAACCATTTTAATGACCAGTTTCCTCATCTTTAAAAATAGTGATAATTACTATCATGAAAGCTCCTGTAAGTGCTGAAATCATGTACATAGATAATTTAATAAAGACCCTGACATAATACAAGCCACTATTCAATATTAGCTGATGTTGGTATTGGTTGCTGTTATGAATAATATTATTTTTATTAATATGATTCCTTCATTGAAAGGTTAAAACCAGTGATCACAAAAATGTGACACTAGTTTTTCTTGGATAGAATCCTTTAATTCTACCAGTAATACCCAAGGTATTAATTTCATGAAAAGCCATCAAACACTTAAAGTTTAGATGTTCACAAAGTTCTCGGGCTGCAAGGTAATTTCATCTAGGTAGAAAGTTTCTTTCAAATTCACTTTAAATTAGAACTATGTCTTTTTATAAGAAGAAAAATAAATGTTAAGTAATTAATCAAATAAGGTATCCTCAGTTCATTGCTCAGAGCCGCTCACATTCAGCCAAAAATGTTGGATTATTGAGTTATGAACAGAAAGTCCACCTTGCCTATTGAAAAGTAGTACCATTATGGATGGCAATTTGGCAATATGTATTAAAAGACTTAAATATTTTTACATGTTTTCCATATATCAATTAAGCAATGTCAAATTTAAAGAAATGATCTTTAAAAGTCTATAGAGAGGATCATTCTAGAATTTTATAAAATAGTCTGTGATAGAGGAATGGTCAGGTAAATTATAACAGTTATTCAACTTATTGTAACAAATGAAAAATTAATGAAAATCAAGTAGCAACTGAAAAATTGCATGGTAAATAACTGCATAAAACTATTATTATAATTTCTAAAATTAAAAAAAATGCCTAGAACTAATTAATAAGGGAATGCATCAAAACTGTGGCGTTATGGATTTGAGTCTTTTTTATCCTTTTAAGTATTCATTTTCTGTAATGTGTTGCCATTACTTAATAAATAAAGCAAGTAATTGATAAGCATTCATGTCAACCCTACCTTCAGACAAGGCACTGGATTTCAGAGGAAACTAGAACACACATTGAATATAACTTTATTGGTACCCACTCTAACTATTTCTCACAAAGGAAGGTCTTCATTATTCAAGGGTGGTGTGTGTGTGTGTGTGTGTGTGTGTGTGTGTGTGTGTGTGTTTAATGTATGTGTACTCACCAGGTTTGGAGTAAGCACTGTATCTCAAATTTTCAGTGTCATAGTAACATCACTTGGTGTGGTTGAGAGTTGGGGTACAGTGTGCAGAGGAAGGAGCGACCAACTACTACCCCACAATGACTCACCAATAATAAAAAATAAAGGAAGCATTGATTCTTCTCTGGTTACATAACTGCAGAAGTGTCACATTGGTTGAGTAAAAAAAAAAAAAAAGGGAATTTAAAGCAAAAAGTATTTCTTGGTTGACAAAAATATTTTAGTAACAACAAACATGATTCTCTAGGAAAAAAAAAAGCTTAGAAGAGATTTTAAAAATATCAATAGACTGTGATTTGTGTGTAAGTATATCATTTTTCAAATTTCACTGTTTTCTCAAGTTTTCTAAGCATATGATAATACTCAAATGGTATAAAACTTCAAGTACTCTGATACTACTTTGATTCATTCTTAATACTTCAATCAGTTTTTAGTTTCCATTGTTTGGCACAATTTTCAGGGTGAGAAAAGCATAAGGGGCTACAGCTGAAAGTATGCTCACACATTTTCTTCCAAAAATTCTCTCTGCAAATGCTTCCATGGCCTTTCAATAAGAGTGTCACACAGAAAAAACCTTTGCTTTCAGTGAAATCTCCATACAACGATCTTGATGATTTTTCTTGGTTTAATCCTAATTCATAACCTAAGAATTTTTTTTTTTTACAGTTGAACTTAACATTCTCTACAGTCTTAAAGATGATTCTCAAATCCACGTTTAGTATTCAACTGATTTTGGCCTTAGAAAGTCTTCATTAAAACCTTTTCCTTATATATATTTATTGGACATAATGAAAAATAATTGCATAAATCTTTAATAATTAATACTGTTTTCCATCAAAAGTAAACACAATTTATTATTCATCTTTTTACCTCTCATTTGTAAATCTACGAATATAGCAACGCAGCAAACATATGGCACTGAATTTTTTTGTGGATATTATTCCACTAAAGATTAATACAACCTAACTGTGTCAACATATTGATGTTGAGCATATGTTTACTCAACAGAAAATTTCCTAAGTCAATCAATAATATTTTACTGAAAATTCATTTTTAAAATACTCTATTATTAAGGAAAAATCAATTTACCTTTCAGAGCTTTCAATAATATTTAATAATTTTGTCTGCTACATACAAAGTCAGAAAAATATTATGTAAAAATTTCGTGGTATTTCAGTATACAACTAGAAAAAACAGAGGTGTAAAAATGAATTGTAAAATCTTTATCAAAAGAATATTTATTATATTTTAAAATTATTTGAAAATAATTTATCTTGCTTCTGGACTAAAAATAATCTAATTTGAATTCTTCTAGCTCTGAAAAGATTAAACACCCAGCATATTATTTAGACTGAGAAGTTTTTCTGAAAGGCAAATTATACTATTAAGGAGTATTGCATTTAAATTTCATATCCACAAGTTCACTATAATTCAACGGATACATCATCCATAGATGAAAAGTGACATGGAAACGGAATTCCTTATTCAAGAAGAAAACATACGAATAAGCCCAAACTGAGGAATAATTTGTAACATGAAGATTTTTGAAGGTTTATAAGATTTGGTAAGAGAGGAAAAGAAACAATACCTTTAGGTTATTTGTGTTTTGAGAATCATTGAACATTCTTAAATTTTGTCAATCTATGACAATGGTAGTGTATTTTACCAAATTCCTAAAAACAACGGGGGAAAATCACTTTGGTGATCACGGTACAGAATAGTTAAGAAGATTTATCATCCTCAGTCCAATATTTGAAAAAGAGAACTCCCAAGAGAAAGGACAATATCTGGAAATAAGGAGAAATTAAGGAATATTCTTGGAGCTTTAATGAAGAAAGGTAAAGAAGGCTATGATACAATGCTATCGTTGGATAGAATCAGAGACCCATTTTGAGTTCTCATCTCATCATGGCAGTTTAAGGGTGGAGGGGGTGCTATTCCAACATGACTGTGAATACAGACGGGTTTGTGGTGGGTAATAAGACCACTGTCTGTGCCAGGCCTGAGAAGTATAGTTATCAGATTGGTTACAGCATAGTCAGTGAGGTCTTTCCTTTGAACAGATCATTTCTTCATGAATTGATTGAATCAGAGGGAGAGAGTGGGTTTCTGCCCTCCTATAGCCTTGTAGCTAACATTCCAGTTGGAGTTGGTGCTTCTCTTTCCCTTTGAGGTGGATAAAGGAAAGAACTGCAAAGTGGAATCACGTGTGTGTGTGGTTGGGGGGGGGGGGTCTTTTCAGGACAGAGGATGACTTAAATCTTTTATGTGTTGAAAAGTGCCACATGTTTTCAAAAGGGGCTTTTCCTGTTCTGAATATAACCATTCTGGGCAATTGCACATAATTGTAATGAATAGAAATAGAAAACCCACAGATGGAAGAGATTCTAGTGCTGGCTGGCTAGCATGGGAGCAAGAGCCTCCCCCTGAGTGTGAAATGATGCTAAGTATATTAGTTTCCTCGGGCTGCCATAACAAAGTGCCACACTTCCGGCAGCTTAATATAACAGAAATATATTCTCTCACAGTCCTGCAAGCTAAAAGTCCAAGAATCACAGTATTAGCAAGGCCATGCTTCCTCTGAGAGTCTGGGTAGAATTCTTCTTTGTTGGGGTGCTTAGATGGCTCAGTTCGGCTAAGCATCCTACTTCGGCTCGGGTCGTGGTCTCACGGTTCTTGAGTTCAAGCCCCACATTGGGCTGTCAGAGCAGAGCCTGCTTCAGATCCTCTGTCTCCCTCTCTCTGCCCCTCCCCAACTTGTTTTTACTCTCTCTCTCCCTCACTCTCTCTCTCTGTCTCAAAATTAAACATTTAAAAAATCATTTTAAATATTAAAAAAAAATGAGTCTTCCTTGTCTCTTCCTAGCTTTTGGTGGTGTCCATCAGTGCTCAGTACTCCTTGGCTTGCAGCTGCAACATTACTCTAGTCTCTGCCTCTCTTGTCAGACAGTGTTCTCCCTGTCTGTCTCTATGTCCTCACATGAGGGTTGGCTCTCTGACCTCTGACTTTCTTTCCTTTCCTATAACAACATAGTCATATTGGATTAAGAATCTATCCTACTCCAGTATGACTTTATCTTAACTATTACACCTGCAATGACCCTATTTCTAAATAAGGCCACATTCTGAAGCACATGGGGTTAAACTTCCATAAATCATTTTGGAAAATACAGTTCAACCTAAAATACTGTGTAAACCAAAATTTTGACAAAACCAACAGTCTCCTTGCTTAGGTCAGAGTTTGTTTGGCTAGAAGACTATGTCTTAATCAGTCCGGACTACTAAAGCCAAAAAAACAAAACAAAACAAAACAAAACAAAACATCTTAGACTGAGTGGCTTAAACAACACAATTCACTTTTCACATTTTGAGAGGCTAGGAAGTTAAAGATCAGGATGCTGGCTGAGTCAGTTCCTAATGAGAGGCCTCTTCCAGGTGGAGAGAAAGGGGGCATGCTCTCTCCCTCCTCTTCTTACAAGGACACTAGTAACTTCCTTACCTAATCAATTTCCAAAGGCCCCACACTAAATATTATCATATTTGGCATTAGGGTTTCAACATTTTAATGTGCGGGGACATAAACATTCAGTTCATAGCAGATGATTAAAACTAATACTTTTCTTCAAATAAGTTTGAGAAGTCATAGAACATGACGTTTTAATGTTGACCAAAGTGTGGAAGGTTTAAACATAGCATTTTTATGACCAAGACTAAGAAAAATGATCACTTCTTATAATCACTGATTTTTATTTCACTACTTACTCCGTTTTCTTAAGCATGCCACATTTTGTAGGTCCCATAATTACCTTTTCCTTCTATATTTTCAAAGGTTTTTGTTTACCCTAATTCTACACTGCAGAGAGATTCAAAAATGACGCTGGTCTTTCAAGTTTCCATTGTTCTTAAATAGATCACTAGTAAATTTTACTTTTCTATTTGATTTTTAATTCTAGGACCTCAATACCATTTTTATTTCCATTTTACATTTAATTCATAAAATCGATTTTCATGCAAAATTAGTAGACTGTCCAAGTTTCATTTCAAGTCAAAAAGTATGTGCTAAGCATCAACCCAGCTTTATGTGGTAGTTAAGAAGATGGACTCTGCAGCTAAAATGCATGCGTTCAAATCCCTGCTCTCTTATATCCTTGCTTTGTAATATTGGTCAGACTATTTAACTTTCTATGCCTCACTTTGTGATCAGTAAAAAGGGGATAATGATAATAACTAATAATAATAATAATAATAATAATAATAATAACTACCTGGTAGGGTTATTTTTAAGATTAAAATGGTTAATATACTTAAAATATTAGAGTAATGCCTGGTAAGATGAAAAGTGTTGTGCAATATAAACTGTTATTATTATATTATTAATGTATAAACTGACACTGAATAATGGCAATGCTTTTCCCTTTAGAAAGATTTCTCATGTATCCAGTTTAGGATAGACGGAGTGGGAACCTGGAAATAGGTCCTGTTTCTGACACTTACTGGCTATGCACACTTAGACTAGCTATGGAAATTTGGCAGTACTCAATTTTATGTCCTGAAGATTAGGACTAGTCTATCTTACGAGGGTTGAGAAAACTTGGATAAAGTGCTCAGAGCAGTATTTGATAGATGACAAGCTTTCAGTACTAACTCCTTCCCCCTTCCTTTCTTCCACTTTGGCTTTGGACAGTGGGGAATAGGAACTGGAAAAATAGAAGTCTGGAGGATCCGAGAGGAATTAAAAAGTTACTGTACTTTCGATAGTACATGAGAAAGGAGGCAGAAAAAGAGCCATTAGCAAGAAGAAATGGAAAAAAAAGTAAGAGGCACAGTCAACGCATTCTTGGTAAATGATGACATGTGGGGTTAATGCGAAATGGGGAAATAAGTTATGAGTCAAAGGCTTTTGCAAAAGAAGTTCTTAGGGGGGGTACCACTTTTTTATGCATGTTTTATCAATCAAGCACGTAGTAGTATTTGAAATGATGCATTTCTCTACCCTTCTAAATATGCAAACCCATAGTACCATCATTTTAATATTTTCATTATTTTTATTTCATTACTTCCCCCAGTTTTGTTTCTACTAAGCAGTCATGGTTTCTCTGCAACCTTAGAGAAACATTTTAATATAGCTGTTAAAAAAAAAGCATTTTCATCTGGGATGATATTATTATAAAACCCATTTATGAAGTGCTTGTCTGTTTCATTGTTTATTTTACTGTGGGCTCTATTGTGCTTGTAATGACTTTGACTATAATTAGTATCAGTAAACCCTCTGGAAATAATTTCAATATTGCTAGCTATTTAAAAATCAGTACCAGAATTATTAATGATTTTGGAGAACATTTTCTCATGATAGAAGGCTAAAAAATGTACAAGAGAGTGCTTTGAAATATATAACATGCAAGAAGTAACAGTTTCTACTATATTATCTAATATAAGTGAAATCACTGAATAAATTAATACCCATATAACCTAATCAGACTTCTAATCCTAATTTAAAAACAAAATAATACTTATAAAATATAAATAAAAACAAAATTCCAACCTTAAAATTAGTTAAATCCTATCAGAATTTGTTTGGAAACAGTAATTTGTATCCAATGAATAATTTATGTTTTAATACACAAAAACTAAAAGTTTACTTATAATTGTGTTTATTTCCACAAAAAGTAATATTATATATTGTTGTCATTGCTTTATTGGCCATGAAGAATTTTTCTAAATTTGGGCTACTTAAGACTTTACCTTCCAGCTTATTTTTTTAAATTATTTTTTAATTAAAAAAAATTTTAGTGCTTACTAATTTTTGAGAGAGAGACACAGGATGAGCAGGAAGGGGCAGAAAGAGAGGAAGACACAGAATCTGAAGCAGGCTCCAGGCTCTGAGCTGTCAGCACAAAGCCCAATGCTGGGCATGAACCCATTAACCATGAGACCATGTCCTGAGCCGAAGTCAGACGCTCAATCAACTGAGCCATGCTGGAACCTCTACCTTCCAGTTTAAATAGGAGAAATAACTATGATATATACAATTCAAAACTACAGAAGAATGAGAAAATTTTAACAAAATTTTATGGAATGAAATATAAGGTTTAAATGGAAAAAATTTAAGCAGTTGATATTAACCTCAAAATCATAGTGATGATATTCAAGGTAATTTACTGGTAAGATCTGAATTCCAAATGTCCTATGAGGAGAAATGGTAAATTATACTAAATAAGAAAAACTAAACCAGTTTTGCATTAATAATTTCATAATCTATAATAGGAAGAAAGAGTTTAAAAGTCACTGGCATGTCAACATCAAGCTTTCAGATTTGAAACTCATAAAACTTAGAGTTCTAATTTGGTGATTAACAGGACAGTTCTGAACAAAACCCAGTAGATGGCAGTAGGCTGTTACAAAGACACCAGGAAGACTAAGAAATAAATTATACATTGCCAACTTTACATATGTACATAGAGAATTTAATTAATAAATTAGTCTATCTTTTGAACATATCCCCAAATGCATTACACTATATCCTCATTTTGTGGCAGTAATTGACACATTCCTGAGCACTACAAACATGTAATATTTTTATCAGATGGCAACAATTATTCTAAACCAAATCTCAGTAAAATACAATCATAATCAATGAATTTAGAAATTGCCCCATATAAGTAAAAGAAATGTTAACCTTAAGAATATCTAATTCATGGGGCTCCTGGGTGGCTCAGTCGGTTGAGCGTCTGACTCAGGCTCAGGTCGTGATCTCGCGGTCTGTGAGTTCGAGTCCCGCGTCAGTCTCTGTGCCAACAGCTCAGAGGCTGGAGCCTGTTTCGGATTCTGTGTCTCCCTCTCTCTGACCATCCCCTATTCATGCTCTGTCTCTCTCTGTCTCAAAAATAAATAAACGTTATAAACGTTATAAATTCATTTCTGGGGCGCCTGGGTGCTTGGTCGGTTAAGCGTCCGACTTCGGCTCAGGTCATGATCTCACGGTCCGTGAGTTTGAGCCCCGCGTCGGGCTCTGTGCTGACAGCTCAGAGCCTGGGGCCTGTTTCGGATTCTGTGTCTCCCTCTCTCTCTGACCCTCCCCCGTTCATATTCTGTCTCTGTCTCAAAAAAATAAATAAACGTTAAGAAAAAAATTTTAAAAAAAGAGTATCTAATTCATCCAGTTGAGAAAAAAAATTAAGGAGGCAACATTATGCAATGGAAACTGTGCAGGACCAGTTACTTTAAAGGTAGGAGTTTTAGATATGGTTTCTCTACTTACTACTGTATAATTGTGAACCAGTCATTGACCATCTCTGTGCCTTAATTTCCCCATCCATCACAACATTTTCCTAACATAATCCAAACTCTGTATACACAAAATACAATGACGTATATAAAAGTAACTATAAAACACTATGCAAATATCAGATTATTTTCCCCAATGCAAAAGGCAAAGATAGTTTTAGGAAGAGAATTAATCCAAAGACATTCAGTGCTTCAGTTGAATTAAATAAAATGAAGCCTGAAGAGAAAAGTTACTGGATTTGGTATTTGCGAGTTGTTTGAGAGTATATCTTGAATAAAATGGTAAATATACTATAACCTGCATAAAGAAGTTTTCCTTCGCATTGCCTCTATTATATTGTTTAGTGGTTATTTACATCGGCTCTGTAGTCAAGACCAGCTAGGTTTATAACTCATGTTCCAGCTGTGTGACCTCAGATAAATCACTTAAGTCTCTGTGTCTCAACATGTTCATCTCTATGATAGGGACCATAACAATAACTACCTTAGCTTGAATAAATCCCTGTCAGCTTCTTCCTTAGTAAAATGAAGATAACATCTACTCATTTTATTGTGAGCTTCAAATGAGAGATTGTCTATGAAGGCTATGCAGATATAATATGGTAGTTTTTCCATTGACTGATATTTGAATTTGATTTTTGATTAATTCTATTACCTATTTTGTCTTATAATGATACAAATGTATCCAGTCATTTTGTACTGAGGAGACATCCAACTGGATGATTCGTAAATACCATTTCTAAGAATAGCCTTCAATAGTATCAAAATTTCCCCTTATGACAGCAAGCAAGAGATGAACCACACATGAAATATACCTAGTCCCTTGGCATGTTCCCTATTCCTCAAACAAGAAATTGTCCTATTATCTGTCTACCATGAGTCAGTCAAAAATCATTACAAAGATTTAAAAATTCTGTTACTGTCCTAATAAACCTTTTCCAAAATGTGAATGCTGTTAGTTTTCCTGAAATGCTTCTGATTTGTTTGGATCATCTTGCATTTTCTCATTCAACCTGGTTGTGAAATAGATTTGTAAGTTGAAAGTATTATTTAAGGACATAGAAGATGGGCACCTAGGTGACCCAGTCAGTTAAGTATCCAACTCTTGATTTCAACTCAGGTCATGATCTCATATTTCATGATCTCATGGTTGGTATGTTTGAGCTCTGTGTCAGGCTCTGCTCTGACAGTGTGGAGCCTATGTGGGATGTCCTTACTCTCAAAATAAATAAATAACTAAAAACAGAATATTGTTTTTGTTTTGAAGAAAAGGACATAGAAGAAAGTTTATTTGTCTACATGAAGGTAAATAAGCCATGACTCAAAACTCATTAGCAGCCCCATTAAACTATGGTTGTGGAATGGTAACTGTGGGAAATAAGTGAGCTTTTATTTGTCTAAATACTCAAAAGTTATATATGTAGTGGTAAATTTGAGACATAGATTTAAAATGTGTATACTTTATTTTGAATTAATGCACAATCTATATAAATATATTCTCACTGTAAATTAATGTATAAATATGCACTTTGAAACAGATTATTTTGTTTTTATTTTTGTGGAATTGTTTTTGTGGCAATGAATAAATATGATGGATTCAGTCATCCAATGGGAATATGTAGTAAAGTGAGGTAGAACTGATTTTTGTAAGCTGTCTTACACATTTGCCTTATCCAACTCCAGATTAAAGAATCTTGTCGCTAGCAGCCAAATAGGGTCCAATTAATTTGCTAATCAAGTAATATAGGAGATCTCAGGAGATATTTGCATTTAGGATTTTCTGAAGATGGGAAAGAATAATGATAAAGCTTGTAACTTGAAATAAAATTCTGTCTACCAGAAATTTAAGTTATAACATAAATTTATGTAATAACTAAAATTATTATACAGTGGGACTGTTAAATAAACCATCCCTTCCTCATTATGAAAGTAGTTGGTGATAACCCACATTAAGTATGGCAAAGTAATTCCCTGGTGTTTCTGTGTTCTTACCTCAGCTTTTCACATACTCTGCTCCACATTTCTTCCTTATTGGGGCTTAGCTAAACTCACAGAGGTGCGGTGTATTCTGCTCCTATGGGTGGTATGATTTGCCTCCATATACAAAGGTCGGCAAGTGCTCTGTCCTTCTAAGCAATGAGTAGGTGACTTAATTATGGAGTTCAGATCTCAGGGTTCGTTGTTGGTGTACAGCTAAGCTTCTCTCTTTGCCAGCTATCAAGCAATTTATATCTACCTAACTTCTCAATATATTTCTTAATTTGTTCTGAACTCAGGAAGAGAAAAAAGTTGCCACTTATTAAGCTCTATGAAATTCCAACAATGAAAAAAACACAAGTATATAGTTTAGAGATACATAAATATGTAGTACAAATATAAAGATATGCCTGAAAACAATGTACTCTGACCTTAGGCAACATTGAGACCTTAGTAGTGTTCACCATGTTGCATTTCTTAAGCTGGATATTAGGCATACAAGTGCTTGTTAATTCATTCTTAGAAGTATTTCTGCAGTTTTCTTTATCTAAGCTGAGCACTCACACGTTATTCTCTTTCCTCTGCTTTTGTCAGTTTTCTGTCAGTCTGGGATGAAAGGAGGGTTTATACACAAGTTTTGGCAAGGAAGAGAATAGCTTCATTTCTGATATACACACTAAAAACTGGATTTTCCATTTTTTGGTACCATGAAATTTCCATTAAAGGAGGCATAAGACTGTTAACTGTGTAACCTTCTAAATGACATTGTGTAACCTAATAAATGACATTGAGAGTTTGGGTTCTACCCAAAAGCCAGATCTCTTGGTTTTCCCTTAACCTATGAAGAGTATCAATATATCACATAGAATCAGGGTCATTATTGTGTCAGCAAGTTTGGAAGGTGTTCTAGGGTAATGTATCAGTACTTACTTGGTCCTTGAAAAAGATTAATCTCTTTAAATCATTCCCATAGCACAGATTCAAACAGCAGCCAAATGTAATAAGCTAATTATGGGTAAGATTCAAGTGTCATTCCTTATTAAATCAACGCTCTAAAAACCCTTCCTACGTTTCCTAATCAGTAGACATGAACAATTAACATCTAATTAGTCATCCATCACCCTTGCTAAAAATGTTTTAAAAGAAAAATTAAAGAGATTTCTCTCATAAAGATTTCACTGAAAATGTGTAACAGTGTCCTTTTCCGCTTACATATTCATCATTTGCTACCTAGCAGCCTACTTGCTAAGATGATTATTTTAAACATGAAATCTATTAATTGGAATACTCCAACAATATTCAACAATCCCATCATTATATGGCTTTAAATGACTTTATTGACAATTAGTCTAACCAACTGACTTTACAAAGAAGGACACTGAGACTAATGGGGGTTTAACTTATTGATAAAGCCACAGTGGCATATAAGGTCAGATCTCAAAGCAATGTCTCATCTGCCCATGTTTCTTTCCCTTATAACTTAAAAAAAGAAAACAAATTAATGCTTTCAATTTACTTCATAAAATCACCAAGTTCCTGTTATTATTTGAGTATTACTACTAAGAGCTCATTTCCATCTAGCTTTAGCCAATCTGAATAATAGCCAATTTGAATAACTTAGTAGATACAAGCTAAGAACCTAAAGTCAGAGTAGCTGGGTTCGAATCTCTATCCCAGCACTCAATAACTGTGTGGTGTTAGATCAGTTACTTAAAGTCTCTGTGTCCTTCCTGTCCTTCCTAAAATGAAGATGATAACAAAAGTTGGTTTCAGGATTAAATGAATTAATACTCTAAAATGCTTTAGCAATCTATGGAAAATTTAAGTACTCATTAAATGTTGCCTATCCAAAATATAGCATCTCTTAAACTTTTTTCATATTTCCTCCAAATTCATTTTCTATAAAATAATAAGCACACTGATCTATAACAGAATGAGACCACTGTTCAGACAATCCAGCTCCTGGATTTTGTATGCTCCCACCATGTCTATCTAAAAACAATAGAGAAGATCCATTACCAGGAAAAGTGGAACATGGACTAAGTAAGTGAAGCAGAAAATGAGAAAAATCCAACAGTTAAATCATTCCCAAACATTAGATCATTCTCATATTCATTCAGGTTTATAGATACCCTAGTCCTGGCAAACAACCTCTGCATATACATGGTTTCAACAGTAGAAGTTTGACTAAGAGACATTATGAAAGTAGAAAATTACAAAGTAATTTAATTTGGATCCTAAAATAAAGTTCTAATGAATATCAAGAAACTCAGTGATACCAATTGCCTAGATTTGAAGGCATGCAGGGGAAGGTGGCTTGGGTGTTCTTTCATTTATTTTTCACTGGACCTGTGGCACGTCCCACCATGGTCTTAATATATTTCTACTAAGCTTCCCAGCTTCCTGTATTTCTAGCCATCCAGAGGATCTATAGTATGGAATATAAATATGAAAACATGATGATCAGTTTATAATGCCCTTCTCTTCCTCCATCCTATTGTGCATTATTAACGTCAAGAATTTTGGAGCACCTGCAGGGCTCAGTCATTTAAGCTGCCAACTCTTGATTTCGGCCTACTCTTGATCTCACAGTTCATGGGATCGATCTCTGTGTTGAACCTTGCATTGGGCTCTGTGCTGACCGTGTGGAGCCTGCTTGGATATTCTCTCTCTCTCTCTGCCCCTCGCCCACTCATGCTCGTGTTCTCTCTCTCTCTCAAAATAAATAAATAAACATTTAAAAAAATAATTAGTTTTTCCTCAACAACAGTCTCATATTTAAGAAATGTTCTTTGTGATTATGATCTATATAACAAACTTATTGAATGAATATTCAATATTCATTCTTTCCTCACGTAGTACACATACCTTGAAGATAAATTAGGTAGAGAACACTTTATAGTAGGTGTTGAAAATTAGATAAGGAAGAAGAAATGGTTCCCATCTTCTTGGAGCTATAGTATAGTCTAATGATACATATAGACAAATAAACACATAGTTATCTAACATATGGTGAATGCTCTGGTAGAAGGTCTCTCTTACTCGACTTCACAGAATTTACCTATTATCCAATATTTCCAATTTCTTCTGCATTGGAAACATTTTCTTCTTTTCTGGACAGTTCTCTTGGTTTTTAAATATGTTCGGGTCTCTTTGTATTAAAACAGATCACTTTATTCCATTTCCCCTTTCTAATCGGATTTCATAAGTTTGTCTATCCTCCCAATTTGTAATTCTTTACCTTCAGTTTGTTCATCAACATTCAGAAATCAGGCTTCAACTCATCCCACTGCACCAAAATAAATGTGACTGTCTTCATAAAAATCCCTACTCATAAATCCAACGCACGCTTTTCAATCTGTATCTTTTTTGCCCTCTGAGCGATATTCAGTAAAGCACACTTTCTTTCAAAACATACTTTTTCTTTGCTTTAAATATTAAATTTCCTTTAGTAATCTGGTCACTCTTTCACATCTTTTTTCAGCTATGTATTCTCTACCAAGACATTAAATATTTAATTTTCTTAAAGCTCAAATATAGGCATTTTTGATCACTCTACCACCACTATCCAATAGAAATATAATGTGAGTGGTAAATGGCATATATATAATTTTAAATTTTCTAGAACCTACATCAGAAATATAAAAGTAGGGGCTCCTGGGTGGCTTAGTTGCTTAAGCGTCTAATTCTTGGTTTTGGCTCAGGTCATGATCTCACAATTCGTGAGTTTGAGCCCTACATTGGGCTCTGCACGGACAGTGTGGATCCTGCTTGGGATTCTCTCTCTTCCTTTCTCTCTGCCCCTCCTGCACTCTCTCTCTTTCTCTCTCAGAATAAATAAACACACATAAAAATTGTTAAAAAATGTAAAATGAAAGAGATAAGACTAATTTTAATACATCAATATATTCAAAATATTATCATCTCAGTATGCAATCAATATAAACAGTTATAAATGAGATATTTTACATACTTTGTTTTCTACTAAATTTTCAAAATCTGGTGTAATTTTATCTCAGACTAACCATATTTCAAGTGCTAAGAATCCCCATGCCATTATAGTTCTTGTATTGAATAATACAGCTCTGGTCTTTAAAGAGCTGCATCATCATATTTCCCTATAGTTTTAATTACAACTTCAAAACTCAAATTCCAAAATATCTATGTCCAGCCCAGACCTCCTCTGAGTTCTGTATATTTTACTGTATATTTGACATCTTCCTTGGGGTGTCTCAAATTCAATGTGCCTATGTTGAAAACCATGATCTTCCCCTCCCATCTTGAGCTTCTCCCATTTTCCCGTAACTTAATGATTGGCACTATTATCTATATAGAAACTTACTTATCTTGATTATTGCCTTTCAACTTAACAGTAAGCCTTGATAATTTTACTTCCTTTGAGAAGCAATCTCAGCACATCTTTCCTCTACTCTAGCCCAAGTTACCATTATCTCTAGGATGGCTACTGACTCTCTAGACAAGATCTGGTTCCTTGTTATATGCTTCCTTAATTATCTGTTCCTTTTTTACATAGCACTAATCACAATTTATAATTAAAATGTTTTTGATTATCTTGTTAATATATAGGCAAATTGTGAAATTGTAAATTCAACAAACAAGAACCATGCCATTTTTGCTTACACTTGTATTGCATGATACTTAGCGGGTATCTGATATGTTATAGGTACTCAATAAACACTTGTTAAATAGGAGCACCTAATCCAGTATTACAGAGTGAGGAAAAATAAAAAAATTAGGTCTTTTTTACAGGGATGGATTTACCATAAAGCACTTTGGTCTTATCTTTCTAAGTTAGAAGTACATTTGCCTTCAATCTAAATCTTATTTCTAGGAAATTATACTATAGAAATACTCATGTTAGTATAACATAGACATGATTAACATTACTTCAGTGAATATTTTATGCCAAGATAACCATTTTGCCTCTATTTTGTTACTTAATCTAATGACTCTGTGAAATAAATACTATTACACATCTTTTACAAATAAACAAAAAATACAGTCCAAAGAGGTTAAATAACTAATTCAGTTCACATCTACCTAAAGTAGTGGGGCCATTAATTGACTCAAGTCCTTAGATCTCAGACACCTAATTTTTTCAACCACTAATCTATATTGCCTTTTATCATGTATAATGTTAAACATTTTCCAACTGAAATTTCCACAAGTAGGAAAATGGCTAAATATGGTATCCTATATCCATGCCATGGAAGAAATATAGTGACATCATATAAAAGAAAAACAAATGAGAAGAAAACAGAAACATTAGATCCACAGAAAGCTTTCAAAGACATGTTGCTAAGTGAAAAAAAAAAACAAAACAAGTGGCACACAAACTGAATTTGGACCTCAATGTTCGCCTCTGCCTGGTGTTACTCCCACAAATACGTTTCCTTACAAAAGGGGCTTTGGAGATATAATGAGTGCTAACTAATCAGTTGACCTCAAAATAAAGTGATTACTCTGAATTATCCATGTGGATCCAATGTAAAACACTTAAAAGTAGAGCTTTTTTTCCTGGCTGAGGGTAGAAGGGAAGTCAGAGATGTTTAAAACATGAAAAGAACTCGATATACCATTGCTGCTTTGAAGTTAGAGGAGCCATATCAAGAGACATGGCAGCCTCCAGTAGCTGAGAACAGGTCTTGGCCAATGGCCAGCAAGGAAACAAGGAAGGTAGATCTAACAGCTGCAAGGAACTGGTTTCTGCCAACAATCTAAGTGGTCATGGAAACTGACTCTTCCTCCAAGTCTCATGTAAGAGCTAAGCCTGGCCAACATCTTCATTCTAGAGCTGTGAAACTAAAGTTAGAACCTAATTAAGCCATGCCAGATCTCAGATCTATGTAAGTGCAACCTAATAAATTTGTGCTGCTCTAAGCCACTGTATTTGTGGTAATTTGTTATGCAGCAATAGAAAATTAATACAACATGCAACACAATCGCCTTTCTTCAGTAAACAACAGTATCTGTGTGGTCATTTAAAGGTTTGTAAATGCATGGGAATAGGATTGGAAAGGTAAACGCAATATTGAAAACAATATTTAACTCTAGAGAGTCTTGAGGTTGCAGAAAGCAGATAAACAGTGGTCTTCACATTTAATTACATTAGTTGACTTAGCATTTATTAGTTAACTCCTATATTAGCATGATGCATTTGTGTATGTATTATTTAAAAACAACAAAGGATAATGCTTTAAAATATGGTGATTCCATTGAACTGGAAATCAATCGTGACATTTTTCTTTCAAACTGGTATTCTAAAATCAATCAAGATGCACATTATCATCAGTCAGTACCCAGGCACTAAAACAAATCAGGCTAAAAGAACAGCCCAGGGACTCATGGTTCCAAGTAACTGAATGATGAACAGTTGCAAAATCTGCTCCAGTTGATCTTCTCAATACTCTTTCTGGTTGTTAAAAGACAGCCATGACCCCATGAGCCCAGAGCTTTCTGCAAATCTATACAATCTGGACATTTATGAAACAAAATAAGAACCATCACCTTTAATCCTCTCCTTCACCTACAAATGAAAACTACCCTAACAAGATTGCTGAAAATATAGCCAATATAACAGTAGAGAATCCATGGCAACATGACCAAAAGGCTATAGAAGCAAAGTAATTTCTGTCCATAGAATCAGCCAGCCCTAAAGAGTCCCTTTCTCTCTCCCTCCCTCCTTCCCAATCTTTCTCCCTCCTTTTCTTCCCTTCTGTTTTAGGTAATTCATTTTCTTAACTATTTGAATAAATGTAAAAAATTTATTCATAGGAAGACAATGAAATTATATTGAACTTAAAGAAGTAAAATAAACATTTTTGGTATGACTATGAAATTCACAGGATCCTACAGAGTTTACAAAAGTTAGTTTTTTTTTTTATTGTTAGTCATTTTCTCCAAGCATTCTAACATTTCAACTTCAACATCAAATATCCACTGCTTTTCAGTCAAAATCAGCTAACTGCAATTTAAGACATTTTCTATAATTTAGCTTATTCATATTTTAGAAAATCTCGTGAGTAGAAAATATATGACTTAGAAAAAAATGGACCTGCAGCAATTTGGTAATTACGTTTTTTCAGCACAAAATGCAGATCTATGCTCTTCACATAAAACATAATGGGTGTTTAGAAGTCAAGGAGTCCACAGAGACATGACAAGGACTAAATATATTATCCTTAAAAACTAATTCTGTCATTTATGATTCATAGCCAACTCCTTAAGTAAAGTTACAGATCTTCAAATTATCCCATGGAGAGAGATAGGAGAAAAGAAAAGGCCAGACTCACATCTGTCTCTGCAGCCAAGGAGTTGCAGTAATAACCAACTTTCTCAGTGGTTTGCTAAAAATGTTATTTTCATGTGTGTTTCCTAAAAGCACCTCTTTTGAAGAAAACCCACATATCATTTTACTTTACTGGTTGCTGGAATGAAAAATAGATGCCCACTGTCAGCCAGCTATATTGATTACAAGTGAAAATGTGATCATTTTGCATTGACTTGCCCCAAAGCACTGCGCTCCATCAAAGCAGCAGAAGGAAATTAATGCTTTCATATCGTGCCTAAGAAAAATATGAGATGTTGTTCACTTTGCCCTCTAGACAAAGAAGTATATGCAATAGCTGTAAGGTAATAGCTTTCAGAACATGAACTTGAGACTTTTATTAAAATCATTATTTAATGCACAAAAAATAATGAACCTACTGCTATGGCATTTAAAGCAGCCATATGAAGTCATTACCTTAGATCATAAGGTTTACTTTGTTAAAAGCCACTATTTCTCAAATTAAAACTATGCCCTTGTTTCATTTAGATTATGTGTCTCACTTTTTTGTAATTTTTTTTTTTTTCTGAAAGAGAGAGAGAGAGAGCACAAGCTGATGAGAAGGGGCAGAGAGGGAGAGAGAATCTCAAACAGGCTCCACACTCAGCACAGAGCCTGACACGGGGCTTGATCTCACAACGTGAAATCATCACCTAAGCCAAAATCAAGAGTCAGATGCTCAAATGACTGAGCCACCCGGGCGCCCCTAGATTATGTGTCTGGAATAATTTCTTATATATGCATATTGATCAAACAGTGTGAAAACTATGAACTGGTCATGACAGATATTATTTGTTTATATCTTATTTGACTTCTATTTTGGCGGCACAACTAATGACTTAACCAGTCTTTGCAGGACACCTGGCCCAGTACAACTATTTAAATATATATGGGTCAGGGGCACCTGGGTGGCTCAGTCGGTTAAGCGGCCGACTTCAGCTCAGGTCATGATCTCACGGTCCGTGAGTTTGAGCCCCGCGTCGGGCTCTGTGCTGACAGCTCAAAGCCTGGAGGCTGTTTCGGGTTCTGTGTCTCCCTCTTTCTCTGACCCTCCCCTGTTCATGCTCTCTCTCTCTGTCTCAAAAATAAATAAATGTTAAAAAAAATTTAAATATATATGGGTCTATATAATTTGGCTTGCAACTTTTTTTTTATTATGCCATCAGTGGTTGCTATAATATAGACTTTAAAATAATCCAAAGGAATCACATTAAAGAATTGCAGGTTTTAAATACCAAATATCATATTCAAAATATGTAAAAATCGAGAAACAGAGGAGACATTTTATATTCTGGCAAATACGTATTTTTGAAAATTTACCTTGCTTCTCATAGTATCTCTATAGAAGTATACATTCTATTTCTTAAAATATATTTTGAAATTTAAATTCAAATTCCTAGCAGTAAAAAAATTCAATTTCAAATTGGCAAAACATTTGGTATAAAATTAGAGACTGTTTCTTTTTAATCCTAAATATTTGCAATGAATTAAATGTTAACGATGTTAATCATACACATGTATATGATGATGCTGGACAAGATACATGCAAATTAAGAGAGTAAACGATACTCTTTATTTTATTTTATTTTATTTTATTTTATTTTATTTTTTGAGAGAGAGGGAGAGAGTGAGAGAGATAGAGTGCAAGCAAGGGACGGGCAGAGAGAGAGGGAGTCACAGAATCCGAAGCAGCCTCCAGGCCCTGAGCTGTCAGCACAGAGCTAGATGCGGGGCTCTAACCCACAAACTGTGAGATCATGACCTGAGCTGAAGTTGGATGCCTAACTGACCTAGCCACCCAGGTACCCCATAGTGAAGAATACTCTTGAATATAAAGAGATGCTGAACTGAACAATGACCTCACCCAGGCAAACTAACAGGTAACTTTCAGCATGTCAAATAGTGCTATGTTATTCTGTGTATCAATAGATGAACTTTGGTGAATTTTTCATTGTTATTGTCCAGATTTCCAAGATGTCCTTGTGGAGATAAAGACAACCTTAATTCATACCTCCCAGATTCCCAAACCCAGCTCAGCCTTTTGTTAGCTACATGACTTTGGCAAATTTTGTTATTTTTTAAGCTAATATTTATCAAGCATTTTTAAAAGGTTACCTTCTTTGTGAGATCCTCCTTGACATACTTTTATTTATTTATTTGGCTTTAATTTCTACTGTTAAACTTCTACTCCCATATGCCCCTCTTTCTTTCCTAATCAGAATACTTACCACCACATGCCACATGCACACTTTGGCTATTCTAGTGCTCACTAGAGAGTCTCCTTAGGTTCAAACAATATTCAGACTACCCCATGACATACAAGAAAGCCAGCTATGCAGTAAGATATTGAAGAGCCACAGCTGGCCAGCAGCGCAGCATCACAAACTTTTCTCCACAACAGTCCTTGAAGCATTCCTTAGAACAGCTCCACTTTCCAGAAGCCATTTAGGTACAAGGAGATGAGGGGCCAAGGCTTTCCTAACAGCCTCATATCTGAAAGAAGCCAGTATTTCTTTAATAACTCTATGACCACAGCACATAGGGATCCCACAAAGTACTGGAGTCATCACACTCAGGAAAGCCCAAAATATGGCATTTCCATAACGTACTTGTAGGCCCTTTCTATTTCCTACCAGTCCAGATGCAATTGCCCAACTTGGGGTCATTTTTTTTATAAGTAATGTTGTTGAATTAAATGGTTGACCATCTATGCTTATCAGGTTTCTAGAGAAACACTACTAGAGTGTGAACCAGAGGTCAGATTATAATGGAGCAGAGAAAGTATTTTATTAAATGTCTGCTCACAACTATTTTTTTCTAACATGTCTCTCACTGAAGCGTAAGTATGACAAAGGCAGGGATGTTCGTGTTTATTTACACTGAATGCTGATTAATTAGTCTCTGTAATGATACCTGAAACATAAGTTTAATTGTCATATACATAAATGTCAGTTTCTTTTCTGTAGAACAAGGATAATGCCTAGCAGGGTTATTGTGAAGAAAAAATAATACTTGTGAAACAATTAGCACAGCGCCTAACATTTTATTAACGTTCAAAAGTGCTAAATGTTATTGTTTTTACTATTGTCAGTAATCTATAGAAATTCAAATAGAGAAAAATCTAAAACAAATCAATAAAACCAAAGCTCAGCCTTTTGTTAGCTACATGACTTTGGAAAATTTTGTTATTTTTTTAAGCTAATATTTATCAAGCATTTTTAAAAGGTTACCTTCTTTGTGAGATCCTCCTTGACACACTTTTATTTATTTATTTTGCTTTAATTTCTACTGTTAAACCTCCACTCTCATATTGTTAAACCATACTGAAAATTCTCATATCTATTACTCATCTTTTTGCTGAGGGCAATTTAAACAAGATAGTACTGACTCCTTCTGGAATAATAACAAACTTTTCCCATAAAATACATCTGTTTGGGGTAGGTTTTTTTTTTTTAAGATTAGTCTAATGATTTTAATTTTTCAGCACTTCTGTTGTCTATTCTAGCCACCCAAGTTACGTTGGCTAATTTATGATCCCAAAGTTATTCGTGAGTCACTCAGCCTGAAAATGTGAGTCAGAAGGATCTTCTAAAAACATAATTAAATATAAAGGTGGCTTAGGTAAACCTGAGGTCTATAATGGAACATTGCTCAGCATCTCAGGATTTTCAGAACCTTCTGACTGCCTATGAATATTTTAGCCGTGTGTGTTACACATATGGGGAAACAATTACTTGTGGAGACCAGTCAATAAAGGTTCATTTTAGCTCCCTGAAGGCAAAGATAAATTTATGTTGAATAAAGACATTCTTTGACACCTAGTAAAACTTCAGTTATGTATTATGATTTGATACATGTTCAATTCAATGTTTGGTAAATTATTGTTCTAGAAAAATATTAATGCCATCAATATCTTCAAATTTATATTCTACATTTTAATGTCTTTAATTTCTATTCCTAACTTTACTTGTGTTTCTGTATTTTTTCTCATTAGATTTATCAGACGATTATCTTGTCTTTGTTTATACATGAGTGAGTCTTCCTGTATGTACTATGCGTCTTGTATATCACTGATAGTATATATGCTGTACACATACATAGACTATGGCATAGATACTATACATTGTATACTAGGTGTAATTTTATTTTAATCCCATATATTTTGTTACCCAATGAACCCATTATCTGAGATCCTATATGGATAAAAATGGATTATTGCTGATGAATGGATAAAGAAGATGTAGTACATATATATACATACATACATACAAACACACAATAGAATATTATTTGGCCATCAAAAAGATCGAACTCTTGCTATTTGCAATGACGTGGATGAAGCTAGAGAGTATTATACTACGCAAAATAAATCAGAGAAAGACAAATACCATATGATTTCACTCATGTATGGAATTTAATAAAGAAAACAAATGAGCAAAGAGACAAAAGAGAGACAAACCAATAAACAGACTCTTAACTGTAAAGAACAAACTCATGGTTTTTAGGGAGGTGGGGGAATGGATTAAATAGGTGATGGGGACTAAGGAGTGCACGTTATGACGAGTACCAGATATTGTATGGAAAGTGTTGAATCAATATGTTGCACACCTACAACTAATATTACACTGTTAACTTACTGGAATTTAAATAAAAACTGTTTAAAAGGAATAGATTATTGCTGCTTTCACAAATAAACAACCACTATTTTTTTATTTTTATTATTATTTTTTGTTATTTGGGTTACAATGTGGGTCAAAATGTTAGCGGTCAGCTCAACATACACTTACTTCTCTTATTTAGTGTTGCAGGAATATTCCCCAAAATGTTGATTTTTTTTTCTTTTGTAATTATTCTTCCCTTTTTCTTCAGTGATGACAAATTTTTATTACTAAAAATAAAAATTGTTTGTTTCTCTCCAGTACTTCATTATTTTTTTCTGTTACACAGTGAGTCGTTTTTTGTTCACAAATCATAATTTGCCTCAGCTCATTAAATTTTATGCTATTGTGTCTTTAATTACTACTTATATCCCATATGTTCTGATGTCAATTTAAGTAACAAAGTTATATGTTTGGATCATTCTTCTTTCTCCACTACCTTAGCTTCTCCTTGTGCATATTTTGTATTTTAGTCTCCTACCCACTCCCCTAACATTATAGAGGAGCTTAACTGTGCCTGCTATATCACTTCGTCCTACAATTTAATTCCACTTCTTACTACTTCTTGTGCTGGCATTAATCCTGAAATCACTGTTTACATTGTATTATCTTTACTGCCACCTAATTCATAGACAGCTCACTTTATGTCAGTCTGTTGTCTATCTCATCAATTTTGTTTCATGAACTCCAACTTAGCTGAATTTTGTTGATATTACAAAGCATCTATAATTTACCTTTATTTTCAGAAGAAGGATTTCCTTCAGTATCTTGAAGGCTATATTCTATTTTTTTAAGCAAGTTGCTTGATTTTGTAGTTTCCCTTCCTCACCTATTTATTTACCCTGAGATGAGCAATGTTTATACAATCTGCTTGTTTGATAACAGAGGTTAAATGGATTCTCCTTTGTGGAATTTTGTAGGCTTCATTGCACTGTGGATATGGTACAGACAGTGGGGATAGTCTGGAGAAGACTTAATTCCCTTGCTGCACAGAAACTTGGGGCATCCTACAAATCTTTTCAGCCTAGGTTCAGTTCTTTTTTACTACTGACTCTACATCTTTGGAAATAAAAGTAAATCCCCAACATATTTCTTATTTAGTGGTATTGTGTTCCTGCAGAGTTGTTCCAGAGAAGTATTAATGAGGGTTGCTTGCTATCAAGGATTATGAGTGCTTTGTTCCATTCATCGGGTCACTGAAAGTCTCATATGTGTAAGGTAGGTACACAGAATTGACAACCTGGAGGGACTCTCCTTCAGATTTTTTTGAGGGGTCCATTTGTTTGTTTCCTCCTTTAGATTTTTGTGTGTGTGTGTGTGTGTGTGTGTGTGTGTACATTTTGCAGTACATTTCTACTCATTCTTTCTCAGTGTTACCACATGTCTGTGGTTATTAAAAATTATTTTTTGATTCTAACATATATTTGACCAATAACTTTTAACTTTTTCACAAATCTGAGAAGTGAAATCAAAGACCTTAGATTGCTGGTAGCTTAACCAGAAAGCCCAACTATGATATTTCCAACTATGGTGTTATAAATTCTTATACTCATAAAGCTGACCAAGACAGTCTATGAAAGAGACATTCATCTTAAAAGTTAATAAAAAAATAGTGCAAAATGTCATACTTTCCCCAAAATTATCACTGTCACTATTGCTACTATATTTTTCTCCTATATGGCCACTTATATCCCTAATGTAAATATTCATACAAATGAAAATGCATATTATGGCATTTCCTTTTTAATTAAACCAGAAAAAAACACTATGACATCAAAGCCCCCACTGGGGATTTTATAACATTAACTGTTAAAAAATTCCCATTCAAATTTTTGGGAGGAATGAGGTTTGGCTTTTACAAAAATTACAAAAGCCTATAATATACATATATAACTGTATAATGATACATATCCAAACATATTATGTATAATATTATATATTATATACCTATAATGATTATATATTATACTATATTGTGCATGATACATTATAAATAAATATTATTTTAATTAAGTAATTATTCTAATTATCACAAGCTGGCCTGTGTGAGCATTCAACAAATATTTGCCATATGCACATCTGACAGAAAGGAAATCTTATGAATAACCAATGCCAAAATCTCTTCTTGTAGGGCAAAGATAATTTATTTAAAAAAAATTTTTTTTTCAACGTTTATTTATTTTTGGGACAGAGAGAGACAGAGCATGAACGGGGGAGGGGCAGAGAGAGAGGGAGACACAGAATCGGAAACAGTCTCCAGGCTCTGAGCAGTCAGCACAGAGCCCGACGCGGGGCTCGAACTCACGGACCGCGAGATCGTGACCTGGCTGAAGTCGGACGCTTAACCGACTGCGCCACCCAGGCGCCCCCAAAGATAATTTATTTTAAAAGGTTATTTTAATGTCCACTTGTTATAGAGAAGAAAGGGCATATATAACACAAGGCACATAAATAAAAGATTGAGCACATATAAAAAGAGGATGCAAGCTGATGACATCAGGGACTTTACATATACTAAATTTTATCATGGACACAATTTATAACATTTACATAAAGGCAATAGAAACACAATGATAATTACACAAGGAGACAAATATAAAGACTAGAAAACTCAAATCAACTGTCTTTGTTCAAATCAAATTTACATCTCAAAAGTTTCCCAAAACAGGCTTAATCAACCATGTTTTACTCAACAGACAAGGGGAATAAGTTTTCTACATTTGGGCTGCAATGCAAAATACCTTCATAAGTAGCATGATAAATAAAAAGTGATTTGAGGAAGATGTTTTTAAGAATGCAAAGATGAAAATCTTCAGTGATTTCTATGTAGAAAATACTTTAAATTGCTCTTTTGGCAAGGTCTGAGTCACTGAATACGTCTTCATTTTCTACTAATTTTCAAAATGGGCAAAGAACTCTTAATATCAGTTTTTTTGGGAAATAGTCTCAGATTAAATATGACCTGATAAGTATTCTTTCACAAAGGATGTATCACTAAAGTGAAAATTTATAAAGTAGATAGCTAATCCACCATGAGCAAAGAGAATGGTTCGAACAGAAATTGAACACAAAGGGTGTATATATGGGTAGCTGGTGACTTACCTGGGGGTACGCAGATAAGCCCTAGCAAAGAGGAAATGGGTGCATTAAGAAAATATTTGTCAGATTTCCTAATTCTTTAATTTAGGGCATAGGAGCTATGGCACTAGCTGTTGCTTTTGAGCTGAAACATCAAATCACACAGCTATTAAAGAGAAAAGAGTTTTTCTGACTCCATAACAATTAGATAGCTATTTAGAATCAATGCCAAAAAAATAAAGGAGTTGGATTTTCTTATTTACTCACCTCCATCATTAAGCAACCAGTGAAATGAGTTGAAAGTTTGGATAACTCAAAGTAAATTTATACACACACACACACACACACACACACACACACGCATGCATGCATACACATTTTAATCAACAAAGTTTTTAAAAGAAGTTTTAGGTTCATAGCAAAACAGAGTGGAAAGAGTTCCCATATACTTCCTGTCCACACACGTACATAGCACCACCAATATCAACATTTCCCACACGAATGGTACATTTGTTAGAGTCAGTCATTACACTGACTTGTCATTAATACACAAAATCCATAATTAGAATTCACTCTAGGTATTGTATACTCTATGGGCTTTGACAAATGTATAATGACATTTATCCACCATTGTAGTATATATAGTATAGTTTCACCGTTCTAAAAATCCTGTGTTCACCTATTCATCTCTGCCTGGCACACCTCTGACAGTCACTGATCTTTTTATTGTCTCTATAGTTTTGCCTTTTCCAGAATTCATAAAGTTGGAATCATATAGAATACAGCCTTTTCAAATTGGCTTATTTCACTTAGTAATATGAATTTAAGTTTCCCCCTTGTATTTTCATCGCTTCATAGCTCATTTCTTTTTAGTGCTGAATAATATTTTATTGTCTGGAAATACCACAGTTTTTTTAATGCATTCACCTACAGAAGGACATGTTGGTTGCTTCCAAGGTTCTGCAACCATGAATAAAAGGATCATAAACATCTGTGTGAAAGTTTTTGCATGGATGTAATTTTCGACTCCTCTGGGTAAATACCAAGGAGCATCATTGATAGATTTTATAGCAAGAAAATGTTAATTTTTGTAAGAAACTGCTAACCTGTCTTCCAAAGTGGCTATATCATTTGGCCTTGCCACAAGCAAGGAATGAGAGTTCCTGTTGCTCCACATCCTCATCAGCATTTGGCATTTTAAGTATTCCAGATCTGGGTCGTTCTGGTAAGTATACAGTTTCTCACCATTGTTTTGATTGGCAATTCCTTAATAGTACATGATGTTGAATATCTTTTGAATATCTTTTCCTATGTGTATTTGAAATCTACTTTGTGTAGTGTCTGCTCAGGTCTTTTGCCTTTTTTTAACTTTATTTATTTTGAGAGGGAGAGAGAGAGCACACATGCACGAGCAGGGAAGAGGCAGAGAGGAGGACATAGTTCTCACTGAAGCAAACACTGGTATCAGAGTGCCCCATATGGGGCTTGAACTCATGAACCAGATCATGACCTGAGCAGAAGTCAGATGCTTAACCGACTGAACCACCCAGGGGCCACTCTGTTTCCTGTTTTCATATCAGGTGGTTCATTTTCTTAGTGTTGAGTGTTTGGGGGTTTTTTTGTTTGTTGTTTTTGTTTTTATTTAAGAGCTCTTTGCCTATTTTGGCCAACATTTCTTTGTCATGTGTGTCCTTCACAAATATTTTCTCCCAGTCTGTGGCTTATCTTCTCATTCTCTTAGCATTATCTTTTGCAAAAGTTTTTAATCTTAATGAAGTCTAATTAGTTATTTCTTCCATGTATCATGCATTTAGTGTTGTAGCTAAAAAGTCATCATCATACCCAAGGTCATCTAGGTTTTATTCTAACTTTCTAGGAATTTTATGTTTCACATTTAGGTTTATTGTCCATTTGAGTTGGTTTGGGGGAAGGATATTAGGTCTGTGTCTAGATTCTTTTTCTTTGTTTGTTTGTTTGCTTGTTTTTTGCATGTAGATGTCCAGTTCTTCCAACATCATTTGATGTAAAGACTACTTGTGCTCCATTGTATTGCCTTGACTTCTTTGACAAAGATCTACAATGTTGTCTATAAACATGGAGGTCTATTTCTGGCTTCTCTATTCTGTTCCATTGTTTTATCTGTCTATTCTTTCATTAACACCACACTTTTTTGATTACTATAGCTTTGTGTTAAGTCTTGAAGACAGGTAGTATTGGTCCTCCAATTTTACTCTTCCTAAACATACTGTAAGGTATCCTGTGTTTTTTGGGAGGGTGCTAATGTAAACGAATATGTGCTTTTAATTGCAAATCCCATTTGTGCAGTGCTAGTATATAGGAAAGTAATTGAATTTTGTATGTTAACCTTGTATCATGCAATTTTGCTATAATTATTCATTAGTTTCAGGAAGGGATTTTGGCTGTTATTCATTTTTCAGTTTTTCTATATAGACAGTCATGTTATCTGGAAACAAATGTTTATTCCCTCCCCACCCCAATATGTATACCTCTTTTTTTTCTTTTCTTGTCTAATTGCTTTAGCTAGGAATTCTAGTACATTGCTAAAAAGTAATAGTGACAGGGGGACATCCTTGTCTTATTCCTGATCTTAGTGGAAAAGCTTTGAGTTTTTCACTGTTTTAAGTATGTTGTTAGCAGTAGCTTCTTTGTAGATATTCTTTAGCAATTTAAGGTAGTTTCCCTGCATTCGTAGTTTACTGAGAGTTTTTATCATGATTGTGTGTTGAATTTTGACAAATGCTTTTTCTGCATATATTGATACAATGATATTATTTTTCTTTTTTTAAAAAAATCTAAATCTGCTGAAAAGATGGATTATACTAATTGATTTTTGAATGTTTAACCAAACTTGCAAACCTCAGATAAATCTCACTTGCTCACGTTGTATGATTCTTTTTATACATTGTCAAATTCATTTGTTAAATATTGTTGCAAATTTTTGCATCTATACTCATGAAACATATTGGTCTATAGTTTTCTTAGAATGTCTTTTTCTGACTTTGGTATTAGAGTAATAATGGCTTCATAGGATGAGTAAGAAAGTAGTATCTGTGTTTTAATCTTCCTAAAGAAACTCAGAGAATTGATATAATTTCTTCCTTAACTGTTTGGTAGAATTTACCTGTGAACCCATCTGGGCCTAGTGCTTTATGTTTCGGATAGTTATTAATTACTGATTTAATTTCTTTAATAGATATAGTCCTATTCAGATTGTCTGTTTCTTCTTGTGTGAGTTATAGCAGCTTGTGTCTCTCAAGAAATCAGTCTATTTCATCTAGTTGATCAAATTTGTAGACCTAGAATTGTGCACAGTATTCCTTTATTATCATTTTAATGTTCATGAAATCTGTGATGATGCAAATTTTATATTAGATATTAGTAATCTGTGTCCTTTGTTTTTTTCCCCCTTAGGTAACCTGCCTAGGAATTTTTATTGATCTTTTCAAAGAACCAGTTTTGATTGTTAATTTTTTCTATTGATTTCATATTTTCTTTTTTTTATTTAAAACTTTTTTAATGTTTATTTTTGAGAGAGAGAGACAGATTGTGAGTGGGGCAGAGGAAGAGAGAGAGGGAGACACAGAATCCAAATCAGGCTCCATTCTCTGAGCTGTCAGAATAGAGCCCGACATATGGCTCAAACACACTGACCATGAAATCATGACCTGAACCAAAGTCAGACACTTAACTGACTGAGCCACCCAGGCACCCCTAATTTCCTATTTTCAATTCCATTGATTTTTACTTGATTTTTATTATTTCCTTACTTCTTTATACTTTCGGATTGAATTTGCACTTCTTTTTCAAGTTTACTAAGATAAAAGCTTATTAACTTTGTATTTTTCTTTATTCTCATATATGCATTTAATGCTATAAATTACCTTCTAAGCACTGTTATCACTGGATTCCACAGATTTTGATAAGTTGTATTTCAATTTTCATTATTTTAAAATATTTATTAATGGGGCACCTGGGTGGCTCAGTCGGTTAAGCATCCAATTCTTGATTTCTGCTCAAGTCATGATCTCAGGGTAGTGACATCGAGTCCCATGTTAGGCTCCATGCTGGGTGTTGGAGCTTGCTTAAGATTCTCTCTCTCCCTCTCCCCAGCTCACACCGGCTCTCTCTCTCTTTCAAAAAAAATTAATTAAAACATTTATTAATTTCTTTCAAGATTTCTTCTTTGATTTATGTGTTATTTAGAAATAGGTAGTTTAATCTCAAAATATTTTGGATTTTCCAGCTGTTTTTCTGTTATATTTCTATTTCAATTCCATTGTGGTCTCAAAGCAGACACTGTATGATTCCTATTCTTTTAAATTCGTTAAGGTGTGTGTCTCAGAATGTGGTATATCTTTGTGAATATTCCATGTGAGTTTGAGAAAAATGGGCAACACTTGTTGGATGAAGTAATCTATATAGATACAGATATATAGATATATAATAAACATATCCAGTTGATTGATAGCACTGTTGAGTTCAGCTATGTTCTTACTAAATTTTTGCCTATTGTATATGTCCATTTTTGATAGAAGGGGTCTTAAAAACTTCAACTATTAATAGTGGATTCATGTATTTCTCCCTACAGTTCTATCAGTTTTTGCCTATGCATTTTGACCCTCCTTGTTAAGCACATAAACATTAAGAATGTTTATGTTTCTTTGGAGTATTGACCTCTTTATCCAATGTAATGCCTCTCTCCCAGTTGTTTGTTTTTTTTTTTTTTTTTTTTTTTTTTTGCTTTGAAGTCTGCTCTATCTGACTTCAAAAATCATAATCCATACGTGTCTTAATATTTAAAGTGGTTTCTTAGAACTAACATATAGTTGGGTCTTATTTTTTTTATACTCTAAAGCACTCTTTTAATTATTATATTTAGACCATTGATATTTAAGATTAAGATTACTAAATTAACACCTACCATATTTGCTACTATTTTGTATTTGTTGCCTTTGTTCTTTGTTCCCATTTTTGTCTTCCCCACTTTGTCTGTCTCTGGTGTTTTTAATCTAATATTTATATGATTCCATTTTCTCCCCTTTCCCAGCATGTCAATTATACTTTTTTGTACTGTTTTTTTGTTTTGTTTTGTTTTTTGTTTATTTATTGGTTTTGTTTTGTTTTGTTTTTGGTGGTTGTCCTAGTGTTCATAAGATATATTTTCAACTAATCTAAGTTCGCTTTCAAATAACACTATACCACTTCATGGGTAGTAAGAGTACCTTATAACAAAAAAATTCCCAATTCCTTCCTCTCATCCCTGTATCATTGCCATTATTCATTTCATTTCATTTAAATATAATAATACTTACACATGAGAATACATAATTTAATTCTCCATTGCTATTATTGTTTTGAATAATGTTATCTGATAGATGAAGAAAAGTAAACGTTTGTTTTACCTTCACTTATTCTTTTTCAGATACTCTCCCTTATGTAGTTCCAAGATTCTGACCTATATCATATTTCTTCTCTAAAGAACTTATTTTAACATTTCTCACAAGACAGATGTCTTTTTTTCAGAAATTTTTATTTCTCCTTTACTTTGAAGCATAGTTTCACATGGTACAGAATTCTAGGTTGGTGGGTTTTATCTCTCATCACTTTATATATTTCAGTTCACTCTCTTCTTGCTTGCATGGTTTCTGAAGGCAAGTCAGATGTGTAATCCTTTATGTCTCTATAGGTGTTTCCCCCCTCTGGCATCTTTCATTTTTCCCTAATATGTGATTTTCTGAAGTTTGAATGATTTGCGTAGGTGTAGGGGGGTATGAAGTGCATTTTTCTTGTTTTCTTTTTTTCTTCCTTTCTTCATTTAAGATGGTTAGTATTTTCTGAGCATCCTAGATCTGTGCTTCATTATTCAACATTAATTTGGAGAAATTATCAGTCATTGTTGTTTCAAATATGTCTTCTTCCTTTTCTTTTTTCTCCTGGTATCCCAATTATGGGTATGTTTTACTTTTTGTAGTTGTCCCACAGTTCACAAAAGGCATTCTTCACTTCTGGTACAATGTTTTTGATCTCTAGCATTTCTTTTTGAATCTTTCTCAGAATTTCCATCTCTCAGGTTACATTTTCCATGTGAGCTTGCATTTTGTGTGCTTTTTCCATTATATCCCCAAGCATCTTAATCATAGTTAAAAAAAAATCCCCATTCTGATGATTTCAACATTTCTGCCACATCTCACTCTGGTTCTGATGCTTGTTCAGTGTCTTCAAAGTGTGTTTCTTCCTTTTAGTATGCCTCCTAATTTTTTATTGGGTGGCAACCATGATGTACTGCACTAAATAGGCTTTGAGTAACATAGCAGTAAAATATAGAGGAAGAAATAGCATCCTATGGTCCTGTAAGTACGTCTCATGGAGCTCTCATTGGAGAGCTCATGGCCCTAGCTGGTGAACTTTACTAATGTTTCTCAGTTTCCCCCCACCCTTGTTAGATAGGACAGGATGGCTATAGGGGGCTAGAGTTGTGAATTCCCCTTCCCCCACATGAGAGGCTAGAGGTTGCTGGAGGGTGGTATTTCTCTTCCCTTAGTTAGGTTAGGCTCTGGTAAAATAGTGTATCTTAAGAGTAGGCCTTGTCAAGAAGTTCAGGATGCTCTGGCATATGTCAGTTTGTTCCTTTTCTCCTCTTTCTGCCAGAAACATCAGGGGATTTTTCTTCAATATATACTATGAAGACCTGCAAGAGATCCTGGTCTTAAAACTCACAAAGATATGAGGTCCCTGGTGGTTTTAACTCTCACAGTTGTCCACACTGAACCTCTAGTAATTCATCAATTACAGTTCAGGTTTTGCTGCCCTGCACTGGTTCCTGCAGAGGTTTCTGCTTGTGGGTTTCTACTCCAGTAAGTTGTGATTCTTTATCTAAATGTTTGTGTCTCCAGTTTTGGGGAAATACATTTTTCCTGTGACCTCACTTCTCTGAGGTATTCAAGAATTGTTAATTTTTAAATTTGTTCTGCTTTTTACCTATCACTAGGATGGCGTGGTAACTGGTGACTTTTAAGCTCTTTACAAGTTGAATCAGAAACCAGAAGCCCAAAGTATATTTTTATTTAAAATATCCATTATTAATTTGCTCCTATTAAAAATTATAATATGCAATATTCGGGATTTTTTATTCACCTTTTAAACTGATAACAAAAATTGGGATTCCTCAATCGACAATTTTAGTTTTTGTAAATCAGATTTAGGAAAAAACACAAAGCTGCATGGCATTTCTACAACGCTTAACTAAAGTTAAGATTTTTTTCTGGGGTGTCTTTGAGAATGAAATACAAACATAGGCTCATGCATATTATATATATATTTGTTTAATATATATTATACAAATATATATATATATACACACACACATATATATCAGCTAACATTATTGCATGTTTATTCTCACATCTTTTGTACTTCTTAGAGTACAACTCACTAGATTATTAGCCAAATCATACATCAGAGCCAACTTAAAATTATTCTCCAAATGACTCAACATAGTTCTGTTTGTATAGCTGATGATTCTTGAGTTTTAGAAATACTTTTAAATATATATATATTTTTATATATATATATATATATATCTATATATATATATATAATTGCAGAGTTTGTATATGTGTGTATAAATATATATGTAAATATATAAATATATATTGTTTATATGTTATATATATATATATATCTCATCATAAAGATTGCTGTGTGTGTGCATATATATATATATATATTTTTTTAAGTCTTTGTGTTACATGAACATTGAAGCAAATTACACGTAAGTTTTAAGTGCACACTATTTCCAAGCATACAGGTGTTATATGAGGTTTCCTAAGAGAAAAATGGCTAAAGATCACCTAAGTAATACAGCTAGTAGTAACTTAGACACATTCTGAATTCTTAAGTACATCATTTTATTATATTAATTTAATTAAGCTAGGATTCCATATGTTTCACAGAATAAGATGTGGACTGGGGATTGGATGAGTCCATGGAGAATATACTAATTGTCTCTTGAGCAGCAAGGACTATTACTAATGAGATTCCTGTCTGTGAGATGGAAATTCTTCAGTCTCTCTACATAGATGTAGATAGAAATATGGACGCTATACTTTTAAACTGTTCTATGGACATAACAATGAGATGTAGGTGGAGCACCAGTAAGAGACAGAGCTTGCAGGGAAATTCAAGCCAGATATTATAGTGGAAATTCTAATGTGTAGCTAAATTATGGGTAAGACAAACGGAATAATATTGTATGTAATTAACTGTAGGATTTAGAATAGGGTTGGGGTAAAAATTCTGCATCTATACCTCAATTAATAATGTAATTTGGGATAAATTTCTTAATCTCTCTGTTCTTCATCTTCTGCATCTATAAAATGGTGGTAATAACTGCCTCATAAAACTGTGGTGAGGATTATGTAATATAATGTCTGTAAAATCTGTAGCACAACTAATGGCATGTGATCTATGCACTAATTAGGAAAATGAGAAAAGAAAGGCCAAACAAAATGGCCTAAGTAATATGGCAATTTTTAAGTCATATAACTGAAAAGTCTACAGGTAGTTTTATGAAGAGCTTATTAGCAACTATTTTTTGTTGTTGTTGTTATTCCTCGGGTTCAGTCTTCTATTTAGCTTCATACTAAGGTTCTTACCTTTATAATACAAGATGGCAGCAGCTGTTTTTCACTTTCTCTCACTATAGAATAAAAAAGGAAAGCGTCTTTCTTTTTCTCAGAAACCCCAACAAAAGTCTTGCATATCACTGGCTGTGTGTGGATTTTTTTCCCATGAAGATAGCAATCACTCTTGGTCTCCCTACAAACAATAGGCTGGGAGTGGGGAAGGGACAGTTTCCCAGAAATAAGTTGGATTAACCTTCTCAATGTATGGTGGCTTCCAAATACTCCTTTACTAAGCATTTAGAAGTAGTAACCATCATATATGGCTATCATTGTAGATTTCTGTTAATGTAATTTTTGTGGTCTATTTAGAGAAGAAAGAAAGGATATGCACCAGAGAAAGGCTACATGCTAACATGAGACAAAGAGATATTAAAGACTCAATTACTAAAAAAAAAAAAAAAAAAAAAGCAATTACTGCTGCTTTGTTACATATAGAACCACAGGAAGTCTTTCAACAGGAAATAAGTGCATAGAGAGCAAACCATGGAAAGCACAGTCTTTAGAAACAGGAGGGTTCCTCTTCAGATGCTGGCTCTGTCAGTCAACTGGTGAGAGACAGGCTGCCACTATATAGACATCACCATTGCCTTAAGGCCACCAGAGACTGAGTTCAGTTGTCAGCCTACATATTTTGAGATCTAAAAACTTAATAATTCCCCCACTGTAAAATGCAAAAACATCCAGGGGCGCCTGAGTGGCTCAGTCGGTTAAGTGTCCGACTTTGGCTCAGGTCATGATCTCACGGTCCATGAGTTCAAGCCCCACGTCCGGCTCTGTGCTGACAGCTCAGAGCCTGGAGCCTGCTTCGGATTCTGTGTCTCCCTCTCTCTCTGACCCTCCCCCATTCCTGTTCTGCCTGAAAAATAAATAAACATTTAAAAAATTAATTAAAAAATGCAAAAATATCAACAAAATATGCTGGCAAAAAAATTTAATCTTTCCTCTCCATGGTTTACTTTAAAAAAATATTCTTGAACCCCATGTTGAATGGTGGTCAATCTCAAAGACTCCCAGTGCTACCTTCAATTCCAAATCTATAAAAGCTTCAGAATTAGGCAATGGAATTTTTTATTCTTAATACTAATTTTTAAATGATCAGTTTCTTTCCTGGTCTTAAAAATTTCCCCACTGCTCTAAACTTTACAGTATTTCCACTATCTTCCTGTGCTCTCTGTATGACTTTTGTACTTAATGTCTTCCACTGCCATCATTTTTTGATCATTTGTAAGTCTCTACTTTAATCTCAGATCTTTCTCTCAAGTTCTAGATCTATAATTCTATTGGTCCACAGACAATTGTTATTCAATATGTCTGAAACAGACTTTATTTTCTCCACCTCAAACCTCTTCCTCCTATTACATTCTATCATAATGATCATGATTCATCATCATAATTCATACTCTCATACTTGAAATAAAGGACTCCCCTCTTCTCCCCTCTTCTATTTTTTCCTTATCTACCATATCACCAAATATGTTTTATTGATTTTAATTTAGAAAAGCTTCTTGAGTCTATTATTGTGTCTACTACTTCATGGCCAGGGTGATTGTTTAGTTTAGGTCTTTGTATATTTGCATTTGGAAAAATCACTTATTTTTTTTTTAAAGTATTTGATGAGTAGCAGCTATGTCCCAGGAAATATTCTATTTTCGAGACAGAGAGAGACAGAGCATGAACGGGGGAGGAGCAGAGAGAGAAAGGGAGACACAGAATCCGAAGCAGGCTCCAGGCTCTGAGCTGTCAGCACAGAGCCCGACGCGGGGCTCGAACTCACGGACCATGAGATCGTGACCTGAGCCGAAGTCAGACGCTTAACTGACTGAGCCACCCAGGGGCCCCATGTCCCAGGCAATATTCTAGCCATTGAGGTTATGGTAATGAACACAACAAATATAAAACCTACATTCTAGTGTGAACATCGCAATTCAGCTGTTCATGTAATAATATTTTTACAAAGAAAAATAGAAAGTGGGAATAATGATAGCAGGGGCTGTTACATAAATAAGCTAATCAGGGTCTGTCTGTGTAAAGTGGCGATATTTGCATAGACACCTGGAAGAAGTGAGGACTAAAGCCTTGACACTCCCTCCCACTTGTCTTGGTCTCTAATTTGTCTAATTTGTCTAATTTGTCATTCCTCCTGAACAATCCCACAGTAGAAGAGGGGTTATATTTTATAAGGGTAAGATTCAACCAGGTAGCTCTTCTATTTAAAAAGCTCTGTTGGGGTGCCTGGGTGGCTCAGTCAGTTAAGCATCTGACTCTTGATTCAGATCAGATCATGATCCCATGGTTCATGAGTTTGAGCCCCATGTCAGACTCTGCACTGACAGTGTGCAGTCTGCTGGGGATTCTCTTTCTCTGCCCCTTTCCTACTTGTGCTCTCATTCTTTCTCTCTCTCAAAATAAATAAATAAACTTAAAAAAAATTTAAAAAGCTCAGTCACTGGTAGCATAGAACTCATCCACCTGTACCATGCCTATTTACCCTTTAATCCTCCCTCCCCGCTGTCCTTCCTACACTCCCATTATGTAAACTTCACATTGGTATCTGAACACATGATGCCCTTTAATGCCTTTACACAAGCTGTTTTGTTTTTGTTGTTGTTCTTTTTATCCAAAAAGGTGCTTTGCATTTCTCTGGCTCTTAATTTCTGTTTAACATACAGGGATTCATCTCCTGTGGTCAGCCTTCCCTCACTTCTGGTAGTAACAATATGCACACTGTCTCAACTGTCTTGTATACCTACTTTATCATGTCATGCAACACGATGGATTGTAATTTTTAATCTTTACATCAGTCTACTTTCAGAATAGAGTTGACTTTTCCTTATTTGAGCACATAGCACAGTGTTTGATAGATTAAAATAGTTGCTCTGTTTGTTGACTGAATCAATTAGCTTTGGGTAAAGGAAGAAAAGTAACCAGTCATAAAAATCTGTGGCTTGAGGGGTGCCTGACTGGATCAGTCAGTTAAGCATCCATCTTTGGGTCAGGTCATGATCTTGCCATTTGTGAGTTTGAGCCCCACGTCAGGTTCTGTGCTGACAGCTCAGAACCTAGAATCTGCTTCAGATTCAGGGTCTCCCTCTCTCTGCTCCTCCCCCACTCACACTCTGTCTCTCTGTCTTTCTCAAAAATAAACATTAAAAAAAAATCTGTGGTTTGATTCTAATTTTATTATGAAAAGAAAGTATGTTCTATATGGCTGTGCATTCCTTTGCATTGGAGATCTCTGTTCTTGAGGTTTTCTTTTGTCTTTACTTTTAGTGTTTCTGGTGTGTGTGCACACTATTTTCTATTCTGTGATAGCAAAGTTGGGAGATATGAGAAAAAGAACTATGTAAAAGGAAACTTACAGTCTAGCAAACAGATTTAAGGTGTTTCCTGATGGCAAATTTCTGTAAAGGAGCTGAGTAGAATGAAGCATACTTGAGGGGCTCATTTCTACTTCTGTAATGATGTAGAATTTCTCATTTTCATCCAATTCTGTGCTAGATATTCAAGCACAAGGAAGTACTAAAACAATGAGTTTTCAATTATTATCAATTATTTTTATTACCACCATTTACTGATCAGTTTGTGAGGTTGAACAAAGCTCATAGTATAAAATATTACTCTTTCCAAATTTCTTTATTGAGGTACAAATTTCCCATTTACAGAGAAAACAAGCTCAGATATATTCAGTTACATGACCATTCATACACGTATTAAGAAGCAGAGCCAGAATAAAATTTAAGTATCTATGTTATGCTTTGGAAACATAGATTGTTAACTTCCATCAAGTGAGTATCTGAGTAATGTATCTTAAGAAAGAAGGCAGTGTGCACATGTCAGAGAATATATATCATACATGTATACTTCAATTCACAAAAAACACGAAACAAAATTTTAGTAGTTCTCATGAGTTTGCACTTAAAGTGGTTTGAAAGGGGCTGCTAATGCACATTGTTTCCTGGCCACAGAGTCCTAAAAAGGCTTTCTTTTTAAGGAGAAGCAATAAATTTCAAAGAATTGCTACTTTTTCCATAAACAAACCAGTCTCTCCAGCACTAGAAAATATTTTTAGAGGGAGAGTAATAAGAAAAACTATAGCATAATTGCAAGTGATATTGACAAAACCAAAGGATTAGAACTATTCTCTGTGGATGCTTTAAATGTGGCAATTCCATTATTCCAAAGTGGAAAAAAATGACTAATTTTCTGTTATGTTTGCATAAAGAGTTATATATATAACCTGCATATTCTTGGCATATTTAGATCTATTCTAGATGGTTAAACCAAAATTTAACAGGTAACTTGCCCCTCAAATAGGTGGAAATGACAAAAATAAAGACTGACATTCCATCTGAAAACACTTTCACTTATAAATATGACATCTGAAAAGACGGTCAATAGATATATATGATCAGAAATTCTTAAGCAACTGCACAGACCAGTTTTAGGGGAATTTGATTAGCAAACAGGGTAGAGTGGAAACCCAAACTGACCCAAATTAGCATCTTTTGCCAAAATAAAAAAAAAAAGAATGTGATATATTTTTTTTTAATTTTTTTTTCAACGTTTATTTATTTTTTGGGACAGAGAGAGACAGAGCACGAACAGGGGAGGGGCAGAGAGAGAGGGAGACACAGAATCGGAAACAGGCTCCAGGCTCTGAGCCATCAGCCCAGAGCCCGACGCGGGGCTCGAACTCACGGACCGCGAGATCGTGACCTGGCTGAAGTCGGACGCTTAACCGACTGCGCCACCCAGGCGCCCCAAGAATGTGATATATTTTTTAAGGAAAATATGCCCTACCACACAGGCTAGTGTGTGGTAGCTAGTGTGTGGATACTAGTTTTTATGACACAATCCAGACTTTAGCTCTTTTTCCCACTATAAGGCCTTGAACCAGTTGGTTTTAAAGAGCTTTAAAAATAACCATGCTTAAATTTTAGATGAGGACTGAGTGGTAAATGCCATGGAGGTGTTAGGATATTTAACAGCAACCATGAAGAGTTAAGTGTTGATACAAAAACAGATCCTGTTTTCTGATGTTAGCTATACACTGGACAAAGACCTCATAGCCAGGGAAGGGGGTTTTCATCAGCCAGGAGGCTGAGGCCTGCAAATCCCAATTCGAATGGCTAGTCCTTAGTAAATCACTTGTACACTGACTGCTGGGTCACTTGCTTTCCTCTGGGTGGATTTTATCTCACCCTAAACACGAGAAATCAAAATGCATCATGTTTCTCATCATAGACAAACCATTCAAATGTTGTTAATATGCAAATCAAGTCCTGTTACCTCATTCTACTGCATTCCTGATGTGAAATTATTAGAGGGCAACAACCAGGCATATATTGGTCCCATTACCATTTTCTCATTTTCCTGATGTCAGTGCTTTTGGTGAAGCCAATTTTTGGGACTTTTTGTAGAAACTGTCTTTTCTGTTGGTCCTTTCTTTATAATTTAAGCACTCTTAGTCAAACCTTGTTTTAAAACTGAATTTAGATCAACTAATAGTTTACCATAAACTCTTCATGGTTTCATTTAATTGAACATGATTCCCAAAACTAAAATTCTAATTACAGTAGAGCTTCACTAGATAATTATTAAGAAAAAAAATTTATGGGACCGGCAGAAGATGGTGGGGTAGGAGGACGCTGGGCTCACCGCGCATCCTGCTGATCACTTAGATTCCACCTACACCTGCCTAACTAACCCGGAAAACTTCCAGAAGACTAGCAGAACGGAGTCTCTGGAGCCAAGCACAGATGAGAGGCCCACGGAAGAGGGTAGGAAGGCCAGCAAGGCGGTGCCCACTGCACGGACTGGCGGGAGGGAGCCGGGTTGGAGGGGCAGCCTGCCGGCCAAGCAGAGCCCCTAGTCTGGCTTGCAAAAGCGGAGGGGCCAGACTGAGTGTGTTCCGACAGCAAGCGGGACTTAGCATCTGGGAGGTCATAAGTTAACAGCTTTGCTCAGAAAGCGGGAAGGCTGGAGGACAGGGAGGGAGGGAGGGAGAGCTGCTGAGCCCCAGGACGACAGAGCTCAGTTTGGTGGGGAACAATGGCGCTCGCCAGCGCCATCTCCCCCGCCCATCCCCCAGCCAAAATCCCAAAGGGAACCAGTTCCTGCCAGGGAACTTGCTTGCTCCCCGCAAACACCCAATGCTGTGCTTCTGCGGAGCCACCCCTCCGGCAGCGGGTCTGACTTCCTCCGGCTGCTACAGGGCCCCTCCTGAAGTGGATCACCTAAGGAGAAGCGAGCTAAGCCTGCCCCTCCTGCCCCCGTGCACCTTGCCTACCCACCCCAGCTAATACGCCAGATCCCCAGCATCACAAGCCTGGCAGTGTGCAAGTAGCCCAGACGGGCCACGCCACCCCACAGTGAATCCCGCCCCTAGGAGAGGGGAAGAGAAGGCACACACCAGTCTGACTGTGGCCCCAGCAGTGGGCTGGGGCAGACATCAGGTCTGACTGCAGCCCCGCCCACCAACTCCAGTTATACACCACAGCACAGGGGAAGTGCCCTGCAGGTCCGCACCACTCCAGGGACTATCCAAAATGACCAAAGGAAAGAATTCCCCTAAGAAGAATCTCCAGGAAATAACAACAGCTAATGAACTGATCAAAAAGGATTTAAATAATATAACAGAAAGTGAATTTAGAATAATAGTCATAAAATTAATCACTGGGCTTGAAAACAGTATAGAGGACAGCAGAGAATCTCTTGCTACAGAGAACAAGGGACTAAGGAACAGTCACGAGGAGCTGAAAAACGCTTTAAACGAGATGCAAAATAAAATGGAAATGACCACGGCTTGGATTGAAGAGGCAGAGGAGAGAATAGGTGAACTAGAAGATAAAGTTATGGAAAAAGAGGAAGCTGAGAAAAAGAGAGATAAAAAAATCCAGGAGTATGAGGGGAAAATTAGAGAACTAAGTGATACACTAAAAAGAAATAATATATGCATAATTGGTATCCCAGAGGAGGAAGACAGAGGGAAAGGTGCTGAAGGGGTACTTGAAGAAAGAATAGCTGAGAACTTCCCTGAACTGGGGAAGGAAAAAGGCATTGAAATTCAAGAGGCACAGAGAACTCCCTTCAGACATAACTTGAATCGATCTTCTGCATGACATATCATAGTGAAACTGGCAAAATACAAGGATAAAGAGAAAATTCTGAAAGCAGCAAGGGATAAACGTGCCCTAACAAATAAAGGGAGACCTATAAGACTCGTGACTGATCTCTCTTTTGAAACTTGGCAGGCCAGAAAGGATTGGCAGGATCTTCAATGTGTTGAACAGAAAAAATATGCAGCCGAGAATCCTTTATCCAGCAAGTCTGTCATTTAGAATAGAAGGAGAGATAAAGGTCTTCCCAAACAAACAAAAACTGAAGGAATTTGTCACCACTAAACCAGCCCTACAAGAGATCCTAAGGGGGACCCTGTGAGACAAAGTACCAGAGACATCACTACAAGCATAAAACATACAGACATCACAATGACTCTAAACCTGTATCTTTCTATAATAACACTGAACGTAAAAGGATTAAATGCGCCAACCAAAAGACATAGGGTATCAGAATGGATAAAAAAACAAGACCCATCTATTTGCTGTCTACAAGAGACTCATTTTAGACCTGAGGACACCTTTAGATTGAGAGTGAGGGGATGGAGAACTATTTACATGCTACTGGAAGCCAAAAGAAAGCTGGAGTAGCCATACATATATCAGACAAACTAGACTTGAAATTAAAGGCTGTAACAAGAGATGAAGAAGGACATTATATAATAGTTACAGGGTCTATCCAGCAGGAAGAGCTAACAATTATAAATGTCTATGCGCCGAATACCGGAGCCCCCAAATATATAAAACAATTACTCATAAACATAAGCAACCTTATTGATAAGAATGTGGTAATTGCAGTGGACTTTAACACTCCACTTACAGAAATGGATAGATCATCTAGACACACGATCAACAAAGAAACAAGGGCCCTGAATGATACATTGGATCAGATGGACTTGACAGATATATTTAGAACTCTGCATCCCAAAGCAACAGAATATACTTTCTTCTCGAGTGCACATGGAACATTCTCCAAGATAGATCATATACTGGGTCACAAAACAGCCCTTCATAAGTATACAAGAATTGAAATCATACCATGCATACTTTCAGACCACAATGCTATGAAGCTTTAAATCAACCACAGGAAAAAGTCTGGAAAACCTCCAAAAGCGTGGAGGTTAAAGAACACCCCACTAATGAATGAGTGGGTCAACCAGGCAATTAGAGAAGAAATTAAAAAATATATGGAAACAAACGAAAATGAAAATACAACAATCCAAATGCTTTGGGATGCAGCAAAGGCAGTCCTGAGAGGAAAATACATTGCAATCCAGGCCTATCTCAAGAAACAAGAAAAATCCCAAATACAAAATCTAACAGCACACCTAAAGGAAATAGAAGCAGAACAGCAAAGGCAGCCTAAACCCAGCAGAAGAAGAGAAATAATAAAGATCAGAGTAGAAATAAACAATATAGAATCTAAAAAAACTGTAGAGCAGATCAACGAAACCAAGAGTTGTTTTTTTGAAAAAATAAACAAAATTGACAAACCTCTAGCCAGGCTTCTCAAAAAGAAAAGGGAGATGACCCAAATAGATAAAATCATGAATGAAAATGGAGTTATTACAACCAATCCCTCAGAGATACAAACAATTATCAGGGAATACTATGAAAAATTATATGCCAACAAATTGGACAACCTGGAAGAAATGGACAAATTCCTAAACACCCACACGCTTCCAAAACTCAATCAGGAGGAAATAGAAAGCTTGAACAGACCCATAACCAGCGAAGAAATTGAATCGGTTATCAAAAATCTCCCAACAAATAAGAGTCCAGGACGAGATGGCTTCCCAGGGGAGTTCTACCAGATGTTTAAAGCAGAGATAATACCTATCCTTCTCAAGCTATTCCAAGAAATAGAAAGGGAAGGAAAACTTCCAGACTCATTCTATGAAGCCAGTATTACTTTGATTCCTAAACCAGACAGAGACCCAGTAAAAAAAGAGAACTACAGGCCAAAATCCCTGATGAATATGGATGCAAAAATTCTCAATAAGATACTAGCAAATCGAATTCAACAGCGTATAAAAAGAATTATTCACCATGATCAAGTGGGATTCATTCCTGGGCTGCAAGGCTGGTTCAACATTGGCAAATCAATCAACGTGATACATCACAGTAATAAAAGAAAAGATAAGAACCATATGATCCTGTCAATCGATGCAGAAAAGGCCTTTGACAAAATGCAGCAACATTTCTTAATAAAAACCCTTGAGAAAGTTGGGATAGAAGGAACATACTTAAACATCATAAAAGCCATTTATGAAAAGCCCACAGATAACATCATCCTCAATGGTGAGAAACTGAGAGCTTTTTCCCTGAGATCAGGAACACGACAGGGATGCCCACTCTCACCGCTGTTGTTTAACATAGTGTTGGAAGTTCTAGCATCAGCAATCAGACAACAAAAGGAAATCAAAGGCATCAAAATTGGCAAAGAGGAAGTCAAGCTTTCACTTTCTGCAGATGACATGATACTATACATGGAAAATCCGATAGACTCCACCAAAAGTCTGCTAGAACTGATACATGAATTCAGCAAAGTTGCAGGATACAAAATCAATGTACAGAAATCAGTTGCATTCTTATACACTAATAATGAAGCAACAGAAAGACAAATAAAGAAACTGATCCCATTCACAATTGCACCAACAAGCATAAAATACTTAGGAATAAATCTAACCAAAGATGTAAAGGATCTGTATGCTGAAAACTATAGAAAGCTTATGAAGGTAATTGAAGAAGATATAAAGAAATGGAAAAACATTCCCTGCTCATGGATTGGAAGAATAAATATTGTCAAAATGTCAATACTACCCAAAGCTATCTACACATTCAATGCAATCCCAATCAAAATTTCACCAGCATTTTTCTCGAAACTAGAACAAGCAATCCTAAAATTCATATGGAACCACAAAAGGCCCCGAATAGCCAAAGTAATTTGGAAGAAGAAGACCAAAGCAGGAGGCATCACAATCCCAGACTTTAGCCTCTACCACAAAGCTGTAATCATCAAGACAGCATGGTATTGGCACAAAAACAGACACATAGACCAATGGAATAGAATAGAAACCCCAGAACTAGACCCACAAACATATGGCCAACTCATCTTTGACAAAGCAGGAAAAAACATCCAATGGAAAAAAGACAGTCTCTTTAACAAATGGTGCTGGGAGAACTGGACAGCAACATGCAGAAGGTTGAAACTAGACCACTTTCTCACACCATTCACAAAAATAAACTCAAAATGGATAAAGGACCTGAATGTGAGACAGGAAACCATCAAAACCCTAGAGAAGAAAGCAGGAAAAGACTTCTCTGACCTCAGCTGCAGCAATTTCTTACTTGACACATCCCCAAAGGCAAGGGAATTAAAAGCAAAAATGAATTACTGGGACCTTATGAAGATAAAAAGCTTCTGCACAGCAAAGGAAACAACCAACAAAACTAAAAGGCAACCAACAGAATGGGAAAAGATATTTGCAAATGACATATCGGACAAAGGGCTAGTATCCAAAATAAATTTCATATATTGAAAAAAAAAGAAGAAAAAACATTTATTTCTAGGATATGGTTATTTTTTTGAAATTTATTGTCAAATTGGTTTCCATACAACACCCAGTGCTCATTCCAAAAGGTGCCCTCCTCAATACCCATCACCCACCCCCCCTTCCCTCCCACTCCCCATCAACCCTCAGTTTGTTCTCAGTTTTTAAGAGTCTCTTATGCTTTGGCTCTCTCCCACTCTAACCTCTTTTTTTTTTTCTTCCCCTCCCCCATGGGTTTCTGTTAAGTTTCTCAGGATCCACATAAGAGTAAAAACATATGGTAGGATATGGTTATTTTAAACAGAGTGAAAAAGACTCCAATGTGGATATCAAATATGAAAATAGTTTCCTTATATCTGAAAGAGCACCCTAAAAGTTATTTCACAAATGTCTCCTCTAATTATATATTCCAACGTGTACAATCTTTTTAACCCTTTACTATTTTTACCCCTTTGCTTTTCTAATCCTTTAATATTGTATTACACCAGTTAAAATATTAAGTAAACCAATAATATGGCCACTGAATCAAAGACTCAGATTCTACCAAAAAGTGCCTCAAATCTTCCAAATATATCCAAATGTATTTTAAAATAATTTTATGATTAAGTAATGGGACAATTTTAAATTATCAACTCAGACTCATTAACAAATGAAAATGACCCAACTCACAACCAGTAATGAAAAGAAAGGTTATTGTGATACTGTATCATATTAATATTGTATTGCTTTTCTACTCTTTTCTCATCACTGTTAAGGAAAAATATTTTCCAGTATTGTTCAATTTTGAACAATAAAGTGTTACTCCCAAAAAGGGGAGTAGAGATCGAGGACAGGGATATTAGCAATAAACCTGTATGGTCATTCATTCTAGGAATTGGAGAAATTACAATCTTTTGTTTTATTTTGGAGAGAGAGGATATGGTTATCAATGGAAATTGGTAAGTAGTGTTTGTCTTTGATTTCAAATAAAATCTCTAAATCTATTCTCTCTTCTTCCAATCCATTTTCTCATTTTCTTGATTGTTTTATCCTACTCCCTTGTTTTTAATCAGAATTCAAAATCTAAGGTTATTTTAGTATTATCTATTTTTGCTCTTATATTTAAAATGTATATTTTTTAAGTTTATTTATTTATTTTGAGGGAGAGAGACAGAGAGAGAGAGAGAGAGAGAGAGAGCATGAGCAGAGGAGGGCAGAGAGAGAAGGACAGAGAGTATCCCAAGCAGGCTTCATGCTATTAGCACAGAGCCTGACATGGGGCTAGCAGTCAGGAACTGTGAGATTATGAGCTGAAATCAATATTTGGATGCTTAACTGACTGAGCCACCCAGGAGCCCCCAAAATGTCTTCAAATTTTTGTTTCATAGCCATATGAGTTTCCTAGCTAGTCATTTGCACAATACTTCTATTTTTTGATAATAACAACTAAGGAAAAATACTACCCAAGCCATATGAAGTGAAGCTATTTAGTCTTTCAAGAAGGATACTAATATTGAAAATTCATTAAGGTTATAAAACAGATTATTAAACCTATATAAGACTTCAAAGTGCTCTATTCCCTGTAGCATGTTTTGCTTTTCTATACATAATGGAAAATATTTAAAATATCATTTATCCATTCATGAACATAATTAATTATTTAAGTTGCCATCCACACTGTGTTTGTCATGTACCACAGAAAATTGTGTCTTTTGAGTGGTCAGCAATAACTAAAAGCAAATAAAACATTGTAGTATCTAGGTATAGCCAGAATTACACGAAAGTATTGGCTAGTGGAAAGAGAGTCAACGCTATGACTTCATGTTAAATTCAACCTACAGATTGGAGCTTACATAAAAGACCAAAATAACTGTTAATACTTACTGAGGTTGGTTTGACAGTACAACAGTTAAAGTCACCCAAGTTGTAAAAAGAAAATGTATGGCATCTCTTTAATTAGAGTTTAAATCTGCTCGTCTTGATGCAGTAATAAACTGAGAAACACCAGGTCATATGCTCTTTTGGAAGACAGCGATTTGTACATAATACATGTGGCCCTTTCTGATTCAAGGCCTGATTCTGGCTCCTGCTTCTGAAACACAATGTTTCATTTTAATAAAAAATACATTACTGCAGTAAGATAAGGTCATCAGCTGTTAAGTGTAATGCAATTTCTGTAATAAAATTAATTTTATAGCCCTTATAAAAGACTTTATGTGGGTTAAATACGTTTAATTACTAGCTAAATTCTCTTCCTTAGAACGCATAAATGAAGCACCCCCACCCTCCATAAAAAGAATGCATATACTGTAAAATGTCAGTACGATTCTTTATGACCTCAGTTCTTTGTGATATTCTAAAATGCCTGCTAGTGTCAACTGCAGACTAATATGGACATTTTTGGCCACAGGGACAGACGATTTATTTGCTGGTATTTCAGAACTAAAAACAGTTGTGCTAGTGAAAACCCTGTGCAATTCCCTTATAGGTCATCTACTTCTGGACAGCAATTCAGACACAAAAAAATCGGATACATGGGTATCGACTTATAAAACCCCAAGTTAATTATCCAGCAAATGAACACATTTAATCTCAAATGTATGCTGAGATTTACTGTTGAATGATAGTAAAGGAGCTACAAACCACTCCTATCTATAACCAATGGGGGTAAAATGGTCATCACACAAAAGAGGGCAACATATTATTGGTAAAATGTACATATAAACATTAATCCAATAACCCCTTTGCTTTGTAAAGCGTTTTCAATATGAGATATTTCCTAACTCATAAATAATTTAGAACTGGCCCAGAATTTAAAATCAGACAGCTTTGAAGGCGAATCTTCAGCTCTTCAACCAACTAATTGTGTAAGATCCAAGGCAAGTTATTTAACCTTTCCTATCCTGTTTTAGCATTTGTTCTTTAAATAAGTATAAGAACAGTGGGCTCACAGTCCTATTATCAGACTTAAACATAACAATAATACAGAATTCTTGGCATTAAGGCTGGCCTTCATAGGTATAAAAAGAATGCACTTTCCTTCTGATTTTATTCCCTTCTGATTTTACTCCCTTTCCATCAGTCGATGGAAGAGCTATTGAGGGCAGAGAAATGATCAGGTTTTAGATGCATTTTTGTCAACATTATTGGGCTAAAGTAGAGAATCACTGAGGCAAGGGAGTGGTACTTGACTAAACATGTAATCACATTATATAAAATGTTACATTAAATTCATTCTTACTAATAAATTTTAAATTTGTTTTCCAAGTAGCAAGTTGAGGCTCTCCGATACTTTTAATAGCTAAAGCAGCAATCCTACCAAGAAAATAGGAAATGTCATTAAGAGATCTGTTTTTACTGCTCCCCTCACTTAACTTTGGACACAAGTTACAAGCAAAGTGACAGCATTCACAAACTAATCATTGTATAAATGATGCTCAGATATTCTCTATCCTTAATCTCATAACATCTAGTCTGCCGATATAACTAAGCTCCCCAGTCTTCTGGTAATAAACCCACATTCTTCTTTCTGCTGTGGTCATTCTCAGCCACTGGAGCTACTCACTCTTAAACATGGATGAGCCACCGGGAAGCAGCTCAGACACAGAAAGATGCATGATGGAGTTGGACACCAACACCGTGATTCCAGAAGACTGGGGGCAAGATCGTGCAGAGGCAAGATGTGCCATTTCAGTGAGGAATTCAGTAGGATAAACATGACCCAGCTCATAAACTAGCCCTTGTGTCTGTCTCTTCTACTTTTATTCATGTTCACTCCCTCTGGCTAGGTCCCTCTTTTCAGATATGTATTTTTAATGAATATGAAAAACTCTATTGTCACATATTACATTAACTTATATAAAATTAGCATAATTTCATTAACCTTTGCTTAAAGGAGCAACTTATTTTCAGAATCTTACAGGTACAATTTTACCATTTTGTTGATCTTTAACTTATTTTTGTATCTTTTCTCCATATGCCTTAAAGGGCCATGCCTGAAATGGAGCATTTTTTTCTCCATTAAAATAAAGTAGCAAATTTGGGATATTTCCTTTTTTGTATTATTTATGTTGATTATTTTATTTGCAATAGTCTCATTTTTTTTTACTTTATACAAATTCCTCCAGTTTTATAACAATATTTAATCTAACACATTAATTAGTACACCTCAGTTAGTTTGCTTTATTCTCTCATTTTTACTCATAACCATCTTGCTTTTTCTAATAATAAATTAAGGAAGAAATATGCCCCTGTACCTTTATCCATCTCTTTTCCAGTTTGTTTAGTCACTTCTCTTAAGAGGCAAAATATTAATCTGGTTAATGTAGTACCAATACATGGGCTCTATTAACTAGTGGCAGGCTCACTTCAAATTAAAAAAAAAAAAAAAAACAAAAACAAAAAACCATGAGCAGGGGCACCTGGGTGGCTTGGTCGGTTAAGCGTCCGACTTCGGCTCAGGTCATGATCTCACAGTCTGTGAGTTCCAGCCCCGCGCCGGGCTCTGTGCTGACAGCTCAGAGCCTGGAGCCTGTTTCAGATTCTGTGTCTCCCTCTCTCTGACCCTCCCCCGTTCATGCTCTGTCTCTCTCTGTCTCAAAAATAAATAAACGTTAAAAAAAAATTTAAAAAAACATGAGCAGCCAATGGGATTCTCCTTTTGTTCTGTTGCCTGACATTGTGAATTAAGGAGCTTTTTCCTTGGTTCCTTTTATTTCTCCATGCAGCAGAGTCAAGATGTTAACCCAGGGCTTGACTTCAACAACCCCTGACATTTTTTCTAATGACTTAGAAGGGGAGTAATGCCCTATTCATGGGCCTTAAACCCCAACTTTGCATATCTATCTGGCTTCAACAGAAAGACCATGTTAGAGGATAAGTTCAAGACAATATACCAAATAGAAGTGTTTTTATTTGTACTTATTTTTGAAATGTTTATTTATTTACTTACCTAGAGATAGTGAGTGGGTCAGAGAGACAGGGAGAGAGAGACAGAATCCCAAGCAGATTCTGCTCTGTTGGCCCAGAGTCTGACATGGGGCTCAAACTCACAAACCGTGAAATCATGACCTGAGCTGAAATCAAGAGTCTCATCCTCAACAAACCGAGCCACCCATAAAAATGTTTTTAAAAGAGAAAGTTTAGTGCTCACTTTAGCAGCACATGTACCAAAAGAGAAAGTTTATTCACATTTGTCAGGACATTGTTTACCTCTCTAGTTGCACCTATGTGATTTATTTTTATAAAATAATAACTTATAAGGACTTTCAATTTTCTAACTACCTGGATTGATATTAATTCATGGCTCACCTATAAGAACTAATATCCCAGATGGCTTTGACTATGCTACAAATTAATTGAGTATTATTCAGTTTGTATATAATTGTCCTCTTTTTAATGTGCTTAATTTTTCAGTTAATTTAACATTTTAATGAAGAAAAATGCTCATACTAAATATTTTGCAAATAAATGACAGGCTTAGTTTTTGAAACATCTCCAATGTTTTGAAATTATTAAAGGCATGCATTTGAGATAAAAATGCTGGACTTAATTAGGAAGGACAACCTCCTTCACATTGAGCAAAGTATTGGAACAATAAGCAGACCAGTCCTATCACCCCCATCCCACCAGTGAGTTCAAAAAGGAAAATAAAACAAGATACAAAAATAAGAGCCTACAGGGGAATATTGAAAGATTGCTATATCAAAGTATAAGAATGTTTAATATATATCACATCATCAGTCCTGGGATATAGATTCTATTACTGATTTCACATAACAAATGAGGAAACAGGTCTGAATAGATAAAGAGACAAAGGTCAGTCATTTACCATTTAGTTCTAGTTGCCTCTGAAGCCTGCCTACATTCCTTCACCAAAGTTCCTTTAAGCACTGTTTGAGACCATTGCCATATACGTATTTTTTTTATATTTCCTTAGCTCTTTACCAGAACTGTCTTAATAAATATTCAGTAGAATTATATTGTTTTTATTTTAAGAATAAATATGACATGAAAAAACGTTATTTCTGAATAGCAGCATAAGCCATAATATGAAGTGTTCTGATCCTAGGGGAGTTGGTATGACAAAGGGTCTTAAACAAAACCAAACTTTCATCTAGTCTAGAATTATATGTACATGTTTCATAGGAATTGCATGGAATTTCTAGATTATGATCCAAGTTTCTAAGTTGTCTATCTTTATTAATTATCTAGGAGCATAAATAAAGGAAACATCTTATTGAATTAACTGGTTATTATATCTTTAAGTTTTGTTTAATATTTATCCTAGCAAAAAAATCAATTTAGATGCAGTATTAGCTATGCTTTGTAATAGTGCTCTACAAAATAGAAGGAAAAGATGAAAAGGTTTCTATACAATATTTTGAATCTCTTTTCCTATATATCCTAAAGGAACTAAGAATTTGATGTGCCTCAAGGAAAAACAAAAATCCCAGAAAGATTTTTTTTGTTTGTTTGTTTGAAAGAAAGGCTATCATCCATCCTCAGAGATTAGATTTAAAAGCCAAGAAAAACTTTCTTAGATTATAGGGTTATAGAGCAAACCAATCTTTAAATCCACCAAAACACTGCTAGAATGCTAAAACACAATGTGTGTGAACAAATCACAAGTGATTTAAGAAACATCAATTTTGGTTTTTTGGGTTTTTTTTTTTTATGTCCTAAACCACTGGCTTATAAAGTATGAAAGGATGTGTATAACATAGATTTGAGAATATATACTGTAGATATGTCTATTAACAGGTTTCCTTTGACATTGAATTATGTTCTCCAAAATAGTTTTGATTTTGTTTCGTGCGGTTTTTGCTGCACAAAGAAGAAAATGGGCAAAGCTAGACCCAACTACCAGAAAGAGGTATCAGTTTGAAATAAAAAATCTACAAATCTACGTCTTTTTCCATCTTAAAAATAAGCTTTTCATTAATAAAATGTTATACTCATTACAAATACATTTTGTTCCATTTTTATTAAACATTTTGTTTTCTTTCCTAAACTTGTAAATCATTAGTGGTATCACTATCAGTGTCTTCCAACTCTCTTGGTGAATTTAAATGGTAACTCCCTTCCTTAATTTATCTATGATCTCAAAAATTCCATTAAGAATGAGCAAATTGCTCACAAGGATGGTATAAATCAAAGCAAGAACTTGTTTTTGAAGACTATCAAATCTTGACTAAAGAAATACTTCAAAAATATGAATATATCCTAAATGTTAAAAAGCACATAAAACCAGTTGAGATATAAATTTAAAAGGCAATTACATAGCATCAAGCCAGAAACCTAACTAGTTCATAATATTTTATATTTAATATAACATGTTGCAAATTATATAGTTACTACTGAGATAATGGCTTTTATAGGAAACTTGGTAGTAATTCAGTGAGATGTCAAAGCAGCAAGGAGGCCAAATTAATTTCTACATCCTTCCATTTATCTGTGAAATTATGGGGATTCCAATTAAAAGTGTTTCATGATAACCTAAAGAGCAAATTTTGACAAACATGAGATTTTAAGGAAGCTTTCATGATAAAACACTCTGAAATAAACAAAAACAGAATTATGAGAAGCAAGTGGTATTTATCTGAAGATTTTGAATGGGTTAAACTATCAACTCAGGTAAACTATATGTCCTAAAAATGTAATTATGATTGAAAACAAGTAAAATATTATGGCCAAATCAAAAATGTTAGTAATGTAGAAATTATGAATCATAAAATGCTGACTTTGACTCAGGGAATGCGACACTTAATTGGATGTATTACAAAAACTTGATGGCTGATGAGAAACTTATAAGGTGCCACTTATGCAAAATCTACTTGTTCCTGTGACATTAAGCCTCCCAAATAATTTCAGATCCTAATAAAGTGACAACCTTCTTCTCTTTGAATTTAGCTCAGACTTACTCTTAGCTAACACCCTCAAATTTGTTCCTTGTTCTTAAGCAAGAGCTCACACTGAAAATCAACCCCAGGAAGAAATTTCTGTCAAGATTTTAGTGAAGTATGTTTACAAAGTTTTTAATGATCATAAAGGACACAATGTAGAAACTTTTGATGAGGTAGCATAAGTCAATTACATAAAACCCACCAAATAATAATAATAATAATAATAATAATAATAATAATTTCAGAAAGAACTGGTAATAAACCTTGCTCTTGATTAAGAAACTCAAATTATAGGAGACTATGACAATGTTCCATTGAGAGCTGGTGGTGGCTTGGACAACTGTAGTATCAGTGTAAAATACTTCAATTCTATCTATGTTCAGTTTAAAAGTAGACTTTCAGGACTTCCTGATGGATTGAGAAAGGAACAAAAGAAAAATGACAGTTAAGGATGACTCCATGGGTTTGGGTTTAAATAATTAAACAATGAAATTAATTTACTGAGATGGGCGAGATTTTAGGGGTCCCAGGTTTTGGGGCAGAAGGTCAGAAGGTCAATTTTGCAAATAATAATGTTGAGTTACTTATTATATTTCTAATGAAAATATCAACCAAGCAGTGTTATATATTATTCTGGAGTTCATCAGAGCAATGAAAATTGGAGATAAAAATTTAGAAGTTAGAAGTATACGTATGAGAGTTAAGGCATGAGATCAACAAGGGACTGAGTTTGGGTAGAAGAAATAAGTGCCAGAATTTAGCTCTGTCATGCTGCCATTTAAAGATTGGAAAGATGGGAGATCAGAAAAGGAGCCTAAGAAGCAGCAGTTTATTCAGTAGGTAGAACCAGGAGTATAATGCCCTGAAAACCAAGTGAAGAAAATTCTTGAAGAAGTGAATGATTACTCATGTCAACTGCTAAGAAAATGATTGAGACTTCAAGAATAAGGAGGTCAATGTTGCCCTTGGCAAGCATACTTTTTGAAAAGTAGCAAAGGAGAAAACAGATTAGGGAGGAACCTCCAAAAACTATGAAGAAAACTCTGAAGAAGAAAAACTATGAAGAAAACTCTGAAGAAAAACTCTGTACAGTGGGTACAGACTACTACCACAGGTTAGCTCTGGGAATCAGAGAAAGGATGAGACAGTACCTTGAGAGGTTGTGCGATGTGGAAAGGTATATCTGAAGAAAATTATGTGTTAAAAAGAGGATAGTTAATGATGCAGAAGAAAGCGGAAAGTTAGTGGAATAATGTTCTTGAGTTAGGTGAGAGATGATAGGATCTAGCTCACAAGTGGAAGGCTTGGTGTTCCCTATGGATACTACGGGCCTCTCAAAGCCTCTATCCACAGCAGCCAGAGTGAGTTTTTGCAGTCTAAGCCAGATCATGACACATGTGTAGTTAAACACTCTCCAGTGGTTTTCCATCCCATTCAAAGTAAAAGCCTGAGACACTACAGATGCCTACAAGAAATTACATAATCTAGCTCCATTATCTGTCTACCTCCTGTACTCTCACTGTCCTTCTGGCTCACTACAGCCCAGTCACACAAAACTTCTTGATCTTCCTTGAACACATCAGGCACTGCAAATCTCCCACCTGCAAAGGCTGTGCTCTTAAATACTGTGATATGATGCACTGCTTCTCCTCTTTTCCTTTGGGTTTTTGCTTGAGTGTCACTGGCTTAGTGAGGCCTTTCTTGATCAGGCTATTTAAAACTGAAATTTGTATGCCCTACTCTCCCTTCCTCTCTCTCTGTTTTTTCTCCTTAGCACTTATCACCATATGACATATTACCTGTTTTATTTTCTATGTGACTGTCTTACTACACTAGAAGGTAGGGTCTAAGAAGACCAGGAATTTTGTGAATTGTTCATTGTTCTCTTATAAATCAGCTAAATCACTACTATAGCATTTAAATCAATCCATCACATATTGCATTCTCCTTAAGTTTGTTTAATAAGTCAAAGAAATGAAAGTTTAGGAATTAACCCCAAACACTGACTTTTCTAATCCTTTGAAAATTCTGAACTTACCTAAGTGTAAAAATCCTAAAACACTGTGCGCTTAATGATAGTGCTTAAATTGAGGCAACAGGATGGACCTAGAGGATATTATGCTATGAGAACAAGTTGGATGAGAAAGACAAATACCACATGATTTCATGTGGAATATAAAAATCAAAACAAATGAAAAAACACACAAAAAGCAGAATCATGGGGCACCTGGGTGGCTCGGTCGGTTAAGCGTCCGACTTCGGCTCAGGTCATGATCTCACGGTCCGTGGGTTCGAGCCCCGCGTCGGGCTCTGTGCCGACAGCTCAGAGCCTGGAACCTGTTTCAGATTCTGTGTCTCCCTCTCTCTGTGACCCTCCCCCATTCATGCTCTGTCTCTCTCTGTCTCAAAAATAAATAAACGTTAAAAAATTTTTTTTAAAAAAAGCAGAATCAGACCTAAAAACAGAGACCAAACTGGTGGTTACCAGAGGGGAGTGGGGTGGAAGATAGACAAAACGGGTAAAGAGGAGTAAAGAAACAGGCTCCCAGTTATGGAATGAATAAGTCATGGGAATAAAAGGCACAGCATAGAGAATACAGTCAATGGTACTGTAATTGGGTTGTATAGTAACAGATGGTAGGTACACTTGTGAGCACAGCATGATGTATAGAGTTGTTGAATCACCATGGATGGTGTATGCCTGAAACTAACGTAACATTGTGTTTCAGCTATACTCAAAAATCAAAATTAATAAATATATGTAATAGTGCTTAATAACATACAATGTGTACATTTTAGAGGAGTCTTTTTTTTTAATTTTTCCATTAGATTTTTCATATGATGAGAATAGAAAGACACAACAAATCTTGGTAACTGGAGCATTTCTAAAACTCTATGAAAGAAAGATACATTTTGGGTAGCCTGGGTGGCTCATTTGGTTAAATTTCCCACTCTTAACCTTGGTTTAGGTTACAATCTCAAGGTTCATCAGATCAAGCCCTGTGTAGAGTTCTGCACTGACAGCCTCTTGAGATTCTCTTTCTCCCCCTCTCTCTCTCTGCCCCTCCCTGTCTCTGCCTCTCCTTTGTACAATCTGTCTCTCTCTCTGAAAATAAATAAACTTTAAAAAAGAAAGAAACCTACATTTCATACTTTGTAATGGGAAGAAACTATGCCCTCTAGAAGATGTTTTTGCTATAACACCAAGTACAATTAAACATTACAAGATAAGGAAGAATACAAACAAAAAAGTATCTTTTTGGTAAATTGTATGTAGCTTGAAGTATTTATGGACCTTCAAGGTAAACCACAGGTTTTCCTTTTTTTTTTTTTTTTTTTTTTTTTTTTTTTAATAATTCCAAGGCTCTGGTTTGCTCTATTGCTAGGAAAAGCAAAGAAACTAAGAAATTCCCTAAGCTGTATGACTTAATTTAGTTGTCATGGACAGAATGGCTTCTAAACAACAGAGGTTTATTTCAAATATATTTCCAATACAATGCAGCTGAACTCCAAAAGATGCTGTACCATTTGGCTAACTTGATGACTATATGTAAAATTCAGTAACTGAATTTTAAAGAAAACAAACCAAATGAAAAGAAAAAAGGATTTAATATAAAGTAACACTGAAATAAGTGTGAAAATTCAACTTCTGATATCCCTTCTTAGTCAGTCTGATCATATTCCTTAACATATGTGAACCCATTTTCTTGTCTATATACTTGGTAGGTTAAACAATATTTCTATCTTCCTTTTTTTCTGTGGGTTCTAGTTATTAAAATAGAGTCTTTCCTCCATCCATTCTTGCAATAGGAAAAATGTTCACCAGAAATCTCAGTTTGCACAAAATTTTATTCCTCTTACATGAGTTGTATTACTTCTAAGACAATAGCTCATTTATAATTAATATTTTATTTTGGACTTTGATATTTTGTGAAATTAAATAAGTTTATTTGGTAAAATATTAGAAAACAAATAATTTTGAATTTCCATATGCATTATCCATTCTAAGATACAAATTTGTGTCAAAACTCTAGACCTGATTGAGACTATATGCTGACTCATCATTTCAATGCAGATGTGGAAGAATAATCTCAATGCTCTGTAAAATAGAGTGATTTATTGGCATGTCATGCTATTTGTTGTATGATATGATAAATATAATATGGCTCATCATTTCATTCTATATATATATATATATATATATTGTAATGGATTATTAAAGTGATAAAATCTAGTGGCAGAAATACAATGACCTCATATCGCTTCGTACAAAAGCTAGATGATAAACTGTGCCTTCTATAGAGGCTGTTATTACCTTAGAATGACCTAAAGTGAGGATTCTTGGAGCACAAAGCAAAAAAATAATAATAACTCGAATTCCAATTTGTAGGTTTCCGTTGAAAACACTGATTAAGGACGCTTGTTGAGAGTGTCCTTGACTAATACAAGAATATGTAATGATTACAGCTTGGGCACTCATGTGATAGACCGGTTTTCTTTTCTTTTCTTTTCTTTTTTAAGGTTTTATTTACTTTTGAGAGAGAGAGATAGAGTGCGAGTGGGGAAGGGGCAGAGAGCGAGGGAGACACAGAATCCAAAGCAGGCTCTAGGCTCCAAGCTGTCAGCACAGAGCCCAATGTGGGGCTTGAAACCACGAACTGAGTATGAACCCTGCTTAAGATCTCTGTCTCCACTCCTCCCCACTGCAACACGGGTATGAGTGTGCTCTCTCTCCCACTCTCAAAAAGAAAAAAAAATAATTAATTAAATAAAATAAATTTATACTTGTTATTCTTTGACAGTAACATTCGTGAAGTAGTGTGATTCAGTAGTAAATTCTGCTAGAGTTCCTGATAAAAACTTAGGTTTCAATTTACACATTTAGGTACAATTTTATTCCACAAATTATTTCGTAGTTGGTTTTGGTTATTTTATTAATATTTTTATTTCATTAATATTTTCATCACACTATTGCATCCAAAAAAAATAAACAGGACTTTCAAAATTTATTTTAACTTTTATTATTATTATTATTTTTGAGAGACAGAGACAGATAGAGTGTGTGCGGGGAAGGGGCAGAGGGAGAGACAGACAGACAGAATCCGAAGCAGGATCCAGGCTCTGAACTGTTAGCACAAAGCCTGATGCGGGGCTCGAACTCACGAGCTGTGAGATCATGACCTGAGCCGAAGTCGGACGCTCAACCACTGAGCCACACAGGCACCCCTCAAAATTTATTTTAGAAGCAGGTTTCATTCTTGTGGTAGACAGAATAAGGTCATAATCCCCCCCATGCTCCATGATGCCCACATCTTAATCCTAATCTCTGAAAGCTGTTAGTGTGTTTGATTACATGGCAAAGGAGAAATAAGGTTGCTGACCAGGTGACCTCAAAATGGGGAGATTATCTCAAATGATCCTAGTGAATCCCATATAACCACAAGGGTCTTTAAGAATAGAAGAGAGAGGCTGAATAAGAGTAAGAATCAGAGAGAAATGTGACTACAGAAGAAAGTCACAGAGAGATGTCATGTTGCTGGCTTTGAAGATAATAGAGGGCCATGGGCTAAGGGATGTGAGTGGTGACTAGGAACTGAAAAAGGAAAGGAACTAAACTCTCTCCTACATCGTCCAAAAAGCAATGCAGCACTGCTGATTCCTTGATGTGTGCCCAAAGAGACCTGTATGGGACTTCCAACCTATAGAACTGTAAGACAATAAATCTTTGTGATTTTTTTAGCCACCAAGCCACAAATAATTATTTGTGATACAATTCTTGAATGTGATTTTATTTTGTCTAGAAAAAAAAAGTTTATGATGCTTCAGATTATACATTCACAATTAGTGAGCATAAAGTTCCCTTACATAAAGACACTTAAAAAAAAACAAATTTTACTAGAATATGCCTCTACTATTAAATGATTCTGGTAAATAATACCTTTGTGTTAAATATGGAAAATACAGGCTAGCAATATACCCTATTTTATTTCTAAATCCACGATGAGTCACAGATACAAGAATGTATTTAAAAGTAAAGATTCATTCAAAACTTAAGTAATACATTCTATAATAAAATTTGAATCTGAACAATGAGGCTATATTGAAAGAAATATAGAAAATTCAAATGGCTGAGCTGAAATGTAATGTGTTCCCTAATTACCCTAAGGTAGGATACAGGTGTTAAACACACACTTTATCTGGGTTATTCAGTGAAAGAATTCCAATTTCTTCCTCGCTCCCTCTTTCTTTCCTTCTTTCCTTCCTTCCTTCCTTCCTTCCTTCCTTCCTTCCTTCCTTCCTTCCTTCCTTCTTCCCTCCCTCCCTTTCTTTCTTTCCTTTCTCTCTCTCTTTCTTTCTAGAATTATAGTTTCTAAAACTGGTTTTAGCAGGAAAAAAAATAACATCACAAATAACTGTGGCCTTTTCTAGGTGGCTGCAAACTATATTAGGGAAAATAAAACCCTCACATATAATGGAATTTTGCAAAAAAAAATACTGTCCTTGGGATGAAACTGTAGCAAGAATGTACTTCTAAAACTTCTAATATTGAAACATTAAATGATGCCCAAAATGGGAGTACATTAAATCAATTTTCATGGTTGGGGGAGGAATAGTCATGAGACAACAAAGTTCAAGATTTCTTATTCTCTGTTATTTCACTATCTATAATAAATCAGTTTCCAAAGCTAGGAGGCACAGAAAATATCTGTTAATTTATCTTTCACACGACAAGAAAGAGAAGCCTATTCCTGACTTGAAAAAATTTGAAATAGTCATACCATTGGTGTGACACCTTAAGCAAAAATTTGGAAGTTGTAAAGGGACCCAATTTAGCCAGTAGCAGTCAGCTTTTGTTTACATTTCCAGTTATTAGGGATGAAAATCCTCAGTGGAAGTTGGCAGACAGGAATAGCAGCCAGCCTTAAAGATGACCAGTTTCCAAGACAGCCATTTTTTTTCCCAAAGACCAAAACAAACAAACAAAGACAATTTGTCCAGCACTCATTAAAATAACTCACTCAAAGGTCATTTTATAAACCTTAGAGAGCTGGAGCAAGAAGAGTTTTATCATGTCCTGCAAAGTAATATATTTGTTAAAAGGCTATGGCTATGCATATGTTTATTTGTCACAACTCTGTGTATGTATATGATAACATCCATGTTGTTTTCATCTGTTTCTGATGTACACGGAAAATTATTTGACTAGAAACAAGCAAAAATATTCTACTTATATATGAATAAGTATTCAGCATGGATGTGATTACTAATAACCATACCACAGATAGTTTTCAGATTGTAAGATCATGGACATGAATTATAGTTAAGATTAAATGATAATATTCAGCTATTAAAATCACATGGTCTTACAAGAAGAATTAGTTTTCTGGCTTATTCTTTTGGAAAACATACCAAAGTTTTTTTTATATATGATTTTTTTAAATTTATATATTTTTTAATTTACCTCCTAGTTAGCATACAGTGCAATAATGATTTCAGGAGTAGAATCCAGTGATTCATCCCCTACATATAACACCCAATGCTCATCCCAACAAGTGTCTTCCTTAACGCCCCTTGCCCATTTAACCTATTCCCCCACCCACAACCCCTCCAGTGCCCTCAGTTTGCTCTCTGTATTTAAGAGTCTCTTATGTTTTGCCCCACTCCTTGCTTTTATATTATTTTTTGCTTCCCCACACCAAAGTACTTTGATTGGGTAAAGTAATGTTTTAATCACAGACAGTTTTATAGTAAAGAATTGCTCCTTTCTTATCTGTGATAGATGTAATGGTCTCTAACCAGTGGAAATTGTCACTCTATTTGAACAAGTGCATAAGTTCTGTAATTATAAATGAGTTGCTTACGAAAAAGAGAATATTACATTTATAGGATAAAGTATTAGAAGCCTTAAATATATTGAGTAACAACTACAAGATCTGTTTTCCTTTAAAAAGAAAAAAAAGTTCTATACAATGATTACAATTCTGAACTTTCTAATACTGCTCTCCTAAAATAATCTTACTGGATTTATTTTTCTACCTCACACATGTTTCCTTTTTAATCATATCCCTTCACAAACACATGGTAAATGCAATGATTTATTGTACAGGATTTTTAACTACCTGTCTACATTTATGCTTTGCTGTTAAATCTATCATTCCTGACAAATATAGCTAAGCAAAAACATTTGTTCGATGCATGAGATTAGGAACAAAAATCAAGGAAAATGATTTAGGGTAAAGAACAATCTGAATTTTTAGACACAAAAAAAATCAAACTGAATTGTTACTTAAACAGGGCAAGACAAGACAAAGGACATTAGGTGAATATTTGCACACACACACACACACACAAATAGGCTGGTCTCATTGGTCGACAGTAGTGATCTACACCTCTGCATAATAGGCTTCCAGCTCTATAAATCTGTTCTACTCTGCAGTACTTCCCCGAGAAAGTGATATATTTCTAAAAAGTTCCATCTAAATGTCACCCTGAAAGCTTACTAAGTTGAGGATCATTCCCAAAGCAGTTACGCAGCACAGCCTTTTCCAGTGACACTGCACTGACTTAAATTAACCTAGAACATGTTTATAAAGTTAATATAAGAAATATTTAAGCACTTTATTTATTTTTAAATATTTTTAATGTTTATTTATTTTTGAGAGAGAGACAGACAGAGTGAGCAGGGGAGGGATAGAGAGAGTGGGACAGAGGATCCAAAATGAGCTCTGTGCTGACAGCAGAGAACCCGACGCGGGGCTTGAACTCATGAACCATGAGATCATGACCTGCGCCGAAGTTGGAGGCTTCATTGACTGAGCTACCCAGGTGCCCCAATATTGAAGCACTTTAAAGAGAATGTCCATCTCATTAAAAGAACTTTAAACCTCCAAAGTTCCCAAACGCTGACATCTCTAAGGACAGACAGGTCTTCGTTCCCCCTCAGAGATCTGAAGATCACACAGACTGGACAACTGAAGCAGAGAACATGTAGTGTATACCAAAGGGTGTGGTCCGCCTGCATGCAAGGCACTCCTCCTATGTTCCAGACAGCATACAGCGTGTGTGTGTGTGTGTGTGTGTGTGTGTGTGTGTGATTCACAAAGAGTGAGCCTGCACAACTAGAATATCAGATTGAGGTAAATGTGAAGGAAAGAAGATTACAGAAGCAGAGAAGTGATAACTTACAACCTTAGATACAATGAAAGAGAATCAAGATTATCAAGATACAATATTTTAAGATCTTTTTTTTTTTGCTCTAATTGGTCTTTAGAAAAAATAGGATAACCCAGAGCTAAATAGGCAGAATATTTAGTTCAATAACTTTTAAACACACCCACACAATTATGAAGTCATAATTTTATCTTTTTTTGTTTGTTCGTTTTAAGGGGTGGAGTTGAAACTGTGCGCCCCTAACACATTACATGTCCAATGCATCTGACATATACTCTCTGCTACTATAGGCTTTGTAAATCAGTTTACAAGATTTAAACTCCTACCCATCCCACCTCTTAATTCATAATTTACTTATGTATGTTTAGGATATTCTGCCTCCTTAAGTTATAGACATCTCCAACCTTATTGTAATAGCCACACTCCAGCATCCTACAAAAAGCAAATTTAAATGTATGCTAAATATTTTAAAGGCAATTGCCTCAATGCCAGAGATACATTTAAGGATATTTTTTTTTTCTTTTTCTTTCTAACCACCCCTATAAGGAAGTAACAGAACTTCAGCATTTTAAAAGTTATGTGTGCCTTCTCTATTTTATTTTAGAGACTCTTTTAGAAGAGTTAAAAATAAATACAGCCAACATGACTTTTCCTTATCACTATTTTTTAAAGAAAATGCCACATAATTTAAAGAATATAGTTTTTATATTACAGAGTCAATATTAGAACTGTACTGTATGGGCTGATAATTTTTGTCTGTTTTTCTTTTTCTTCAGATAGTCTAAATAGGTGTTTTTAATCCCAAAATGTTGAATGAGCCCCCAAAAACTTAACTAATAAAAGAGGTCAATGATGTTTGTTTTAAAAAGCTTGTGGTAACAATAAATGAGATCTGTTCTTTCAAACTGATAATCAACTTTAGAATATGTCCCCAGGTTTTTTATTTCTCCAAACTTCATCGCAAGAAATTAATAACACATGGGGCACCTCAGTGGCTCAGTCAGTTAAGCATCTGACTCTTGATTTCTGCTCATGTCATGATCCCATTATTTGTGGGATCAAGCCCGGCATCAGGCTTCACTCTGGCAGCATGGAGCCTGCTTGAAATTTGGGATTCTATCCCTCCCCTTTCTCTCTCTGCCCTTTCCTTGCTTGTGTACCCTCTCTCCTCTCTTTCTCTCAAAATGAAGAAATAAAAACTAGAAAAAAAAAAAGAAATTAAGGGCACAGGACCTGTGAGGTAGTAAGCTCATGCATAAGGAAGCGTATCAACATGGCAACTAATGAAATATAAAATCTTCCCCCAACTTCTGTAATAGAAATGCCTTTAAAGCTTTCATGTTTGAAGTTATTTTCAAAATAGTTATGATGGATCTACACTCATAGACCCCTAGGGACTTAAACTAAAAGGAAGGAATAATCTCACAGAGAAAACAACTAGAAGTATAGATAGAATAATGAAAGCCATAATGATAACAGTGAGTGACAGAGATATAGTGAAGTGTAGATGACCATTTCTGAAATTCTATCTAAAATCACTCTTGTATCTATTATGTTCAGGAGCTTATTCCTCAAAAGAAGTGACCTGACCCATTGGTACCAGAGGTAGGGGTGGGCAGAAGAGGACATTCAGATATGAGGAGGGCCTTAGGTTCAAGTCTCATGGCTTTGAGAAAAGCATTTAAGTATGCTTTTCCTGGAATAAATCTTGTCTCTGAAAAAAAATAAAAATCTAATACTAGTGAATATACCATTGTATTCATTGCAATTCTCTCAATGGTTTATAGGCAGGAATTTTGTGCTATTTTTTTTAATGCAACTTTAAAAATTGGGTACTCTGTGGAGATAACTTCTGTGTATCAATTTTGCAAACTGTATATTGTGGATATTAAACTATTTGCTGTAATATGTTTCCCATATTATTTCCATTGTAGTGACTATCACCTAATCGATGTTTCCTTTAAAGAAGAGTTCTAGAAATGTTTCAAGAAAAATAAATGCTTCAAATAAGAGCTTCTTTAAAACCTAGCTTTGAATATGCCTTCAGCCACTATCTGCTCCTCTGGTTCAACAAATGAGAATTTGATTTTTGAGGATATTACCATGGTAACACCAATGTAGCAAGTCACCATACCAATTCATCTACCCCAGTGGATCTCATGGTAAGTACCTGGATTTTGTGGGCCACACTCCCTACTATGTGGAGATAACTTCAGATTGTAAAGGTGGGTTGACTATATCTGAGTTGAGTATCACCTACACCTGGGAATTACCCACTAAATGTTAAGACTATCCTAGAGTCATTTCCATTCTTTCTCTTTCTGGCCTATAGAACTAAATCCAGATTAGGTTATTTTACATCAATTTAAACTAAATTAGTACATGTCAATCCACCTAATCAGGATTCGTTCAGTAGGAAGGTTGCCCTATTATTTTAGTTAAGTTTCATCTTTAAATATTCAAATGAAAAATATTTATCAAGTACTGAAAGGCATGTTTTCAAGCATATTTCCATTAAGATATAAAACTTAAAATTACACATAATGATGTCCGTTAATGTCTCTAGCTAATTTACTTTTAAGTAGATTAAACTGTCATACAATTGATACAGGTATGTCAAATAAAGGTTATCTGCATTATATTTAGACAGCTTATAGTATATTTTGGGAAGTAGTCACATGCTTGTAAAACTACAAGGAGTTCTGAAAACCCATTTGACAAGTTGTGCTGTTTCTGCTAGCTCATTCCATTTGTATCAATAAGGACACATGCAAGAAGCTGACGTCAGTAAGGCAGGATTTCAATCTGTGTTTACTGCTATCATATAAAGCTAGTTTCCAGAACAGAGATGGGTGTGTGTATGTTGGGGGGGGGGCAGGTTTAATGAATCCATTCCTTTAATGTACAGTAAGTCCTGGCCAAACACAGTACTATCTTTTATTTACTGCTACTCTTACACTATAAAAAATAAATTGTTCTCTTATAGCATCCTGTAACGTCTCTTATAACCTCTATTTGTATGCAATAATAGCTTAATTATAAAGAGCCATTTTCGGGGCGCCTGGGTGGCGCAGTCGGTTAAGCGTCCGACTTCAGCTCAGGTCACGATCTCGCGGTCCGTGAGTTCGAGCCCCGCGTCAGGCTCTGGGCTGATGGCTTAGAGCCTGGAGCCTGCTTCCGATTCTGTGTGTCTCCCTCTCTCTCTGCCCCTCCCCCGTTCATGCTCTGTCTCTCTCTGTCCCAAAAATAAATAAACGTTAAAAAAAAATTAAAAAAAAAAGAGCCATTTTCATGTAGGATGTATCTAAATGCTAAAATAGACATACACACCATGATACTCAACACAGCTGTCACATTTTGCTTGTTAATGCATACATATTTTCAAAGTATAAAAAGTTATTTAGGTGCTGAAATGAAGAAAAAAATTAACAATTCAATTGTACCTCTATCCATTGCTAGAAAACACTCTTAGACTGTCCTTTACAAGTTTCACTTCGGGGCGAGGAGGGGGGCACCTAAGTAGCTCAGTTGGTTGAACATTTGACTTTGGCTCACGTCATGATCTCTGTTTGAGAGTCTGAGCCCTTGTTGGGCTTGCCTTGTCGGAGCAGGGCCTACTTTGCATCCTGTCCTCTTCTCTCTCTCTCCCCCTTTCCCATTCTTTCTTCTCAAAAATAAAATAAAATAGGGGCGCCTGGGTGGCGCAGTCGGTTAAGCGTCCGACTTCAGCCAGGTCACGATCTCGCGGTCCGTGAGTTCGAGCCCCGCGTCGGGCTCTGGGCTGATGGCTCGGAGCCTGGAGCCTGTTTCCGATTCTGTGTCTCCCTCTCTCTCTGCCCCTCCCCCGTTCATGCTCTGTCTCTCTCTGTGCCAAAAATAATAAATAAAGGTTGAAAAAAAAATTAAAAAAAAAAAAAAATAAAATAAAATAAAATGTCCAAAATGTTTCAGGGGCTTCTGGGGGCTCAATTGGTTCAGCATCCAACTCCTGATTTCAGCTCAGGTCATGATCCCAGGGTCGTGGGATCGAGCCCCGCGTTGGGTTCTGCACTGAGTGTGGAACCTGCTTGGGATTCTGTCTCTCTCTTTCCCTCTGCCCCTCCTCTGTTTGTGCTCTCTCTCTAATAAAATAAAAAATAAAAATTTTATTTCAACTTAACTTAGACACAACTTGCACTAAATGGAGCTGTGTAAGTATAGTTTAACTTTATAGTAGAGGTGAAATTTAACTGAAGAACCAAGTCAGTAGATTCAGCTTCCAGTTATTTTATGTTAAAAATAAAAAAAAAATTAAATAGATTGGAGGTTTCCATATAAAATGTAAAACTGAATCTAAATAATTGGGTGGATTGTATCACTGTCATTGTGCTATGATTTTGCAAAGCATCACCTTTGGAAGAAACTGGGTAAAGGATACATGAGAATTCTCTGTATTGTTTCTCATACCTGCATGTAAATTTATAAACTCAAAATTAAAGTTTATTTTTTAAATGGCAGTTTCTTACAAATACAGATAGTAAAATGTTATGCTTTTTGAAGCAGAATAAGGCATTAACACCTTCAAAACTTAAAATATCCACAGTCAGTTTAATGTGAAATATGACCACAGCTGCTGTGAAGGTGATGACTTTTTGTCCACTTGTCCCCAGGTACAGAATGAGATTTATAAAATATCACTTGCAGAGAGTAAGCTCTGTTTATCATACCAGATTTGAGGATATAAATGTCAGATTTTGCAAGGGCAAACTCCAGTTAAAAAATCACAAACAATAATCACAATAAAATCTCTATGAAAATAAGACAAGATTGTGAAAGATTAAACAGGTTTCTGGTATTATACTTTGTTTTATAACGTAGCAAGAATACTTGCCAGTCATTACACTATCACTGTGGAGATTAATCAGAAAATGAGGAGATAATCTACAGTTTGAAAATATTGTATATAAGATGCATATCATGCTGACAGTCTAACTAAAACATCTCTAGGATAGCAACATGAAATAAATGTGGTATGATGTGACATCATCAAACATTATTAACATAGATAAATTTAGCATTTCTTCACTTGAGATTAAACCCTGGATCTCCCATTATATTATTTATTATTTATACTAACTGTATTATGGAACAAAATTATACTTATTAATATGTGCATGTGTCAGCCCAGCACGCACATTTGGAAGGTGGATAGATAATAATGTTGCAATGTTGGGTGAAGTTAAGATTTGAATTACTCCCCAAATCTTAGTTAATTTAAACATAATTGTCAACTCTTCCCAGAAACTTTCCTTTCCTCTCCCACCTCCATTTGAAGAGATCATTCAATTTTGGGGTGCCTGGTTGGCTCAGTCAGTTAAGTGTCAGACTGTAATATCTGCTCAGGGCATGATCTCGCAGTACTAGGATTGAGCACTGCATTGGTATTCTCTCTCTCCATCTCTCTCTCAGTCTCTCTGTCTCTCTCTCTCAAAATAAATAAATAAACTTAAAAAAAGAGTTCAGCCATTTTTTTATTTTACTCTTGTAGTATTTACTATATCAGATGAGATCATTGTTTATGTATATGTTTTAAAAATAGATTAAGAATTTAAGTTTAGGAAGTGCTATAGACTGGGTGTTTGTGCCCCCTCAGAATTCACATGTTGAATCCCTAATCCCCAATGTGATAGTATCCAGAGACAGGACTTTGGGTGGCACCTGGATTTAGATGAGATCATGAGGTTGGGGCCTCCATGATGGGATTAGTAGCCTAACAAGAAGAGGAAGAGACCAGAGCCCCCTGTCTCTAAGCTGTGTGAGGATACAGCAAGAAAGTAGCCATCTGTAAACCAGAAAGAGGCTCCTCATCAGACACCAAATATGGTGGCACCTTGGTCTTCGACTTCCCAGCCTCCAGAGCTGTGAGAAACAAATATCTGTTGTTTAAGCCACCCAGTCCATGGTACTGAGTGTGTGTGTGTGTGTGTGTGTGTGTGTGTGTATGCATGTGTGTGTGTATTTGCATTCCCATTTCATACAAAAATTAAATCATATTTCAAACCCAAGATTCATTAGAAAAAGTTTCTTATATAAACATTTTTAAACACTTTATTTTAATACTCTTTATCATTTCAATTTAAATCCTTTTGTTATGGAAATTTCTTTATGGAAGAGAGAATATTTCTGTAAAACTCTAAAAGCAGAGCTTTATCAGTTAAATTTACGGCAATATAGCCTTTAGAAACACATCATTCGTTTAATAAATAGTTCTTCCCCTTTAAAAATTTGCCATGGTTTGTCACAGATTTAAAATGCAAGTTACCTAATGATAGGGAAGGATAATCTCATACATATAGTGGAAGTGAACCGGGTTTGTTCTGAAATACTTACTCTTCTTAAAGCCCCACCAAACCTGCATAAGCATCATTGTTGCATAAATGAAACATTTATTCTGTATTGTTAATTTGCAGTATTCTGTAAAAACTTAAACATGTAATCCATACCTATTACGGGCATTTTACCTCTAAGAAACACTGATCTACATACTTAAGAGAATCCTTGAAAACCCTTTTATAATACAGTCTAGTGTTTACAACATATGTGAAAACAAATTCTCCAGAGAGTAGAATTCTATTCTTTGATTAGTTGGAATTATTTCCTCAGTTGAATTCCTTGAGATGTAGGAGGAGGTTGGCCCTTTAGATGGACTGTGAATTGGAGCCTCTTATAATTGTAGTGATATGTACACAGCTATATAGCAAAGTATTTCATTATGAAAAAGGAAAAAAAAACAGATATGCATAATATAGGTTAGAGTTTCAAAGAACTTAAAATTATTTTTCCTACTAGGCACTGAAGAATAATTTTTTCTTGTGTTTGTTTACTTTTTAAAAATGTGTAAATAGAACAAACAGTACAAGATGAATCTAGGGAAAAAAAATTTATAGTTATGATAAAATAAGAAAAAAAAGAACTCAACCCATGATGTACGACAAAATGATCACACGTTATCAATATATCACCAAGTTTATACATTTAAAGTATGACTAAACCATAAAGAAGAGCTCTTCAATAGAAATTGTTGATTGTTTTTCTATTTCTACTGTCTCATGAAAATTGTAAGAATTCTAGGAATTTTTATTTATATTTAAGAATGGTAGGAATTAAAAAAAAATCATAGCTACATTATTAGATAAGGCTTTTGTAAATGCCCTTTTACTTACTGAACTCTGTTGGAAGAAGTCAGCTGTAGGAGAAAAGGAAGAAATTACAAAGATAAAGAAGACCTGGAAATTGGAGCCATTGGGCATCTATAGGGAAGAGAGAGAACACCGCATGGATACAGCCTTTGCAGGACCTGGTGGAGAAATACACACTGCAAGAGCCTCCACAGCAACAGGAACCAGTCTGTGGGTGTTTATATATTTATAGCCTTGACTATCCCTCCTACCTAGGGAATGGCAAGCACCAGCTACCAACTGCCGTCAAGAAACCAATCTGTGTCCACTTAATCAGTGACCTGCTATGCTTGGGTTGTATTGCAACGTCAAGAAAAGGAGGCACATCTCTGTATTGGTTTTTAATAGACTGAGACAGGAAGCAAAAGTACAGAATACTGCCAGTTGGCCTGGTTTCCAGAGATGGACTACACACTGCCAGAAGTGAAATGTTTGCAACATGCCAGCCAGGGGGCAGAGAGATACACATTGTTTCCTTGTTTGAGGAAATAAGAATAAGAAAACACTGGACAATACTTCCGTGAATTGAGTTGAAAAAAGAACATGTAGAAAGAATAATCCAGGAATGGATGTTTCTATATTTAAGGTAAAAAAATAAGTACACATTTCTTCCTTTTTGGAGTATTGAATACACTCACACTTTCGATGAACTTGTAAAACATTAAGATTAGAATTTTTAAAAGCCCCCATATAAACACCATCCACCTCAATATAAGAAATGGCCAGAACCCAGGAAGCTCCCTGAGGGAGGAGCACACCATGCTCACACTTCCCTCCCCCATAAAGGTCACCATAATCCTGAATCATGTTTTTTTATCCCCTTTGGCTTATTAATAGTTTTACCATGATACATACCCCTAATAGGTTGTTCGTTGAGTGTTCTACGTTTTTGAGCTTTATTCCAATAGACTCAAGAGGTATATATCTTTCTGTGATGTGCTATTTTCATTCAACATTATGTTCCTGAGATTCATCCCGCTGATATTTATAGTGTTGTTCACTCACACACACCACTGAGTGGTCTTCCATTTTGCAAATATACTGATGTGTTTACTTCTCCTGTCAGAGCTCAGTGTTCTAGTAAGTGTGTACGGCTGCTGTAAACACTCTTGTATGTTGGCTCTAACACACATGTGGACGAGCTTTCTCACTACCCACCTAGGAATAAGTTGCTGGGTCATAGGATGTAAGCATCTTCAAATTTACAATTCCAAATTGTTTTTCAAACAAATTTTGACAATTGGCAATCTCACCAGCAGAGTCTAAGTGTTGCAATTTTCTCACACTCAAGTTGCCGCTCAAATGATCAAAAACATTTACTAACTCTTTATTGTTTATAACAGTAGGTGAAAATATTTGAAGTTTATATACAAACTGAATTTTTTAGCCTACCACTGTTTGCTGCCTATTCTGCAACATAAACCTGAGTGCCAATAGTACATTTTGTTTTCCTCTTAATAATATTTTAGGTAAGATTACCTTAAGGGTGTTGATAACGCCAGGAATTCTTTGTTGCAATAAGAGTATAATAATCTGCAGATATCATTATCAGGTCACAGACAAAAAGAACATACCTTTTAGTAGAAATCAATGGTAATCTAAAAATACACATACTTTCTAGATATCATATATACAGACATACTGTCTGTGCTCTCAAGACTGAATCCAAGGCTAGACTGTTGGGCACTACAAATATCTACATCTTATTAAATTATGTTTACATGAAGTTAAAGCATTTTAATGTAATTATCCTTGAAGCTCATCATCACTCAAAATCCCAGAATGATTATGTTGGGCAATGAACCAGGTCATAGAACCAGATCCTAACTGACAAGACTCCCCTTCACCCTCACACAGTGTATGTTCCAATCTTCACTGATGGAAAGTTCTATGTCCCAAACACGTACTGATCCTTTTACCAACTCCTCTCACTATGAAAGAGGTGGGTGGAATAGGTTTCCAGCTTTAACTAATGATGTACTGGCTCAAATGTTATCCTAAAAGTGATATTTTGGTCCTTTTCAATTTACCTTCATATCCTCTCTCCCTATTTTGCAACCTTTTTCATGGGGAAAATCAATGCATCAATAATCTACAAATTCAACCTTTCTACACTGAGAACTAGATTAGCATGGTTTCCAGAATCCATCTTATTTGTGGGGAGGCTTTAGTCCTTGTGGAATGACAGTATATTTTGTTTTAATTCTTATTTAAGTTACAGACTATTCAACCAAGAAATAACTTTTATAATTAAGTATAGCATCAATAAAGACCCTATGGTTATTTATATATCACTTTGGTCTCAAATGCCTTTACACTGTTTATAGATGCATACAAATATAGGAGGATAAAATATTTAAACTCTTTAAAGAGATCCTTTGGAAAACAAAAATAGGAGAGCAAAATGATGCCAGGAATGTGGCTAATGAATAAATGCATGCCTTGACAAATCATGCACTCAATCAAGGTAGAACACAAATTTGATGTTGATGATGACCTTTGTAATTGATGTGAGGAAAACAGAAATATAACCGGTAGCAAGAATGTACATGAAACAAGTCAGTATATATTTGGGAGAAATGCCAAAATGAAGTAAAAGAAAATGTTTTGCTCTGGGCCCTCATAGAGAGAATATTTTATCATGATAGCAAAGCACACCTCAGAAAGAAGCCATTGTGCTTGGCCGTGTGTGGGTTGAGTGAGGCAGCTTTCTGATGGTCTCCCTTAATCCTGAAATAGATTTTAGATTATATGGCAAAATGGATGACTGCATTTCCTCCAGGCCATCTTCCATAAATATTATTTCTCTTAGCCAAGTGTCTGAAAGGTATCGGGCTGCAGTGAATTTGAGATTATGGTCCCTGACAAGTGCCAGGAAAACTATAATTCTATGTTTCCATTTACAAACAGAACTGTACACTCTAAGAATCAACTAAATTGTGTGGAGTACAAGCTCATCATATGGAAAAAAGGAACTTGATAAGAATGAACCTGAACAGAAGACCAATGAATTGCTGACTAAAAATGTATACAAGGCAATGCTGGCAGTCAGAGCTCAGCGTTTCCTCAGAAAGGAGTCTTGTGTCTTCTCCAATGTAGAGTGAAATGGGAGATAAAGCCCAGCAGCTGCACTCCATAAAGCACAGAGGGAAACACTTTGTTGAATTTGTTGAAAAATGCTTGCAGTGAGAATGGTTACCTGAAGAGAAAGGAAAGGAGAAAAAAAGGAAGGAAAGAAGAAATGGAGGAAGGAAGGAATGCTCATCTATAGAGTACCTAATTTTTAGCAATAAAACTTTCTTAAACAAATCCAAAATAAACCTGTGGCAAATGTTTAACTTGGAAACAGAATTAGACAACTTGTGTAGAATAATGAGTTATCAAGCAGTCAAGTGAAGGATATGAAGCATTTGTTGTTTTGACTGGGAAATTAATCATGTACACCGTATAAAAAGAGAAATATTTTTGATACAGAGATTGAAAAACATAAGTGGACTGTAGGCCTATTTATTTTGACATTCCCTGTTTATAAGATAAATACATAAAACTGAATGGCTTTCTCAAAGACTTCACACGAGGAAAGTCTGATAGATGCAATGCAACAGTGTACCACATGGGGGCAGTAGATGGCCAGCTTTCTCATAGGAAAATAAACTGTAAAAGGAGTTTATGAAAACAAGATTTCTATGAAATTAAAATTATGTTCTCTCAAAAATGAAAAAGAATTTAATTTCTTCAATATTTTCAGGACTCATACATAGTTTGTAATAAAACTTAAATAGCTTGCTTGAACTTGCTCTCATATCTATTCTACCTCCAATTTACCCTCTATCAGTTTTTCAAACAGCCTAGAAATTTTCCAATTTAAAGGTCTTTGCACATACTGTTTATCTCTACAGAGGACACGCCCCTAATCCTACAGGACTCTTTCAGGTCCCAGTTTAAATTCAATTTCCTTAGAAACAGCTTACCTAAGCCACCTTTTCTAAACCAAGTTTCTCTCACACAACATGCAATTTTTATGTAGCTTCTTCCCCCCACCTCCCGCCCTGCCCCCGGGCATTTCAGTCACAAAACTTAACTCAGTTTATAAGTATTTTACTTATGCACTTTCCTGTTTGAATTTGTCTATTTCTTCCAGTAGGCTCTGAACCCAACGAGGCTAAGATCCTATGGAGGGACATAAGAGAGACTCGAAACGAATTTGGTGAATGAATGAATCACTGTGACTGTAGCTTATTTTCTCCCACCCACAAGTTCAACTGAGCACCACACTCTCATTTAAATCTTTGCAATAACAGGATTAGTAAATGTCACCCAGTATTTTTTAACCAACACACCTGAGAACATATATAGAAGTTATCGCAACGAAGAATAGTTCTAATATACTCAATTAAACACTGCTTCTCTTCTATTTAGAAACCTGTCCTTCTTTGGAGGGGCCAGGAGTATAGGCTTACGAAGAACACAGATCACTGAAAGAAGAATGGCATACTTGTCCACTCCATTATATCTGTGTCATAGTTTTTAGTCCTTGCTCTTGGATCCCACATCTTTTCTGTCTTGCTCTTCTGCATTTACCCTTGTTAAGGGAGAAATACAGATATGCATACATACGCAGGATTTTAATGCTGTCCATCCCCACCCATGATGACAACATAATGTTCCTTTCTCCCCGCCCCCCAACTCCACAGGCACTACCCTTACATATAAAATGTCCATTTATAATTAGCACCAATAGAGAGAGCATGATGCAACTATATCATCAATATATGATGATGCATATATCATCATGATGCAATATCATGATGCAACTATATGAAGCAATAAACTGGGGGATAGAAAAGACAAAACACATGGGATAGAGGGGAACCACAGTGGGACCACGTGTTCTAAAGGCAATTTTCACATAGTCCCATGATAATATGGATTCTGAAAAGGGAGAGACCATTTGCCCACTGATATTTACTCCATGTTTAGTAGGACACCACAGCATAAATTGATTAAATAAGTGATTGCTACTTGAGGCCTTGATGAGAAGTCAGAGTTTATTGGAAATAGGCAATGTTTTGTTTTCCAACATTGAAGAGCTAAGTAGAGTATAAGGTGTGCATTTCAGGGCTTCCATTGTCAAAGGCTGAGCTATCCAGGAAGGCTGCAGTAAATGTTAGCTCTTCGCCACCATGGTCTTTGGAGAAGAGAGAATCAAACCTCATAGGGACTAAGAGCAATTCTATAACCTGAAGGATGATGTTCAGGCCCCACGTGTCAGTAGCGTCAGAGCTGTGCCTTCTCCTTTTTCTCACCTGTAGTAAACCCCACAACCCAGCGCTGGAGAAAGGACAAAGCAGCAATGAAACAAGAAAAGCTAGAGAGTCCAAAATGACACAGTTCCAAGTGGGAAGGGAAGGAATATTCCAGGGAACAGTAGGAGAAAAGGGAAAATGAAACCTAAAAGCACCAAGGCATTATTTCCTTATATGCAAGGGCTGTACATTAAGAGACAAAGGTCTATGGGGCTATGGTCTGTTAGGACAAAGACACAGAACAGAATTACCTGTGTGCTTTAAACATTTTTGTATGTAAGATTTTAGTAATTGCTTGTAAGTCAAAGACATTACTTTAGATATTCGGATGTTCCATCCCTTTTTATCTCCAAGATTCAGAAACCGTATATGAAGTGTAAAAGTAGGGTTGCAATGAATCTAAGTTTTGTGGAAGGCAAAAAGCACTTAAGCAGATATGAATAACTGTATACATACAATGAAGCATTAAAACACTTCCTCAGTGGAACACGGTCTTTAAACAAATACATCTTCTATAGTAACACTGTTTGTCTGCTCTGTTTCTCTTTTAATATCTCACCTTCATACATACCTCTACACACCTGGAAACATCTGTTACTGTTTTAAAAAGACAACCTTTATCAAAGTTCTTATATGCACCTGCATATCACATTAAAAATCAAGTCTTTTGGCTCATTTCATTTCTTTGAAATCATGTCACTTTTACTCATCAGGCATTCTATCCCTTCTACAAACTAATCATTTTAGAAGGTTTTACCTAACTTTCTCAAAGACACAAAATGACTGTATTTAAAGTTTGGATGAAATTAACTCATCTTTAATTTGTTTCTGGCACACTTTCGTATATTCTGAGGTGGTTTTTTAGTATGTGCTTGCATGTCTGTGTTTCTTTGAGGTTAATTAACTTTCGAAGACATTCGTCAATTGTTGCCGGCCTAAGATTTTCTGGTTTTCTTAGGGTTTTAAAGTCTCAGAATAATAACCAGGTTTGTTCTTCTTCTCTCTTTATCTCTTTGTTTCTTTCCCTCACACAAATACACTCCACCCTAGTGCTGACAATCCTGAGGTTTGAGATGGAGAAAAAAACCAAAAGCATTACCTGAACATCTCTTACAGTTGAAGTACAATCATATGTCAATGAATGGCAATGTGTTTGTGTCATTACAAGCAAAATTACAGCATTCTCCAATTCCAAATGCCAGTAGTGTAGGGATCAATCCACAGAAAATGTCAGAAGCAATAATTAAATAAATGTCAATAGAATGAACTTATAATTTTTAAGCCCAAGTCAGACAAAGCTATACGATATATACAAGTTTTAATTCATGTGATATTAATATCTGTTGTGGGTTGTTTTGTACAATTAAGAATATGAAAGAAGGGGCACCTGGGCGGCTCAGTCGTTTGAGTGTCTGACTCTGGATCCCAGCTGAGGTCATGATCTCACAGTTCATGAGATTGAGCCCTGCATCTGGCTCTGCACTGATCGTACAGAGCTTGCTTGGAATTCTCTCTCTCTCTCTCTCTCTCTCTCTCTCTCTCTCTCTCTGTCTTTCTCTGCCCCACCTTGCTCATTTGCTCTTTGTCTCTCAAAATAAATAAATAAAATAAACATTTAAAAAAATATGAAAGAATATAAAATTCCATCTAGTTCAAAGGTTTTGTTTTTTTGTTTTGTTTTGTTTTTAGAGAGAGAACACAAGAGGGGGTAGAGGCAGTGAGAGACAGAATCTCAAGCAGGCTGAACGCTCACTGCAGAGCTTGATGTGGGGCTTGATCCCAAGACCCTGGGATCATGACTGAGCTAAAATCAAGAGTCAGATGCTTAACCAACTGATCCACCCATGAGCCCCTCAAAGTTATTTAGAGTTAGATGAAAAAAGACATTTCTTGAGATTCCGACAAAGTTTTAAAATTTAGTTACAAAAAATATGAACATTTCTTAAGAGCTAAAGTAATACATTCAATACACAAACAAGGGAACAATATAGGTGTCAGGGCCGAGTTCTGTGACATAGGAGAATCAGAAAATCTGTGTCCCTTGTGTCCAAGGGACTAGGTGAGCTATGTGACTTCCTCCTTGAGGTTTGGAATCTCTGACATCAACTCCCAATAGGTGTCTGTTAGTAGCTCAACCCCATCCCCCCGCCCCTCCCCACCACAAACAACAAGAAATAGTCAATTTCCTGGTCAAAGTTGCTAATCATAATAATTCACAGTCATATAGTAGGACATTATCTTCTCAGAAGAAAGATTTAGAATTACATACAGGGTATTTCATTTACCAAGATGCTGATTACATTCTTCGAGGATACATGTTCCCTCCCATTCAAGAGTGTATAGAATTAAATATAGAAATATTTAAAACATTTAAAATCATGGAAGATAGTTTTACACTAGGAAGGAATCAATGTGTATTTGGAAATTTAGGTGTTTGTAACATTTAAAGGAACCTAGCCATGAGACTGATAGTTGGTAGAATATCAAATGTGCAATTGAGTACTTGATGTAGACATTTGATTTTAAATTTATAACTATTATCATAAATAGTATTAGAATATTTGCAAAACTTTGGGGTTTACCTTATTTATTGAAGAATAAAGTTATCAGAGAAATTTGTTGAAAGAGAAAACTGAAGAACTTAAAACTAAAATAGAACATATGATATTGAGAAATGCCAGTGATTTAAAATAATATTGACATAATTTAAGATTTAAAATAATGAATTAATTGATTTAGACATAGTATTTCAATTGATATCTTACTGTTTATATACTGTTTTTAGAAAACTAGAAGGAATTTTGGTTCACTCTATTTGTTACATTTACAAAGGTTATTTAGAAAATCAGAAAGAATTTCACTGTCAAAAAATTGAAGTATTTAAAAATAAGTTATAAAATATAAATAAAATAAGTTATATAAATATCAATAAAATTTAAAATATTTGAATGTTTTTTACATTAATTAAAAGATTAAATATTATTCAAAACCCTTAAAATAGCATAATGATAACATCTGTAACATCACAGATTTATAAATAAAAGAAGATTAATAATGAAAAGCCTATGGGTAGTTTTCTAAGTCTATATAATTTGTAAGTTGAATAACAAATATTAAAAAAAGAACTCCAGGGGTGCCTGGGCTGCTCATTAGGTTAAGCATCTAACTCTTGATTTTGGTCCAGTCATGATCTCAGGGTTCAAGAGATTCAGCCACACATCGGGCTTTGTGCTGACAGCATGGAGCCTGCTTGGGATTCATTCTCTCTCTCTCTCTGTCTCTCTCTCTGTCTCTTTCTATCTCTCTCTGTCTCTCAGCCCCTACCTTGCATGTGCACACACACTCTCTCTCAATAAACAAACATTAAAAGAAATAAAAATAAGGACACTTGGGTGGCTCAGTCAGAGAAGTGTCCAACTTTGGCTCAGGTCATGATCTCACATTTCATGAGTATGGACCCCTTGTCGGGCTCTGTGCTGACAGCTTAGAGCCTGGACCCTGCTTGGATTCTGTGTCTCCCTCTCTCTCTGCCCCTCCACCATTCACGCTCTGTCTCTCTCTCTCTCTCTCTCTCTCTCTCTCTCTCTCTCTCTCTCTCTCTCAAAAATAAATAAAACTTTAAAAATATATACAAAAATAAGCTCTAGAAGTTCTTCACACAAAAAAACAACAAAACCATAAGACCGTATTCATTTTAATTAAAAATATTATTTAACAGAGGACTCCTATATCACCTTTCATGTAATTTACAGCATTCAAAAGAATTTCAAGATGGTATGTAGCTTATTTTCTGAGGCAGAGTTTGATCAGCTCTGCATGTGATACTGATTAAAATGAGCCATCCATCTATCTACATTCTCTAGGGAAATAAATTTCTTAAAGCTGTGTATTGTATTATATGCATATATTGCTTCTCTTGAGTCACATTCCAACTACAGAAGTTCAACAAGGTAAATTTAGACTGATAAGTACATATATATTTATCATTATGAATTCACAAAGAACCTTTTTTCACTTATTAGCCACATAGGTTCCTTCCTTTTGCCCTATAGACAGGTGTGGTAAGTATGAGGCTCATTAGGAAGTATTCTCCAACAGAGAAAATATTTATGTAAGCTTATTAGTATGCTCTTTTCTAATGAAAGGTAATGGAAGGCTTCTTTGAACGGCTTTTTCTTAAGGGAATAGAAAAAAAAAACAGATGTTTTCATCACAAGCACCATTTAGCAAGCAACCCCAAATACATGGCATTTATATTAGAGACAAATAGAATCCGTGGACAGGGAAATGCTGTGTCTTTCTCCAAACCAACCTAACACTTACCAGTACTCTGATCATTTCTTCCATCTGTCCCAGAATATTAAAGAATCAAATATCCAGTGCCTTCCATCTGAAATTATCCATGTACTCCACATGCTCCTGATCCTATATTTTACTGCTAAACTTTTCCATAAGATTGTCAATGTTCCTGCTCTTAAATCTTCATGCCTTATTCCTCTACAGTCCAATCTCATTCCTGCTTTCATGACTCAAAACAGCTGCACTCACTACTGAACCAAAGAGACAGTCATCATTTTTCTCTATTCAAGACATTGCTTCTGTGTAAAATTGCTAGATGCAATATAGCACCACCTCTATCTTAAAACATACATTGTTTTCCATGTGCTGTAGGCTGGGTTCCCTGAGAGATTTCAGACTAGATTCTAAGATTCCCTGGGAGGCTTCAGGTAGTGGGCCCTAATATACTCACAATTACCAATCACTGGTTGCAGGCCACCTCTAGAGAAAATGCAACATATATGAGGCAGGTGTTTTCAGCTGAGCCAATCCTCAAAGAGGTCTATTATCACAGCACCCAGCATACAATGAATCCCATGCTCAGGATGTTCCTTACCCCTCTATGTCCTTACATCTAGATTGATCTTTACTAGAGTCTACTCTTCTTCCCAACTTTTAAATGTTGGAGTACCTCATGATTCCTTTCTCATGCCTCATCTTTTAGTATGTTTTCTCAAGACAATTTCATCTACTTCCATGCCTTCTTTTAATTACAGGCTTCAGTAATTCAAATTTATATCTCCGCCAGATAAGTTATTTCTAGCTCTAGGCATATATTTACAAAACTACGTATGTATGTATGTATTTGTAAATTCTATGTATGACTCCTTCCACCTGCTCTTCCCCAAGCAATATACATGTTTTTTTCTTATTCTACACACATACAAAAATCAAGAATGATATTTTTAAAAAGTGAGATGCTGCTACTCTTCTCCTGCAACCTTTCTGTGGCTTCCCATTTCCCTTCAGAAAAAAATGAAAGTTCCTTAAAATAACTTTTCCAAAGCTCTTCACATTTTGATCCCTAATTTCATCACCACTTTAATTTTATTAATTAAATAAATCTTTATAATTCCCTCCATGAGACTAATCTTTATCCTAAAAGTCTCAGCTTAAATGATACTTTTTAAAAAATTCATTCGTTCTTTTAGACTGGCCCAGGAACTCTGTCTATAATCTAACTTAAACTTTATGCTTATTTAAGTGGTAATTAAAATAATTTATAGAAGCACCTGGGTGGCTCAGTCAGTTAAGCATCCCACTCAATTTTGGCTCAGATCGTGATCTCACAGTCAGTCCTTAGATCAAGCCCTGTGTCTGGCTCTATGCTGGGCGTGAGCCTGCTTGAGAGTCTCTCTCTCTGTCCCCCTCTCTCTCTTTCTCAGAAAAAAAAAAAGAAAATTAAAAAAATTGTTTAAAGAAAAAAATAATTTATAAAATTGCTTTATTTCTTTGATTGACTAAAATTCCCAAGAGGGCTGGGGAAAATCCTGTATTATTTTTCAATCTATCCCCAGTACTTAGCATAAGGCCTGATACACAGAAAAGGTTACATGTATGCATGCTGAAAAAAACAACATGGCCCAAAGAATGAGTTATTCAATAGGCAGGATTCAGAATTAGGATTAGTTCCAAAGGCCTACTGGGATCCAATGGAAAGGGAGAGTGCCTATTACCTAAGGACAGAAAAAGATCTCAAAAAAAATAGGGAATAGAAAACATAGAGGATGGCAAAAGAACTTGCTTTTCTAAATTGGTCTGTATGACAAAACTACAAAGCAAGCATGGCTGAATACATTATGGTAAAATGTCTAAACACTGTAAAGCAAATGGAAGCGAGGTTTATCTTAACTTCCTCGGTAAATGATGATATGTAGGGATAAAGAATATATTGTAGATGAGAAAGCAGACACTAAAAAGTAAAGGAACTTGCCCCAAAACAGTTGGCTAAAAGGTAGCACAGTTAGAATTTAAATTAATTTATTTTTGATCCCCAAATGTATCATTTTATACTACATTAACTCTATCCTGAAGAAATGCAAAGTTTTTCATAATAAAGGGTATCAACTCGTGTTTTATTTTTAGCTCCAGGATTAACTATCCTGACTCCAGCTTTGGAAATTTAAGTGGAAAGGAAAGAAAGAGGAAAATAGCTTTGAAGAAAGTAATCTTTTGAAAGACATTATGATAACATAATGTTTTGGGGGTTTTGTATTTTTCTGTGAAAAGGGGGAGCTGAATCTGTGGTAGAGGGTGGAGGAAACACATGCATTAAAAATGTGCCAATGCTCTGAGCCTCAGATATAATTTGTAAGATCAAATGAAAATTTCAATCAGAACTGTCACTTGTGGATGAGATCAGTTCCAATTGATAATGAGCACAGACTTCCAAATGCATATGGGAATTATGTGACATATAAGGTACAGTTCTGTGAAACATACTCTGTGCAATATGGCTTGTGGAGTCAACATTCTTTTATTTAATTGCACTCAACTAATGTATGCCTTGGAAAGTAAGCACATCAAATACTTTGTCCTAACAGACTTCTGAAAGAAGAAAGGGATTTTCTTGTTGCTCTTCAACAGTCTGCTGATTAGTTTATGGCATAGAAAAGAAAATCCAGCCTAGCACATCTTCAGACTGAACACATTCAGCCTCTAATAATGCTTCAAGTCTCAGTTATAAAACAGAGCATCATGCAACAGTAATCTGTTCTGAACCATATTGGGATAATTCATGCTGAGATAATACTTAAGTTTCTGCCTTGGGATTTGTCTAGGCAAAGGCTAATATCGAAAGGATTTTAGTATAGGTTCATTAATTCGACAAACACCATTTAAAAAATACCAAATATATGCCAGGCATCAGTTTAGGAAGAGAAGATTCAGAAAAAATAAAAGGGTATATTGCATGTTGTCTGGTTGAAGACAAGTAATTACATGCAGTAAAGTGCTTTAGCTGCAAAGATAGAAACGTATGGAAGTCTGGAAACTGGCAAACATGGGATAAAAAAGTCATTTCCACATAAGAAGAGGCAATTCTAAGGAAGATTCGCTAAGTCCATACTTGAGCTAAGTCTAGAAAGAGTAGCAGTGTTCCTGAGGGACAATATTTGGGAGGAGGGGGAATAAAAGGAGTCAGAAACCAAAGAAAAAGGTTTCAACAAGGAGGATTGAAATAACCAAGTCTTATAGATCTGACCAAGTTTGTAATTTGGGAGACTCGCAGGCAGTTTGGCTGGGGCATAGGTCGAGAGATTGGGCATGGTGAACTCTATCTGCAAATAGGTCAGGGCTTTCAGTACCACACAAAGGAGTTTTCACTTTTTCTATGTGCCATGGGAAGGGAGTGAAGAGAATTCGGCAAAACAATGACATGACATCACACAAACAAAGACTGAAGTCGGGGCAACAACAACAAAAATTATGATGAATTAGGAAGTAGAATTGCATCATTTGTCTGCAAAATAAATACTTTGCTGCATATCTCCCTCCAGTTTCAGCAAATAGAATTGAAGCCAGTTATTAAGTATTAAACAGTGTTTCCTACTGCAACAAGGGAATTCCAATTTTGCTCTTCCAGTTCGGAAGGTGCTCCAAGGGAATATAACCCAAATCTCCACCTCTCATCATACAAAATCACTGTAAGTGACTGTTTATCAAAAAGAAAGGAACATAGCAAAAACAGCATTTAGTTCTCCTGAATTAGCCAGCTGAGCTACTTGAGGAGAAAGAGATTAGGTTGCAATTTCAAACTCTTTTTTACTTAATATTGTCATCACAAGCAAGCAGGTAGTAATTTTCTTTTTCAAGAAATCACATAGAGAAAAACATGAAGTTCATGCTTTTGCTTCACTCAAAGGAAAATGCCATCAGGCAGACCTGTCCTTTTTCAAAGGCCACTGTAAGTCATTTGCAAAAGCAGCGTGGCAGAGTGTCAAAAGCAGCCTGCTTTAATGAACATACCTATGCCTGTTTATAACGTATGTCACTCCTCCCATCAAGAGGTGAAGTCCGTTTTTTCAGCTCTTAAATCTAGATTGCTGTGGTTTGCACAATGGATGTTGATGGAATGTTATAGAAATGGTTTCGGGACTTTTGAGCTTAAGACCTTTAGCGTCTACTTTCTGTCTGGGAAGTGAACTCCCACATAAAGAAACTCAGGTTCTCCTGCCAGAGACAGTGGATACATGGGGAGACACACCCTGAAGGATGAGAGACCACAGGGAGAGAAAGAGTCCACACAGAGGAAAACCATGGCACTCAGTGGTCAGCAAGCCTCCAAGTCCCAGACGTGTAAACGAGGCCGCATTGGCTCTACCAGGTTCAGTTCAGCTGTCCAGCTAAAACCATGTCCATCATCAATGTGCTATCTTTGCTCAGTCCTGCCCAAATTGCTGTTCCGTGGAACCATGAGCAAAATAGCGGTGGTTCAGCCATCAAATCCGGGGTGGTATATTACACAGAAACAGATATACAATACAAGCGGTAACATGGTTACTGCTACCTTTTCAGAGAAAAATCCCAGGGGCAAACCATGCTGCCATCTAGGAGGTACCCGCGGGCTCAATTAGTACAAAGCGGTCATAGACGTGGGACACAGAGACAGAAGAACCACAGTAGCAAGCCCTGTACACAGCGGGATGCACAGGAACTTAAAGTACAAAGAGCTGCTGGTGACCTGAGGGGCTTTTCAACAGTTGCACCAAGAAGCAGAAACAACAGCACAGTGTATTCTGGACAGTGATGTATGTCTGTTACACATGAATCAGGCTAGACCAAGCAAGAATCTAGGCTAGACAAAGATATTAGAAAATGCAATGAAGATACTGAATTGTTTTTCTTCAGGCATATGCCCCAACTACATTTTTTTTGGGGGGGGGAGCTATTTTTTCTTTCCCTTATGGAAGAAAATCAAAACCAAAACCAAAATTTTATTTATTTATGTATTTATTTGTTTGTTTATTTAATTTTATGATATTTTGGAAGTTATGTTTATTTTTACCTTGAAAACCAGTCAGAGAGTGTTTGAGTTTCTCTTATTCCTGTCTTTCACAAAGGTTTTACAATATATCCGACATTGTAATATTAAAAGAAAACACTATCTCCTCTAAGTAAGCAGTGTCATAGAGAGTCATACTGAAACTCACTTCGGTGTGTGTGATAACAATGTTGCTCTTTGAAAAACATCATGGTCTTCTTGGAGCTCCACAATGTATAATTATTTAAGATAGCATGGTACAGCCTTTTAAAAATGTGTACATTACAGGGGTGCCTGGGTGACTCAGTCGGTTAAGTGGCATAATCTTGTGATTCATGAGTTCAAGTCCTGTGTCGGGTTCTGTGCCAACAGCTCAGAGCCTGGAGCCTGCTTTGGATTCTGTGCCTCCCTCTCTCTCTGCCCCTCCCTGACACGTGCTCTGTCTCTCTCTCAAAAACAAACAAATGAAAAGTATACATTAGATATTTTTAAAAGTGCTATAGATTTTCAAATATTGATCAGACACTAATCATTACCATGATTCATCTGAACACTTACCAAACTCAAATGACAAAAACAAATAGAAATAATAAAGTTTTATTAATTTTTCCATGATCACTCCTATTTTTATTTTTATTTATTCTATATCTGTTTTCTGGCTTCAAAGTAATGGAAACATGTTTTTAACAAACAAAAAGTAAACACATCAGTTCCTTGCTAATACTTGTTTCCTTTAAAGAAAATCCCCTTCTCTCATTTTTAATTGAGCTATTATTAGAATAAGTTCTTTTTGTATGTTGTAGCTTTGAATTTCAGGGCTAGCTATATTAATTAGATGATTAATTTCATCCCCTGATATCTGAGTATTCAGAAAGATGGTCTTTAGATAGTTTGGCAAGCAAACATCATAATGTCATTGTCAGGAAGTAGCCCCAAATATATGACCACTGTAGAGTTGGGATGCCATAGATAAGACTTTAATTGTAAACACAGAACCAGAATTCCAGACCAAATTCAAATAACTTGGGCCTTTTTTTTTATGTAAAACAGATTTTGTAATCATTGCACTTTTCTCATGCAAATTATAATCTCACCAGCTGCTTCTGTTACAAAGAGTCTAAGGTTTTGACATAGTAGTGACCTTTGGTAGAAAGGTCTTTCTCTTTTTTGTCTCTTTAAAAAAATGTTCAAAATCTTGAAGGCATTTAAAATTTTATACCCTACCACAGTTAAACTTTTCTTGTCTGAATTTTATTATATTGCACTTACCTAAAGATTTCCTTAATGCCTGTCCTAGCTCTTTGGAGATTTGTAAAGTCTGTTTAACAGCTTTTCTTAGTCATTAGCAACTTCCTTTAGAATCTACTAAGGAGTCTCTGATGACTCGGGAGTTCTGTCAGTCATGGTGCTTTTTAATGTCTTTATCACATATTTGGGAATAATTCTGTTACTTTTTACCTCACTTATAAACTTAATGATTTTCCTTGCATATATGACTGCTAAAAAGGTTGTATAACTCTGATTTGCATCCATGTCTTCTCATTATGAGTATCTCAGGCCCTCCACACATCACATGAGCCTACCATTTTTCACAGAAGAGGACCTCGTTTAGCTTCCTACTGTATTATCCTGTCTCCTATTTGCTTTATCAGAGTATATTTGAATACAGTTTAATTCAACAGCATGCACTTTCTCTCCTACACATGGCCTATTGTACTTAGGCTTGGCTTTCTTCTCATCCAAGATAGGATTAATTTTTCTAATATAAGTATATTTTCAATAAAATCACAGCTAAGAACAGAAAATTTCATTTCTCTAAAAGCTAGCTTCCTTTCTTTAGTTTTTCTTGAAAAAATACTCCACCCCAAACCCTTTATCCAACTTCCTGAAACATTTTAGCCCTACTAATATATCTTCTTAGCTCCTTGGCTTTGATTGATGGACTAACAAAAGTAGGTCACCGAAGGTTTCCTGAAAGTGCATCTTATTCTCTTATGTCCAAAGTAATCCTAACACAGCAAATAGTAAATAAAAGTACAGGATGCCCACTTAAAGTTTATTTTAAAACTTTATTTTTTAAGTACAGTTAAATAAAATAAACTGTAAATTTTTTTTTTAACATTTATTCATTTTTGAGAGACAGAGAGAGACAGACCATGAGCAGAGGAGGAGCAGATAGAGAGGGAGACACAGAATCTGAAGCAGGATCCAGGCTCTGAACTGTCAGCACAGTTGCAAGGCTCTAACTCACTGACCCAGAGATCATGACCCGAGCCGAAGTTGGATGCTTAACCAACTGAGTCACCCAAGCACTTAAATAAACTTTTAATTTAAAAAAAAGTTTATTCAAACTTAAAGTTGATTGAAATTAAAAAAAAATTTTTTTGAGTAAGTATGCCCCAAATTACTTATGGTTTATCTTAAGTTCAAATTTACTTAAATGTTCTGCAATTTATGAGGTGACCCTGTGCTAATGGGATAACTTTTTCTCTTTAGCTTTTGTCTCAAACTTTGGCTGGGAATCTTCTGAGATCATTAGTTTTGTCTCCAGAAGTAAAGAAGAAAAAAAAAAACTCATCAGATTTGATATTATTTTCATGTACTTGATTTTTTATGATATTAGAACTGGGATCTTAGAAACAGTCATATGCAGGCACCAATCGTGGCTTACCTCCAGTTGTCCTTTAGGAAGAACTTGTTTAGTCAGCCCCCTTGGAATTAACTCATTCATTCAAATTATAAGCACAGCACACATATCACAAGTATTGGAATATTGAGGATCCCCAAAAGAACTAGCTATATCCTGTGCACTAGAAATTTTAAGTCTAGCAAAGAAACTAAGACATACGAATGTGCCCTTTTTATTTATTTTAGTACCAGTACTGTGCCCTTTGATTGTGCTCTGCTTACTTATAAATTATGTTTTTGTTATTAAAAACAGCATATGCCATAACAGAATTAAGGCATATGTGTATGGATTTCTTTATAGTCAACAAAAAATTAAGTGTGACCGAAGTAGAAAAATATGTGGTCCAAATGGAAAATTGGGGTTACAAAAGATATTTGTATAGAACTATCGAAATGCTTTAAAAGTAACATTTTATGGAACTTTCTTTGCTTCAGTACTCTAAATGTTGGACTGTCCTAGCTCAGTTTTCAGATGTCTGTAATCTCTCTATAATCAATCTCTCAGAGATCCCTATAGTGTGGTTGGGAAACCCCTAGGGGTCCCTGAGACCATTTGAAAAGATCCTAAAGGTCAAAACATTTTTTATAATAATATTAAGATATCATTTTGTTTTAACTATTTCATTCTCTCACAGTTACACACTTGGGTTTCCCAAAGGAAACATGGCAAATGATATCCCAACAGACTGAAAATAGAAATGGATATAAGAATCTAGCTGTCTTTTATTAAAGAAGCCATTCAAAAAGATATGCAGAAGCAATCCATTTTTTCCTCAGTGCTTTTTTTGTGTTGGAGAACATACTTATTGACTATAAAAGTTTTATTCATGTAAGGAGCTCATTATTCTTATTTTTAAATAAATTAATACAAATTTTGAGACTTTGTTTTAATTTTGAATCAATGTATATTAATAGATAAGATCTGCAATTAGCAAAAGTTCTTCAGAGTCTTATGTAGTCTTTCAGTGTAGAGGTCCTGACAAGAAAGAAGTTTGAAAAACAGTGATTTCCAATCACACAGGTTTAAATACCATCCCTCTTTATAGTTGTAACATCAAAATTTATATATTCAAGTACAGCCACGCTGTATTTAAGCAATCTAATGAGTTTCCTACTCATATAGAACAAAGCCCAAACTCCTTTTTGGGACCAAGTCGTAAGAGATCTGGCCTCTGCTTCAGTCTCTAACTTCATTACCTATCACCTCCTGCTCCCTTGCTTTGAAGCCACACTGACCACCTATACTTTTCTCCAGATATATCAAGAACTATCTCATCTCAAAGTTGTGTGAATTCTGTTGCCTGATTCTTCCCTAAGGGACCTGCCTTTTATTTTACTCAAATGTCTATCTGACGTTTCCCTTTAGAAAGATCTCTGACAGTCCATTAGGAAAAGCAGCCTGTATTATTCTATCATCTTGCCCTGCTTAATATTTTTATACTCCTATCATAATCCCTAGTAAAATAAAACATAAATAGTATTTTTGGTTATATTGGGCTTCCCTTACATTCTACTCAGAGCTAAAGAAATGCCCATTTTTGTTCATCACTTTAACCCCAATACCTTAAAATTCACAAGACCCATTGTAGACCTACAGAAATCATTTGTGATTTTTGGTACAGTGAATGTATTTGATCATCTAGCCTTACTTTGAGGTGAGAATACTGCAGATTTTATTTTTACAGATTTTCCTGTTGAAGGACATTTCCCTTAAGTGAATTCCATGTCTCAAATAATTCGAGAAGAGAATATGTGTATATAGGAAAAGCATTAATAGTATTTGATAGCTTATCCCTAAAAGAGAATTCCTTGAATTTTTATTAGTATTGTAGAGGCAGAACTTTTTCTATGCTGTATAAAAATAAAGGCATATTCAGTGTCTTATACTTCCATTGCCTTGGTAGGTCAGAAATAAATATAGTCATCAAAGGAAAATAATGTCATATAAACCAATATCTGAGTAACAATAAAACAATTTAATTCTTGACATTATCAATATTGATTCTAATCTATGTCTTGAACTTCAAAATAGTTTAGTTATTCAATGGTTAATTGGTTGCTTACTACTGTGGGTAGGTACCAGAGAGAAAAAGAATAATTAATTATGGTCAACAATTTGGAAAACAAAATGCCTATTAGCCAAGTGGATACAACAGTTTTGCAGGGTAAACACAATTAGTTCAAATTGGAACACCATAAAATTGAAGTAACTAGAATAATAAGGAAAAAATATCCAACTGGATGGTAGAGTTGAGTGGAAATTCAGGACTAGAGAAATGAATTTTAGCAACCATTAGCATAGAAGACACCACTGAAGTTGCAGAGATAACTTAAAAGAAATGGTAAACTGAAATCTTGCCATTTGCAACTACATGGATGGAACTGGAGGGTATTACGCTAAGTGAAATTAGAGAAAGACAAAAGTCATATGACTTCACTCATATGAGGACTTTAAGACACAGAACAGATGAACATAAGGGAAGGGAAACACAAATAATATAAAAACAGGGAGGGGGACAAAACAAAAGAGACTCATAAATATGGAGAACAAACTGAGGGTTACTGGAGGTGTTGTGGGAGGGGGGATGGGTTAAATGGCTAAGGGGCACTAAGGAATCTACTCCTGAAATCATTGTTGCACTATATGCTAACTAATTTGGATGTAAATTTTAAAAAATAAAAAAATTAAATTAAAAAAAGAAAAAGAAATGGTAAACTGAAAAAAAGTCCTCACTTATTACAATTCTTGCAACCAGGAGCCAGGCTTTATAGAGCATTATAGATGGAAGTGTAGACTTCATCACTGAAGACGGCTTTCCCTCTGAGATATGCTTGACATGCTTACTGTGAACTTTTACACCAAGGTAATAATAAAGCATCACTTGTATTATGATTTTAGAGTTCACAAATATATAATCATGGTGAATTTTATTGTATTTGTACCTCTCAAGAGACTATTTATCTTTTATGTAAAACTTCAAAAAGCTTAAGTAATGTCACAGATAAGTCATTGATGCCTAATCCACCACCCTTTTGATAATATATGGTGTCAAAACTTTCAATGGAAATAATGTAATTTTCTCCCTGCATTTCATTTCTAGTTATTCATAACTATTCCATATTGCTTTATTGGAAACTTTGGTTCATCATAAGTCTTTCCCATTCCCAAACTATCTCTCCCACCTAAGATAATTGTTAGAAATTATCAATACCTACCTAATACCCTTTAGCCCCAGATACCTTGGGACTGTTTCTAGCAAAATTTCCTCATGATATTTGTATAATCTATTAATTTTGAAGACATCTCAGAAAAAGAGTTTTAGTTTTGATTATAAAGCACAATATTTTAATTAAGATTATATTAAAATATTTAGGGTAATTTAAAATTCATTTTCTATAAAAATTTCTCGAAGGAGCAAGGGAACAAGATTCATTTGAGACAAAGTAGAATTTTATTCTTTTTCTTTTTTTTTTTTTTACATATTGATTTAACATTCCATACAGAACCATAATTCTATGGCATGCTAGATAACAAGCTTCTTTAAGCTTTTTAAAAAAGAGCTGTATTCCTTCATGGCTTGCCAGAAGTTAAAGATTGTCATTGCTTGGAGATTGCTGAAAGCAAAATGAAAGAGTTCCATCAAGTGGCCATATAAAGACATGGCAGTTCACATTTCATCAATACAGAACAAAAAAAAAAATTATCCAAAATCTAATTCAGGCATACATCTTCAACCAAACTCACAAAACTGTATGCCATGCAACATTAAAGAACATGGTAGATACATTTAAAGCATCATTAATGAATTTTTCTATATTATCAATCGCAACAGAAATATGGTCAAGTGAATTTTGTTTTGCTTTTTATCTTCTAATACTCTGTGTCCTCACAGTTTAGGTTTGAAAATAGATGATCACAATATTGTTTAAAATTAACATCCAAACTAGTTAGCATATAGTGCAATAATGATTTCAGAAATAAAATTTAGTGATTCACCACCTACGTATAAAGCCCAGTGCTCATTGCAGCAAGTGTCCTCCTTAATGCCCCTCACCCATTTAGCCCACCCCCCCACCCAGTAACCCTCCAGCAACCCTCAGGTTTTTCTCTGTATTTAAGAGTCTCTTATGGTTTATCTCCCTCTGTTTTTATATTATTTTTGTTTCCTTCCCCTTACGTTCATCTGTTTTGTATCTTAAATTCCACATATGAGTGAAGTCATACGATATTTCTCTGCCTAACTTATTTTGCTTAACATAATACACTCTATTTGCACGTTGCTGCAAATGACAAGATTTAATTATTTTTGATCACCGAGGAATATTCCATTATATATATATATATATATATATATATATATATATATACACACACACACACACCACATCTTATTTATCCATTAATCAGTTGATGGATATTTGGGCTCTTTCCATACTTCGGCTATTGTCAATAGTGCTGCTATAAATATTGGGGTGCATGTGCCCCCTTGAAACAGGATTCCTGTATCCTTTGGATAAATACCTAGTAGTGAAATTGCTGGGTTGTAGGGTAGTTCTATTTTTAATTTTTTGAGGAACCTTCATACTGTTATCCAAAGTGGCTGCAACAGTTTGCATTCCCACCAGAAGTATAAAAGAGTTCCTCTTTCTCTGCCTCCTCGCCAACATCTGTTGTTGCCTGGGTTGTTAATTTTAGCCACTCTGACCATGTGAGATGGTATCTCAATGTAGTTTTGATTTGTATTTCCCTAATGATGAGTGATATTGAGCATTTTTGCATGTGTCTGTTAGCCATCTGGATGTCTTCTTTGCCAATTAATGTCCTTTGTCTATTTCTTCACTGAATTATTTAGTTTTTGGGTGTTGATTTTGATAAGTTCTTTATAGATTTTGGATACTAACCCTCTATCTGATATGTCATTTGCAAATATCTTCTCCCATCCATCAGTTGCCCTTTAATTTTGCTGATTGTTTCCTTTGCTATGCAGAAGGCTTTTATCTTGATGAGGTCCCAATAGTTCATTTTTTTTTCCAATTATTCATTTTGGTTTTGTTTCCTTTGCCTCCAGAAACATATCAAGTAAGAAGTTGCTGCAGCAGAGATCAAAGAGGTTGTTGTCTCTTTTCTCCTCTAGGATTGTGATGGCGTCCTGTCTTACATTTAGGTCTTTCATCCATTTTGAGTTCATTTTTGTGTATGGTGTAAGAAAGTAAACAGGTTCATTCTTCTGCATGTCACTTTCCAGTTTTCCCAGCACCATTTGCTGAAGAGACTGTGTTTTATCCATTGAGTACTCTTTCCTGCTTTGTCAAAGTTTAGTTGGCCATACATTTATGGGTCCATTTCTGTGTTCTCTATTCTGTTCCATTAATCTATGTTTTTTTGTTTTTATTTTTTGTTTTGTTTTGTTTTTTATTTGTTTGTTTTTGCCAGTACCATATTGTCTTGATGACTACAACTTTTAATACAGCTTGAAGTCCGAGATTGTGATGCCTCCAGCTTTGGTTTTCTTTTTCTGGATTGCTTTAGTTATTCGGGGTCTTTTCTGGTTCCATTCAAATTTTAGGATTGTTTGTTCTAGCTCTGTGAAGAATGATGGTGCTATTTTGATAGGGATTGCATTGAATGTGTAGATTGCTTTTGGTAGTATTGACATTTTAACAATATTTGTTCTTCTAATCCATGAGCATATAATGTTTTTCCATTTGTGTGTGTGTGTGTGTGTGTGTATGTGTATGTGTGTGTGTGTGTTCTTCAATTTCTTTCATAAGCTTTCTATCGTTTTCAGTGTATAGATTTTCCACCTCTTTGGTTAGGTTTATTCCTACGTATTTTATGGTTTTGGGTGCAATTGTAAATGGAATCAATTGCTTAATTTCTCTTTCTGTTGCTTCATTATTGGTGTATAGAAATCCAACTGATTTCTGTACATTGATTTTATATTCTGTGACTTTACTGAATTCATGGATCAGTTTCAGCAGTTTTTTGGTAGTGTCTTTTGAGATTTCCACAGAATAACATGTCGTCTGGGAGGAGTGAAAGTCTGGCCTCCTCCTTGCTGATTTGGATGTATTTAATTTCTTTGTGTTGTCTGATTGCTGAGGTTAGTACTTCCAACACTATGTTGAATAACAGTGGTGAGAATGGACATCCTTGTTGTGTTCCTGACCTTAGGGAGAAAGTTCTCAGGTTTTCCCCATAGAAGATGATACTAGTGGTAGGTCTTTCATATATGGCTTTCATGGTCTTAAGGTATGATCCTTCTATCCCTACTTTCTTGAGGGTTTTATCAAGAAAGGATGCTGTATTTTGTCAAATGCTTTCTCTGCATCTATTGAGAAGATCATGTGGTTATTTTCTTTTACTAATGTGATGTATCAGATTAATTGATTTGTAGATATTAAACCAGTCCTGCATCCCAGGTATAAACACTACTTGATGTTTGTACATAACTCTTTTAATGTATTCTTGGATCTGGTTGGCTAGTATCTTGTTGAGAATTTTTGCATCCATGTTTGTCAGAGAAATTGATATGTAGTTCTCCTTTTTAGTGGTATCTTTGTCTGGTTTTGGAATCAAGGTAATGCTGGCCTCGTAGAATCAGTTTGGAAGTTTTCCTTTCATTTCTATTTTTTTAAACAGCTTCAAAAGAGTAGGCGTTAACTCTTCTTTAAATGTGTGGTAGAACTCCACTGGAAAGCTATCCAGCCCTGGACTCTTGTTTGTTGGAAGATTTTTGATTAGTGATTTAATTCCTTTACTGGTTATGGGTCTGTTCAAATTTTCTATTTCATCTGCTTCAGTTTTGGTAGTTTATATGTTTCTAGGAATTTGTCCATTTCTTCCCGATTTCCCAATTTGTTGCCATATAACTGCTCATAATATTCTCTTATTACTGTTTGTATTTCTGTGGTGTTGGTTGTGATCTCTTCTCTTTCATTTGTGGTTTTATTTGTTAAGGTCCTTTCCTTTTTTCTTTTGATCAATTTGATTAGGGGTTTATCAATTTTGTTAATTCTTTCAAAGAGCCAGCTCCTGGTTTCATTGATCTGTTCTACTGTATTTTTTTGTTCTTTTTTTTTTTAATTTCCATATCATTGATTTCTGCTCTAATCTTTATTATTTCCTATCCCCTGCTGGGGTTGGACTTTATTTGCTATTCTTTTTCCAGCTCCTTTAGGTATAAGGTTAGGTTGTGAATTTGAGACCTTTTTCCTTCTTTAGGAAGGTTTAGATTGCTATATGCTTCCCTCCTATGACTGCCTTTGCTGCATCCCAGAGGTTTTGGACTGTTGTGTCTTCATTTTTATTGGCTTCTATGTACTTTTTAATTTCCTCTTTAATTTATTGGTTAACCCATTCATTCTTTACTAGGATGTTCTTTAAACTCCAAGTTTTCAAGGTTTTTCCAAACTTTTTCTTGTGGTTGATTTTGAGTTTCATAGTGTTGTGGTCCAAAAATATGCATGGTATGATCTCAATCTTTTTGTACTTGTTGAGGGCTTATTTATGTCCCAGTATGTGATCTATTCTGGGGAATGTTCCATGTGCATTTGAGAAGAATGTGTATTCTGCTGTTTTAGGATGAAATGTTCTCAATATATCTGTTAAGTCCATCCAGTCCAGTGTGTCATTCAAAGCCATTGTTTCCTTGTTGATTTTCTGCTAGATGATCTATTGCTGTAAGTGGAGTGTTGAAGTCCACTATTATGGTATTATTATCAGTTAGGTTCTTTATGATTGTGATTAGTTTACTTATATATTTGGGATTCCATCTTGTTGGGGGCATACATTTTTACAACTGTTAGGTCTTTTTGGTGGATAGACCCCTTAATTATGATATAATGCTCTTCTTTATCTCTTGTTGCAGTCTTTATTTTAAAACCTAGTGTGTCTGATATAAATATGGCTACTCTGGCTTTCTTTTGGCAACCATTATATGGTGGATGGTTCTACATCCCCTTGCTTTTAATCTGAAGGTGTCTTTAGGTCTAAAATGGGTCTCTTGTAAGCAGCATATAGATGGGTCTTGTTTCCTTATCCATTGTAATACTGTATGTCTTTTGATGGGAGTGTTTGGTACATTGACATTTAGAGTGAGTACTGAAAGATAGGAATTTACTGCCATTGTGTTGCCTGTAGGGTTGGAGTTTCTGGTCGCGTTCTCTGGTCCTTTCTAGTCTTTGTTGCTTTTGGTCTCTTTTGCTTTGTTTTGTCTTTTTTTTTTTTCCACTCAAAGGGTCTCCCTTAAAATTTCTTGCAAGGCTGATTTAGTAGTCATGAATTCCTTTAGTTTTTGTTTGTCTGGGAAACTCGTTATCTCTCCTTCTATTTTGAATGACAGCCTTACTGGATAAAGAATTCTTGGCTGCATATTTTTTTGGATTCAACACATTGAATCGACCACTCCTTTCTGCCAACACTTTCTGACCTGCCAAGTTTCTGTGGATAGGTTTACTGTGAACCTGTAATCTGTCTTCTTTTATAGGTTAAGGACTTTTTTTTCCCTACAGCTTTCATAATTTTTTTCTTGTCTGTGTATTTTGTGAATTTAACTATGATATGCATTGGTGATAGTCGGTTTTTTGTTGAACCTAACAGGAGTTCTCTGTGCTTCTTAGATTTTGATGTCTGTATCCTTCCCCATATTAGGAAAGTATTCCACTATAATTAGCTCACATAAACTTTCTGCCCCTTTTCCACTGTCTTCATCCTCTGGGACTCCTATGATTTGATATTATTCCTTTTTAGTAAGTCACTGAGTTCTCTAAGTCTTGCATCATGCTCTTTTGCCTTTCCTTCTTTTCTTTTTTTTTTTTTTTGTGCTTCATTATTTTCCATAATTTTGTCTTCTATATCACTGATTCACTGCTCTGCTTCATCCATCCTTGTCATCATGGCATCTCTTCAAGCTTGCATCTCAGTTATAGCATTTTGAATTTTGTCCTGACTAGATTTTATTTCTTTTATCTCCACAGTAAGGGATTCTATGCTCTTTTCAACCCTAGCTAGTATTCTTATTACCATGATTCTAAATTGTAGTTCATACATCTTGCTTATGTCTGTGTTGCTTAAGCCTCTGGCTGTCATTTCTTCCTGTTCTTTCCTTTGGGGTGAATTCCTTTCATTTTGTTATTTTGGTGGAAGAAAAATTCAAAATTCAAAAATTCAAAACAAAACAAAAAGAATCAAATAAAGGTAGCTGAATCCTAGGTGTGTTTTGGTCTGCTTGTTGAAAGAAGCTTGATAGAATAGAAAAAAAAGTGAAAGTAAAGAAAGAAAAGAAAAAAAGTTAAGAAATTTAAAAAAATAAAAAAGTTTATATAATAAAATAGAGTAAAATGAAAAAATAAAATAGAATAAAAATTACAAAAAGACAGTAACATTTTTTAAAATTAAAAAAATTAAAGAAAATAAAAATTAATTTTTCTTTTTCTATATCCAAGAAAAAGAAATGGAAAAAAAAATTGAACAAAGACAGAAGCAAAAAACTACAAAAAACAAAAGATGCATAAATAAACCAGCAAACAGAATGAAACCTGAATTAAATTTCCCCTATGAAGCACTCTATACTCCAAATACTAAACTGGCAGAGAGACTGTGCTGATCTTCTAGGGTATATGATTGGAGGACACAGTTGGGCAGGGCTTGGTGTAATGGTTCCATTCTCCACAAAGTGGTGCTGTTTGCCTTATTTGGGTGGCATGCATGTGCATACATGGGAGAGGTGAAAATGGCTTCACCCAGCTCTCTTGTCTCTGTCATAGGAACTAAGCAACCCTCCTTTGTCACAGGACTCTTTCCACTCCCAGCCTCTACCCTGTCCATGTCCAAGCCATCAGCCTTCCAGGCGGTGCCTCTCTCCAATGTTTTATCTCAGATGGGGCTGTGTTTCAAAATCCCTCACTTCAGAGACCCCTGCAGCTTGGACTTGCTTTGACTCTCTGGGGACTTGCTTTGACTCGCTGAGCAATAGCCAGGGGCCAGCTTGCCTCAGAAAATGTTCGTGCAATTACGCAGTGGCAGAGGTTCAGAGGGTGTGGCAATTCACAACACACAGTGCCAGGTTTCACCATACTCTGGTGTCTTTGTCCCAATACCAGCAAATGTGGCTGCTCTTTGGGTCCACTAGGACTTTTGTCTGTGGGAAGGCTATACGGCCTCTACCAAATAAATGTTCTCCAAGCAGGGGAACCACTTCTCCCCATGTGGCACATGGACCCCACAGAAACCCACTTCCTGTTTCTTGGGATTTGCCCTTTTTCCTCACCAGAGAACCCACTGCCAGGCACTGAACTCTGGAATTTCCAACCCTGTGCTCCACTCTTTATAGATTCCTAATGGTATTGAAACTCTTTCCTTTCTCCCTGTCATGGTTTTGGGGAACAGATTTCATGTTCAGTCCCTCTTTCTCTTTCTTTCCAGCTACTTTCAGGGGAGTTTTTCTTGCATGATTCTGATTCACCGCACTCTCCCCCTTACTATTTTTTTGTCCTCTCTCCACAAAAAAAGTTCCCCACTCTCCACAGCTTTTCTCTCCCCCAGTTCACCTCTCCACACCATGTACCTGTTGAGTTCTGTGGCTAAAGCTAAGCAGATTGTTGTGTTTATCTTCAGATCAATTTCCTAGGTGGGCAAAATGGTTTGGTGGTGATTTAGCTGCATTTCAGGAGAGACAAACTGAAAACCTCCATGCTGTTCTGCCATCATGGTGATTCTCTAGATGATTACAATCTTAATTTCTATGTTATAATAATCTGTTTAAGTTATTTAGCAGGTACACCACAGGTTACATTAAATTAAGTTGGGTTGTGTTGAAATTCAGAAAGCAGCCATATGCAAATGAGCCAAAACATTTATTTTTTTTTTAATTTTTTTTTCAACGTTTATTTATTTTTTGGGGGACAGAGAGAGACAGAGCATGAACGGGGGAGGGGCAGAGAGAGAGGGAGACACAGAATCAGAAACAGGCTCCAGGCTCCGAGCCATCAGCCCAGAGCCCGACGCGGGGCTCGAACTCACGGACCGCGAGATCGTGACCTGGCTGAAGTCGGACGCTTAACCGACTGCGCCACCCAGGTGCCCCAGCAAATGAGCCAAAACATTTAAAAATTAAACCAAATCCAAAAAACAACTCAACTCAGGGCTTTATAAAAAATAATACCAGTTATAAAACATAAGTATCAGTTAACTTACTTCCTTTAATATTCTAAATTAAATTTTTCATAATTATCTTGCCAAGTTGTATCTCCCTTATGAAGGTAGACCAAATAAGCATCTCTTTACAAATTACTGATTTAAGGTGCCACATGTTCTTACCTCTCTACTTCAGCAAAAAAAAAGCATGGCTTAGTTTAAGGCTAAGTTTAAGGCTAAATATATGGTACTTCTAAATACATGTACAGATTAAGATTTGTTTCATACTTATCAAGTTGTTGTCCATTGGACAACCCTTATAGTGTTTAATTAACTAAACTTTTCTGGCCTTATGCAGGATTTCCCACTTTGTATGAAAACAGTGATATTACTAATGGGACAATGCTAACTGATAGATTTTTTATATTAAACCCCATAAAATTTTATTAGACTATATATTACCTAAACATAAAATTGGATGCAGTGTATATAATGATTGAGAGCAGGGGTTTGGGCATCAGAGAGACTAGATTTGAATCTAATAATGGCCACTTTTTTTGCTCTGTAACCTGGATCAATTATGTCTTCATGTATGTAAGAAGAGGAAAATAAAACTACTGCTGTGGATATTATAGAAATTAAATGCTGCATTTTATATTGAGCACTTAGATATGCAGTTGACTATCATTAAAATGAAACACCTTTTTGGGGGAAAGAATCCATTATGCTATCTAATCATTAGTAGGTAGAAGTGGTGGAGAATTTTGTATATAATTTAACTGTATTGAAGAGTTTTAAAAATATAAACAACTAAAGAGACCAAATAAAATAAGATAAACATATATCTCCTATGATAGCAACATGATAATATTTTTTCTCTGTGTATATTCTCCAATCTAATAATACTTTACACCTGAATTTCCATTTCCACAAAAAAGCCATAAAGAGGTTCACATAGTTACTCTTCTTTATCTCCTCTGGACCATACATTGGTAATATGCAAGTCTGATTTAAATTTCTCACATAATAGCAATAATACCCCTTCTTGTCAACATGGTAATACTGAACACTAAAGATGAAGAGAGGGAGAGAGACTATAATAAAGTACATTTAATAAAATATAAACAAGTGGAAAAATAAGTGTATATAGAAATTTTTGTACTCTTACAAAATTTTTGTGTCTGAATTTATTGCAGATAAAATATGAGTAAATATAAAAGAAAAACCAAAACAGCCTTTTAGTTGATCTAAAAGTTAATAAATTTACCACCAACATTTCCTCACTTTAAAAGAATTCTGATGTTATTTATGCCAGATGGAAAATAACCATAGAAGGAAACTAACAAATGTTGAACAAAGGAAGTAGTAAGCATTGGGGTGCCTGGGTGGCTCAGTCAGTTGAGCATCCAACTTCAGCTCAGGTCATGATCTCGCAGTTTGTGAGTTTAAGCCCCGTGTCAGGCTCTGTGCTGATGGCTCAGAACCTGGAGTCTGCTTCAGATTGTGTGTCTCCATCTCTCTCTTGGTCCTTCCCCCACTCATGCATTCGCTCTCTCTCTCTCAAAAATAAACAAACATTAAAAAATTTAAAAAATAGTAAGCATGTGGATAAACCTAACTATGCACAGTCTATATGAAATAAGAAAAATATCTAATGTGAGAACAAGGATAAGATAGAAGTAAATGTGGGACAATAATAAGTAAAATGAGATAGCTGGTTGTTTGATTAAAAAAAAAAAAACAAACTAAGGTCCACGTGCTGTACAAAAGGGAGTAAAGATGGTGATTAATATAGACTTTAAGGTAAATACACCTGGTGACTATTGAAATGTAGAAGGGAGAAACAGAATTAAAAAATAAAAACAATTTGAAGGATGCAGAAAAGGTAATATAATGCAGAAGAGAAGTATACAAAGAAAACAAGAAATAAGATGGTAATGGTTCAAGTATAACAGCAGTCTTAATAAATATAAATGGATTAACTTTGCAGTTAAACTACATAAAACATAAAATCTATGATTACGTAATTTATAAGTCACACATAAAAATAAGAACATAGGAAAACTGATGGAAAAAGGATAGAGAGTTAGGTATTAGCCAAAGAAAGCTGGTACATCTATATTAATATCAGAGCATTCTTTAAGAAATAAAACACTAAGTAGAATGGAAATGACCACAAAACAATGATAAATAACTCATTTATAGAAATGATTCTAAACTTTCATGCCTCTAAAAACTTGCCATCCAAATATATAAGGCAAAATGATAGAGATATAGGATACCATTGTTTCAAGAAATACACATTATTTTCAAATGCACATGAAACTTAAAACTTGACTGTGTGGGAGGTCATAAAACAGTTTCTTTTTCTTTTTTTACCTTTTTAAATAAACTTTTAAAGTTTATTTATGTTGAGAGAGACAGAGACAGTGTAAAAGGGGCAGATAGAGGGAGACAGAGAATCCCAAGCTAGATCCCACCAACCATGAGATCATGACCTGAGCCAAAACCAAGAGTCCCATACTTAACTGACTGAGCCACCCAGGTGCCCCTAAATTTTTTGAAATGTTTATTCATTTTTGAGAGGGAGAGAGAGTCAGGGAGAGGCAGAGAGAAAGGGAGACACAGAATTCAAAGCAGGCTCTAGGCTCCACACTGTCTGCACAGAACCTGACTCAGGGCTCAAATCCGTGAACTGTGAGATCATGACCTGAGCCAAAATTGGGTGTTTAACTGACTGAGTCACCCAGGCATTTAGTTAAAAATCAGAAAAAATTAATGATTCAAAAAAAATTGCAGACTTGGAAATACAAGAGCATATTTAGAATACACCAGAAATCAGTAAATTCCAAAAAGAGATTAAACAGTTAAGGCATTATAAAATACACAATACAGGGGCACCTGGGTGACTTAGTCAGTTAAGCATCCACTTCGGCTTAGGTCATGATCTCACAGTTCTTGAGTCAGAGGCCCGCATCAGGCTTTCCACTGTCATTGTGGGGACTATTTCAGATTCTCTGTCTCTCTCTCACCCCCACCAGCTCATGCTCTTTCTCTCTCAAAAATATATAAACATTAAAGAAAAATTTTAAGAGGAAAAGAATAGAATAAATGTAGGCAAACAAAAATAAAATTATTAAAAAAAGCAAAAATTAGTGAGATAGTAATGATACAATTAACAAATCTACAGACTAATTTTCATATATTTACTATATGTATGTTTAATCTACCCTTATAATTAAATGGTAGATTAATCATATTAATACTTTTTATTCAAATATATATCCATGTTTGTAATTTTCCATTTTCAAATTTACACAAAAGATTTTGTCACATATACCTTGTTTTACTTAATTTTTCACACTAAATGCTATTTTTGAGACCTACTTGACTGATCTATACAGAGGCCTAGTTTATTCCTTTTACTATTTATTACACAGTAGTCTATAGACTGAAGTGTATTCATCCATCCCCATTTTGCTGTCTACTAACAATATTCCAAATCACATCCCAGGATTTTTCTGTACATCTGTGTTAGAGAAACTCTGAAGTGAAATTATAAGCTTTTTAGAGAAGGGGCATACAAATTTCACTAAATGTCAACAAATTAATTACTTAAACAAGATTTATCAAGAAAATGTGATAAAATATCTTTTTTCACACAAACAAAAATTTCCTGGACTGCTTTTTAGTGTACCTACAAAAATAAGAGATGAGAAGTATTCAAGATTTTGTTTTATTTAATTGGAATAATCTCCTCCACCATACCTTGAATCATCCTTCTTAAAAAAAAAAAAGTTTAAATGAGACAATATTATACTATTCTGCTCCACTTTACTTGACTTTTACAGACTTTCATCCTGCATTAGGTTGTTATGATATTGTATGAGTGTATATATGTGACTGATATGTATGTGAACAGTCTACTACGTGCAGGTTGTACAAATGTGATGAAGTATGTGAACCTATTGGTTTAGCAAACAACATTCTGTAAGCACAAGGTGACAGAGACAGTGCTCAGATATCATTTCATACTTGCAAACATTATAAAGTCTATTCCTACTTTGCCAAAATTTTTAACATTCTCATTTCTTATAGAGGGGACAGGTGAGCCTTACCTAAGATGACCATAACATATGTTTGACAAATTGGGATATTTTGGAGAGTAAAATGAACCTCAAGAATGAATTGGGACCTAACTTTAGGCATCCTGTGCCAAACAGATACTCTCCTGGTTTTTTTTTTTTTTTTTTTTTATGAAATTTATTGACAAATTGGTTTCCATACAACACCCAGTGCTCATCCCAAAAGGTGCCCTCCTCAATACCCATCACCCACCCTCCCCTCCCTCCCACCCCCCATCAACCCTCAGTTTGTTCTCAGTTTTTAACAGTCTCTTATGCTTTGGCTCTCTCCCACTCTACCCTCTTTTTTTTTTTTTTCCTTCCCCTCCCCCATGGGTTCCTGTTAAGTTTCTCAGGATCCACATAAGAGTGAAACCATATGGTATCTGTCTTTCTCTGTATGGCTTATTTCACTTAGCATTACACTCTCCAGTTCCATCCACATTGCTACAAAGGGCCATATTTCATTTTTTCTCATTGCCACATAGTATTCCATTGTGTATATAAACCACAATTTCTTTATCCATTCATCAGTTGATGGACATTTAGGCTCTTTCCATAATTTGGCTATTGTTGAGAGTGCTGCTATGAACATTGGGGTACAAGTGCCCCTATGCATCAGTACTCCTGTATCCCTTGGATAAATTCCTAGCAGTGCTATTGCTGGGTCATAGGGTAGGTCTATTTTTAATTTTCTGAGGAACCTCCACACTGCTTTCCAGAGCGGCTGCACCAATTTGCATTCCCACCAACAGTGCAAGAGGGTTCCCGTTTCTCCACATCCTCTCCAGCATCTATAGTCTCCTGATTTGTTCATTTTGGCCACTCTGACTGGCGTGAGGTGATACCTGAGTGTGGTTTTGATTTGTATTTCCCTGATAAGGAGCGACGCTGAACATCTTTTCATGTGCCTGTTGGCCATCTGGATGTCTTCTTTAGAGAAGTGTCTATTCATGTTTTCTGCCCATTTCTTCACTGGGTTATTTGTTTTTCGGGTGTGGAGTTTGGTGAGCTCTTTATAGATTTTAGATACTAGCCCTTTGTCCGATATGTCATTTGCAAATATCTTTTCCCATTCCGTTGGTTGCCTTTTCGTTTTGTTGGTTGTTTCCTTTGCTGTGCAGAAGCTTTTTATCTTCATAAGGTCCCAGTAATTCACTTTTGCTTTTAATTCCCTTGCCTTTGGGGATGTGTCGAGTAAGAGATTGCTACGGCTGAGGTCAGAGAGGTCTTTTCCTGCTTTCTCCTCTAAGGTTTTGATGGTTTCCTGTCTCACATTTAGGTCCTTTATCCATTTTGAGTTTATTTTTGTAAATGGTGTGAGAAAGTGGTCTAGTTTCAACCTTCTGCATGTTGCTGTCCAGTTCTCCCAGCACCATTTGTTAAAGAGGCTGTCTTTTTTCCATTGGATGTTCTTTCCTGCTTTGTCAAAGATGAGTTGGCCATACGTTTGTGGGTCTAGTTCTGGGGTTTCTATTCTATTCCATTGGTCTGTGTGTCTGTTTTTGTGCCAATACCATGCTGTCTTGATGATGACAGCTTTGTAGTAGAGGCTAAAGTCTGGGATTGTGATGCCTCCTGCTTTGGTCTTCTTCTTCAAAATTCCTTTGGCTATTCGGGGCCTTTTGTGGTTCCATATGAATTTTAGGATTGCTTGTTCTAGTTTCGAGAAGAATGCTGGTGAAATTTTGATTGGGATTGCATTGAATGTGTAGATAGCTTTGGGTAGTATTGACATTTTGACAATATTTATTTTTCCAATCCATGAGCAGGGAATGTCTTTCCATTTCTTTAAATCTTCTTCAATTACCTTCATAAGCTTTCTATAGTTTTCAGCATACAGATCCTTTACATCTTTGGTTAGATTTATTCCTAGGTATTTTATGCTTCTTGGTGCAATTGTGAATGGGATCATTTTCTTTATTTGTCTTTCTGTTGCTTCATTGTTAGTGTATAAGAATGCAACTGATTTCTGGACATTGATTTTGTATCCTGCAACTTTGCTGAATTCATGTATCAGTTCTAGCAGACTTTTGGTGGAGTCTATCGGATTTTCCATGTATAATATCATGTCATCTGCAAAAAGCGAAAGCTTGACTTCATCTTTGCCAATTTTGATGCCTTTGATTTCCTTTTGTTGTCTGATTGCTGATGCTAGAACTTCCAGCACTATGTTAAACAACAGCGGTGAGAGTGGGCATCCCTGTCGTGTTCCTGATCTCAGGGAAAAAGCTCTCAGTTTTTCCCCGTTGAGGATGATGTTAGCTGTGGGCTTTTCATAAATGGCTTTTATGATCTTTAAGTATGTTCCTTCTATCCCGACTTTCTCAAGGGTTTTTATTAAGAAAGGGTGCTGGATTTTGTCAAAGGCCTTTTCTGCATCGATTGACAGGATCATATGGTTCTTCTCTTTTTTTTTGTTAATGTGATGTATCACGTTGATTGATTTGCGAATGTTGAACCAGCCCTGCAGCCCAGGAATGAATCCCACTTGATCATGGTGAATAATTCTTTTTATATGCTGTTGAATTCAATTTGCTAGTATCTTATTGAGAATTTTTGCATCCATATTCATCAGGGATATTGGCCTGTAGTTCTCTTTTTTTACTGGGTCTCTGTCTGGTTTAGGAATCAAAGTAATACTGGCTTCATAGAATGAGTCTGGAAGTTTTCCTTCCCTTTCTATTTCTTGGAATAGCTTGAGAAGGATAGGTATTATCTCTGCTTTAAATGTCTGGTAGAACTCCCCTGGGAAGCCATCTGGTCCTGGACTCTTATTTGTTGGGAGATTTTTGATAACCGATTCAATTTCTTCGCTGGTTATGGGTCTGTTCAAGCTTTCTATTTCCTCCTGATTGAGTTTTGGAAGAGTGTGGGTGTTCAGGAATGTGTCCATTTCTTCCAGGTTGTCCAATTTGTTGGCATATAATTTTTCATAGTATTCCCTGATAATTGTTTGTATCTCTGAGGGATTGGTTGTAATAATTCCATTTTCATTCATGATTTTATCTATTTGGGTCATCTCCCTTTTCTTTTTGAGAAGCCTGGCTAGAGGTTTGTCAATTTTGTTTATTTTTTCAAAAAACCAACTCTGGTTTCGTTGATCTGCTCTACAGTTTTTTTAGATTCTATATTGTTTATTTCTGCTCTGATCTTTATTATTTCTCTTCTTCTGCTGGGTTTAGGCTGCCTTTGCTGTTCTGCTTCTATTTCCTTTAGGTGTGCTGTTAGATTTTGTATTTGGGATTTTTCTTGTTTCTTGAGATAGGCCTGGATTGCAATGTATTTTCCTCTCAGGACTGCCTTCGCTGCGTCCCAAAGCGTTTGGATTGTTGTATTTTCATTTTCGTTTGTTTCCATATATTTTTTGATTTCTTCTCTAATTGCCTGGTTGACCCACTCATTCGTTAGTAGGGTGTTCTTTAACCTCCACGCTTTTGGAGGTTTTCCAGACTTTTTCCTGTGGTTGATTTCAAGCTTCATAGCATTGTGGTCTGAAAGTATGCATGGTATAATTTCAATTCTTGTAAACTTATGAAGGGCTGTTTTGTGACCCAGTATATGATCTATCTTGGAGAATGTTCCATGTGCACTCGAGAAGAAAGTATATTCTGTTGCTTTGGGATGCAGAGTTCTAAATATATCTGTCAAGTCCATCTGATCCAATGTCTCATTCAGGGCCCTTGTTTCTTTATTGACTGTGTGTCTAGATGATCTATCCATTTCTGTAAGTGGGGTGTTAAAGTCCCCTGCAATTACCACATTCTTATCAATAAGGTTGCTTCTGTTTATGAGTAATTGTTTTATATACTTGGGGGCTCCGGTATTCGGCGCATAGACATTTATAATTGTTAGCTCTTCCTGATGGATAGACCCTGTAACTATTATATAATGTCCTTCTTCATCTCTTGTTACAGCCTTTAATTTAAAGTCTAGTTTGTCTGATATAAGTATGGCTACTCCAGCTTTCTTTTGGCTTCCAGTAGCATGATAAATAGTTCTCCATCCCCTCACTCTGAATCTAAAGGTGTCCTCAGGTCTAAAATGAGTCTCTTGTAGACAGCAAATAGATGGGTCTTGTTTTTTTATCCATTCTGATACCCTATGTCTTTTGGTTGGCGCATTTAATCCGTTTACATTCAGTGTTATTATAGAAAGATACAGGTTTAGAGTCATTGTGATGTCTGCATGTTTTATGCTTGTAGTGATGTCTCTGGTACTTTGTCTCACAGGGTCCCCCTTAGGATCTCTTGTAGGGCTGGTTTAGTGGTGACAAATTCCTTCAGTTTTTGTTTGTTTGGGAAGACCTTTATCTCTCCTTCTATTCTAAATGACAGACTTGCTGGATAAAGGATTCTCGGCTGCATATTTTTGCTGTCTAGCACCCTGAAAATCTCGTGCCAATTCTTTCTGGCCTGCCAAGTTTCAAAAGAGAGATCAGTCACGAGTCTTATAGGTCTCCCTTTATATGTGAGGGCACGTTTACCCCTTGCTGCTTTCAGAATTTTCTCTTTATCCTTGTATTTTGCCAGTTTCACTATGATATGTCGTGCAGAAGATCGATTCAAGTTACGTCTGAAGGGAGTTCTCTGTGCCTCTTGGATTTCAATGCCTTTTTCCTTCCCCAGTTCAGGGAAGTTCTCAGCTATGATTTCTTCAAGTACCCCTTCAGCACCTTTCCCTCTCTCTTCCTCCTCTGGAATACCAATTATGCGTATATTATTTCTTTTTAGTGTATCACTTAGTTCTCTAATTTTCCCCTCATACTCCTGGATTTTTTTATCTCTCTTTTTCTCAGCTTCCTCTTTTTCCATAACTTTATCTTCTAGTTCACCTATTCTCTCCTCTGCCTCTTCCATCCGAGCTGTGGTGGTTTGCATTTTGTTTTGCATTTCCTTTAAAGCGTTTTTCAGCTCCTCGTGACTGTTCCTTAGTCCCTTGATCTCTGTAGCAAGAGATTCTCTGCTGTCCTGTATACTGTTTTCCAGCCCAGCGATTAATTTTATGACTATTATTCTAAATTCACTTTCTGTTATATTATTTAAATCCTTTTTGATCAGCTCATTAGCTGTTGTTATTTCCTGGAGATTCTTCTGAGGGGAATTCTTCCGCTTGGTCATTTTGGATAGTCCCTGGTGTGGTGAGGACCTGCAGGGCACTTCCCCTGTGCTGTGGTGTATAACTGGAGTTGGTGGGCGGGGCCGCAGTCAGTCCTGATGTCTGCCCCCAGCCCACCGCTGGGGCCACAGTCAGACTGGTGTGTGCCTTCTCTTCCCCTCTCCTAGGGGCGGGATTCACTGTGGGGTGGCGTGGCCCATCTGGGCTACTTGCACACTGCCAGGCTTGTGATGCTGGGGATCTGGCGTATTAGCTGGGGTGGGAAGGCAAGGTGCACGGCGGCAGGGGGGGCAGGCTTAGCTCGCTTCTCCTTAGGTGATCCACTTCAGGAGGGGCCCTGTGGCAGCCGGAGGGAGTCAGATCCACTGCCGGAGGTTTGGCTCCGCAGAAGCACAGAGTTGGGTGTTTGCGCGGAGCGAGCAATTTCCCTGGCCGGAACCGGTTCCCTTTGGGATTTTGGCTGGGGGATGGGCGGGGGAGATGGCGCTGGCGAGCACCTTTGTTCCCCGCCAAACTGAGCTCTGTCGTCCGGGGGCTCCGCAGCTCACCCTCCCTTTGTCCTCCGGCCTTCCCGCTTTCCGAGCAGAGCTGTTAACTTATGACCTCCCAGACGCTAAGTCGCACTTGCTGTCGGAACACAGTCCGTCAGGCCCCTCCGCTTTTGCAAGCCGGACTCGGGGGCTCTGCTTGGCTGGCGAGCCGCCCCTCCGCCCCGGCTCCCTCCCGCCAGTCCGTGGAGCGCGCACCGCCTCGCCGCCCTTCCTACCCTCTTCCGTGGGCCTCTCGTCTGCACTTGGGTCTGGTGACTCCGATCTGCTAATCCTCTGGCGTTTTTCTGGGTTATTTAGACAGGTGTAGGTGGAATCTAAGTGATCAGCAGGACGCGCGGTGAGCCCAGCGTCCTCCTACGCCGCCATCTTCCTGCCAACCTCCCTACTCTCCTGGTTTTAATAGTGAAAATATATCATGAGTTCTCATGCAGTTGGTAGGCTCTACTACCCAACAGGTATTGTGCCTGGCTTTTGCACAGCTAGAGGGATTATTGGCCCACTTTCCATATATCATGATTGTTAAGAAAGTGACATTTGTCAAAATGAGCAAAGACCTGCTGCCATAGAAGGAGCCCTAAGCAAGAAGATGAAACAAATTGCTTTGGTTGGCTAAGAACCAGAGGGAAGACAACGATCGGAAGAAAGAAGTGTTTTTTCTTAATGCCTCTTCCACATTTTACAGCACATTTCATACTGGCCAGAAGTTGCTTTTGCAGAACTCAGGCTGTTTTCTTTTGTTCAGAAACCTTATGTAACTTATGGCATTTTAAGTGAGCTTTAACACAAAGTGCCTCACACACTGCCATTCTGTACCCAATTAATCCTTTATTTGAGCTTGCTCTTAACACAACCTTCATTCCCCCCTTTGCTTGGTAAATTATTTTTAGATATAGAAAAAGTGAGCATGTATTGCAAATCATTGCCTTCTGGGACATATTCAAGTGCTCCTAAGGATGCTCAGGTGAAATTGAGATCCTAGTAGGCACAGATGGGTCCCCATTAATATCTTGGCATTTTATTTCAATTTTTTATTATCTTTCAATATGGCCCACAGCATGAAAAGTTTGCATATTCCAGTTTATATTTTCCTAGAAAATTAAGATAATACCAATACTAATCAAAATAATCCATTATTTTTTTTCTAGAAAATTGAGATACTAATCAAAATAATCCATTTTACTATGTTCGGTGAGCAGTCTTCCTCTTTAAGCCAATATAGAACCATAATTCTTTCCCCAAGTAACATTTAAAATATCTTTATCAAAAAGGCAGTCAGGTTTTAAATATATGACTGATGCCGGAAAATGCCAAATACTTTTCTTGTGAAAACCCCAGCTAGGCACTGATATGTTGAAATATACTGATAGAACTTTTATGCCAAACCTCATTCTTGTATTGTTCATGAATAGATTTCATATTTTAGTACAAAAACTTAAATACCAAGTCCAACTGAGTTCTGATATCACACTTCTCTAGAGTTTCTAACTGCGGGATGAAGTTGTTCATCTAAAAAGCACAGTCTGTCTTAAGCAGATGCAATGCCATTAAAAAAAATTACATGAATTTTCTTCTTTTAATTCTCTCGCAGTATAATGCATGAATCCATGTTTACTGTAGTAATCAGTCAAACTAATAAAATTGGGGTTTTTATCATTACAGTAGTTACAATGTTCCTCGTTTTTTTAGGTACGTAGTAATGGCTATACTAATGCTTTCTTTGAACCTCATGGTCTATTGACCAGTTCTGTGATCTTGAGAAAATCACCAACTGCAATGAGATATTCTCTCATCTTTGCTGCCAATCCATCTAGTTAAGAGGAAAAAAATAACATGGTAAGTGTGAATCTCCTACAAAAACTGAAAGTGTGAGAAGAGAATAGAGTTTTAGGCTTGATAAGATAAAATATTTATGATTATTAATAGTGAAATTTTGTGACTTTAAGAATGGCTTGTTTTAGTTGGAACCCACCTTCTAGATCTTTATTCTCAGGTTGTATGCAATTGGGAAATGTCTCTGATGAAAACTGCTGCCTAACTTGTCACCTGGTTTTCTTCCAATGCACAGAACTAAGAGCTTTTCAACAAATGGATTATGTGCACCATCTGTCCATTCTGTGTTGCATAGTAAATTTTATACTAAAAATGTCTTTTTCTTCCCACACCAGAACACAAGAAATTTGCTATCTTTCTTGGTCTGATATATGGCTTAATTTAATCTTTAATATAAATTGTTGATGGCTGGCATTGTGTAAAATGTACTTATACATAACTATCACTTAAAAATCACATCAGTCACTCTGTTAGTGAGGGATTACAAATATTTCAGAGGTAAAATTCAACCTGAGTTTTGGATGTCTTTTTTGATTTGCAACTACAACTGTGTGTAACACAATTGCAAACTCTAAATTTCATTAGATATCTTTTAAGTAAATATGATATGTGAACATATACCTACTTGTTTGTTTTTTACAAAAACTTGTATGTTTTTTACATACAAAATTTCTCTAAACTTTTAAAGCTAAAATGTTTCAGAAAGGTATATTTTTATATGTAGCCAGGTATAATTTCTTCAATGTGAAAAATGTGAATCTGAAAATAACTGTGAAATAGTTAAGTCAAAAACTTAGATGGTGCTGTTTTTATCCTAATCTAATGTATGTAAGGCCACAGAAAAGGGACCCCAAGACTAGAGATTTAGAGGCTATGAGTACATAGGATAATACAATGCATGAGGACACAGACTGATATAATCTCAAATTATTAAGGACCTACTATGTGTCAGTGGCCCTATATACACTACTTCACTTAAGTGAGAAGTAGGTATTCTTTCCAATGGAAGAAAGCAGAGATTAGAGGAGTACAGAATTTCTCATAATGCTACTACCTGGATTTTTAAAAGGAATTTAGGTATTTATACTTAATTAATTATTTTGCTTATACAGAATAACATGCAAACATTTAACAAATCAAATTCTCATGCATAAATATCATGATCCATGGCCTTAGCAAATAATCAAATATACTGGTATCAGTAAAGTGCATTGTGAACAGTAGGTCATCAATAAATGTTTATTGAATTAATTAAAAACTAATTTGAAGAAAGTTGATCCTGTCAAATATTTATATATTTTTATCAAGTTTGATTATGCATGAGCCAGAGAAGACTTGTATATTAAAAGTATATTTTTATATTACTTGTATATTTCTTGTTAATTCCTTTAAACATCATTTTGACCTTAGTGATATAGCTTAATAGTTTATTCTGCATGTTTAATACCATTTGTATTTATAATTGCTAAAATATGCCACTTCCTAGAATTATGACAAATAATTCATTACATACAAAGGCTTTAGAGTGAATGGATGTTGTCTATCATCCTAATTTATGTCTCCCAAAGCATAGTTCACTACCTCTAGGCAGATATAAAATAAAATTCAATCTTGATGAATTTAGATTCCTTGTTTGGCAAAAATTATATTGCTACCAATTGATTAAAGTAGAAATTAGAGACTCTTGGATAAAAACTGCTTTCTAATTGAACTGAGCTTTGAAATCAGTCTAAAACTACTTTCTGAGAAGAAATCAGGTGATACCATACTCCCAAGTCACTGAGCTATAGCACAGAAAGGAAGCCTACTAGAAGCAATACTGAATTCTTTTTTTAATGTTTATTTATTTTAGGGAGACAGAAGACAGAGTGCAAGCAGGGGAGGGGCAGAGAGAGAGGAAGACACAGAATCTGAAGCAGGTTCCAGTCTCCGAGCTGTCAGCACAGAGCCCCATGCAGGGCTCAAACCTACAACAAACAGGATCATGACCTGGGCTGAAGTCAGATGCTTAACCGACTGAGCCACCAAGGTGCCCCAGCAATACCGCATTCTTAATGTTTCAGCTGAGAACAGAATGTCCACACATATGCCACTTTGAGATTCCTTTCTGAATGTTCTCTTCTTTTGTTTTTAATTCTCCTAAATTCATTTCTCCCTAATTGTAAGTTCCCCCTTTCTCTACTCTTATATTTCCCTCAAACTTTATTTTCTTTCTTCATTTACAGAGCCCACCAAATAATTTGGAGTCCTACGAGTCTTCTCTTTTCCAAACGTCCCCAAGCTCTAGGATGCATTTTGAATAATATGGTTGTCTAAATTTATACTCTAAAAAAATACATAAGTTCGAAAGTTCAAGGTGTGTCATGTCTATTTTATTAAATGTTTACATTGCAAATTTCTCAAAACTATAAATTCAACAATCTGCATGTCTACACTTATGAGATGGCAATTGTAATTAAGCTCATTCTAACACTTTTCTCCAACAAGCGATTTCATACATTGCTATGAATTGACAGTAGGAAGCTACTTTAGCATTTTTTCTTCAGCATCCTTATAGGATAAAATTAATTACAAATATGAAACTGTGCTTTTGTATTTTTTTTTTTTCATTTTCGTGTGAACATAACTCAAGGTGAGCATCTGGTCAATATAGTAAATCAGTTAAACAGATATGTTTAGGAATAGTAACAAGCCAGTTGCAATTTATAACATATGGCTTTCAGCCTAGTAGGGCCAAATCACTGTGTTCAGCGGCCCTGGGGAAATCAGGCTGTTTAGAAACCATAATGTTAACTTAGAGCCTCTGGGGCAGTGACAAGAAGTTTGCAGCAATATTAAGGGAAGTCATACCTCTGGCTGAGTGGTAAACCCCCTTCATTGGCAGAGGGGGAACTGTTCATTTTGAACCCGTGCTCTTATAGGGGGATAAAGGGGAAGAGCTACTACTGCTACATTTACAGAGAAGGAAGTGACATATGTTCAAGTCTTGTCAATTTCTTTCTTAAACAGCCAACAAGTCCTAATTATAAAATCAAAATCTCTTTCAATTGCCTTCGTGTTTGACTTCACTTGGTACCTCTCTTCTTGGGACTTACTCAGCTCCAGGCATATTAGATTTCCAAGTTTTATTTTATTAATTTTTAAAGACATTTTGTAGAATTTTTTTTCAAATGTGTAGGTGTTTACATATATCCATCTCAACTCAACTTTCAATACATTTTCCAGAGTTCTTAAATATCAATAAAAAATGACAACACATATAAAAGACACAGGAGAAATTAGTAATCACTGACCAGCAAAACAAAAATGCAAACAGCAAAATTTCTTTTCAGCAAGTAAGTGCACCAATTTTCAATAAAGAACTCAAGTGAAAAACTTGTTTATCACATTGGAAAATGACTACAATACAGAATGAAAGATTAAAATGTTGGAAGTAGGGGCGCCTGAGTGGCTCAGTCGGTTAAGTGTCTGACTTAGGCTCAAGTCATGATCTCACAGCTCCTGGGTTTGAGCCCCACATCAGGCTCTGTGCTGACAGCTCAGAGCCTGGAGCCTGCTTTGGATATTGTGTCTCCCTCTCTCTCTGCCCTTCTCCGACTTATGCTGTCTCTCTCTCTCAAAACTAAATAAACATTAAAAAAATGTTGGAAATATTTTTTTCTTTTGTGCCAAGATTTAATATTCATCAACTTTTCAGAATACAAAACTTTCAGCAACCAGTGTTTTTATACACTTTCCTTTTTCTAAATTATATCTATATCTATATCTGTATCTATATCTATATCTATATCTATATACATTGTATATTATATATGGCAAAATTTCTTTATTATCCATAAATGGAAATCTGAAAAACATATGAAGTAGCCTAAAATTTCCTAGATCTGATTTTCTAAAGAAAGCAGAAACCATTATTTTCTCGATGTTCCAAATTTCCTTTGCTATTCAGAAAATTTAGAAAAACACAAGACAACTTTATGTTAGACATCAGTAAAGGGATGTTTTGAGGGCAGTAACAAATCTGTGATTAGCATCTGGGTAAGAAGCAAAATGCCTTCTGTTAAGTGAAAAGAAAACAGTAAACCATAACATTCTAGGGAACTGGGAATCAAGTATTAAACTTCCTGAATTAAATTGTTCCTCTTTTCAAGAGCTAACAGAAACATCATACTGTGCCCTGCCCCCAAAATTCAAGAATGAAAGACAAAAAGAGCATACAAAAAAAAAAATGGATGACAATGAAACAGTTAAGCTTGACATGGAAGAAAACAAGTTTGGTAGCTTCCTGAACAACATGTATCTGGAAGTATTTTATTTTCTATGTTACTAACAAGTCACAATACAGAAGGAAAATTCAAATTCCTTACAATGGGAATCCAAAATCATTTGAGTTATATCATCCTAGGTATAAATCATAAATTTACAATCTATAAAAAATGCCTGAAACTTTTATGCTCTGGTTATTGGTGGGAGGGTTGTAGTGTCCCAAATTTTGTTATATTTGCCCTTATAGAAAGAATTTGAATTTGCAAGACATTTCACAAGAGTCTGATTATTTTTTTCATACTGAGCTTGACATTGTTGTTGTTATGAGGAGGTGTCACTGGCACTGTTAGTATTAAGACGTTAGAGTTTACCCCAAGCTCTACATGAGAAATAAAATCATCTTATCCACATAGCTGTGCTTTGCTATAAAAGTGCAATCATTTATTAAAAAGAAAAGCATGGATTAGACCAGTATGTATAGAAATTAATAATAATCAGAAATGCAGTTAGCAGCAATTTTAAAAAGTTGTCGGATACATTGCATTATTTAAACATTTTTCTTAATTGTACTACTGTGACTTTTTAAAGCATTCTTACAAATTAAAATGAATATCAAGAAGCTAATTGCAAAGATTTTTGACATAACACCTTTAGTTTATAAGATTATCCATGTTTAACATTTTTTCTTATAAGATAAATTACTTTAAATTTTTAAAAATATGAAACACAGCTCCTAAAGTAAACATTTTCATTTTTACTCACTCATAAGATATCCTCACTTTTCTATGATAATATACACTTGTCTTAATTTCCTTAAGTTACCTTTAATGTCAGAGGCAATAATGTATTTAAAAGTGGCTTCATTTACTTCTGGCACTTTTTTTCAGCTACTTAATTTCCAGACCCATGAAAGGCATTTTTAAGATTATCTGTGGAAATGCTTGCTTTTCATCTGTCTTAAATATACTGAAAACTCCAGCATGTTGGCTGTTATGGCCACTGGTATTAATTTACCTAAAGAGTTGGAAGCTCTCACGATTAAGAGAAAACACAGTATTAAGCATCACAAACAGTAGCAGACATAAACCTGTTGCCTGGTTAAGTACTGCAGATATCTGATAAGGAAGGGCTGGTGTATGAAAAGACTGGGGAAATGGTGGGTTTATGTATGGTCTACAAACGGTTTACCTAACACTTGAAGTGTCTTGTAAAGACCCAAGACAAAATAGGATCATTCATGAGAGCCAGAGGTGCTACGGCCTCCTGGCTTTTATTTCTGTTGGTTAAAATATTCTCGTCTAGATGGATTTCCTGAGGCTGCCTTAACAAACCAACATAACCTGTGTGACTTGTGTGACTGAAACAATAGAAATGTCTCATAGTTCTGTAAGCAAGAAATCTAAAGTCAAGGTGTTAAAGGGTTGGTTCCTTCTAAGAGCTTTAAGGGAATATCTGCTTCATTCCTCTCCCTGAACTGCTGGTAACCTCAGGCATGCCTTGGCTCAGAGATGGTGTTCTCCCTGGGTATCCACATCATCTTCCCTCCATGCATGTCTGTCTCTGTGTACATATATTCCCTTTTCAAAAGGACACAGTCATGTTGGATTAGGACTCTCCCTAATGCCCTCATCTTAACTCTGTCATCTGCAAAGATATGTACAAAAAGATCATTTTTACATGTACTAGGGGCTTAGGACTTCAACATCTTTTGGGGTAACACAATTCAATACCCAATATTGTCAATCTGCTCATTGTATAGTTTAGGTAATTTCTCTTTTTCACTGTTAAAATAAAAATAAAGTATTTTTTTATTGTGAAGTTATTTAAGTTTATTTATTTATTTTTGAGAGAGAGACAGACAGACAGAGAGAGTGGGGGGTGGGGGGAGGCACAGAGACAGGAAGAAAGAGAATCCCAAGTGAGCTCCACACTATCAGCACAGAGTGCCATGCCAGGCTTGAACCCATGAACCATGAGATTATGACCTGAGTTGAAATCAAGAGTCAGGCACTTAACAAACTGAGCCACCCAGAGACCCTGTGAAATTATTTTCAATAGCAAAATATTTGAAACATTTCACATGTCCATCAATGGGAAACTGGTTGCATAAACTGTGTCTACAGAGCAAAACACAATGCAGTCATTAAAAAAAAGAATGAGGATGTTCTTTATGAACTGATACGAGTGACTTGACGATATATATCTTTATACGTGCGTGTGTGTGTGTGTGTGTACACATATGTGTGTGTTTGCACCTTTGTGTAAGAAAAACACGTACCTTTATTTGCAAAGAGAAACTTAGGCAAGATAAATAATAAATGGAGAAATGTGTGACAATGTAATGGAGGGGGTAGGGATGGGAGTCATATATCTGATGACTTTTTTTAAATGTTTATTTATTTTTGGGGCGCCTGGGTGGCTCAGTCGGTTGGGCGTCCGACTTCAGCTCAGGTCACGATCTCGCGGTCCGCGAGTTCGAGCCCCGCGTGGGGCTCTGGGCTGATGGCTCAGAGACTGGAGCCTGCTTCCGATTCTGTGTCTCCCTCTCTCTCTGCCCCTCCCCCGTTCATGCTGTGTCTCTCTCTGTCTCAAAAATAAATAAATGTTAAAAAAAAAATTAAATGTTTATTTATTTTTGAGTGTGAGCAGGGGCGCAGGTAGGAGGGGCAGAGAGACAAGGAGACACAGAACTCGAAGTGGGCTCTGGGCTCCGCACTGTCAGCACAGAACCCAACATGGAGCTCAAACTCACGAACTATGAGATCATGACCTGAACTGAAGTTGAGGTAACTGACTGAGCTACCCAGGCACCCCTGAGATTTCTGAGTATCCTTTTCTAAAATAGTGCAATTCCCACTATGGATTTTCATGGGCTCACCAAACGCTCATACTCACAAAACTACCATGGGCCACGTTTGGCATCAGTCTGCTCAGAGAGATACCTCTTGCCTGCAGGGCAGAATGCTGTTCCACAGGACGTCTTGCAGTAGCAGACAGATCACAGAGCAGACCAGACAGCAGCAGTCAGCTATTCTCTAGTCCCCCAAGTGGTTGCTCAGAGACAAGCAAAGAAGTTTCACATCAGACAAGTATGGAACCTAGCCGGAGTAGTAGCTTTATATCCCATAAAACAAAGTATCCTAAAATTATAGGAGACGATAGAATCTCTTCAAAGTGCAAAAAGAAAATATAAGACTTGGATTCTATTTTTACTGAGATATAATTGACATATAATATAATGTAAGTTAAAACGTGTTGATTTGACATATAACATGATGTAAGTTAAAACGTGTTGATATATTGCCAAATGATCTCCACCATAATATTAGCTAGAATCTCCATCAGCACACACTTATCATTCCTTTTTTAATGATACAAACATTAAGATCTATTTTTCTTTAAATAAAGCTGCATGTTTCATTTTTATTCATAACATTTAGTAACTCTTGATTAACCTTTGGACTTATTAAGCTCCTAGATAAGAACAACTGTCCCCTGAATCCATTTTGTTGTGTCTTCACTATAAGATATCTTTAATTAAAGAAAATTAACTGTTGTTTCAATATTTATCTGAGGAATCTACTATAGAGAACAAACTGATGGTTACCAGTAGGGAGAGGATGGGTTCAATAGGTGATGGTGATTAACGAGTGAACTTATGATGTGCACCATGTGTTATACAGAAGTGTTGACCCAGTATATTGTACACCCAAAACTAATATTTCACATGTATGAACTAACAGGAATTTAAATAAAAACTTGGAAGGAAAAGGAAGGAAGGAAGGAAGGAAGGAAGGAAGGAAGGAAGGAAGGAAGGAAGGAAGGAAACCCACTACTTTCAATATGGCATTTTGAATGAAAATTACCAAGCACTGGTCTTATTTCTACTAGACTTATTTTCCAAAAATGATGGAAAGTATTTTTCACAGGAGATAATTCCCTATGATCTTTTCATCTACCCCCCCCTCATTTATTACTCATGGCATTTCCACGTGCAACACTACTTTTTCCAACTATGATGTCACAGCATAATTCAAATCACTTCATTTGAAGGTCTATGTATATTCTCAGGTGGTGAAAAATATTAGCCAAAAGTTAAATATTGCTGTTGACTTTATTATGCAAGTTTATTAAAGGAATGCAAAATTCTTTTATTTCAAAGAGTTGCTATAAAATAAGTGAATAAACATTTTTCATTTATTGCTAGTTCACGTCTCTATATCATCCCAAAAAAGAAGGGAATGCTTAACATGATGCTTGCTTGCTATCACTCATTTCTAAGGAGTAAAATGTCAATTCTAAGTTTGGGGGACACATAAAAACCTAAAATACCTTAATTTTTACAAATACTCTGACCACTTGTGAATTCAGCAGTTATCACAAAGGTGAATCTCAGGCACATTCTCTAGGTTTCAATCTTATTGTACATATATAAGGCTACTCCTGAAACATGTATCCTCCTAACCAGTGAATAATTGAGAGCTGATTTCTGAATTTGTAGCCTATTTCCTATTACTCCTCTAGGCATTGCCTAAGTCTCCCTCTGCTTTCTGAAATTTGGCTTTCTTAATCATCCCCCAAAGCAAGAGAATGTCCATTTGAATCAAATCCAAATGATTTTTTGATCAAATTCTACTGTTCTTGCATTCTTAAAATAATAACTGCAATTATTCTTGGGAATTTTGGATGTGTCAGACACATACTTGTACGTATTGCTTAACTCTATAGATCTTAGAAATTTTTAAAATTTCTTTTGTCTTCAAAACAATCCAGAGGAGGAAAATAAGGCTCAGAGAGTAATTAGCTTGTCCAAATCATATAATTAGAAAGTAGAAGATGTGGGATTTGTATCCAGGGCATTCATCTTCAGAACCTACTTGATTGATCACTATGCTCTACCAACTCCAAGGAGCCTGGTAACTGTTAATATCTGATGGTATATTGACATTCACCACTAAGATCTAGAGAAGGTTAGAGAAATGTAGTCAGTGCTGAAAGTGAAACTGTCTAAGCCGATTCTAATTAAAGTCTGAGTCAGACGAAGACTTATAGAATATCTAATAGTTTAACAAATGGTGAAGCTGAGGCTAAGAGAAAATAAATCACTTGCCTTATTGAACATCGCAATATATCTTAGAGTCAAACTTTGTTTTTTCTACTCCAGGGCTCTGGCCTCTATCCTATGCTAATATATCTAACATGCTAATAAGACAATCTCTTGTCGCAAAAGTAGAACATTCTTAGGATAAAGGCTGTGTCTTTAATCTTTCTATCCTCACCCTTTAACTTATTGTTGGATTTATTTGGTGTTGACTGACTGAAATCTGAGCTGAAAGACATTACCTGTATTGTTTGTGCATTCTCTGAGGCAGCAGTGTCTTTTGACGTAGTGTCTTCAGTGACTGAGGTGAACATTATTCTAATTGATATTCACTTCAGTAACTGAACTCTCCTCCCAAGTGAACAATATAGGTAATAGCATTAAGTACCACCTGTTTAAGCCATTTATCTGTTATATATTGATCCCTTGTACCCTGTGTTTCCAAGGTCTCATGCCATTTGAACTGAAATGATAATAAACAATTCTATAAATTCATAAGAACCTAACTAAAGGTAGGAAAAACAATTGGTAAGCATATTTTTAGATTGAAGTTATAAAGAATCAGAGAGTTAAATATTAATATTTCTATATCTACATAAAATTCATAAAATTATATTTCTCTTTTGATCTTTATAAAACTGTATTTTCTTTAACAACCAATATTTCCTAATTAAATCATGTGTGTATATTAATCTCTCCAAAATATTAGTTACAATTCCTATTTCATGTTATATTTTTTTACCTCATTCCATTTGAAATCCCCTGCCATAAAGCAATGTTTATTTTATTTTTATTATAATACAACACAAATTACAACCCCATTACTCATATGAGTTTTCTTCCCCTTAGAAAAATGTGATCTGCCCAAGTTTTAATAGGTCAAGGTTTTAATAGAATCCCTCTAACAACTGTTTCATAGCTATTTACTGTTTTAATGCATATTTATTGTCGTAACAGAGTATAAGAGGTCAAGAATGTGGCTTTTATAAGCAATATGTATTTCTAAGCAGATTATCTTCAAGGCAGAGGTGATTTTTAAGACAGAAAATAAACTATTTATATATACATTTAATTATGTTATATTTGAAATAACATATTTGGAGAGTAAAAGTAGGTATTTACAAAATTTTAATTTCTACCAGCATGCAGTACCTATACCATCCACCACACATACAAATTAGGAAAAAAATAAATAAATAAATTATATCAGCTGTTATAAAGGTGACACAAGTTTAAAGACGTGTGAGAGAAACTCAAACTAAAATAATTAGTAAAGATTCTATAGGAAGAATAAGTATTAAAGAGTAAAGGTATTCATTTCATATTTAAATTTATTATTATATATTGAAGAACCTCTGTGTTATCACAAGAACCACAAGTGTCTGAAGCTGATCTTCAATAGAGAAGAAATCCATAAATAAGGGGCTCCTGGGTGGCTCAGTTGGGTAAGCATCCAACTGTTGATTTAGGCTCAGGTCATGATCTCATGGTGCAGGAGTTTGAGCCCCACTATGGTATGCGCTGACAGTAGGGAGCCTGCTAGGATCCTCTCTCTCCCCCATTCTCTGCCCCTCCTCCACTCGCGGGCACAAGCACACACTCTCTCAAAATAAATAAACACATTTTATTTATTTGTTTTAATTTTTTTAACGTTTATTTTTGAGACAGAGAGAGACAGAGCATGAATGGGGGAGGGTCAGAGAGAGAGGGAGACACAGAATCTGAAACAGGCTCCAGGCTCTGAGCTGTCAGCACAGAGCCCGACACGGGGCTAGAACTCACGGACCGCGAGATCATGACCTGAGCCGAAGTCAGACGCTTAAACGACTGAGCCACCCAGGCGCCCCAATAAATACATTTAAAAAATGAAATTCATAAATGAAACAAGCTGCCCAATATTGCTAATTTTACATCCTAACTATACCAACACTAACTGAGGATATTACTGAAGGAATCATGCAACAGAAAGCTCTGGGCAACTGAGTTACAGACAAATGATAAGCAAACAAATGATATAATTAGTTCATAATTAATTTAATCGTTTTACTTATATAATTTCTTAAATGAAATCAGAAAGGACAGGACAGGACAGGACAGGAAAGGAAAGGAAAGGAAATTATATATAGGACATACTACTTTCTAATTCATTCTATGGGACCAGAATTACCAGGATACCAAAGCAAAACAAGACACAATGAGAAAGGAAAACTACAGACCAATATTCCTTATGAACATTGCAAAAATCTTCAACAAAATACCAGCAAACTGAATTTCACAGCATATTAAAATGACCAAGTGGAATTTATTCCTGGACTGCAAGGATGGTTCAACATATGAAAATCAATCAGTGTAATACAACACATTGATAAAATGAAGGAAAAATAAACACAAAGTCATTCTCAACTGATACAGAAAAAAAAAAACAGTAAAAAGTGAAGATTCTTTAGTGATAAAAAATACTCAGCAAAGTAGTAGGAATAGAAGAAAACACTTTCAACATAATAAAGGTCACCGCAAACATCAGAAGGATGCCCACTTTTACCACTTCTATTCAACAAAGTACTGAAAATTCTAGGCAAAGCAACTAGGCTGAAAGAAAGAAAGAGAAAGAAAGAAAGAAAGAAAGAAAGAAAGAAAGAAAGAAAGAAAGAAAGAGAAAGAAAGAAAGAAAAAGAAAGAAAGAAAGAAAGAAAGAAAGAAAGAAAGAAAGAAAGAAAGAGAAATACAAGGTATCCACATTGGAAAGGAAGAAGTAATATTTATCTTTTTTGTAGAAGATGTGATCTCACATGTAGAAAACCCTAAAGATACACACACACACACACACACACACACACACACACATTGTTATAATAAACTTACTCAGTAAAGTAGAAGGATACAAAGCCAATACACAAAAACCAGTTACATTTCTATACCCTAACAATGAATATCCTTAGAAGGAAATTACAAAAACAACTTCACCTTGAATAGCATCAAAAAGAATAAAATACTGAATAATTGACTAAGGAAATAAAGACTTGTACAATGAAAACTAGAAAATATTGTTGAAGAAATTGAAAACATAAACAAAAAATGTTCAATGTCAATACTATTCAAAGCAGTCTACAGATTCAATTCAATCCCTATAAAAACCCCAATTATACTTTTTACATAAATAGATAATCCATCCTAAAAAAATTAAATCATATGATTTCAAAAGAGCCCTGAATAGACATAACAATCATGAAAAACAAGAACAACACCAATTGGCTTACACTTCCTGATTTCAAAAGGTTTTATGAAAAACCTCCAGTAATCAAAACAGTGTGGTACTGGCATAAAGACAGACATACAGAATAGAATGAAATAGAATTAAGATCCAAGAAATAAACTCTAACATGGATAGTCAAACGATTCTTCACAAGATGGTCAAGACTATTCAATGGAAAAAGGGCAGTCTTCTTAAAAAACAGTGCTGAGAAAACTAGATATCCAAGTGTACCTAAAACTATAAAACTTTTAGGAGGAAACATAGGACAAAAGCTTCATGACATGATTTGGCAGAGATTTCTTAGATATGATACCAAAAGCCCCAGACAACAAAAGAAAAGTTAACAAATTAAACTTCATGAAAATTAAAAAAAAAATCTTACCTTCAAATTGAATATGTACATATCTCTGGCTCACTCTATCTCCTGGACTCCCATATAACCTGAAGGTATGTATACCTAAATACATGTACGATGAAATCATACAACATTTTAAACAGAATGTGCACATCAAAATACATTCTCAACAGAGCAAAAAGGCAACACCCAGAATGAGAAGAAATATTTCCAATCATTTATCTGACAAGAAATTAATATCCAGGATAAATAGAGAACTTCTAAAACTCAATAAAAAACAGTCACCCTGGTCCAAATACTGACAAATGATTTGAATTCTCTAAAGATGTACAAATGGCCAATAAGCACATTTTTTAGAAAGGGCTCAACTAATCATTAGGGAAATGAAAATCAAAACTACAGTGAGATACCACCACTCAAGAAATTAGAATCCTTGTGCACTGTTGGAGGATGTGTAAAATGGTACAGCTGCTGTGTTAACAGTATTGTAGTTGCTCAGAAACTTAAAAATATACTTACCATATGATCAAGTAATTCCACTTTAGATAAATACCCAAGAGCATTGAAAGCAGAGTCTTAAAATATTTGTACATCCACATTCATAGCAGCATCATTAACAACTAAAACATGCAAGCAGTTCAAATGTCCATTAATGGATGAATGATAAGCAAAATATGGTATATACAAGAGAGTATTACTCAGCCTTATTTATAAGGGAAAGAAATTCTGACATATACCACAACATGGATGAACCTTGAGGACATTATGTTAAGTGAAATAAGCCAATAACAAAAGCAAAAATACTGCATGATTCCACTTATGTGAGGTACCTACAGCAGTCAAAATGGTAGAGACAGAAAGTTAAATTGTGGCTGTCAAGACATGGGAAGTTATTACTTCCTGGGTGTAAAATTTATGTTTTGCAAGATAAAAAGAATTCTGGAGATGAATGGTGGTGATGATTATGCAACAATAGGAATGTCCACTTAAATTTGGTTAATATGGTAAATTTTATGTTCATTGTATTTTACCACAAAAATTTAATAGACCTGGAATAAAGAGAGTTTGGCAAAGTTACCATCTCTGTCTCCACTTATAATTGCTTACACTAAGCAATTCGGCCAGCACAAAGCAAGAGAAAATCATAACAGAAGGAAAAGGGAAGGTTGTCAGGTGGAGCAGAACAGGTCTCACAGAATTTACTGTCAAGACACAATACATAAAAAAAAAACCTTACATGAATTATTTAGTGAAAAATAATTTTCATAACCGTTTATACATGATCTTATTTGTGTGAATAAAAATAAAAATGACATGTTTGAATATGAAATGTTATTTCATATGATTGAAATAAAGATCTCTAAAAAAAACCCCACACATATATTCACAAGGATTAGAGATATTTGCTACGATTGATGCTTATTTAAATAGACCAGTATTATCATGATGCTTCAATTGTGTATCAGGTTTGTAAATTATACCAATGCAATATATAAAATATGCCACTAAGCTAAAATCATTGTAGACGACCAAATTCTTCTACTTTTTTTTTCTTCGAAAAACAGTATCTTACACTAGTCAGACATAGACTGTGCAGCCAGGTTGCCTGGGTTGGAATCCCAGATCTTCTATCACTTATAAGCTGTGCAAACTGGCCTCTTAAGTTCTCTCTGCTTCATAAATTTGTCAGATTTAGGTATCAATGCATGCACAATATGGATATACACATGCACAAAAATATGCCACATAGCATGCAGAAAAATATTAGCTAATTTTAATTATTATTTTTATTGCCCTACTGTGCTATATTACATAAGATGAATTGTGTTTACTGCTAGATAAATGATTAGTCTAATAAAATGTGTAGGCTACAAATGTGTAGCCTTCTCTCATGGTACCAAGTATTCGAACGCTCTCAGCTTTCTATCTAACTTTAAATATCAGTGTATCTTGAAATCCTAATCTTTGTGATTATCATTTTCCAATTGTGTTTCTGAAAATTCAGATAAAGAAGAAATATAACTCTGGGTTTCTTGCAATTAATTAAAAAAAAAAAACAGAAATCATCATGATGGGCATTTAACTTTATCATACCGATTATTATAAAAATTAGATTGAAAGAAAAATCAACTCAGTAATTACTTTGTTTTTTTAATATATGAAATTTATTGTCAAATTGGTTTCCATACAATACCCAGTGCTCATCCCAAAAGATGCCCTCTTCAATACCCATCACCTACCCTCCCCTCCCCTCCCTCCCAGCCCCCATCAACCCTCAATTTGTTCTCAGTTTTTAAGTCTCTTATGCTTTGGCTCTCTCCCACTCTAACCTTTGTTTTGTTTTGTTTTTCCTTCCCCTCCCTCATGGGTTTCTGTTAAGTTTCTCAGGATCCACATAAGAGTGAAAGCATATGGTATCTGTCTTTCTCTGTATGGCTTACTTCACTTAGCATCCACTCTCCAGTTCCATCCACGTTGCTACAAAGGGCCATATTTCATTCTTTCTCATTGCCACATAGTGCTCCATTGTGTATATAAACCACAATTTCTTTATCCATTCAGTTGATGGGCATTTAGGCTCTTTCCACAATTTGGCTATTGTTGAGATTGCTGCTATAAACATTGGGGTACAAGTGCCCCTATGCATCAGTACTCCTGTATCCCTTGGGTCAATTCCTAGCAGTGCTACTGCTGGGTCATAGGGTAGGTCTATTTTTAATTTTTTGAGGAACCTCCACAGTGTTTTCTAGAGTGGCCGCACCAGTTTGCATTCCCACCAACAGTGCAAGAGGGTTCCCATTTCTCCACATCCTCTCCAGCATCTATAGTCTCCTGATTTGTTCATTTTGGCCACTCTGACTGGCGTGAGGTGATATCACTCAGTAATTACTTTGATAAATAAGCAATAAGTTTTCAAGCAAAAAGTTTTATTTTTTTTTTAATTTTTTTTTCAACGTTTATTTATTTTTGGGACAGAGAGAGACAGAGCATGAACGGGGGAGGGGCAGAGAGAGAGGGAGACACAGAATCGGAAACAGGCTCCAGGCTCCGAGCCATCAGCCCAGAGCCTGACGCAGGGCTCGAACTCCCGGACCGCGAGATCGTGACCTGGCTGAAGTCGGACGCTTAACAGACTGCGCCACGCAGGCGCCCCTATTTTTTTTTTTAATTTTTGTAATGTATATTTATTTTTAAGAGAGAGAGAGAGGGAGAGAGAAAGAGAGAGAGCGAGCATGTGGGGGGGGGGAGGGGCACAAAGAGGGAGACACAGAATCTGAAGCAGGCTCCAGACTCTGAGCTTCCAGCACAGAGCCCCACATGGGGCTCGAACCCACAAACCGCAGGTCTGACACTCAACAAACTGAGCCACCCAGGCATCCCTCAAGCAATGAGTTTTAAATTGTACATGTATAGCTACTGAATAATGTACTCTGTTCCTCTGTTCTGATTTGATTCATACACCTTGGAATACATTGCATCTATTCAATATGAAAGTTTTGCAGTGGCCTCATCAAAATGTGTGAGTGTGGATTTTTTTTTTGTTTGTTTGTTTGGTGGGGGAAAACAATATATATGATAAAATCCTTTCAGAACAGTATGAAAAGTTTGGATTATTGAATACTAGTTCATAACAAATTTGTTTAGCAACTATAAAAAATTAAGATAGATGCATATTTTGTGCCTTATGTCAAAGTATTTTTCAAACTAACTAAAGATCCAAAGGTAGAAAACACTTAACCCATGCAAGCACTTAAAATAAGTGTTAAGGGCTTTTGTTTTTTCAGTTTTATTAAGAAATAATTGACATACATCACTATATAAGTTTAAGGTATACAGCACAATGGTTTGATATATATATGTGTCATATATATATGATTACATATATATATGATTACACAAGGGGTTCAGCTACCATCCATTTTCTCATATAGTTACAATAAAGAAAAACTTTCCCCTTGTAATGAGAACTCCTAAGATTTACTCTTAGCAACATTGTTATATATCATACAGCAGTGTTACATCATCATGCTGCACATTCCATTGTAGTATTTACTTATCTTGTAACTGGAAGTTTGTACCCTTTGACCACCTTCCTTCAATTTCCTCTTCCACTATTCTCTGCCTCCAATAACCACAAGTCTAATCTCATTATCTATGGATTTTTGTTTTTGTGGGGTTCTTTTAGATTTCACATGTAAATTAAATCATACAGTATTTATTTGTCTGACTTATTTTACCTACTATAATGCCTCCGAAGTCCATCTATGTTCTTGTAAATGGTAGGATTTCCTCATTTCTTTGTGGCTGAATATCACATACCACAACTTCTTTATCCATTCATCCATTAATGAACACAGGCTGCTTCCATATCTTGGCTTTAAATAATGATTCTATGAATGTGGGGTAAAGATATTTTTTCAAGTTAGTATTTTTGTTTTCTTTGGATACAGTCCCAGAAGTGGAATTGCTAGATCACACAAGAGTTTTATTTTTCATTTTTAAAGGATCCTCCATACTGTTTTCCATAGTAGCTATACCAATTTACATTCCCACCAACAGTGCACAGTGGTTCCCTTTTCTCCACATCCACACCAGCATTTCTTATCTCTCGTCTTTTTGATGATGGTCATTGTAACAGGCATGTGATACCCTATTGTGGCTTTCATTTCTATTTCCTTAATGACTAGTGATGTTCAACATCTTTTCATGTACCTACTGGCTTTCCTATATCTTCTTTTGAGAAGTATCTGTTCAGGCCCTTTAACGATTTTTAATTGGGTTATTTATTATTTCACTATTGAGTTTTAGGGGTTCTTTATACATTTTGGATATTAAGTCTAATCAAGTAAATGGTTTGCAAACGTTTTCCAATTCCACAGGTTGTCTTTTCATTTTTTATGGTTTCTTTGGCTGCACAAAAGCTGTTTAGTTTAATGTAGTCTCACTTGTTTATTTTTTTTATTTTGTTGCTTTGCTTTAGGTTGTCATATCCAAAAATTTATTATCAAGATCTATATCAAGGAGATTTACTCCTATATTTTCTCTTAGAAGTTTCATGGTTTCAGGTCTTACATTTAAGCCTTTAGTCTATTTTAAGTTAACGTTTGAGAGTAGTGTGTAGATCCAATCTCATTCTTTCACACGTGTATATACAATGATCTCAGCACCATTCATTGAAGAGACTCTTTCTCCACTGAGTATTCTTGGCTCCATTCACAAATATTAGTTGATCTTATATACTTGGTTTATTTCTGGGCTTTCAATTCTCTTCCATTGGTCTATTTGTCTATTTTATGCTAGTACCATACTTTTTTGATGACTATAGCTTTATAGCATAGCTTGAAATTAAGAAGTGTGATATCTCCTGCTTTGTTCTTTCTAGAACTTTATTTTGGAGCTTTTTGTGTTTCCATATAAATTTTAGGAGTATTTTTCATACTTCTATAAAAAATGCCATTGGAATTTGATAAGGATTGTAATGAATCTACAGATGACTTTTGGTAATATTGACATTTTAACAACATGAATTCTTCTAAGCCATGAACATGGAATACTTTTTCACTTATTTATGTCTTATTCAGTTTATTTCATCAATATCTTATACTTTCAGAGTAAAGAGCGCTTACTTCCTTAATTTATTTCTAAGTGTTTTATTGTTTTTAATACTATTGAATAGGATCAAATTATTTCTTGTTCAGAAAATTCATTGTTAGTATATAGAAATGCTACTGACTTTTTTTTCAATTTTGTATTCTGCAACTTTACTGATTTCATTGACAGTTATGGTTGAGTCTCTGGGGTTTTCTATGTATAAAATTAAGTCACCTGAAGAAAGAGACAGTTTTACCTCTCCCTTTCCAATTCTGATAACTTTTATCTCTTTTTCTTGCCTGACTGCTTTAGCTAAGACTTCTAGTACTATGTGCCTAAGACTAGTGTGAATGTCTTCTTCCTGACCTTAGAGGAAAAGCTTTCAATCTTTCACCTTTGAGTATGTTAGCTGTGGGTTTGTCATATATGGCCTTTATTATGTTGAGATATGTTATTATGTCTAATTTTTAAAGAATTTTTATCATGAGTGGATGTTGAATTTTCTCAAAAGCTTTTGTGGTGTCTACTGAAATGATCATATGATTTTCTTTCATTCCATTAATGTGATATATCACACCGATTGATTTGCATATGTTGAACTATCTCTGCATCCCAAGGATAAATCCCACTTGATCATGATGTATGAATTTGGTTTGTTAGTAGTTTATTAAGAAATTTGTCATCTATATTCATCAGGGATGTTGGCCTGTAGATTTTCTTTTGTAGTAATGTTCTTTTCTGGTTTTTGTATCAGGATAATACTGGTCTCATAAAATAAGTTTGGGAGTATTTTCTCCTCTTCAACTTTTTTGGAAGTGTCTGAAAAGAATTGGTGTTGATTCTTCTTGAAATGTTTGACAAAATTCACTAGTGAAGCCATCTGGTCATGGGATTTTCTTTGTTGGGACATTTGCTTCAATCTCCATACCAGTAATTAGTCTATTCTGGTTTTCTATTTCTTCCTGATTCAGTCTTGGTAAGTTGCATGTTTCTAAGAATTTTTCCATTTCTTTAATTTGTCCTCTCTGTTGGTGTATAGTTGTTCATAGTAGCCTCTTATGATCCTTTGAATTTCTGTGGAATAAGTTGTAATGTCCCCTTTTTCATTAAGAATTTTGTTTCTTTGGGTTCTTTTTCTTTTCTTGTTATTCTAGCTAATGGTTTGTCAATTTTGTTTATCTTTTCAAAGAACCAACTCTTAGTTTGGTTCATCTTTTCTGTTATTTTTCTGCTCTATTTCATTTATTTCTAATCTAATCTTTACTATTTCCTTTCTTCTGTTAACTTGAGGCTCAGTTTATTCTTCCTTTTCCAGCTTCTGGAGAGTCAAGTTGTTTATGGGATCTTTCTTCTTATTGATGTAAAATTTTATTGCTTTGAATCTCCCTCTTAAAACTGCTTTTGCTGCAACCTCTAAGTTCTGATATGCTGTTTCCATTTTCATTTTTCTCAAGAAACTTTTATTTCCCCTTTATTTCCTTATTGGATGTTTTGGTTATTCAGGAAAATGTTGTTTTATTTCCATATGTTTATAAATGTTCCACTTTTACTCTTGTGATTTTTTAGTTTCATGCCATTGTGATCAGAGAAGATACTTGGTATGTTTTCAATCTATTTGAATCTTGTTTTGTGGCCTAACATATGGTCCATCCTAGAAAATGTTCTGGGTGCTTAAAAAGAATGTGTATTCTGCTGTTGGATAAAATCTTCTGAATTTGTCTGTTAGCACCATTCGATTGATACTGTTTTTCAAATCTGCTGTTTCCTTGTTGATTCTCTGATCCATCCTTTGTTGAAAGTAGAGTTTAAAGTTTCCAACTGTAATTGCATTACTATTTATTTCTTCTTTTAGCTCTACTCATTTTTGCTTATTTAGGTGCTCCAAAGTTGGGTACATAAATCTTTACAATGTTGTATCTTCTTGATGCATTGGCTTCTTTATCATTATATAATGACTTTCTTCTCTCTTGCCATTCTTAAAGATTTTTTGGTCTAATACAAGTATAGCTATCCCTTTTCTGTTTACCATTTGCTTGAAATGTCTTTTTCCATCCCTTTACTTTCAATCTCTGTGTGTCTTTAAGTGTAAAGTGAGTCTTTTGTAGGCAACATATTATTTTTTTTAATTTTTTAATATTTTATTTATTTTTGAGACAAAGAGAGACAGAACATGAGTGGGGGTAGGGGCAGAGAGACAGGGAAACACAGAATCAGAATCAGGCTCCAGGCTCTGAGCTGTCAGCACAGAGCCTAATGCGGGGCTCGAACCCACAAACCGTGAGATCATGACCTGAACTGAAGTTGGACACTTAACCAACTGAATCACCCAGGCGCCCCAACACATTATATATTTTTAAAGCCAATTCAGCCATTCTATGTCTTTTATTTGCTGAATCTAATCTGTTTATGTTTAAAGTAATTATTGATAAGAACTTACTATTGCCATTTTGTTCATTGTTTTCTGGTTGTTTGTTGATCCATTGCTCCTTGTTTCTTATCCTGCTGTCTTTTTTTTTTTTTGCATGTTTTGATATTTTTTGTTATAGGTATGCTTTGACTTATTTTTTGTGTGTTTTTTGTTTTTTTGTTTGTTTTTATGTGTTTATGTGTAATTACTATAGGATATTCCCTTGAGGTTACCATGAAGCTTATAAAAGCTTAAACTTACCCTGTTTTAAACTGATAACAACTTCAATCGAATTCATAAACTTTACACTTTTCTCTTCCTCCTCGCATTTTAGGCTATAGCTATTACCTTTTTTTCTGTATTTTGTAACTAATAACAGATTATTACAGTTATAGTTATTTTCACTATGATTTTTTTTAACTTTTAGAGATGTGACTGAAGTAGATACCACTATCACCATATTGCAGAATCTAACCATAACTATATATTTACCAGAAGCAGTGAGATTTATAGTACTTTTTACATGTTTTTGTAATGTTAATTAACATTCTTTTACTTCCACTCAAATAACTCCCTTTAGCATTTATTATTAAGGCAGGACTAGTAATGGACTCTGTCAGTTTTGTTTTCAGGGAAGTTTTTATTCTTCCTTTGTTTCTAAAGGATAGCTTCTCTGGGTATAGAATTTCTGGTTGGCAGTTATTTTATTTCACTATCTTGAATATGTCACCCCATTCTTTCTTGGTCTGAAAAGTTTCTGTTTGAAAATATGCCAATCATCTTATGCGGGTTCCCTTATATGCAACTTCTCTACTTTCTCTTGCCGCTTTTAAAATTCTTTATGTCTTTCACTTTTGACAATTTAATTGTAATGGGTCTTGGTGTAGCCCTATTCATTTTCAACCTATTTGGGATTCTTTGGGGCCTCATGGATCTAGATGTCCATTTCTCTCCCAAGGGTTGGAAAGTTTTCAACCGTGGTTGCTTTAAATGTGCTTTCGGTCCCTTCTCTTTCTCTTCTCCTTTTGAAATTCCCATAATGTAAACATTGTTTCTTTTAGGGGTGCATGGGTAGCTCAGTCAAACATCTGACTTCAGCTCAAGTCATAATCTTGCACTTCACATGTTCAAGCCCCACGTCGGGCTCTGTGCTGAAAGCTCAGAGCCTGAAGCCTGCTTCAGACTGAATGTGTTTCTCTCTGCCCCACCACCCTCATGCTCTCTGTCTCAAAAATAAATTTAAAAAGAAAATATTAAAAAATAAACAAAAATTGTTTAATTGTGTCCTATAATTCTTACAGGTTTTCTTTACTCTTTTTCATTTTTTTCTCTTTTGTCCCTCTGAATAGCCAATGTTCTATCTTCCAGGTTGCTGATTCTTACCTCTGCATGGTCAAGTCTACTTTTGATACACTTTATTGAATTCTTCAGTTAAGTTATATTTTTCAACTCTAAGATTTCTGTTTTTTTTAAATGAAGATTGCTATTTCTTTGTTAAACTTCTCATTTTTTTTCATGCATTGTTTTCTTAATTTTGTTTAGTTGTCTGTGTTTTCTTATAGTTCACTCGCTTTTTCAAGAGGATTATTCTGAATTCTTTGACAGTTCATAAATTTTCCATTTTTCTTAGGGTGAATTATTGGAGCTTTATTAGTTATTAGTTACCTTTGGAGGTGTCATATTTACCTGATTTTTTTTTTGTAACCCTTATTTCCTTACATTGGTATCTGTGCATTTGAGTAATTTTGCTTCTCTTCCAGACACTACTGGTATGCTTTGGCAGAGACAGGTTTTCACCAGTAAGCTCAGTTGGGGTTTCTGGGTATATCTGCTTATAATTTCCTTGGGAAGGTGGGGCCTGCTATTATGGTCTGTTTTGGAGAAAGGCAATTTTTTGAGCTCTGAAGATGGGCATGGGGAGGTGTGCTACTGGCTATCAGTTGAACAGTCCTGCTGCCTTACTTTTGTATTGAAGTGAGGCTATAGGATGGGCTTCACAGACAAGACATCTTGTCTGCTTTACTGGATGACCAGGACTAGACCCTATATTCAATAGTATATGGGATATAAACTTACTTCCCTGCCCTGGTAGGGCAGCAAAATGGGCCTAGAACTCAGGGCCTGAACTGCTTCTTGTCTGGTGAACGTGTTCAAATTTTAACCTGCACTGGTGTGTTGAAATGCTATTTCACTCATTTCCTAGTAAAATATTCAGACATTCCACTACTAGAAAGGTTTAAAGATTACTAATATCTTTAAAGAGTTCATCAGTTCCACCATATCAACCATCAAAGGATTAGACAGAATCACTGTGTCTAAGCAAAAAGTCATGCCAATAATAAGACAAATGAAACTAACTATAGAATGATTAGCAATAAGTAATTAAATATTGGTGTTTTCCAGGATTTTGGCAAGTGAGTTTTAATGGCCTTCAGGTTATGTCATTGCAACTTTCCTGGTGCACTTAAAGAGCTTAAAAAACTATTTAATGAATAATTTAGCAGATTTAAAGTTGTGTACCCTATGAAAGAATTCAGTTGATTTCAAAAATTTAGTTGAGAAATCAATTGTGTGGTTTTCACTGGGACTGGCTGGGGTTTCACTGGGAAAGGGAGAAGTTAATATTAAATTATATACCAGGTTTAGCCTAGAACTAGCACATGAGGAATACAATTCAGGTTTTTAAGGATATAATGTCAGAAATTAGATCTTGTTGACTCAGTTCTAATTCCTTTAGGACCTTTGACTGTATCGTTAGTCTTCATTGCTACCTGTATCCTACAGATAACCATCACTTAGACAAGTTTATTATAACTTTATTTCAAAGCTAAAGAATATTTTTATCTATTTTTGGGATACTTTCACACATTTAGTTGTGCCAGTCTATAATGTATACTTTCCTTTCAAAAAATGTGTTTTAATTCACTGCCAACTAGTAAAAATTACCATCTGGTCATGATAAAAGCAGTTCTTCCTTTTCTCTTTTTTTCTTTTTTTTTTTTTTTCATTTCATTTCACCCCCAATCCACTCAGAATCAGATTATTTGCAAAGCTTTGACTCAAGGTCAGAGTGAAGTAAAATATTGCACTTTTCTTCTAAGTAAAAAGAGCTGAGTCGTATATACTCTACGCTACTGTACACTTAAGCTTTCTTGTTAAATTAAAAATTGGAATCTAAAACATCTAGGGCAACCTCTTCTTGATTACTGAGGACAAAATAATTTTATTTGACTTGACTGCATTTCTACTGCATTAGAAATGCACTGCACATAACCTTCCTCACATTGTAGGCGCTAGTTGAGTATCTGATTTTAAGCTGGAAAACATTTCAATCAAATTGCAGCTTAAATTAAACTAATTCTATCATTTCAAGAGTAACTATTGAGTACTACTTATAAAGGTCATATGACCTACTTTTCTCTCCTAATCTCAAATTCTGAGGAGTTGCATAGGTACATTAAAATGCTCTTAAGCTGATTGAATTTGTTGGCAAGGTTGGAAGGTGACTAAAAGACAACTCTACAGTCAAGTGTTAAAAGTGTGATCAAACTTTTGCATTCATCCTAGAAAGAAGACAATAATACCAGCAATTTATTATGTGAAACACAAAGTATGGTTGAAATTACAAAGGTAAGATAGCAAACTCCTGAAACCTATATTCTAGTACTGAAGATTTGTATTTTAAGAAGTAAACTTTTTTATATGATAGTTTGTTACAGTGTTTAATATTAATATTAGCATTTAATAATGAAAATAATTTATATAAAGTATCCCAAATCTCTCACATATATTAGGTACTTAATACCTAGAGTCTGATGAATTATTGTGTATAAATAATAAAAAAAACCCACATTTGTTATATACCCACTATGGAACTGACACTGTCTTTTAAGATTCATGTGCATCATGTTTTAATTGTAATAACAACCCTATGATATAGATACATGATATAATATGTAAATATCCCCTTCTTACAAATGGGGAAATTGAGAAAGAGAAGAATTAAATAATTTATTTCAAGTCTGATTGTGTGATTCCTTTCTACAAGTTCCTCACCACTATGAGGTGCTGACTCTCTATGAAGTGTCATTGAAAAACACATGGGCCCTTGACTTCAATGATCTTATGTTCCACTGAAAATACGCTCTATTACAATAGATATAATCTTTTAATTCATTTCTGATATTCAATTGAAAGGCTTGGCTAATATTTGAGCAAGTTTAATGTTATATTAAAAATATTAACCATCTTGTTTCTACTTTACAAAGTAATATTTTGAGTACTTCACATAGTGAACACTTACAAAAATTTCACACAAAATGAAAACATAAACATGAATTTAATATATTTTCATATTGGTGAATATCCTATAAGATAGATTTATAATTCTGTCTCATCAGTAATGTTTGTCCATTCGATTTATAGCTTACCTTTCTAGAAAGAGTTGACAGAACTAGAAGAGGAGCAATTACTGACATGAAATCAAGGAGAACCAATACAAATATCTATCTAGCACTAGGATTTTTTTCTTTTTTGTCAGAAATGTATATGTTCAGCCAGATCCAAATTAAGTAAATAGCAATGCTTTCAGTCTTTCAGTTTATCATTATAAATGTGCTGCATATAATCCATATCAGTAGTTAGGTGCAGTGCAGCTTTGTGTATCTTTGACTAGAGAAACGCACCATATTCCATGTGAAAATAAACCACCACTTCTACAGTCATGGATATTAACACTTGGAATATACTCAAAAATAAATATGAGGAAGATCTGAGAAAACTTTTTTTTTGTATCCATTATTACTTGTTGCACTATGAAGTTCAAGAACAAATATGGGAATGCATACTAAGCAGGGAAAAAAATTTAAAGGCATAAACATTTGACTTCCACTGAAAACCAAATTCAAAAGTTCTCACAGAAGCTTTTAAAGAAGGTTTATGGAATAAAAAACAATTTGGGGATATGGACAACATATATGCTTTTTAAAATATTTTTCAAGGAATGACATTATTCTTTTTTTAGTATTTGTTTCTTTGTTTGTTTAGAAATTAGGGAAGGTGCAGATAGAGGGGGAGATAGAGATAGTGTAGATAGAGAGAGAATCACAAGCAGGCTCCATGCTGTCTGTGCAGAGCCCAAAGCGGGCTCAAACACATGAACCATGAGATCATGACCTGAGCCAAAATTAAGTGCCAGACACTTAACCGACTAAGCCACCCAGGTGCACCAAAGAATGACATTATTCTGAAAGCAAAAGAGGGAGCGGAGCTCATAAAGTTTATATACTTTATGATTCTTATATTTTAATTTGTAAGAGAAATATACATACTTTCATTATAAAATCTTAAGTCCCTGATGATAAAGGCCTTTGCTCTATGTCATTTTGTAACTTGGAAAGAGATTTCAACTGACATCAATTTTCATCTAGCTAATGTAATTTAAAAATATCTTTTGCAAGTGCTAGACAAGCTTATAAAATTTAAAAATTTGTCTCTTGATTTTTTGTAATTTTTATTTTTATTATTATTCAATTTAATATTTGTAGTCTTTCCTAAAGTCCCCATGAATATTTTTAGGAAATAGAATTTCCTGAGAGACAGTGTGAGAAATAAACCTCCACAGCTCAAGACAGGATTAAATGACATACATTCCACATATCAGATCAAAAGATACCAACACCAATCTCTACCAAATTTCTACATTAACACAATTAGGAATTTAACAAAAAATAACGTATAGATTTCAAGGTTTAGAAAGAAGTGTGCTAACGGTCATGATTTGAAGTTTTGGAGGTTAAAACTTATAAGACAAAGTGTATATAGAAGTTGAAAGGAGGAAATTAACACAGGAAGCATCCACTTTATTTTAAAGATCCAATAGATAAGGCATCTTCATACATATTATGTCCTCAGTCTTCGTTAATAACTAAAGACTGTATACGAAAATAGAATTTCAACATGCTCCCATGAGATTAGGATATGCAGGAAACTGTCCTCTGAACTATTCTTCATTTATAGTCACTTACTGGATGAACTTATCCAGTCTCATGGATTTCAACATCATTCATATGCCACCTGTGCCTATCTCATCTTGGTTCTTGGCTCCTGTTCCCTCTTGCCTGTTCAAGGAAACTTCCAGCATTTCTCCTGTCTTTCTTTTCTAGTGGATTAGATAATTAGCATACAAATAAATATGCAAAACCTTTATCATATATGATTATATATGATAATATACATGAAAACACACACATATATATACATATACCGCCACTTAAAAAAATTCTCACTCGTCCCTTTATCCCACTCTAGTTACTGTCCTACATCTTTTCTGTCTTCACAACATTTTTTAAAAGTATTACCCGTAGTCACAGCTGTTTCCTTTGCTCTGGTTGCCTTGAATCCATATCTCCAGTCTGCCTTAATTTTCCTCATCCCATTGAAATTTATTTTATCACCATCACCAAAGATAACTGCACTGCCAAATCCTGTAACACTTCCAAGTCCTCATATTACTGGACTTATCTTCAACAAATTGCCTGACCAACTAGGTTACTTTCTTCATCTTGAAATACTATCTGAATATCACCCATTTGCTTCCCCTTTGCCCATTTTGTTTCATTAGCTTTAACTAAAACTACTATTGCTGATTTTGTGTATAGCCTTTCAAACTGTATGTATAATATATCAATATTTTTCAAAAATTGGAAAATGTGTCACACAATGTTGTATGTTTTGCTTTTATAATTCCTTTACACTATACTAAGTTTTCCACAATGTTGATATCAAGATAGTATCTCTGAACTGACAAATTAATGAGAAAATATTAAAATAACTATAATTTCCTCAAGGATGTCAGAATCTTTCTGGTTGTATATAATTATGTCTCATCACATATTAAAACGACAAAAAGTAGGAAATAGTGGAAATAATCAACAGTAAAAAATAATATATACTGTGATCCATCTTTGTCACTCTTTTTTTAGATTTTTAAAAAGAATCCAAAGTACATGCTAAGTATATACATCAATATGAAGATCTTACTATTCATGTCTTCATCATGTATATTTATTGATCCTAGTTAAATTGAAACTGGGACACCTCTACTCATTTCTTTAGATAAATTTGCTTCCTTAAATTTTAAGTGACTTTAACAAAGTCTCTAAGTGGTATAAAATATGGTATATTGAGAGGTGCTGATGATAGAAAAATATTTTTAAACATTTTCAAATGATAGGAGTTCTATGATGAGTTAAAAGTTTGGTTCTCCATCTAATCAACTGACAACAAACCACAGATTGCAGGTCAATACTTCTGTATGTAACGACTTAACCTTTCATTAAATACTCTAGAAGTAGTTTGAGGTCATTGATTCTAACAAGTACAAACTATGAATATATATGCATGAGGTTTTTGTTTTTCAAATTCATTGTTTGCCTAGCTGTACACTGAATGCTTGGACCTCTCTTTTGATCTGTGCTCTGGGTCCTTCAGAATCGAAGAGTACATTATGTTTCCAGGCATTATTATGAGATAGAGTGATGTCTATCAAGAATTAGCCTCATTAAGCTTCCAATCTGTTGTTTATTAGTTTTTTTAATGGTTGTTATTTATCATATCATACAATTTTAATTCTGAAGATCAGGCACAAAGATAGTAAGAATCAATTCATAGTACTTGAATGACTTATTTAATGTGACATTCTATAAAGAAAGGAGAATGATTAAAAATACCTAAACTATGGGATGAGAACTCCCAACAATTTGCCTAATAGGAAATATAACTTTAGATGTAATCAACTAAAATTAAAACACACCATACGGCTAATAAGTCTTCAGTCACTTCATTTTATGGGTGGAGGAACCCTTTCTACAGATGTGGGGCTAGGAAAAATACCTTAATGTTGCCCATATGTTGATTTTTGGACTTTTTTCTTCCTCCTGAGTCTTTACTGTTTCTAATATCTCTCTGTATATTACACAGTCTAAGTATTAGAATTGTCTGTGTCACAACAGAAACTTCAATAGATGTGAGTTTTTACCATGAATTATTAAAAATTCTTTCTTTGTAACAAAACTGATTTCTGAATTTATCAATATGCACTATATTTTCAGAAAAGTGAACATATAAATACAGCTGAATGAATTCCATAAACTAAACACACCACATACTCAACGTTTAAATCAAAAAATAAAACATTACCAGCACCCTAGAAGCTCCCCTTCTACCACTTCCAGTCACAAAAGACCTCCTAATTTTCTGCTTTATACAAATAAAATTATGCAGGGTGTGCCTTTTGTGTCTGGCTTCTCCTACTCAGCAATCTATTTTTGAGAGCCGTTTATATTGCTGCCTGTGGCTATAGTTCATTCTTTTTGCTCTATAGTATTATAATGCATGAATATGCAATGATTAATTTATCTATCCTACTTTTGCTGGGCATTTGGTTAGTTTCCAATGGGTGGCTATTATGAATACTGCTGACACAAACATTCCAGTACATTTCTATTTTGAACACATGTATACATTTCTGTTGGAGTGTGAGATCATAGCAAATACATATCATCATATCATCTTTAAGGGTATAGTTGCTATTTTTCAAATTATTTACCTTTTACAATTTCTGTTTCTGCTATTCCCATTTGTACAGATCTTCAGACTTATCCCCACTTCTCCAATGAAGACTCACAGACAACAGCAAAAGGTCTCCATTACCTTGTCAATGGCGCTTCTGGTTGACATACATTCAGAGCTCCTATTCAGTACTGATTTTCAGACTTGCATAGCAGTACTTAGTTAGCATTTTATGGTCCCTAGTTCTTTATAAGGTCTTTAGCACAATTCTTTAGCACAGCCTGCAGCTTGTGCTCAATAAGAAAAATGCCTCTCCGGTTATACAGAAATCAGATTAATACTATTTCCTGTCTCATTTTAGTAATTATTTTTTCCAATAATAGATGGAATTTTGCTGTTTAGTTATTTCATGCTTATAAATTATGAACCACAGATCATACACAATATTTAATTTAATTGTCACACACTAACATTATATAGTGATATTAGCATCCCTTGTTATTCAGGAGAGTAAGTCAGAATAAGTAATGCTCTAAGCCACATTTTAAATTAAATGTTATAGCTGTTGACATTAAGGACCATAATAATTGAAGAAATAAACATTAGTAAGTAGCACCTTACAAAAATATCTAGGGAAAGGCCAACAAAGTATTACGTTGATGTAAATATTTTTTAAATGTCTATCTATGACAAATCTTATTTACCTAATTTGCCACTATATATTTATCATACCCAATTAGAAAACAAAACAATCTGAGACAGTGCTACGGTCTGAATATGTCTGCCCCAAAATCCATATGTCGAAATCCTAACCCCTAAAGCTAATCCTACCCTCTGTTAATAGGTGTGGCCTTTGAGAGGTACTTAAGTCATCAGAGTGGAGCCTACTTGAATGAGACTAGTGCCCTTATTTTATTTATTTTTTAATGTTTATTTTTATATTTTGAGAGAGATAGTGAGCAGGAGAGGAGCAGAGAAAGAGAGAGAATCCCAAGCAGAATCTGGGCCGTTAGCACATAACCCAACACAGGGTTCAATCCTACAAACAGAACTGTGAGATCATGACCCGAGCCCAAATCAAAAATCCAATGCCCAACCAACTGAGTCACCCTGGCACCCTTATAAAAGTCTCCAGAGAGCTCCCTACCACCTTCTACTATGTGAGGGTACAATAAGAGGTCTGTGACCTGGAAGAGGGCCCTCACCCAACCAACCACTGCCAGTTCCATGATCTTGGATTTCCAGCCTCTATAACTGAGAAATAAAAATCTATTGTTTTATAAGCTACCCAGCCTGTGGTATTCTGTTATGGCAGCATGAACAAAGATAGACAGGAATATTCCTTTAATATCTACTGTACATTTTAACATGGCCAATTCTAAACCAAAAGTATGTGTCTTTTTTCCAAATGTAAAGTACACACTAAAACTCTTAAAGTAACTCAATATTTTCAACTATTGTGAAAAAGATTAGCATACATTCATTTCAAATGTTATTCTTTATATTTTGAGGGCATGCTGAAGAAATGTGCTAAAGCATCACAAAGATAAATAAAGCTGTTGTTAATTTATCACATATTTCACCTGTACAAACTCACATCTGTGTATTTTTACATGGTATCAATATGTTCCTTCCTATTGCTATTGGATAGATATTATGCAACTTAAGACTAAAAGGTTACTGAAACCAAATATACTTGCAATATTAGTTTCTCAATAGTAATTCCTATTGTACCAAATTGAAATATAAGATTTTGCAAGAAGTCACTGTGAAATGAAACTCAAAGAACAAATATTTGCATAACATACCTAATAATTGCTACCACAGTAATATTCAAAATGTTATGCCAAATTACATGTGAATTAGTACACAGGATTACTAGGGAAAACCACACAATTTGAAAATTAAATTGACTGTTGATGTCAACAGTATCTTGACTCACTTTCAATAACTTTTTTATTAATAGATTTATTTTAAATGTTTATTTTTGAGAGAGTGAGAGAGCGTGTGTGCGTGCGGGTGTAAAGAAGCAGTGGAGGGGCAGAAAGTGAGGGAGACAGAGCATCTGAAGCAGACTCAGTGCTGACAGCAGAGAGCTCAACGCGGGGCTTGAACTCAGGAACCATGAGATCATGACCTGAGCTAAAGTTGGATGTTCAACCAACTGAGCCACTCAGGCACCCCTATTAATGGATTTTATACCCTCAATAACACTCCAAAACACTGCTAATCTCAATTCTTCAAATGTACCTACCATTCAAAATTCAAATGTCGTTATTATGCTGATAATAACTGTAACAGTAACCATGATATCCCTTTCTAATTGATTGCATTTGAACCAAAAATACTTATCTGAACCTTTTTTCTTTCTTCCATGCACTTTTCACTTTCATACATTTTTTTTTAACCCACTACATTCTATACTAAGTGCCTGAGCTTATCTCTTGGATTTACACAAATTTATACTCTTCCTTTCACCTTCTATATTTTACATTCACCAATCACTTTATATCTTATAATAATAATGATCTCGCAATGGCTAACTGATAGCTTTTCAGTTTTAGCAAAAATGAGCTTTCTGAAGCATATGAAGGGTATGTATACTCGTTGTCACACACTGATCTTCTACCTCACTTTCTCCTTTAAAAAAAAAAAAAAGAAAAGGAGTCCTTGCTCTCTATACCTGCCTCATGGTATACTACCATATTACCATGACTTTTCTCTAACCACCTGTACTATACCTACTTACCAGCCCACTCCAACCCTCTTTATTGGTTTCTCTTTCACTACTTCCTTCTCTAAACCTGGGCACTTTGGTTTAGTCTTCTGCCTTTAGATTTCCTCTTTTCATCTACTTCTATGATCCCAAATATTATTTCTATGTGATGACTCAAATACTCTATCCAGCACCTTACATCAGCATTTCCACTTACAGCATAGCAGCTTTCATTTCATATCCTACTCTCATTTCAGACTAATCTAAAATCAAACTTAATATTTCCCCTATAAAACTAGTTCTCTTGTCTTACTCTGCTTTTCAAAATGTCTACCTCTTTTCCTAGATATCATTCTGACAACTACTTTCCCCTTATATTCATATTCTGGAAATAGATTCTATCAGCTATTTTTTTTAATTAAGCCGAACATCTCTCTCTCATATTCTTTCCATCATCATCACCCCCCTTTCAGTTTCTGTACTCCTAGGCCTTGTATAGTCCAAGTACACTCTTCTGTTTGCTTGTTACATATAGTATTGTCATACTAGTATTCCCAGAAACCCCACTCTGTCTTTACACACCAACTCCACATTCCCTGGCCCAGATCACCAAATTCCTTGACAGCATGGCCAAGATCAGCCTTTGTAGACTCGTCAACTAGAAACGGAAAGCACAGACATGTCTGCCATTTTAAGTGGCCACAATTCTGCACATTAATGTTTGAACAAGCCGCTAAATTTTCTTGCTTTGCATGGACCATATCTAAACATTTAAACATCCTTACTCTCAGTCTTATTACAAACTGTCATAGGGTCCAAGATACATCATCCAAGGAAGGCATCAAACTTGCCTCTATAAAGCATTCCCTAGTCATAATGGAATGCAAATAAACCTTCTGTAGCTTTTGCTGAATTGGACACCTTGAGGATCTTTATGTCAGCTTTATTTTGTTACTGGACATAGGGCATTATCTCAACTGCATGTTATTGCTTATTTTTTTACTACAGAACTTATCGTTATATTGCAAACATTTTTAGACTGAAATATTTTCAAGATTGTAAACCTTAATATTTTTGTTTTATATTTTTATGAAAGTAAACTAGTTTTACTGGATATAACATTTATTAATTATAACACCAATCACCCTTTTAATCCCTATAAATTTATCTCATTTAGTTTTCATTTAAAGTAAATGCTATTATATTACCACTCTATAGATGAAGAATCAAAGGTTCTGAAAGCATCAAATACTTACTCAAGTTCACACAGACAAAATGAGATGTGGGTAAGATTTATACCAAGTAGCCAGGCTCAAGAGACCACTCTGTTAAAACCTCGTATGCTACTCTCCAATATAAGTACTACTGCTGCTGTTGCTATGTCATTTCCCATAAATCCTCCAGTGTGAGATGACGAGCTTTACATTTTTCTCTTCATGTATTTATTTTTAAAAGTTAATAATCCATTCTATGTACAATTTTACATATTGGCTTTTTTTTTAATTGTTTAATGTTTATTTTTGAGAAATACAGAGACAGGGTGCAAGTGGGGGAGGGGCAGAGGGAGAAGGAAACAGAATCTGAAGCAGGCTCCAGGCTCTGAGCTGACAGCACAGAGCCCGATGTGGGGCTCGAACTCACGAACCGTGAGATCATGACGCAAGCAGAGGTCGGACGCTTAACCGACTGTGCCACCCAGGTGTCCCAACATATTGTTTTGTTTTATATGTATACTATACTACCATGTGGATTTAAGATCATTTTTTCTTGATTTTTGAAAATTTAGGTGTGGTCCATGATGTAGTACATGTAAAGTACCAAGAATAGTACTTGACACAAAGTGGTTTTCCTCAAATCAATAAAATGTTTGTTTTTTTAAAACATCAAGTTGTATCTTCTAGTCAGAAAACCTGAAAACAGATTATCCCTCAGATCTTGTTTTATATACAAAGCTGTATCCTCTCATTTATCATCCTTTCATCTGTCATTGAGTTTTAGATAAGATGAACAAGGCTAGGCTTATAGGAGTTACACTTAATGGGCTACCATAGTTAGTGCCAGATGGTCTTAGAAAGTTGGGTTGTCTACAAATAATGTAATTCTCCAAATCAAGTGTGCAATGGAGTTACCTGGAGGACTTGTTACAAAATAGATTTCTGGGATCCATCTCCTGAGTTTGCTTCCATAGATGCGGGAAGGGGCCCAAGAATTTTTGTTGTAATGTAACAATGATACTGTTGACCTAGGACCCACATCTTGAGTGTCACCAGTATATAAGATTTAGTTTCAGGAAAATTATGACAGGCCCTAAAGTGTCTCTAAAGTACAAGTTCCTGTCCAGATAATCCCTGACATAATCACATGGAGTTTCATGCCTTTAGAATTTGCTTATAAAAGAGTAATAAAATCAAACTGGTAGCACACAGACAACTTGCTTTCCTCTCAAGAGGCCTTTCATTTTCTGGAATTTGGGGTTTTTTTCTTTACTTTACTTCAACATGATGTCCAGAGTTCCTGCTCTGCCTACCACTCCCTTGTTTCCTCCACGGAAACACAGTTATGGTTACTGGCCAAAAACCCTTTTCAGAACTCCATAGTTACCCCAGAATAATTTCATAGTTTTGGGCTCCCATAATAATCTGGTATACCACTTTTGTGGTACTTAGCACATTTTGCTTTTTATTGATCATTTCTATGCATATTTCATAACTCTCTTACAAATGGCTAAGTGTGTCTTAATTTTTGCTTCTAAAGTATCTTACTCAAAATAGCCTTTTGATGAACATTTATTCAATAAACATTTATTGGACCCACAGGGAATTGGGAGAAAGAACATACAGCTGACTAAGCACCACTTTCCAGTTCTATGAGGAAGCTGAATCATAAAATTGGTCAGAAATTGAACAGGATTTTTTTTCTTCATTTGCCCTGCAATAAGCCTTACTTTCAAAACACAAGCAATAGAAAATAACAAAAATGTTTGTTTCAAGTTGCTATCTCCTATTACATGCTCTGAACAAGTGGGACTTTTCAATTATATAGTTTTTTCCCAGTTAATAGAAGAGGATGAAGAATTTCTATTTTTATATGTAGCAACACTTTTTTTAATTACATCATCTGTAAACCTCTAAAAGTTTATAAGAAAAAATTAATATGTCAGTATATATATATATATATATATATATATATATATGCGCTGTATTTCCTCATGATTTGGCCATATCACCTGAAATTTTCCAAAGTTAGACAAGTAAATTTATGGAATTGGAGTTTTTATGTCAAATACAGAGCTATTTTTTAAGGAATTTCCATTCATCTAGCTGGTTAAACAATTCTATGCTACCACAAAATTTCAACTAGGCAGCTTCCTCAGAAAAAAATGTTTATCAAGGTAGGATGAGTTCAATTATTCATTCTTTACAGATGAAGAAAATGAGAAATTTAGGTTAATTGCTTATTTAAGGTTACCACTAGAAAGTCAACCAAGCTTCAAGCCTAAGTTTATTTTTTTTTTCAGTTATTATTATACTTTAAGCTCTTCCTTTGTTATAAGTTTGGGTTAGCTTTTCTCATTCAAATATTACTAAAAATGACTATGCTGATGTTTTATGGTGAAGTTCAATGGCCTCTGATAAGATTATAGCTTATTATTATATTTTATGTACAATATAATAATTTGCTTTCTTTTTCAATTTAGGCTCATGACCCAATCCACATGAACTCACCAAGAAAATCTTACAAGCTCTTTTTTTCTAAGAATGTATGTTATACTTTGTTATTTAGTGGCCAGAATCATCTGTATACTTTCATGTTTTAAGCATTAGGAATCATAGGGATTCTCTGACCAAAAAAATGAAAGTTTTAAAAGGTTTTAATCTCAAGAACATTTCAGTATTTTCCATTAAAACTTTCAGTTTATTGTCAAAGTTTCTTGTTGAATATTATTCAAAGATTTGAAAAATACTTCAAAGATTTTTCATTAGCATGGAATAAGTGTTCAAAATAAATTATTTACTGAAGTTAATTTCATATCCATAAGAATATCTAATTTATAAAAAGTGCATTTGTTGAACACATGCACCAACATAGAAGACAGGATTTAGGTCTTTGAATGCTTAAGAATGATGAAAAGTAAAATTGGCCTTCAGTTTCATCCATTATTAGACATGTTTTCCTCAAGAATTGGCATTCCAGACAAAGAGAATGTGTGCTTTAACCTTGGAAATAAATAATGCATTTACTTATTTGATTAAAGATTGCACAGTGAATTTAATAAAGTCTATATAGTATCTTCTAATGCAATATAAACTCAATTTTCTACTTACAAACAGCTTTACAACAGAATTTAGAAGAAACATCCTTCAGAAAATTGTCTTTCCTTCCCCCACAAATGCTTCAAATAAATCATATATCCCTGTTTGGAATGCTTCGTTTTATCTAAATATGACACTCTGTTGGCATGTCTTCTACATCATTGAAAATGTAGGGAACCAAACCTTGTCATGAAAATGCTGGGTATCCACATCTCACATAACTAAAAAAACAAATATGAGTTGCAGGTTTTCATTGAATTCAACACGCTTCTCAGCATTTATTATATGTCAAGAGTATTCCTATGCTTCATGAATAGTTATGGAGCAAGATAAACTTTCTTCTTATTCTTGTAAAGCATATACAATATTCCATTGGATATATCTTTTAAGGTGGAATTTTGAGTGACAAAGAAAATAAAAGCCAGTTGGAGGATGAATTGCAAAGCAATACTGAACCCAGGAGTCTTCTAAGGCCTTTCCAAGAAAGGCGCATCTGCACTGACACTTGAAGGATATGTAGGAGCTACTTTGCATAAAATGGGGCAAAGAATAGGGAACCATCCCTGTGAAGGTGTGACAGTGAGGATCTGGCTCTATGAGGAGATGATCAGCAAAGAGCCATGGACTTGACACTTTTGACTATGTGTTGGTTGAAGCTATGGGAACAGAGGTTTCTTAGGTGGAGTGTATAATTTAAGCCCTAATAAAGATCTTCCATTTAAGAAATAGGAAAAGGACCAACATGTAAAAGTGCTGGGAAAGCATTGGTCATTCATGGAAAACAACAGCTAGGAGACTGTGGGTGTTCAGTCGATTAACCCAAGAGAATTCTAGATGAGAGGTGGGATCAAATAGTCCAAACACAGACTGACAAATGTCATCCGTTAACAACACTGACACCATTAAATTCTTGGGAAGGGCAGTTTCTGTGGAATGCTTTAATGAGTGAAGGGTCCAGATGAGGGAATCAGATGGAGGTGGCTTGTTGGGTGGTAAGAAAGTAAAGAGAAAGGAGGAAAGAACTCAAAGAAATATAAAACTGATATGAGTACAGAAACCTCTCTGTTAACTCACTGCTTGTTCATCAGAAGGTTACTTTCTCTCTCTAAGCCTCAGTCTCTTCAGTTGTAAATGTTGGTAATAAACATAATTTCAAATTTTATTGTGCAAATTATAAAACAATACAAGTTAAATAATAGCACAGTTCATGAACAGGGAAACCATTTAATGCATTTAAAAAATCCTGGTTGCTAACATAATTATTAATATGTTATTAGCAACCTTATTATTAAGAGGGAAAATAAGGGGTATTTTTTTAATAGGAGAGATTTACAATTGCTTCAATACTATGAGCATGGTACTGATTGAAGATAAAAAAGAGGAAGGAGATAATTTAATAAATATAGACTCATCTGTGAAGTCTGTGGGCACAAAAGTAGAATTCATAGAGTTAACAAACAAAGAGACTGGTTTAAATATGTTATTGTTGCAACACATGAAACAAAAACAGAGCAATGGCTATTTTTCAGTATCTACTGTTCTAATTGGCTACCTTTGTGATCATGCATGTAACACCCTGGTCACCAGTTTTAATACAAAACAAAACACAGTTTCTTGCATATATGGAAATGTCCCATAACATTTAGATTTCAAGTTATTTGTTCAAAATTTTGATTCTTTTGGCTTGTAAAAAAAAAAAAAGAAAGAAAGAAAGAAAAACTCTTCAAAATTTTCAATACTTTCCAAGTGAGTATTTTCTCTATTCCAGGAACACTTCTCAGTGCTAAAGGATACTTCGTCAGGATTACGTTGAGGCAATTATGGGATCCTAAATACTGCTTTCATTAATATCCTCCTCCCATCACTCTTAGAAATGGGCATCTTACTCAAGTAATTCCTTGAAATCCCTGCCACGCTGCTTGTGTTAACTCTAATAATTTATTTAGGGAGGCTAAAAATAAGCTTGCTTTTTAATGCACGGTGACTAAGATAATGGAAAGTACAATATTCCGTCATGCATTTTAAATGTACTATTTCTACCTGGGCACCTCTTTGCCTTGAGAACAAGGTATTGGGATGAAGAAGTATGTAACTTGTGCAGTTAGACACAATGCCTGCTAATCAGGGTGTTGTGTATTCATTTATAATTTTAGATGTCATTTTAATTATTGTAGCTACTATAATATCTTTTTGGATATATACATGTATGTATATATAAAAAAATAAGCTGAGAGATAGAATTATTTGAAAAGATAAGTCGCTTAGCCCGACTTATTTACACAATTAATGTATGTACTTGTAGTCATGTCAAAATATCTGAACTAAATTCATTTCTATACAAAGCAAAACTCTGCAAGTAACTGAATTTTTCCCCAAGATTGGCATATAGACAATTCTAAAAAAAAAAGTCCTGGTTTAAGAACTATCTCAAGCTGGCAGTACACACTGGCATGTGCTTCATCCTGCTGACAGTCATTTCATTTCTGAGATCCTTACGGAAAGGGAAAAAAATGGATAGTTTAGTGGGTTTCAAGTTTAAAAGATTATATTGTAATACCCTTTCAGAGGAAAGCTAGGACACTATATTTGAGTAAAATTTGTAGTTATAACTTCTTCCCCCTTTCTTCCACCTATCCAACAGGCAAAAAATAAAACATATGAATAAACACACCCCTACACACACATATCCCATAGAAATCAAAGATAGGAGTTTGTGTGCCAAAATTCAGTAATAGTGAAAAATGCATGGATTTAAAAAATCATCTGTAGAGATAGAAGGTCAAATTAACTGTATACTTGATAATATCTAGCTCAAGAAACTGAAAAGATACAGAGATACAAATTACTAGATAGGAAAATGTCAATTCCTCTATTTATTTTTCATCAATAGAAATCATGGAGTGGAAAACAGTTTCTTAATAAAGCTGCTTTTATCATTTGAGGGAGTAGAAAAGTAAGTGCTTCAGGGGGTAAGAAGTGGGCACCAATATTTGAGTGCCTGTTATCTGTCAGGCACTGTGTTTTGCATTTTATATAAATCATCTCATTTCAACATCATTAGATTGATGCTTCTAGGTCTATTTTTAATATGAGAAAACTAAGGCTCTGAGACTTTACTTCACTTGTGCCATGATGGGTAGAGGTTGAGGCATGACTCAAATTCAGACATGTCACTTACACAGTCTATAAGCCATCCATTATACAACCACTGCTTTCCAAATGCAGATAAATCTGTATCGGAAACATTATAAAGACTTGGTACAAATCCAGGAAAATAAGCCTTAAATGAGCATTAAGTTAAGAGAAAATGGCTTAATACCAAACATTTTCACAACTATTAATTTATCATTATTTGGAGTATTATTGTGACTTATAAGGAACCATGCACAAATTAATCAATTATGCACTCATATTCTTTTTGCTATTCACGTTCCTGAAGTTATGTCTTATGGTTCTACTCAGCCAATTTTAGGCATGATCTCTCTATTTTAATAGGATTACTTAATTGTCCAGTCATGAAATGAATGGTGTGACTGATTCTTACGATGAACTAATTAAACTCCTGCCTCTTTAATAACCAAGTTAAGACATACAGATTTGTGACCTCTTGGAAAATAATTAAGATTCTATAATTTAAAGGGCAACAAACTCTGAGGACATAGCTCCTAACATCATCACTAATAATTATTAACTATAATTATTAATGCCATTAACCTACTGGATTTCAAAATAAACTCACTTTATTACTTCTATGCCAAAAGAGCATTCAGGTTTTCTTCAAAGTGCCATGCAGTTGTATAGAATAAAATACTTCACATATTTAATGCCTTGACCCTTCATTTTTCAGAAGAATGTAGAAGACACAGATTTGAAAGGTGTGGGTTGGGCAGGAGTGAAAACATATGTATATTGTAGAAAGTGATGAACTTAACAGTTTATAGTTTAAGTTGTAAAAGAATATATTTCTAACTGAACTAAAGCTAAGGTGAAATGTCAATTGCTTAAAATAAGAGTAAGTAATGCTGACCGTGTGAGTACTGATGAAAAATAAATTAGCAATTTGAAAGTATGACTTGTAGAAGTATGATTCTTATAGTCCCCATTTTGAGAACAATATTCTTAGAATGGAAATATTTAGGAATATGATTTTATAATGAAAATATATATACTTAGTGAAAAAATTATAAACTTTGAGGTTACATGTGTAATATAATACAATTTAGCAAAATATAATAAAATTATTTTTGTGAACTATCATCAGAATGATCAGGGAATCAAAAATAATAAAACAAAATATGTTCAACGTCTATACGAGGAATGAGGTAAATAAGACACATTTTTAAAAGAATTGTGTAAAAATTTTATTTAAAAAATATAACTACCTTTCTTATTTATGTACCTTCCAATTAGTTCATTAGATAGTTTTCAATATTCTGCAAAAACACCTGAATATAGGCAAAGAGGATCTGAAAGGTAGGAAACAATCATACTGTTTCCTGTATTGAGAGCTCATCAAAATGCTACCTCTGTTTGAAACCTACTTTGGCCAGACCTACTGCTAAGAAATGACAAAAAAAAAAAAAATAATAATGTTTTATATAAACAAGGTGAATCATCTTCTTTGAGCCATTTTGAGTAATTTGGTAAATAACTCTTTACCATGTATTAGTGTTATGGGCTCAATTATGTCCCCACAAAATTTATATGCTAAAGTCCTAAACCATTAGTTGAGCAGAACATAACTGTATTTGGAGATAGATTCTTTAAGAAATGACTCAACTGAGGCCATTAAGTGGGTTCTTTCTATTTGAGAAAGAGAGACAGTGCGTGAAAGGGGCAGGGGCAGAGAGAGATGGAGACAGAATCTGAAGCAGTCTCCAGGCTCTGAGCTGTCTGGACAGAGCCCGACATGGGGCTCAAACTCATGAGCCATGAGATAATGACCTGAGCTGAAGTCGGACACTTAACTGACTGAGCCACCCAGGTGCCTCGAGTGGGTCCTAATCCTATCTGACTGGTATCCTTATAAGAAGAAATTTGGATCTGCAAAGTTCAGCAGGGGCAGGCATGCACAGGACAACTACACAGGGACAAAGCAGTGAGAAGGCACCATCTATAAGCAAAAGAGAGAGGCCTGGAAAGTCATCACCCTCAGAGGAAACCAACTCTTCCCAGCCTCCAGACTGTGAGAAAATAAGACTTTGTTGTTTAAGACACTCAGATCATGGTATTTAGGTGTGGTAGCCCTAGAAAACTAATCCAGGGGCGCCTGGGTGGCGCAGTCGGTTAAGCGTCCGACTTCAGCCAGGTCACGATCTCGCGGTCCGTGAGTTCGAGCCCCGCGTCAGGCTCTGGGCTGATGGCTCAGAGCCTGGAGCCTGTTTCCGATTCTGTGTCTCCCTCTCTCTCTGCCCCTCCCCCGTTCATGCTCTGTCTCTCTCTGTCCCAAAAATAAATAAACGTTAAAAAAAAAAAAAAAAAACTAATCCAATCAGTACAACTTTTTTGGCCTAAAGGACTTAATGGATTTCCCCAAATTCAGCACCCAATTATGTTATCATTGTTTTCAGGTGTTTTTTTTTTATTGTATTTTATCGAGTATTAGAATAACATTTTTTCAAGTCAGAAGACTATAAACAACATTTTGTTCCAATATTTTGGTTTTACATATAGAATCATATGAGGCTACATCAACTTGCCCTTTGAAAATGTAAAAGTCAGACATGTTTAACTAGGTTAAGATACAATCTTATACTGAGAATTTTCCAGTGCCAACGGACTGACTTAAAGGAAAAGGAGATAGGTTTAGAAAGAATGATGTTTACTGAACTTTGTAATTCAAACAACCTACCTAGTAGTAAGAAAAACCACAGACCTTCCACTTGAAATAACACATTTTGTCTAGCAGCCAAAATAAAAGAATCTATGTCTCCACAAAGCACAATAGAAATATTTTCACACCTGGAACATGCTTGCCACAGATTTACGAGAAGGAAAAATGTCCACACCATACAAAACAAAATAGGGAATATTGGGGCACATGGGTGGCTCAAATGGTTGAGCATCCAACTTCAGCTCAGGTCATGATCTCACAGCTTGTGAGTTTGAGCCCCACATCCGGCTCTGTGCTAACAACTCAGAGCCTGGAACCTGCTTGGGATTCTGTGTCTGTCTCTCTGTCTCTGTCCCTCCCCTGCTCATACTCTGTCTCTCAAAAAGATAAATAAACATTAAAAAACAAAAAAGAAAAATATCAGGAAGGAAGCTTATATACTAACTTGGAATCCTAGAAATATAAAATATGTAGAGTTCGAACACGTTAGTGGTGACTCCAGTTCAATTATTGTTCAGGCGAAGAAACAAAAATTTATAGAGAATTTATGAACTATCCAAAGTTAAACATGTTCTACCTAACCAAGCCAGACCTAGAACCTAACATTGGTTATATTCTTTCCACCAGTCATGTCTTATCTCCCTTATCTTAAAATGTGCTGTTTTCTCCCCTTACATATGAGTCCTACACTGATTATAACATCAGTAAAACAGATGGAACAAAACACTTACTGTTTCATTCGGCAGATTGGATATGTCTTCCCAGTTTTCTGACTGCAAAAGCCATCCTCTTTCTTTTCTCGCTGTTTCCTCTGCCCGTGACAAACTTCATCTAGCAAACTCCTAATCATCCTTCATCTCCCTGATTATTTTGTTTGAGTGCTAAATTTTCCTTCATGAGCACATATCATTTATAATTTATATAGTTTTGGTTTTTGACCATATTGTCTCTTTCTTCCACTGAAGTGTAAGTGCCACAAATGCAGTTATCCGACCTGAGTTAACATTGTATATCCCATGCTTATAACAGTAAATGTCTATAATAGTAATGGTAAGTATTGATGGACTAAAGGAAGGAAGGAATGTGTGATTAAACAAATCATATGCATTTCTGTGATAACTTAATGTGTGAATGAGATCCTAGGCTTAAACAGGGAAGTTAATCACACTGTGTAAAAATCACACTGGAAATATACAGGCTTTATAACAATAAGGTACTAAAATGGCTTACAGTCTAATTTCCAAATTAAACAGTTTATTTTCAGAAATTACCATGTCACCTTTTCTAATCTTACTTGCTCTCAATCAGGATGACACATACAAGCCATCAATGCAATGTTTTTTTTATTCTTTTTGTCTTAAAAATTGCATACAAAATAAAATTCTTGTATTCCTAATAGAAATCCTCTCCTAAATGAGTACAACTTTGAAGGAACACAAATCTGTTATATAAATAAAAAATTAAAAAGTTAAGCTGAAATTTTCTTGGTGTAGTACATAGACTAAACAAAGTAGTAGCTAGGAATTTTGATAAGAAAAGGAAGCCAGAATAATAAACTCATCATGAAAGTTTCACAAGCTGTCTAGGATGGAGAGTTGAGGATAGAAAGGAAGGCAAAGATAAAATGTAGTCACATCACAAGTTGCCCTCCAAACATGGAATAAAAATCCCTTTATACCAATGCTTTTTTTTTAATCTACTCTACCTTCCAAACCATGTCAAATAATCAATATCATCATGTTGCACTAATATATACACATTTTCTGATGGTTTTATTTTGCATATGACACCACATACCTCTCCTCTAACGTTATCTGAAAAAATAAGAAATTGCATGTAAATGCTACGACCAGAATACCCCATGTTCTGAAAAACTCTGTTTTTATCAATATTGACAGTAATATTGACAGGAATAACAACTCTATTGAGGAAGGCTTTAATTAGATTATACACAATGATCAAATTGGTTATTGCCTTAAAAGCCAGAACGCTTTCTTTTTAAGCATCAGGTAGCTTAGAATTGTAAAGTAAAAACACACAGCGACATTGATTTTATCATGTACGCTGAAGTAAAAAACAAAACAAAACTTTCTACTTAGGAGTATATGCAGGAAATTATGTGGGGAACTTGGCATAAACATTCATACAAAATTTCCCTTGCACATTTTATTAAATTATTAAATTATAAATAAGGAGAAAAAATCACTAAGGCAAACTAATTATGTTTCAAGCTCTTTTCTTCTAAAAATGAATCTTAAAACTGATAAGGTTATTAGGGTAGGAATTTGAATCATAGAAACAAAGAAACTAAATGAAAAACCAATACATACATTATTTATATGTATAATATATGAAAATATATGATTATTACCTGTAATTCTAACTTACATATGCTCCATTTAAAAATACTTTAGTAAAAAAATCACTTGTTTTTCTTTCAAATTAGGTTATGAGATGTTTATTATATTTATATGTAGTTCTTGAACACCAGTTAACGTAATCAATTCTACTACAGAATACATTATTTAAGGTTGAAATGAAAACTCAAAGCTTCATATTATTATTAAATAAACTGCAAACTGTATAATATCTTCCATTCTGTGGCCTAAAATATCATTAAGGTCATGATATCTATCAACCTGCCCAGAGTTATAACTGTAAAGAAGGAAACAAAAACCTATTTTCTCAAAAAAAAAAAAAAAAAAAAAGCCTCAGTAGATATTGTCCAATTTATTTTTCTCCACAAAGCAGGCCAAGCCCAGATGACAGTCATTGGTGGTAAATAGAAGATCTGTCACTCCACATGCATTCAAACAATGGATATTAATGGAGTGCCTCCTACATGTGGTCACTGTTTATTAGCAAATACAACAAGAATCTTTGCCCACATGAAGCTGATATTTTTGTCACATTACATTCTACTGGTGAACATATGAGGAATAAAATCTGAGAAACATTAATAATATATTCCACTAAGACAATCTCTAATGATGTATATTTCCAGACTTACCTCAATGATTCCATGTGATTTTTATGATATATCAATGAAAATGCTAATGGATTTGAACATCCCCAAATTAAAATGTAATTCTCACAATAATTATGATGGGCATAAAGAAATTACTCACAGGAAACAAAAATAGGTCACATCAAATGGCTTTCCAATGCCATTAGGGCACAATGCTTCTATTTGCGACATGAAAGCCTAACAATTCAGAGAATAGTTCTTATGAATTTTGTTGAGGGAGAAGGCATTGCAGAAAATCCCACAAGTTATTTGTCAGACTCCAACAATACAAGGCCTAGCAAAATATATAGTTTCCTAACTGATTATGATTTAGTTCCAAGAGATAGCACTCCCATAGCTCTGAGATAACAGGACAACATTCAAAGATTAAATTTACATTCAAAACAAGTGCCAACTTTAAAAAAAATTTTTTAAGTTTATTTATTTTTGAGAGACAGAGCGTGAGCAGGTGAGGGACAGAGGGAAAGGGAGACACAGAATCCAAAGCAGGCTCCAGGCTCTGAACTGTCAGCACAGAGCTCGATGTGGGGCTTGAACTCACGAACCATGAGCTCATGACCTGATCCGAAGTAAGATGCTCAACCAACTAAGCCATGCAGGTGCCCCAACAAGTGCCAACTTTTGCTCAGCTACACAAGGTGTCTTGGGATATGTTCTCACTTGAAGGGAGATGAATATGATATAATTAACCCCTGAACAGCTGAAACTAATTGATAAGTACCTACTATGTGCTAGGAACTACGGTAAGCACTGAGTATGCATCACACTGAGGATACAGTGTGGTGGATTCTATGGTGGGAAAACTCTAAACCAGAGCAATAGCTCTGGTCTTGGACACCACTGTATCCAGCACTATTGCAAGTCCTTTTTATATATTAATTTTTCCTGAATATCTACATGAGGTCATAGTGCCTATTATGGATGAACAAAGTTGTTTCAAACAGTTAAGAATAGGCCCAGTGAGGTTTAGTGGCACAGGATGGGAAGCTAGGATTGTCTAGTTGTAGGCCTGTGACCTAAACCCCTATAAACTGTCTAGCCTAAGGTGTGTAACTCAGAGTCAGATTTGAACTGCCATCAAATGGTAGCCTTGTAAACCCAAAATGTCAACAAAAATGAAGTTTATGGAACACACTTTAAGTGAACAGAGTATCTTTACAAGCATCATCTTTTATAGCCTTCACAATCACTATCAGATTATGCTCTTTTTTAAAAAAGTAGGAAATGGAAGGCTGGAATGGGGTTACATCAACACAAAACTGCTCTCAGACTCATGTGTACAAACTGTCTTTCATGCAAAGAAATTTGTATTCTACTCATGGTCCTATTGTAAAATGCATCGCAGAATTCAATTAAACACTCATCTTGAAAACAAGAGCATAAGTGGAAGTTCCTCACTGGCATTCGTGCAAATAAAATAATGATGTTAAACGTACATCTAATCTTTTGTTGTACATACTGAGTCTGCTCTAGCTACTGTTAAGTTATACATTCATAATGACAAAACCATGAAATGAATTTGCTTATGTTTGTACCAGCAAAAATCTAAACAGGGAGAGGGCAAAAGGGCGAATTTGTTATATTCGTCCAGTATTTCCTTCTACCAACAACACCCAGTGGCATCCCTTTACCTTGGAGTTTGTTCTATGCTCTTTATATTCTAACTTTCTAACCGCCTCTCCTAAACAACAACAAAACAAATGAATCTATTACTGATACTTTTTTTTAATTCCCTTATATAATCATATTTAAATTTTGTATATAGCTACATTACTGTGTAGAACATCTGGATTTCTGCTAAGATTTTTCCTGGAATATTAACTCTGCAATTTTCCTCATAAACATTTGGAAAATACCAAGTATAAGTATTAAATTCCTTTTTTAAATTTTTTTCTTGGAGCATAACTATCCACAGCAAATGATGAACTTTAAAACAGAGATATAGTACACACCTCTTCCTAAATTTATCTTTTTTTTTTTTTTTTTCTTAGAAAACGGTATTCGGGCTGGGGATAACAGTAGTTTGGGAACATTTATGATAAAGCAAGTTTAAGGAGAAAATGGGAACATTAACACAGGTTTTTCCCTTGTCCTTAATATAATATTTTTGATGTAGGTGAATCATGAATCTGGTTCTTTAAGCGGGAGGAGTTGAAGGGATAGATTATTTGGGGGGAAAGAGGAGACACATTGGCAGCCCAGCCTTTTTTATGCTTCTGCCCTGTGTCCTGCATAATGAAGATACAAGCACTCGCTCTCCACATCCTACCCTGGGCCTGGCAGCACTAAGGGGTATGATAAGTATTGTATCTATCTAGCATTTCTGAATGTCAGAGGGCAGGAGAGGCCTGAAGAAGAGAAAACTTACATGTATCAAATAGAGCAATGACCACAGAAAGAAGATCAGACATAATAAATAAACTTAATACTTCAATCTAGCAAATCATATGGCACATGATTTCCTCTTGACATGCTTCTTTTATGTTGGCTGCATGAATAGAGAAGGATATCTCTAGGGTTTGAGGAAAATAAGTTTATTTATAAAAGTGCTTGATATTAACAAGTCCATGTAAATAATAACACTGATCATAACAGAAAAACCGCAAGGGAAAAGTGAAAAAGCTCAAATATATACCTGATCAAATAAAATATACTACAAAATGTTTCTCATTTATGTCTAATTGCAACTGGTTTAATAACAATAATGTAGATCAGAATCAAGGTGATTTGATATTGTCATAAGGCATTTCTTTAAAAATTATGTTATATAAACATTGCTTATCCTGCTCAAGTAATTCAAGTAATTCAATTCAAGTAATGTTCTTGAATTGAAGAAAAAAAAACTAACAGAATCAGGATCAGAGTCTTTGTTTTTATTTTCATTTTGTATTTTTTGGTGTGAGAGCTATGACTATTTCAAGAAGGTCTACATTATGTTTGTGTGAATGTTAAGTTATCTTAAATGGTAGAAATCTTGCTACACTTCCAGACAGATATTTTTCAAAGAAAAAATTGATAAATTATCATTATCAAAAGGAAAAAATTCTGTTTCACAAAAGACACTTAGGAAAATGAAAATAGCTGAACCTATTGCAATAATCATTTTGCCATGTTTGTAAATAAAGCTATTATGTTGTATGCCTTAAACTTTTCAGTGATGCATGTTAATTTTTTCTCAATAAAACTATATAGAAAAAATAAAAGGCACATACTAAGAGAAAGTCTTTCAAAACACATATCAGATAAAGGCCTGGTATCTATACAATTCAACACCAAAACAACAAGTAATAATAAACAAACAAACAAACAAACAAACAAACAAAAAGTCTACAACCAATCCAAATACAAAATTGGCAGTGGATCTGCATAGAATTTTTTCCAAAGAAAACGTACAGATAGCCAATAAACACATGAAAAGATGCTCAACATCACTAGTCATAAGGAAAACGTGAATCAAAACCACAGTAAGATATCATCTTACACCTGTAAGAATGGTTAAAATAAAAAAGGAAATAACAAATGTTGATGAGTAGGTGGAGAGAAAAGAACTCTCTGTTCACTATTAGTGGGATTGTAAAATGGTAGAGCCACTGTAGAAAACAGTATGGACAGTAACCAAAAAATTAAAAATAGAAATTCCATATGATTCATTACCTCCACTACTAAGTATTTACCCAAAGAAAACAAAAACACTAATTTGAAAGGATATATGTGAGCCTATGTTTATTGCAATTTTACTCAAATAGCCAAGCCATGGAAGCAACCTAACTGCCCATCGATAGATGAATGGATAAAGATGATTTGACACACACACACACACACACACACACACACACACACACACACACACAGAATATTATGCAGCTATAAAGAAAAATGAGATATTGCCATTAGCAACAACATGGATGCAGCTAAGTGGTATTATGCTAAGTGAAAAAAGTCAGAATGAAAAAGACAAATACCATATGATTTGACTCATATGTAGAATCTAAAAACAAAACAAATGAATAAACAAACAAAAAGTAGAATCAGACCTATAAATACACAGAACTCATGGTTGCCATAGGGAAGGGGAATGGGGGATGAGAAAAATGTGTGAAGGGGAGCGGGAAATACAGGCTTCAAGTCATGGAATGAAAAAAATCATGGGAACAAAAGCCAAAGCATAGAGAAGATAGTCAATGATATTGTAATAGCATTGTATGGTGACAGATGGTAGCCACACTTGTGGTGAACACAGCATAACATATAGAGATCTTAAATCACTGTGCTATCCACATGAAGCTAATGTGACACTGTGTCAACTACACTCAAATAATTTTTTTTTAAATTTTTTTTTCAACGTTTATTTATTTCTGGGACAGAGAGAGACAGAGCATGAACAGGGGAGGGGCAGAGAGAGAGGGAGACACAGAATCGGAAACAGGCTCCAGGCTCTGAGCCATCAGCCCAGAGCCTGACGCGGGGCTCGAACTCACAGACCGCGAGATCGTGACCTGGCTGAAGTCGGACACTTAACCGACTGCGCCACCCAGGCGCCCCACTCAAATAATTTTTTAAAGTAAATTTCAAATAGAAAGGTCCAGTATGTAAAATACACAAAGAACTTTAAAAATGCAAAAAAAAATGTTTTTTAAATAGGCAAAGGCCCGAAGAGCCACCTTACCAATAAGATACACAGATGACAAGTAAATATATCAAACAGATGTTCAACATCATATGTCATCAAGAAATGCAAAGTAAAACAATGAGATTCTATTGCATAAATGAGACACTATGGTATGTCATCAAGAAACTCAAGTTAAAACAATAATGAGACATCTATTAGAGGGACCAAAATCCAGAACACTGACAATGCCAAATGATGACAAAGTTGCAGGGAAACAGGAATTCTCATCCATTGCCAGTGGGAAGGCAAAATGGTACAGCCACTTTGGAAGACAGGTTGGCCATTTCTTACAAAACTAAACATACTCTTACCATATGATCCAGCAATCACACTCCTTGGTATTTAGTTAAATGAGTTAAAAACATACATCTACACAAAAATATGCCAATAAATGTTTATAGCAGCTTTACTCATCATGGCCTAAACTTGGAAGCAACCAAGATGTCCTTCATAAGCAAATGGATCAACAAAAAGTGGTACATCCAGATAATGGAATGTTATTCAGCACTAAAAGAAATGAGCTATTAAGCCATGGAAAGAGATGAAGGGGACTTAAATGCAGATTACTAACTGGAAGAAGCTAATCTAGAAAAACTACATACCTAACTACTCTGTGATTTCAACTGTATGACATTTTGGAGAAGGCAAAACTATGAAGACAGTAAAACAGTGGTTGACAAGGATTGAGGGCCAAGGGATGAAGGCATGAATAGATGGAACACAGAGAATTTTTAGGGCAGTGAAAATTATTCTATATGATACTGTAATGATGAATACATGTCATCATATATTAGGCCAAGCCCATAGAATATAAAACACAAGAGTGATCCCTAATATAAACTACAAACTTTAGTTACTAATAATGCATAATACCGGATTATCAATTATTAACAAATTTACCACACTAATGAAAAATGTTAAAACTAAGAAAAATTAGGATGTGAAGGAGTAGCTAGAATGTTGTCTTTTTCACTCAATTTTTTTTTCTGTAAACCTGAACTGCTTAAGTCTATTAAATCAAGCAGGGCAGAGAATGGATGTCACTTAATTGAACAAACGGACACAAGTTGGAAAAGTGACTGACAATTGTGCCTATACTGCTTTTCTAGATTCTTTTTCATTATGATTTCACTCTTTATGCTGTAAAGCAGAATAAAATCAAATATCTAGAGAAATTTACTTTAATGATTGTAGTAAAAAAACTTTCACTCCAAAGTCAGAATCTTCTCTTTAGAACTGAATAGCTCGTTTTATAATGGATTTAAACATAGTTTCATACAAAGAGAAACAAGTTGAGGGATACATTAACCACTTTCTTCAACAAACTCCATATTATGACAGCATTTGTGAGGCATTGCAATTTCGGATTAAGACCTATTTTTAGGACTCTGTGGACTTACCGTCAAATCTGAAAATTTGTGTTTCATCTGCTGTCCTTTACAGTTACCAAAAGGTCAATTTATTGTGTTTCCTTTTCCTCTTTTTTCATATTATCTTGCACTTCAGCTTAATACAAATATTAGCTAAAGTTAGTATTTTACTTTGCTTGAAAAAGTAAAATACACTGAGACCGAACCACTACAGTTACTGAAGAAAAGCTGCAAAATGCACACAAAGGACAGAAGTATCAGCAATTATTCAGGGGAAAAGATAGGATTTGAACTTTTTATTGCATAAAAAGGCAAGTGGAAAGGGAAATCGTTTCTTTCCACTATACGTGAGTAACTGCATTAAAAACTTAAGAAAGGCCCTTTAAGTAAGTAGTTTCCTTGTGTTTTTAATGTCAGAAATAGTGTATAACTTGTTTAAATGAGATGTCATCTCCCTGCATTCCAAAGTTCAAAAGTAAGTCCAATTTCAACTGCTAGAGGCACACTGATTTCTAATATATTACATTTAGAAAAAAGTGGAAATTTGATGATATAGAGAGGGGCCCACCAACTATGAGCCCACAGACTAAATTTGGTTTATGGCTAATTTTGTATACCTCATGGCTAAAAATGGTTTTCACAAATTTAAAGTTTTAAGGAGGAGGAGGAAGAGAAGGAAGTAAAGAGAGAGAGAATAAATATGGCTAGCAAACCCTAAAATATTTACTGTATAGTCTTTCACAGAAAAAGTTTGTGAATCCTAACAAAACATTGCATATCTTGCCAAAAAATGACTACTCCTTTGCAAACATTTCAGAATTGAGACATGCATATTTTTCTTCTATTAAGTATGGTATGTCTCCCATAAGATATGTCATTAACATGCTCTTAGCCAATCCAGAAAACACATTGGAATAGAACTACATCATAAATACAATTTCATGTACTAATTTTTTTTAATGTTTATTCATTTTGGAGAGACAGAGACAGAGCGTGAGTGGGGGTGGGGCAGAGAGTGAGGGAGACACAGAATCTGAAAAGGCTCCAGGCTCTGAACTGTCAGCACAGAGCCCGACATGGGGATCTAACTCACAGACCGTGAGAGCATGACCTGAGCTGAAGTCAGACACCCAACTGACTGAGCCACCCAGGTGCCCCTACAATTTCATATTCTATTTGAATCTTTATCCTTTACTCATATTTACTTATTAGGATAGATATATCACTGTGCATTGTAATACTTTAGTTCTTTAGCATAGCTAACATGTTTTCTCCTTATATGTGTTCTGAAATAAAATGTTTAAATGTTGAGATTTAGGTATGTGGGGAGGACAATGAAGGAAGAAATGAACTAGACTTCTGCAAGAGGAATCTGACCTCTAATTGTTTCTTGAATCCATTATTTGTCTTATTTTTTTTCCATTCTTTGCACAAATGAGAATGTCTAGTTTTACAAAGGGACTACTAATCTTAGGATAAAATTTTTAATTTGGGGAGGGATGACTGAATGCAGACACTATGATTTAGAGATTGTATATCAATTTTGTCAAATAATCTTTTTGATGAAATTGGGTGATACACAGTACACACGCACGCACATGCACACACACACACACACACACACACACACACACACACCTCCATATACATGGATAAAGCTACTGACATAGATCCTACCTGATACATCATGTACCTTCACTCTGAAACTCTTTCTCAAGGACAAGTTATTTGTTTACAATTTGCTTATGTCTGTTTACAAATGATTTAGCCTATAAAAATGATTAAACATGAGAACACATTATACATAAAATTCAGATTACAAATGAAAGTTCAACTTCAACAATAACTATAGCAATAACAAATATAATTTGTAATGAATTTAAATAGCTTTCAGAAGCATTAGCTCTGGAATGTGAAGAAAAACCAGAATTTTTTTTTTCCAGTGGTTTGTCACAGCGTGTTTTCCAGTACCCTATGTGTTCAACATTGACACCAAAAGTTAGATGACAAAACCTATTTTGTTGAGAAAGGGAACACTTCAACCAAGGACACCAAAACTAAATCTTCATTTCTGTTTGTTTGTTTTTAAGGTGATGTAACTTTTAACAAAAGAAAAGAAACACTTTCCATCAGTCCATGTTGAGTCAACATTTCAATCTAGGTCAAAGCATAAGTCATCAACATCATGCCTTTGAAGCTTTATATTAGGTGACATGTAAAATCAGTATCATCAAAAGTGACTTCTGAGGAGCTATGGGTAAAAGGAATATACAAATTCTTCTCAGGCAAATTCATAAGCAAAATGGGAAAGAATATCTATGTATATCCAAGAAAAGTAGCTATTATAAATCAACAGAACCCAAAACAGAAGACTCACCAAACATATCAAAGAAAGAGAAGTAAGGAATAGGCATACATGGTGAATGGCACAAAGATATTAAGGAAAAAAAGGATCCCAAGACAGTGCTATTATTTCAGCAAAATATAAATTGACACACCAAGCTGTAAAATATGACTTGAAATCAATCCAGAAGGCAAGTAGAAACAAATACAAGACACTAGTTTTTTTTCTTTTGATAATTAGTATTTTAAATATAAAAATTAAAAAAGACTATCACTGTGTAAATTATTTCTCATTCCAATCCTCATGTTGAACTATTCCAAACTAAACATTAATCATTTTAAGAATAACAATAGAGGCTATAAATACTATATGGAAAGAAATATCCTTATAGATGTTGAGCACACATTAATCTTAAATGGTAAGCGTTATATCTGAAGGTATTTGTAGAGAGTTAAAATTTATTTTCATAACATAACTTAGTAGTTAAGCAGTATAATGGATAAATTGAGATTCAAATTAGAAAACATGTTATTTTCAAAATAGAAGAACTTGTTTAATTATTTGAGTATAAATATTATTATATCTCAGAAGAACAGTATGAAATTTCAGGCCTCATTGAGAGGCCACACTCTAGTAAGGGTGATAGATCAGTATGGTAATTATCATACAACAAGGGGTGCTACATGGAGGGCCCCAGCAGGGAAAGCCATACTCTATGTGAAGAACCATGGAAACCAGACAGAAGAACATATTTTAGCTGCACTGAATTATAGATTTGCATGGGGTTTGGGCAAAACCTCCTGGATGTGCGTAAATAATGAAGGTATAAAAAAGTCAAAGTGTCAGAAAAATGTTTCAGTATCATCAGAGTCATGATTGCCATTCTATTCATCAGGAGAGTTAAAAAGAAAAAAGAAAAATAATGGCTTACTCTATACTTATTAAACCACAGTCTTCAGGACTTGAATTCACAAATCTAAATTAGAAAACACACACACACACACACACACACACACAAACACGGGTGTTCCTTATTTTGACAACCTATTTTACATAGTGAGAAGATTAATAAAATTTCACTAAAACTAACACCTAGGTCCTGATCCCATTCACTCCTTTATCACTTTGTACAAACTTCCCTTTGCCAAGGTTACTTGGGGTCTTCACTTCATTAATACCAATGGACAATGTTAATCTCTCATCCATATTGGATTCCTTTCATTCTGGCTGTGCATATGCCCAAAGTAGTCTCTTTCCTCATCTATGATTTGCTCTTCCCCCTTCAGAATGCTTTAATGACTTCTTCTTTCTCTAATACTCACTTTAAATAGACTGAAGTATTTGGCCCTACCTTAAATATCCAGACAGACCTGACATCATCCTCCTATTTGCTTTCTTTGTTCAAACTGTATTAGCCTTCTCTTAGTTCCTCAGACACAGAACACAGAACACATCTTGTATGATCCATTGAATGGTCTGATGATGATACTTTCTTTTTGCCACAAAAGTCTTCATTGATCATGCTGATAATGAAATTGTTGTTTTAAAGTCTTACCATCTATTATACCCACACTTAAATTTTCCACAGTGTACGCTGTACTTGGCATAATTTTAATTTCCACAATTATGTCCTCTTGCTTATTAATGCTCTTTCTACAGTTTCATCTACACCAAAAATCAGCAAAATGTTTTGTAAAGAACAGAAAGTAAACAAGATAGGCTTTGTGAGCCAAGAGTAAAAACTGAGCAACTGTCCTTATCACAAGACAGTCTTTCTTTTGTATAGTTTATATTTTACATTTAAAAATGTAAAAAAATATTTATAGTCCATGCCAAATCAGGCAGCAGAACGGATTTGGTTCATGGGCAGTAGTTTATCAATGCTTGACCTAGATACATGACATTAAACATGATCTATAGGCCTATGATTTTCATACTCACATCTCTATCCAAGTCATCTTCTTGTTGTCTACTGGATATATTCATTTGAATTCTAAAATACACCTCAATTTAATGTAGGGGGGAAAGGTAAAATAAATAACATGCATGACTCCATGTACACATCTGTCACTTAGAGTCTATCCCATGTTATCAAACCTCCCCAATCTCAATAAAAGATTGTAACCATGTATCTACATTTAAATGCTTGATGTAATTTTTGATCAGTAAGTTCCACTGGGTCTATCTTAAAAACAACTTCAAAATTCAACCAATTTTACAACTTTATTGCTACAACTTTAGGCAACATAATTGTACAATCACAATCCCAACCGCCATCATCCTTCCCCTGAACAAGTGTAATGGTCAACTAAATAATCCCTGTTCCCCCACCACTGTATTCCTCACCAATAATATACCTTTCATACTATAGGTGGAAGGAGCAGTGTTAAGAGTAAATCTAATCGTATCACCATCTATATTAAATCTTTCAATTGATTTGTTTTCTATCTCAACATTGACTACAAAATCCTCATCCCTTACAGCTCTTAATCTCATGTCTCTCCCATACCCTTCCTTTATTCCAGCCAAACCGGCCAGCGCTACACAAAACTATTAGGCTGATTTCTGTTCTAGAACTTTTATATTTGCTATTCCTTCTGATTGGAATACCTGGGGTCAGCGAAGTACATGAGTTTGTCTTTTCATTCCAATCTCAAATGAAGCATCACCTCCTCAAAGAGAAAATTCTCTGACCTTCCCATAGCTGAATCACTGCCTCTCCACATGCCAGTAGTACTCAACTACACCATCACATTTCATCTTCTTCATAGCAGTGTACTTCATAGCCCTCCATAACATTGATTAGACTGCATATTTGGGTGCCTTTTTCCCTGTCCCTTTCTACTACAATAATGTTGTGGTTATAAAACCACTTGAGTCTCTGCCTTCATTGCTATATCCCCAGTGCCTGGCATGTAGTAGGTACTCTATTCTGATTGCCTTGTTGACCACTATGCATATATTAATCTTTTTGACTAATTTTTTTACACTATTTCTCTTCTACCCCTCTGTACTCTTCTCTCTTATTTATCTTCTGGCTTTCTACTCATCTTTAAATTTTATATTATTCTGTGGCCTCAGAATTTCCCCATTATATTGTGAAGCTTAATTTCCTCAAAAAAAAACAAGCAAACACAATTTTGGCAAGAAAACCAGAAGGTAAGACAGAATACAGTAAATGTTTGTTTGGTATAAGTAGACACATCATTACCAGGAAGACAATTCCACCAAGAAACAAATAAACAAAAGCACTTCCGGTTATTCCTGGTTCCCAGATTTGAATGCAGTAAGTTTTTTTCACTTTTAAGCATCCTTGACCATAGAGATGAAAGACATCTACTTAGAGCCAAAACTTATTATCACTGTCTACATTTAGATTCCAGAAATACAACTTAATATGGTATCAATTTATGTGATAGTAATTCAGGAGCAGTTTTATCAACATCTTCCAACAGAACAAATGTCTTTTCTAATTAGCATCTTCAATTAAGTACCTAAATCTAATGAAGAATAAGTTATACATTATGCTAAATTTTCATTGGCTCACTATTCTAGAAAGCTTTCAAATTAATTAAAAACAAGATATTCAGTAATGGAAAAGAGAAAGAGATAAAAGCCTGTTTTAATCAATTTAAATTAGAATTTAACATTACTTTAATACACTAGTTTGTACTTGACTGCAAGAATAATAAAGCAAAATTATTGAGTCTTAAGTAGCGACCACTGTATAATCTGAAAAGTCAAAATGAATTACCAAAAAGAAATTTAAAAATCCTTCAATAGCTTCCCACTTCACTCCAAACAAAAGCCAGTCATTAAAATGGCAAGTGAGACTCTACATAGTCTATATCCCTTCCTCTCTGTTCTGTTACCTCTCAGATCTCCTACCACCCCACCACATGTGCTTTGCTCTAGACACATTCGTTTCTTTGCTGTTCTAAAAAACGCCAGGCATGACCTTGTTCATGATTTACACACTTACTACTCTGTGTGGCTCAGGCCCTAACTACCTTGGGCTTTCAATCGCCATCTTCTTCATGAGGTCATTCCAGACTATCCAATTAAAAACTGACTTCTCAGGATTCCCTGCTCCCCATCACTGCATTCTTTTTCACCATCAACCCGACCATACTTAACATATTTATGTTGCTCATTGTCTGTCATCCCTCTCCCTCCATGGAGGGAATGCAAGCTCCAGATAGCAGGACTGCTTGTCAATTTTCTTAACTATTTTATCACTAGCATCCAGAATAGTTCCTGGATCAAGGTAAATCCTTTATAAGCTTCTGTTGAGTAGATACCTATATAGTCTGAGCCATCAAGGAGCTTATAAATAAGGAAAAGACACAAATGAACAATTATAGCGCATATTGAGAAATATTGATAGGGTTGTTATGGGGACCTATGAAAACTATAGAGAACAACATCAAAAAAATAGTGTGGAATCTGGGCAGAGACAGAGCAGGGGATATCTGAGTTAAGGGACAAAAGGAAGAAAGGCAGCTAAAGAAAAAAGAGAAAGGAAGATCTAGAAAATGAGAATTAGAAGTTACTGCAGGAAAAATAAGTTTTAAAAAATCATCATAAGAACAAAAGCATAGTACACATTGCATCTCAATTATTATGTCACACACAATTAACTATAAAAACCAAAAATAGTTTACGCTTTGATAAAACTATGGTTAATAAATAGATCAATATGTGACATGACCAAATAGAAATCTCAGTGCTTCCTAACTTTTGAGAAAAAGTAAGGGAAGAAAGTTGTTGATGTATGAGGCACATGTCCGTTAAAGACCAGCACTAGCTTGTGAACATTGTGTACAGCCTTCATAATGGAAAGGTGCCAGATTAATTTTTTTGAAGTCTCTTGAAATCTAAGTTGGCAACTCTGAAAATCATGTGTAATTCATGAGCTTTTAAAGGAAACATAATAAGTGACAGAGAAATGATTTTCAAGTGCTGAGGTATATATGGTATTATAGGTTGAAGAGGTAGAAAGAAACAAACAGAATTAAGAGTAAGCAGTAATTTCTGCCAAAGACCAGGACATACAGTCTCATACATGTGACTATTTTGCATTTCTTGACTCCACTGTCTAGGCTCTTTAATTTGTTTGTTCTGGAGTTTGCGCGCGCACACACACACACACACACACACACACACACACAAACTTAACTTGCATTAAAAGCACAATTTAACACTTCATACCATGAGACTATAAAGTTAGGTGGAGTAGGCTAAGTGCCTTCCCGAGGAAGGAGCCAGATTAATCAGTTACTTACTACTTTATTTCTATTTTTTGGTAGGTAAAGTACCACTAAAATTTCACTGAAATTAATTTTTAATTCACATTATATTTTAATTTTATTAGCACATTTCAGAATATCTTACTTTATATATTTCTAATACCTGCTTCTATCACTTCTTCTCTTTTTTTTCCCCTATGTATACCATTTCTATTCCTCTTTCTATATCTTCAGCTATTATGGCCTCTTTATTCTAAATTTAACACACCCACCCACACACACATGCACACACATGCACGCACACGTGGCTGGGAAGAGAAATGAGGCTAGTATATCCCATAGAAGATAATGTCCAATAAACCTACATTTTCTTGAAGTTAAATTCCATAACAAATTCCAAACACAACAAAAATCTCCAAATTAAATTTTAATTCTAAACCAAGTGCCCTCACAGTCCCCAAACACGTAAAAACAGAGCATTAAAGCTCAATAAAAAATGCTAAGATCACTTGGAACAGTGTTTAAAATATTTTTTCCTAAATACATTCAGTTTTTAGAGATTAGGAGAACCCTCATTAAAATGAGATTTTCCTGGGGCGCCTGGGTGGCGCAGTCGGTTAAGCGTCCGACTTCAGCCAGGTCACGATCTCGCGGTCCGTGAGTTCGAGCCCCGCGTCAGGCTCTGGGCTGATGGCTCAGAGCCTAGAGCCTGTTTCCGATTCTGTGTCTCCCTCTCTCTCTGCCCCTCGCCCGTTCATGCTCTGTCTCTCTCTGTCCCAAAAATAAATAAACGTTGAAAAAAAAAATAAATAAAAAAAATAAAATGAGATTTTCCTTACAAAACAAATTAAATAAAATAAATGGCAAATAAAACCCACACTTTATTATGGTGCATGATTAGGGTATTTTGTAGAATATTGTGAATGAATGCCGCCTAAAGATTAGATAATACTATATAATTTTAGGAGAAAGTGGTATCAATTACCATGTTCTTCTCCCATAAAAATGAAATATTCTACAACTAAACCCTATTTTTTTCCTATGGCAATGGCTTTGATGATTAGGAAATCACCTTAAAACACTGTAACAAAATACCATACAATGATTTCATTTTAAACAATCAAATCTAAGTTGTGAAGAGAAATCCCTTTATGTACAAAAAAAGTATATTTTTAAGAGAGCATTCCACAACAAGTCTTTATAATTAGATATTTATGGCATCACCTTCCTTACTTCACAGGCTCCCAAGCAGATTGCATAAAAGAACATGCATTGACATCTTTTAGGAATATAACCTTCAGATGTCTGGAAAGAATTTAAAATGCATAGTTTTCTCAGAAATCTTAATTTTGAGGGCAAAATCTCAATAAATGTTATTCTCTTTCAAGTAAATCCATTTGTGTTCTTAAATAACTACTTTGTTTACCATATGATATGAATTTTTAATCTCGGGAAAGGTGTATGGCATGTAATGTCTAAGAATGGCTAGCTTTTTGTTGTTGTTAATTTCAAGAAGCTGTTAGAATTTAAATGTTGTTGGGGTGGGTATTTATGGGAGTTTTAAGTATTGGATTTGCATTTATATATTAAGAAGTTTAAATCAAAAACTAAAACTGGACATAAATAATTCTGCTACAGACCAACTTATACACATACACACATATATATTCTTAACTAGCACAAAGGAAAACTCTTTACATTTGATAAGGAATGCCAAAAACATTAAGCTTTCTATTGGATAGCAGAGTTCAATTTCACCACTACTTAGCTTGATGATATTTTAAGGTCAGGTCTCCTGGCATACACAACTAATCATCATTCAATACTGACTGCCAAATGTTTGAGCTCACTTCTCTTAAAACAGTATTCAATTATAAGATGAGAACAATTTATCTAAGCAACCTGGAAAAACATAAACTCTGGTGGCATTAAGGTCCTTCAAGGTGATTATTTCTCACTCATAATGATTCTAAGATATTAAAACTCATAGATCATATGATCTGATATACTCTAATTGAAAAGCAGTAGCTATAAATCTTCACTCAAAAATGGATACTATCTTCATTTACTGACAGAAGTATACAATCACTTAAATTTCTTTTTATGAATGAAACAAAAAAATGAGGGGAAAAATAATGCCTTTGGCACACATGGAAAAGATTTCAATGGAGAGAGGGAAAAAGAAAAAGAGATGGGAGAGAAAACTCTTTATCTATCCCTCCATCCACCTATCCATCTACCCATCCATCCTTAACAACTTGCAAAATAGGACAACCAAATGATTTATTTTTTAAAATTTTGCCCTGTATCTCAAATAGCATTTTACAAGGGAGATCATGAAACTAAAAATCATAATTGCTGAATGTTATCAGATTTTTTTGAATGCTTAATGTCTCACCCAAAATCTGGTCATGAAAGAAACAGAAATCAATTTGCCCTCAAAGTTTAAGTTTGCTACATGATCTCCACTGGCTTCTTCAAAATTTCAAACTTTCTTACATATAGTATCAGAGATGGAATTTCAGCATATAAATAATCATGGAAACTAAATTGATTAAAATGCTCTGTATATTCATGATAATAAAATATTACTATATTTAAAACCTATATTGCTTACAAAAATCAGGAAAATGGCACTAATTCAAAAACTATGACAAACTTGTTTTTGGAAACAGAGTGGCATACACACTCCATTCTTCTTATTATTATTCTTATTATGTACCAGAAAAAATAGCACTCCTTTATTAAAGCCATTAAGATAGGAATATATTTTTAAGGTCTGTCAAACAATATTTCTGAATGTTTTGTTTTTAAAGTCAAAATCATATCTTTACTTTTAACAAGAATTCACCTTGTTAATCATATCTTTACTTTCAACAAGAATTCCAAACTGCTTCATCCTGCCTTTATATTCACATGCATCTCAGTGGCTGACTTTTATTAAATTTTTATATAAATTACACCTTTACCTTAATATACATCTCATATCATTACTTGAACATATTGTTGTAGAAAGAAAGAAACTAAATTGTTGAGCTCAGAATTAATTTCTTAGCTCTAAACACAGTAACTGCTGCCTATACCTCCTAGAATTCTGTAAATAAGTTGGGCTCCCTGATGTTTCTGTACAGTCCCTCTGGGCAGTCAGCTTTCCCATGGCCAAAACTGTTATGTTTTATACCTATACATATTAGATGTCAGTTCAGTTTTATCTAGATTGTCCCTAAAAGTAAATGTAGTGTGTTTGGAAATGTGTATGTTCACAACTATCTGTGGTAGTGTTTTTTTTTTAATTTTTTAATAAACATTTTATTTTAGAATAGTTTTAGATTTACAGAAAATTTATAAAGATAGTTCATAAAGCTCCCACATACCTGACACTCAATTTCTAGTACTAACATCTGTGATAGTTCTTTTAAAGACAAAATAAACCTGAACAATTATGTTACTTGCTTCATTTTCTTTTTTAAAAATCACATAAATTCCACTTTATCTTAAGGATTGGCTTTATTTTCATTTACTAAGGAGTTTCTAATGCAAGAACCACCTGAGTAGCATAGAAGAGGGCAGAGTGCAAGACAGGGAATGCTACTCCAAGGATATGCACCGATTATTCTGTAAGTCAGAAGTCAGGAAAACAGATGAGTCAAGCAGATGCTTTTCTTGAGAGATATGAAAACTTGAAAAGGGACAACTACCTGACTGGAGCCCATACTCCACTCCTTCCTTCTTACCTGAACATCATGCCCCTAGAGAGATCACCAGCCAACATTCTTACTTAGAATTTAGGATGCATTTCCTATGGCATGTTTGTTGTAAGTGGTGATCGCACACAGTTGAATTAATACTGATTATGATGCTTTATGTACATTCTAGTATATATACATTTTTGTCTTCTGTCCCCACAACTTAATTACTATTTCTAACATGGCTTTCATGGGGAAAGAACATCCAAGTTTCCCAATGGCTTACAAATCATTAGCATATAATCTAATGAGAAATATGGAGAGCTTGTATGTAAATGCAATGTAGTTTTGCTCTCATCTCTTAAAGAAACTTTAAGTTAAAATAATTTTATTACTTTTTGCACACATATTTGCTATAAGAATCATACTTCATTGATGTGTTATCACACCTCTGGAAGTCCCAAAGATCAAAGTTTAAGACAAAGCTATAAACTCAATGTAGAGAAAACTTCATTTATATATTTTACTGTATTATTTCTTACCAATAGTAAAGTACCATGAAATTTTTATTTAAAAATATATCCAGTAATATAAAGTTTTCATTTTAAAACTTTTATCTTTAAATTCTGTGTAATTGCATGTCCAAAGATGAAAAAAAAATAGTATTTAATGAGCTTTATTGATCTAAATGATACTATGCTGCTTGGGTTGTATTTGAAATCATAAGATTTCTTATGATGCCTATGAAACTTCCTTCATTTAATCTAGCTACCTAAAGGAAGCAAAAAATCCCTTTATCATAAAATTAAAGCATTCCATTATGCTTTCTATTAAGTTGTTTTGCCCCATGAATCACTGTCTATTTTAATTTATTCTTTTAAAAAGAAACTAAATTACTTAACTTGCATTTATCATCACAAGTTTCAGTATAGCTAAGCATGGGATTGATTTCAGGGAGTGTTTTTTACACATTATGGTCACTATCAAGAAAAAGAATATCTAAGCAATCAATATTGAAGAAAGAATAAAAGGCTTGGACAAATAAAAGAGATGATACTTACTTTTCCTCTAACATTTTAAATATCCAATAAGCTATTACCCATTAAGAAAAGCCATAATCCCTGGAAATGATCGCCTTTGAAAGGGTTTTGGCAGTCTTGTGTAATACTAAATGTACTGTTGGATCACTATTGCAGAAAAACAGTTGTCCTGCTGCATTTTAGTGATCTGACACATTGCCAGAGGAATAAACAACTCTTTTAGCCAACAGAAATGTGATGTAGCTGCTGCCTACACATTCTTGTTTTAGATCTTTGGTGAAAAAAAATACTATGTGTATTAAATACGATTTCCTTCCATTATTTTTATCAAAAAATAAAAACAAAATGAGAACTAAATTATATTCTTAATGGCATAAAAGAAACACTCTAAAATCAAAACCTATTTCATTATTAAAACTTATTGTCTGTCTGTCTGTATGTATATAACTATTATCACACAAAGACACATACACGCATTTCTATTTTTGAATACCATCATTCTATTTCACTTCAAAAATTAATTAAATGCAATTACATATGGTAAGCAAACAATGTCCTTTTTGAATCATCTTTTTGAAAGATTTATTAAATTTACTTTCATATACACAATATTTATTGATTATTTTGGAAACCGAAGGACTAACAAAAGCTTAACAACTCTACTCCAATTATACAACACCACTATACACTTTCAATTCCATCTAGGGTAATATACCTGCCTGTATACCTTTCCTACTCATAGATTTCAAGTCTTAACAAAAGTAGAAACAATGTCAAAATGGATTCTCCTCCAAGGGAAAAGAATGTCATGGGAGTCAGGACTTTTTTCACATAAAACATTAAATTACAATTTCTGTCTGAGCAGCAACACACCTCCAAAAATAATACAACATTTATCACAAAACACATATCATAGACACTAGTTTTGGCATAAACCACTCCACACAGCTACTGTCAAATCAGTACACTGAAAAACCTTATTAGAAATTCTATGGTCCTTTCTTACTCTGTGAATGACACTTCAGGGCACCACAACCTCAGGACTCTGCTCCACCGTTAATTTCTTCCAAATACATTTGGCAAAGCAATGAGAAACATCAAATTTTTCACTTAATTTCTGAAGAACATCACACCCTTTAGAGAATATGTTCTTGAAATTTAAAAATTAAAACAAAAACCACTTACGGAAAGGCACAGAGATCCAAAAACTTCTCTTAAAAAGTATAAAACCTTCAATTAATACATTCTTGTAAAGTTACACATACACACACACGCATATGTGCGCGCACACACACACACACACACACACACACAAACATTTCTGTATCTCTAAAATCTACTACAACAGAATGAAGCCAATTTTTTAGCAGTCGCTTCAAATGTGATAACAACAACTCACACCTAATTCTAGCTCAACTTAACTAATTCGGAAGTATTATAACACACTTTAACAAAAACCTTGGAGAAAGACTGCAACAAATACTTAAAACATCAAACTAAAGCTTCACATAACTTCAAAGTAAAGTGAAACTCATATCCAGCTCTCAAAATATTAAAACATGCTCTCGCCTACCTTGACCTTGACCATTCCCCTGCTGACTCCAAAAGATCACGGTCATCATTAGCAGTTTCGGAGTCCACGTCCACATCCTTCTGGTAACACTTCCTTGTCTTCTGGCCATTGCATTTTAAACTGCATATTCAGTGGGATGGGTGTGAAAAGTATAATAAATTACAACCTTAAAAATGTATTACCATTCAAATCCCATATCTAATATGCAATGTGTATTTAAAAACTATCATGCTCAGATGGAAATATATTTGAAAATCACGTGTCTCTTTGGGATTCTCATAATGATGATTAATATGAGAACTCGTTCATCCTCAGCCTCATAGTTCAAACATGTATCTAAATGATATTTTCCAATGGCACTTTGAAAAATAAGCCATTAAACCTGTGAATACTTAAAAAGTATTACCAAAATATCTACTGGAAATCAGTCAGCAAAAAATTGTACATGGACACTAGTTATAACTTGGTATTTGAGGTAAATAGATACACCATGTCATCTTCATGCACACATACAAAAATGACTTTTCAACACATTTATGTAAATTTGACCTAAATATCTCCTAAAATATTATTGAATTTTGAATTTAATGGTATTCTAGTTCTATCAGTAACTTTAACTACATAAAGAGATTAATCATGTCCACAAAACTAATCTTTTATACTTAAAATTGAGAGTAACATTATAGAAGCCACAAAACATTTGCAATTCCAATTTCAGATATCTGTATATAAACCAGGCACTCTCATATACTCAGATAAAATATGATATATCACACAAAATAAAATGTACTTGAATGCTTGTTTTCACACTGGCTAATAGTGAAAAATTAAAATGCTCAAGTGTCCATCAAATAGATTTTATTCTTATAACTGAATGATGTATAGTAACTAAAATGAATAAACTAAACCACATGTATCAACATGAATAAATGTCACAAATAAAAAGTTGAGCAAAATTAGCCAAGTTGCAAAATAATAGGTTCAATACTATATACTATACATTTTCTATGCAATATAAAATTGTTGAAATCATATATTTTTGTTATGTATAAATATTTACTTCAACATGATAATGCATAAGAATGGTAAACACCTCCAAATCCCAAATTAGTAAATTACAAGATTACAATTTAAATAGGTATCCAAAGGAAACTTCACTCAAAGATTACCCCAAATCCCAATTTTTCCAAAGTTGACAAAGTATACAGTTAAGGCAAGTAAATTTAAAGATTTCCAGAATAAACCCTCTATTCAAAATGCTACATAGTTATAATTCTAGCAGACTTGGAAGGAAATCTAGGCACCCAGAACTTTTTCTTCTCCCTTTCTCCCACATCAAGAAAGAAGGGTATTTAATTATTCATTTTGTATTACTTCATACTCACAATATCAGAAATAAAGGGAAATTGAAGGACCATCTAATTCATCCTCCTCATTTAAATTTTTTTTTTCAACGTTTATTTATTTTTGGGACAGAGAGAGACAGAGCATGAATGGGGGAGGGGCAGAGAGAGAGGGAGACACAGAATCGGAAACAGGCTCCAGGCTCTGAGCCATCAGCCCAGAGCCCGACGCGGGGCTCGAACTCACGGACCGCGAGATCGTGACCTGGCTGAAGTCGGACGCTTAACCGACTGCGCCACCCAGGCGCCCCAATTTTTTTAATGTTTATTCATTTTTGAGAGAGATAGAGACAGAGCACGGGTGGGGGATCATTCTCCTCATTTTAAAAGAGCAAACAGTCCAAGAAGCCTGCAATGACATCTCCAAGCTCAAGTGTAACAATTCAATGATGACAGACGGTGATAGTGTTAGTACTAATAATATTCCTTGAAAATTTTTTGTATTCCAGGCTATCTTACTGTGCTAAAAACCTTGTATTTCTTGTCTCATGTAGTTCACTATGAACTAAGCAATTTCAAAAATCACCATTTCATAGCTGAGAAAACAGAGGCTTAGAGAAAAGACACATAATTCCCAAGTCATATTATTAGCAGCTATCATTGTTGTCACTTGAGCCAAAACACAGAGACTTCAGAGCCTATGCTCTGAACAACAGATTAGTAAGCAGAAATGTAGCCTTAAGTCTAACTATAGTCCATCAAGCATTCCAAAAAGAATACTGAGAGGAAAAGGAGATCTCCTGCATATAGTAACTCATGTATTCATTCCAAATAAACATCTTCAAATTGAAAATCATTAAAACACCAGTTGAATGATTACAGTTAATCTCTTAAAGTATAAACCCTTTCCAGAGAATTTGGGGTGTCCAGGACAAATCTCCACCCTCTGCCAACACACATTAGCATTGCTAATAACTTTACATTGAAGAATAAGATGGGTAATAATAGAAAAAAGCAAAGGCCATGCTTGGTTATTTGCTTAGGGAGCAGGGTAGGAAAATGTTGCCAAAGACCAACCCTAGTGATGTGTGTGTGTGTGTGTGTGTGTGTACATGTACACATTCTTTTAGCCACTAATTTGTAGATCTTTGTCCTCTTGAATCACTGCATAACCATTTTTATCTGGTATCAGCAATGTCAAAATTCAGATTCAAATCACCCTTCAATGGATTGCTTTGGCAAATTTATTCTTATTTAATATTTCCTGAACTTCTGCTAGCCTACACACAGTACTCAATTTAAATGGTGCCTGTGGCAGTATTTGAAAAATCTAAAAACACTCTTCAGAAAGGATTGGCATATAAAACACCAGTTCCACTATATATTTTAGTAAAATTTTAAAGAACAGATGGCTTTCAAATTGTTATTGTAATCAAAATAAAATGTAACCTTCCTTTCTGAGTTGATGTTTATGGAAAACTAATATATTATAAATGCCAAGTTACTATGATGTGTTATCTATATACTATTCCTGCCATTCTATAAATATAAAAATCATAACTTTCTAAGAAACTTTTATATAAATCAACAACTGTGCTCACATAACATAAAATCAATACTTCTTTTATTTCTATGAAAGAAAAACAAAATAACTAAAAAAGAACATGCTAGATGAACCATAGTAAACAGTCCAAGAAGTAACATTGACCATAAGACATGCCATGGACTTCTCTAAATCTCTTTTTGTAACACTATTTTCATGCATTTGACAATAAAAAGTAGACGAACAATATCAGCGTTAAGTACTTTTACTTGTGCCTGTTACTTTTTAAAGATTGGAATAAGTCCTAAAACATGGATAATTGTGTCCATTGTGTTTTTCTGTCTGAAAATAGATTTGATATTCCCTAAGTGGAGAATAATTTAAGACTTCAGGTTGGTAATGACTATATAAAACACCTGACTCAATTGTCTTCCTATGACTCTCTTCATGTTGAAGGTCACCAAAGGAAAAAAAAATAGATGTTAGGAATGTATTATGTATGATTTCTTATTACATGTAATAAGAAAATTAGTTGGGTGTGCAAGGATTTTGGAGCAAACAGCACTATGGGATTGTGTCCTGGAGTATGAAGACTCCAAGGTATATTTACAAGGTGTCGCTCTGTCGGATGATGCCCACAATGGTACCACTTGTCTGAGGAAGGTTTCACACCTACTGTACCAACTAGGGAGGGCAGTCTTGAATTAAGGATCCTGGCTATAGAACACCTACTATCAACACAAGTGGAAGTTTCCATTACAGAACATCTCTGCATTATCTCTGCAACTTCTAAAATTCTTCTGCCCACTCCCAGTAGTTCCACTTCTCACATGGATTTTCTAGATGTTCTCTTCCACCCCAGCCAGCAGACCCGACCAGGCATCCTTGGTTGTATGTATGCATGAAACTGGTTCTTCAGTGAAATCTATTTCTGAATCCAGATAAGTAATGCCCCCAGACTTGTCATTCCATTATAATCTCTAGGCTGTAGCTCCAGCCAGTTTCTTGTGTAAGATTTTACAGCAGCTTCTTCAAAGAAAAAAATCTCCTCTGGAACAGTTTTCTTGCAAGACCCTAACTTGGCAATTGAAGTGCTTCTCCATTGAGAGAGTTAGGCTGTGCCAAAAAGCCTCCAGGTTGATGATTCTTTTGCTTAACTTCTCCATTAAAACACAACCTCTCTGATCACCCTTTTAAAACTAGAGACCAAAGAACCAAATGAAATCAGGAAGTGACCATAGCTCACAGGTCATCAATTCTTCTTCTTAGCATATTATAGGAACACAATCTAAGCCAGAAAAACATAGAGCCCATTATAGTTCTTGAGTTCCAGTTATTAACATTGATTTTTTTCAATGGGAAATTTTTATTAGAAGCCATCACATGACTTACATTCAGTAATAACTTAGATTAAGATATATATTGGACTCTCACTTTAACATTGTCCTTGAACTGGGTGCCAGACTCATTTTTAAAAGGGCCTTTTTTGACATTAGTAAATTCTTGTAGGTAGGATCTATCTCAGTCCAAAATATACCTGGTGTGTAGTGATGATGGCCAAAGTTCTGTATAATCCAAATTAATATTGCAATGTGTGTAAATATAAGTGTACATATAATAATATTAATACATTTATATTTATTTTATTTTCAACAGTATAAAACTTTGAAGCTGAAAATATTACTGTAGGCCACCATGCTTTAGAATAAAAGCCCAGGCAGTGATAAGAAACTTAGATGCTGACCCCATTTAATACCTTGACAAATTAATTAATCTTTTTTAGATTCAGTCTCTACATATGTGACAAATGAAAAAAATCTCTAAAATTCCTATAAGCTATAAAGTATTAAAATTATACTATGTCATTAATTCAAGAGAGAGACTGATAAATAGTTTGCATTTTAAAAAACTAAACATCTTGAAATATAACATAGCATGCAATTCTGTCCCAAAATGTGGTCCACAAATGTTCTATTTCAGAATAATCTAGGATACCTGGTAAAATGTATAGTCCTATGTGTCACTGTGGACACACTGAATCAGAATTTCTGGAGATGAAGCCTTGGAATACACATCATAATAAAGCCCCCAAATAGTTTTTAGTCATAAAGCTAGGAATTTGTGGTTTATACCATCCCACTTAAAATTATACATAGATTTAATAGAAATCCATAGTCTTTCTAATCTTAACGATAGAAACTCTATATTCAGACTGCCTTTTCAGAAAAAACACAACATAAGTAGTGACTAGTAATCTATGTCTAATTTTGAATAAATATGCCCAAGAGACCTAAAACAAGTTTAGTAGTAATGTTCCTATTGTTTGAGATCCCAAAGGAACCACAAGAGCCTAACGTCTCTCCAGAGAGGCAGAGTGATCTTCCTAAACACGATGGAATTACTGAAGAAGCATAAGTCCATTCCTACATATCCTGACATCCTCTCAAGTGGACTTAAGGCTGAGTAATCTCCAGACCAGATTCCCTGACCTCGTTAAGGTAGGACAAGGAGACTCTGAGATTTGGAAATTAAGGGAAGTGAATAGTCTATGGACACCACCAGACACAGCAGATACCAATTGAAGAACTGATTAATTCACTCAACAGATATGTGTCAGATAGTATACTAGTTACTGAGCTACTGTAGTGAACAAGAACGCCAGAGTCCCTGCACTCATAGGGCTTGAATTCTACAGAGAAAGTCAAGTGTGCAAAACCCAATTAAAAGAAGAAAATAAATCATTGCAAAACATGTCCATATGCAATATCAAACCAAGAGCTGGATGACAAAAGAGTCGGGTGGGTGGGGGGACATCTGACTTGAACCACTTCTTCAAGTGATAATATTTAAGCTTAGCTCCAAAAACAACAAGAACTAGCTTTGCATACAATGGGGAGAGTCTCTTAGGAAATGAAACCAGAATTTTCAAGAACCCCGATATAAGGATGATCTTGGCATACAGAAGTAATTAAGAGCTATGAATCTCATTGGAGTGAAGCAGGAAGAAAGACTGACGTGATGTAACTGAAAGATAAGATATGAAACTATACAGAGCTATTATTGGTAATGGCATAGAAAGTGGGTTTTAGTCCAAGTACATTGAAAGAGTAGGAAGAGATATGAACTGATAAACACTTTAAGATATCACTTTGGTTTCTATGTGGCTAATAAAGTATTGGGAGTTAAGAATAAAATTAGGTAGACTAATGAGGCAGGATAACAGAGATGTTAAGAAAGAACCAAATTTGGCTAGACTATACATTGGAAATAAAAATCAGTGGGAAAATTCTACATATATTTGGAAACAAAATATTTTTAAATGAATGTTGGATTGGGTATTGTGAGAATACAGAGGAAGAATACAAAAATTATCATTAGCTTGTGCCTTAGTTATCTGAAAGGTTAGTGGTGCCATTTTCTGGGACATGTTTTCTCTCAAGTATCCATATGCTGCTGTCGAAGGAGGCAAGGACCTTCAGAGGTAATATCTGGGTCAGACACTAAAATGGAAAATTACTAGCTCTTTAGTATAGAAATGGTGTTTAGAGCTTAGAGAGTGTGTATGTGTATGAAGAGCAGAGAGATTAGAATGAAACCCAAGGAAATATCAATATTTAGTAGTAATGAGTAGAGGCCTAGAAACACATTTTCCTATTAATGGTTGGGAAATGTACCTTAGGATATTTGCAAGGGAGTGCCACAGATGAACCATGATATGTGCACTCAAAATGGTGGAAAATGAAGACATCAGAGTACTGATGAATTGTGAAGAAACAACAAATGCTATGGTCTAGGATGAATGTCAGTGAAGATGAAGAATCTTAGGCGTGAGTTAATGAGTTACGAGCAAATGAATTAGAAGAGGAATGAAGTCCAGTTGGTGGAACATTTGCCATTAAGATCTTGGTGGTACAAGCACTGGTGTGCAAAAGATAGATCTGACCATGTATTGGTAACTAAAGTGGAGGAAGGAAATGAAAAAGAAATGGAGATAAGGATGTCAAGACGACAAGTGAACAGGGCACTTTGATGATCCTTCCATTTGGATGTTGAAGTCACTGAAAATGATACTAGGACTTAGCTGAAGTAAACTTTGAAAAAGGATGAAATAAAGCCTTAAATAAATGGCAACAGTAACCAAGAGATCTGTTTGTTATCAACAATACACAAAGAACATGACTAATATTTCCAAAGTGTTTTCGTTTCAAAGGAACAGTATGATTTGCAACAAGGAAAGAAATTAGCAATATGAAAGCTATAATGAAGAACAAGAACAACTTCTGGCCATAAGGCATGTGGAGGGTGGGAAAAAAAAAAACAATGTCTATTTGCGAAGGCTACAGAGAAAGTTACCCTTTGGTGCCAACCAAGTTTTATTTTAAGAGAATTAAACAATTTAACAGTTTTAACAGTTTCCAGTAACTTTGTATACTACATAAAATTAAGAGTTTACACAGAAGTATAAATCCCAACATCACATATCTCAAAATCTCCCAAACCAGGTAATTCCTTGTTTTTCTAAGTTTCTCCTTATACTACGAAAGTCACTTTGTCTTATTCAGTGAACAGTATTAGTGCACTAACACACACACACACACACACACACACACACACACACACACACACACTCAAATGTACACATCTTATTTAGCTGCAGATCTCATTTTGAAGCTACATTCAAAGTAAATAAATAATTCCATAATCTTCAAGCATGGAGATTGAGGAAATGGAGCATGGCTTTTTATAAAAGAAGTTAACCTGAGTACAAGAAAACTGTAAGAGTATCCAACGTTGGAAGCTGAGTTAGCTGAGTCACCTGTGCCACCAGCAAGGCATCTAAAAGTAAAACAGTGCTAGCAGAGTCTTATAAAGGAAGTAGAAGCCACCTAACTGAGGTTCAGCTCTTAAGTGCCTGGTCAAGATATAGCACCTAGATGGGACTTCACAGGTTCAAATTTTATAAAGATGAATACTTGTTAAATTAACAGATCTATTTAAGGAGAAATAGGAAGATATACTGTCTATAGTATTGGATAGATGTAAAATGCTGTCTAGGAAAATAGCTTGCATCTTTGAATTGTTTCTTCTTTGACATAGTTAACTTAGAAATAAAAACCATGGGGTGCCTGAGTGGTTCAGTCAGTTAAGCATCCAACTTGGTTTCTGTTCGGGTCATGATCTCACAATTTTGTGAGCTCGAGACCCACATTGGGCTCTGTGCTAACAGTGAGGAGCCTGCTTGGAATTCTCTGTCTTCCTTGAGAAAAAGGAAGTGCCCTTCTCCCACTTGTGCTGTCTCTGTCTCTAAACAAACAAACAAACAAATAAACAAGCAAACTTAAAAAAATAAAAACTATGAAATTAGAAAAAAAACTATGAGAAAAAAAAACTATGCATGCGTGTGTGTGTGAGTGCATGTGTGTATGCATTCGCCATAGATCTTCGGCCATCACACTATCTTCTAACTATGGAATTCAAATGAAACAAATACAGAGCAATTTACTTCAAGGCAAGCTACTATGAGTGAAAAAAATGAGAATTTGTTAAATCAATACAGAATGTCCTTGCTTTCCATAGTTCTGAGAGTGTATGGAAAAGTCCAAGTAATCAATCTCTCTGCTACATGCAGCCATCATGGCAGTCAAGAAATTCCACAAGAAACTCTTTACATGTGGATTTGGAAAAGATAATAGAAAAAACTGTTTTGTTGTACTCAGTATTCTATGTACAACATACATTTTGTGCTACATGCTGGTGTTACATTGTGATTACTCATAACTCTATGTGAAAGAGGTACTTTAATGAGCAATAGTCTTAAAGTTAGTAAGCCTGACACTGGTTGGTTCAGTTACTAATTGGATAAATAACCTTGTACTAGTTATTTAACCTTTCTAAGATAAATTGAAGACTCTGGATTCCTCCTACACGTGACACTTATATTGATTTTAGTCAACTTATCCTGTTAAACAGTAAATTGTACAACACAGAACTTTTCTCTAGACTTTACAATTTCATAAGACCCCCTAAACTTGTCTTTCCCAACGTCAAGAAACACTGAGGAATAAAAATGGACTCCCTTCCAATTCAGCAGGAACTATCTGAACTAAATGAATTTATGTAGCACTACTCATTTTTTAAAAAATACATACAACCAATCAGCTGCAGAAAGTTCTAAGTTCTTTAGAGGGCTTTGATACAGAATGTAGAGAAGATGGTCATCTACTGTCATTCCCATCTTCCAGCTGCCTTCAATATCTTGAAGTTTATTTACACTCAAAAATTAGAATCCTATCTGAGAGAGCTTACCTAAAAGAGAAATCAGGCTAATTTTTCAGTAAAAGTATTCTAGAATAATAAATGCATTTCTGCTCAAAGCACTGGGATTCTGGTAATGATCATTTTCCTAATGAGGCACAGGAATTGTGACTGTAAAAAGTTGGTGTATGATATCTGCCAAGTTCAAATGAGCTTCATTTTTATGGGCCTTCTACTAAGGTCAAGTATAATGACTCAAATTAGTGAGCTTAAAAATTGTTTTAAAATGCTTGATGGAGACATTTCAGATGATGATCTGAGATTTATTTCTGTTACGTTTGCTGCATTCAATGTGCTACCAAGATTTAATCAGATTAATCAACTACCATAAACTGTGAAACATACTGCTCCTTACAATCACCTTAAGAACTCTTAAACAGGTCAAACCTAGAAGATATGCTTTTAGTAATAATTTACTGGAGCGAATAAATTTTATTTAATTTAGTTGTTTTGAGATGTTTTTAACAAAGGAGACTTGGGAAATCAAGGCATAATTGTTTTAAAGAAACCTTTTTGGGGGAGTTATTAAAATTATTAAATATAATTTCAACTTATGAATCTGATGCCATTATTCATAAACTACAGAAAGAGTAATTGTAAAACTTCATGAGAAGTAATATTTTTATAAAGTTGTATTATTAATTTCAACTGGATACATTCCATATTACTGGGAAATATTAAGAATATCATTCCTTGGCTAGCAAAGCCTTTATTCCCTGGAGGAACATCATGCTCCCTGCAGGTATAATGTTCAGCATATTTGTCAGATTTGTCTTCTGGTTTCCTGTAAGCAGTTTATGAATGATAAAGGAAAAGAAAACAAAAAGGGGCACTACATTTAAAACTTTGATCAAAAGAACGTTCTTTGAGTTTTAAAACATGACTGGCTTAGTTTTGTGAACTATTTTCACAAGTTGGAGATGGGGAGCAAATACAACACTTCATAATCTTATTTTCTTTTAATTCTGTTGTTCTTGAAAACTTTCAGGTAGCACAAATTTTGCAACTTTGCTTCTCCTTAACAGCTTATCTATCACTATTGTAACACTTTTCATCTGTTTCCACCACTGGATTATGCCTTTATTACTTAACATAATGTCCTATACATAACTAGTTGGTAAACATATTATTAGAATGGATAGTAGAAATTGGATTTTCAGTGGGATATCCTATTTCCCCCTATTCTGGTCTTCAATTCAAATCACTCAAGCTGTCTTTGCCATCCTAATCCTCATCAGAGGCATTGGTCCAAGTGACCTTGGTTTATAGTACTCAAACTAAAATTATTAATGACTTTATAGTGCTAGAAAGATTGTAGGATTATCCAACACAACCTTGAATGCACCATCCAAGCCTCACATAATCAAAAACATGTTTATTAGCTTTCAAAAGATACCCCCTTTTTAAACCTACATATCGTTTGTATACGTAAATAAAACAGTTCATCTCTCTACATTCTCATTATCCTGACATGAAGGACTTTCTTAAGAAAATGAGTTCCCGGGGCGCCTGGGTGGCGCAGTCGGTTAAGCGTCCGACTTCAGCCAGGTCACGATCTCGCGGTCCGTGAGTTCGAGCCCCGCGTCGGGCTCTGGGCTGATGGCTCAGAGCCTGGAGCCTGTTTCCGATTCTGTATCTCCCTCTCTCTCTGCCCCTCCCCCATTCATGCTCTGTCTCTCTCTGTCCCAAAAATAAATAAACGTTGAAAAAAAAAAATTAAAAAAAAAAAAAAAAAAAAAAGAAAATGAGTTCCCAATTCTTTCCTGAAATGCCCACTCAATTCTTCAGCAACCATCTATAGCAATATATATATATATATATATATATATATATATATATATATATATACACACACATACATGGTTTAAACATGTTAGTTTCTTATTGCTGCTATCACAAATTAACACAAACTCAGTGGCTTAAAACAACATAAGTTTATTTTCTAATGGTTCTAGACGTCAGAAGTCCAAAACAAGTCTTCCTAGTGGGACTAAAATTAAGTCATCATCCAGGGCTATGTTACTTCTAGAGGCTCTTTTGGGAAGAACCATTCTAGAAGTTGAATGTATCTTTTGTCTCTATCCACAAAACTTACTACTCCAACCTCTCTTTCAGTCACTTCATCTCCTTCTAATGATTTTGTCCTCCCTTTTATAGGGTCCCTGTGATTACACTGGACCTACACAAATAATGAAAGATAATCTCTGCATTTTAAGGTCAGATGTTTAACAATTTTCATTTCACCTGCAACCTTAACTCCCCCTTGCTATGTAATACAACATATTCACAAATTCTGGGGATTAGGATGTAGATGTCATTGGGAAGACATTATTCATACCATACTCAGTAATTGGAAAAAGGTAAAATAAGGTATAATGCACTGCTCACTCTGGCAATGAAATTCTATATGATATAAAGATCTAGCACAAATTATTTTAAAAGGTTTTAGCTACTAGATTATTGATCAGTTTTAGTATATTCTAGAAAAATCTCATGTCCTTGATGTTAACCCATCACACACAAATAAATGGTCTTTTTAAAATTAAAAAGGAATATTCAAGGCTACCTGAGGAATAGAAAAGTAGAGCTGCTATACCTCAAGGGGCCTGATTTCTGCGTATCATGACTCTAGCAATACAGGCACACACAAGCTAAATTCCTTTCTGACACAGTCTGGATACTATTTCCCCCATGCCTACCAAATGCCTTTATTCTCATCACTGTTTACATTCGGCCCTACTTTTTTTTAGAGCTTACCTTTATTAGCTTTTTCCCTTTGCTTCGCCTTATTTTTCTCCTCCGAACTGGATTTCCTTTCTTATGCATTCCATATGCTCACACAATTGATTATGCTCTGCTTCACAGGATTCTCTCATTTTATGCATACACCCCTCCCTAACATACACACATAAGTTGCTCTGTCAGCCTCAGTTACCTAACCTTAATACACTCGGTAGTAACATCTCCTGCTCAGACTCTGTCTCCAGCCTGAAAACTTAGTATTTTTCATCTTGTAGCCTAACTTAAGCTTCATAATTAAGCAAAGCCCCTATTTGATGGACTAGTAGGGTTTCTGCCCCTAAAAGTCTGGCTAATGCACAGAAACACATTTGGGAATACAAATTGACTTTTATGTATAGAAGCCAGATGTATTTCATGCCTACGTGAGCTTAGGGAAGCAAGTTCATCTCATATATCACAATAAACATCTGTTGCACTGAATTTCACTGCCGGATACTCATCATACTTAGGCAACAAAACACTTAAGGAAATAAAAGCTCTTTCCAATAATAATAATATTAAAAAGTATATCAGAAAGCTTTGTTAAAAAAAAAAGAAAAGAAAAAAGTCTTCCTCTAGCAGTTAAGCCTGAAGTAGGAACTACTAAAAACAATAAAATAATTATTGAAATATAGTTTCTGATAAGGAATCTCGGCCCTGTAAAATTTAGAGAAAGTGATGGGTGAGTTTATATTTGAAAGGCTGCTTTCAACAGCAAAGAGTGTGTTCTGATATTTGAATATACTTTGGAAAATGCAAAAATTTTAAAGAACTAAAAGAAAACAATCGACGTGGACACGAACATGCATATAGTTTCACAGATAGTTTTACAGTTTTACTTATAGCATGAATAAGTTCATACTACAGTTTGGTTAAAATGTCACACATATGTAATTTCCTCCATGTTTTTTGCATTTGACTAGCAATACAGATGCTAATACATTTAGTATTCATTTGAGTCTCAGTGTTTCCTGCCAAAGTACTTTGTCTTTTTTTTTCTTATTTTTTAAATGTTTATTTATTATTTTTTGAGAGAGAAAGAGAGAAAGAGAGAAAGAGAGAAAGAGAGAGAGAGAGAGAGAGAGAGAGAGAGAGAAAGTGAGTGGGGGAGAGGCAGAGAGAGGGAGACACAGAATCCGCAGCAGGCTCCCGGCTCTGAGCTGTCAGCACAGAGCTTGATGCAGGACTCAAACTCATGGGCCCTGAGATCTTGACCTCCTGAGCTGAAATCAGAAGCTCAACCAACTGAGCCACCCAGGTCCCCTGTCCTTTTTTGCTATTGGACCATTCGTAATGATTTATTGGACTATTTATTATGTCAAATATGTCAAGTGAATTGCAAATACTTTCTCCTGATTTGGCATTTTCTTTTTATATCCAGTGATGGTATCATTTGAAATATTAAAGTTTTTCACTTTAACAAAGTCCAATCCATCAGTCTTTATTAGTTTCTGTCTTTGGTTGGGTTATACTTTGGAAAGTTAATTTAGCCCTAATATTACAAATGACATTTGCCTATATATTTTCTTCTTTATATTTGGAGGCGTTTACTCAGTGCCTACTGTGAAATTAATTGGGTGTATTATAACTTTTTACAACTATGAAACACATAGCCAATTACTTGAACATCATTTTATGAATCATTTATCATTTCCCCACTGATTTGAAAGACCATATTTATCATGTATCAGATTTTAAGTTTATTGACATTATATAACACTATGTAGTTGTGAAATTATGCAAATTCAAGCATAACAGCCAGTTTACTTCTTCACCATTATCCCCTGAAGGGATGGATAGAGGAACTGTTTTCTTACGGTTTCAGTGTATAACATAACATTGTTTAAATGACATTCTAGCAACTCAGAAACTTTATTTCTGGTTCTGAAATGTGTTTCACCTTGACCAATCTGTCCTGCAATTTGCCTGTGAGGGTAGAGACTGAATTTTGTGATAGTTACATTCCTATTACTTAAAATTGTGTCAGGTACTGAGTAGGTGCTCAAAAATATCTGTTTAATGATTACATTGATGGATGTCTGGTTTTCCATTGCAGTGGTGCTACCTACCACACTCTGAATAATTTTAACTAGCTTTTCTCTGTCAAAAATCAAACATTCATCACAATTTTGCATGTGCTCATATACATGCACACGCACCCTTTACAGAGACACATTGCTTTCCAAATATCAACAAAGAATATAAGATATTTGTTAGTTCTAAAGGTCTAGTCACAAAGAAAATAACAATATAAAACCATAAATGTGAGACAGGAATATGGGAGGTCAAATTACCAAATGAAAATTTCTCCTTTTTTAATCTGTTGCTAATGAGGTGAAAAAGTAATAAATGTAAAAATGAAAGTACACAATATATGGGGCACCTGGGTGGCTCAGTCGGTTGGGTGTCCGACTTCGGCTCAAGTCATCATCTTGTGGTTTATGGGTTCAAGCCCTGCATGTGGCTCTGTCCTAACAGCTCAGAGCTTGGAGACTGCTTCTGATTCTGTGTCTCCTCCTCTCTCTGTCCCTCCCATGTTCATGCTCTGTCTGTCTCTCAATAATAAATAAATGTTTAATTTTTTTTAAAAAGTACACAATATATGTATATATCACATGCACTCAGTTTCATGATGGATATATATATATATATACATATATATATATACAGATAAGTATGGATATTTGTGCTAAATAATATGCTATCCCTTTTATATTTATAGTACACATAATGTACATACCTGCACAACAAATTTGAATGATTTTCATAAAATTTCAATTCTATTAATTTCCTCAGCTAACAACCGAAGAGCATTTAAATCAAAATCAACTCATTTGGAAGTTTTTTTAAACCAATATCTCCCATTTATTCTCATTTTTATGGCTCCTTATGTTGCCATTTTGTGTCCATTTTGCCATAATTGATACATATTTGAAAGAGTCACCCTAAGGAATTGACCCTTTGGATAAGATCTCTAAAACTGAATTTGCATCAATTATATATGTGTACACAAATACTTAAAATAGAAAGATCAAATGTAAAAATATGTATACATATGTGAAAAATACTTAATTTAACTCAGATATTTTATGTTATCTATGCATTTAGTTCTGTTAATAAAATCAGTATTTTATATATCTTGGTAATAAACCTGTTTGTTTTAAGGCACTTGCTTCCATCTGAACTACCACATTGTTATAACACACTGAGAATTTGATACTTCACCACAGCACACAAAGAGTAATAAAAAAAATTAAAATTAAATGAGTTGCCAGAAAATATATTTTTTGATGGATCAAATAATTTAAATTTGTCAGTCAGTGGGACAGCAAGGTGATAACAGATGAAAACCAAAGTTCTCAAGGCCAGTGAATAACAATAATGATGCTGTATTCTGAGCATCAATCACCATTACCACAAATCTCTGATACCCACACTGCCAAATATTTCACATACAACCTTAATAGTGATTAATAGATGTGCCAAAGTACTGAAACTGGAATGAGACTTTGTAGAAAAAGTGATGTTCAAAGGCATTTGACAATTCATCATTTCTACCTCTGGAAAGACTGCTTTTGTCAATGTTACCTACACAGATCTTGATTTTATTTACCTAATATTTAGCAAATGTAGCTTTAGTGAAAATGTTAAGATTTACAGAATACAGTGTGTGAAATTATTGAGTGATTATAAAAGAAATCTACAACAAATCCCAACTACACAAATTTGCCAACAGTGGCAGGAAAAGGTAACTTACAGCATCATCTTCTTTCCCATAATCCTCAGCAGCACTACCCATTCTTCTCTTTAGATAATTGATGTACATCATCTAAAGTCCTGTGTACCTGCCACCTCAGCACACACCCTCTATCCTTGCCTTCCAATCAGACTATGTCTTAAAAGCCTTTCTATGTAGGAGTTCTAGAGCCACCACTAAAAATACATACTTGTTGCCAGTATTGAAATGGCTCCCTTTGAAAATTCAGAACTCACACTACTGAAAAAAAGAATCTAATTTTCAAAAATTGCTTTAGAATAAATAAACTTTAAAAAGGGGTGGGGGCGTGCTCCTGGGTGGCTCAGTCAGTTAAACATCTGACTTCAGCTCAGGTCATGATCTCTGAGTTCCTGAGCTCCAGCTTTGGGCTCCGCCCTGACAATGCATGTGAAGTCTGTGTGGGATTCTCTGTCTCTGTCTCTATCTCTCTCTCTCTCTCTGCCCCTCACTCATTCGCACTCTCCCTTTCTCAAAAATAAATATATAAATGTAAAAAATTGTTTTAGAATACTGTGAACTCTGTGAAATAAATTGTGCTGGAATTAGACAACTTTCTTCATTTCAGCCTTCTCATCCGTTTTCTCATATTTTCCTTATAGTCATAGCTAATATTAATACATTCATTGTTAGATTTCACTAATTGATTATTGCACAAAATAAATAGTTTCAACCATATTCCTGATGCTTCTACTGCTCTGGTTCTAGATAATCCTGTATTTTTTCATAAGTTGTCTTTTGATTAAAAAATCCCCGACTTTCATTCGTGAAAAAGCCATCATTTCTTCTTATAAGCATAATAATGGCAAACATACACTAAGTCTTGTGATCAACCTAGAGAAAAACTTAATCGTATTATTTTCATATCAGTTAATAAGAAGAACTATGTCATTTATTGTCCTCAGATCTAGTGCTATGGATAAGTTTTCAACCCAGAGGCAGTTGGTTTTATGAGCAAAAAGAGGAAGACAACCAGCAGTCTTATGCCCACACTGAGACATGTCCACACACACTTGCTTCCACAGCCAAAGTAACGCCATATGTCCTCAGTGATGTGGGTGGGCAAAAGTAACAGTTGGCCTGCTAGAGACAGCCATATGTACCGGCAGCCTATCACACCATCCTTTTTACTTATGGTTGCTGAAAGCTTAGTTGAAGCCCTTGCCCTCATGAATAGCATGGCTGGAGAAGATGCTTCCACAGTAGAAAAATACCACTTATTGTGCAATTACTCTATTCTGGACATGAAAGTAAAAAAATATGCTTGTACATTACTCTCCTTATCATCATCTACTTAAACATCAACAGAGTTCCTTCATCCAGTCTCACCTTCCCTCACTAAAATGTTTTACATTTATGTGAAAAGGCATAAATGTGCAGTCTTTTATCAAAAATTATCATTTGTAATCATCCCTGTTTAATTCAATGTTATACCAACCTCTATTTGTAGCTAGATATTCATAAAACTATATTGCTGGACATTGAAAATATTTTAAAAAAATAAAAATATTTAAAAACTTAGGAGTATTCAAATTAGTTCTGGAAAGCAAGGAGATAGCAATAAGCAAAACTGCATCAGACACACATTACTGTTTACAAGGTAAAAGAGAAACATGGGTTTTAAATTTTTGTAACAGCTTTGTACCTTAACAGGCTTTCTCTTGAATCTCCATAAGTGCAAAGAAAATTCAGCTATTGTACTGGTAAAAAAATTTATTGTTTTAAGGTCATTCTTAACACTGATCAGATAAGATAATTTACTTTTTCTCTTAATGGCTTCTTTTTGACAAATGAGAGAGCTTTTAGGAAGGACAATGCTCCCTGCACAACAACCAGTAAAGCATGTCACATTCATTTACAACATAATTTTAAGAAAAATGAAGGACAAACTCTTGAGACAGTAAGAATTCATTTGCATTAAATTAATGTGAGCAGGGCACTTCATGCTCCCTTTGGCAACAGTGGGATAGGGGAACAAATGAATCCACCTTATATAACAGTTCTCCCTTGGATTACAGAAGATTTGTAAAGTTGACATGACCATCATTAAATTTCCCCTGGAAGTCTACAATTATTGTGTAGAACTCATGAGATTAAATATTCACAATGAATATTTGTGAAGAGTGCCAAGTATTATGGAAATAGTATCTGACATCCCTTGAGTATGTCCTGAAAAAATTTTAAAGAGCACCAAGCTTTCTGTGGTTTCTTACATTGATTTGGCTTTGTAAACAAGGGCTAACTTCATAAAGAAGAACTATCAGATATTGCTCTATGTAATTTAAACTTAAGTCATCCAGATGTTGGCCCTGACAGATAATGGGTATAATTAATATTTTTGACCCTAGAAGTGCAAATGATTTCACTTATACTTACCTAAAATTACACCTAATAAATGTAAGGGATCAGCATCTGTTGTTGGAAAATTACCAATCAATATCTTCTAAAAGATCTAAAAACCCCCAAATTTATAATTTTCCCACAAGGAAGCAAGCACATTAATTTCAGAGCCTCAAAGCACACAGATATTACTACTATATGTGGTAGGCTGAATAATGGTCCCCAATGATACTCTCTTCCTAAATCCCACACTCTGTGGATGTATTACCTTACATAATCAAAGGGACTTTGCAAACATGATTGAGTTAAGAATACTGAGATGGAGATCCTGGATCATCCAGGTGAGCCCAGGGTAATCACAAGAGTCCTTGAAGGAAAGATGGAGGAGTTAGAGGAAGAGGCAATGTAGAGACAGATAGGATAGGAACAATGCACTTTGAAAATGGAGGAAGGGGCCATACGCCAATGAATTCAGATGGCCACTCGAAGCAAGAAAAGGCAAGAAAATGGATTCTCCCCTCAGAGCCTCCAGAAGGAATCAGCTTCGTAGACATATTGACTCTAGCCCAGTGAAACTGCTTTGAGAATTCTGAACTCCAAAACTGTAAGGCAATAAATTTTTTTAAGCCATTAAGTTTGTGGTAATTTGTTAGAGCAGCTCTAGGAAACTAATATACCATTATAATGAGCAAAGGAAAGCAGATGAAACAGTGATGAACTTGAGAGATCCTAGGGGGAAAAAATAAGGAGCATTAAACTTAATAACTGGATTTATCTTGGTAACTATTTACTTGTTTATCCCTGAGCCACATTATTAATATGATCATAACCATTCAATCAATATGAATCAACCAGTATGTCTAATTTAGAGATGAAAAGATTCTATTTACTCTTCCTCTAACCCCATGCAGAAAGCCTTGAGCAACCTTATATCTGATAGAGGGCATATCTTCATGTAAGAATCTTCCTGTTTAGCAGAGAAGTTATATCTAAAATTAAGTCCTATTAAGCCAATCTGCAGACAGTATACACAATATTCAAGTATTACCCTTTAAGAACACCATTAAGACTGAGTTTATGATGCTACCTTCACCAACAGAATCAAAGTTAATTTGAAAGATTCTCAAAACAATAGTAAAAACTTGTGTATATTCGTTCCTCTTGTTAAAAATAAATTATGGGGAGGGGGGCGCCTGGGTGGTTCAGTTGATTGAGCACCCGGCTTCAGCTCAGGTCATGATCTCACAGTTTACGGGTTCGCGCCCTGCATTGGGCTCTACGCTGACAGCTGCTTCGAATTCTGTGTCTCCCTCTCTCTCTGCTCCTCCCCGCTCATGCTCTCTCTCTCTCTCTCCTTCAAAAATAAATAAAAACAGGGGCGCCTGGGTGGCGCAGTCGGTTAAGCGTCCGACTTCAGCCAGGTCATGATCTCGCGGTCCGTGAGTTCGAGCCCCGCGTCAGGCTCTGGGCTGATGGCTCAGAGCCTGGAGCCTGTTTCTGATTCTGTGTCTCCCTCTCTCTCTGCCCCTCCCCCGTTCATGCTCTGTCTCTCTCTGTCCCAAAAATAAATAAACGTTGAAAAAAAAAATAAATAAAAACATTAAAAAAATAAAATAAAATAAATTATTGGCCAACTCTGCATTTTGTTTATGCTAATTGGATTAAGTCCAGACATAAATTTTACTACCACAAACAGGAAATCATTTAAATAGAAAATTCTCACCTATTGCTGACAAAATGACAGTATAAAACTGTCAAGAGTTGGAAGGAATAAGTTTAGCAAGAGAAACATGTCCCTTTCCTTATCAAAGCTTGTCCTGAGACCTGGCTTGCTTCTTTTCTGATGCTTAAGCACAATAAAAATTATAACAACACTCCTACTTTTCTAGTGTTTAATCAGAAGAGAAGCAGGAAATGGGAATGTTTTGTCCCAGATTAACACTGAATTTGAGGAAGTATATTAAAAAATTGGAGGGGCGCCTGGGTGGCGCAGTCGGTTAAGCGTCCGACTTCAGCCAGGTCACGATCTCGCGGTCCGGGAGTTCGAGCCCCGCGTCGGGCTCTGGGCTGATGGCTCAGAGCCTGGAGCCTGTTTCCGATTCTGTGTCTCCCTCTCTCTCTGCCCCTCCCCCGTTCATGCTCTGTCTCTCTCTGTCCCAAAAATAAATAAACGTTGAAAAAAAAAATTTAAAAAAAAAAAAAATTGGAAAAAATATGTAGACTATCTCCATAGTAGTATATGGAAGGACAAGAAAAATACTTGTCTACCATGTATTACATCCTTTACGTAAATGATTTTATCAAATTTCTTTAATGTACTAACAACTCTTCAAAACAAGCATTTTATAGATAAAGAAAAGATCACAAAAAAGGATCTTGATCAATGCCACACAGCTATTAAAAGGTAGAACTACGGTGAATATAACAGCAAGAATAAAATAACAGTCTTACCCTACTTGGAACTGGACCCACACTAAAACACAAAACATGGATAAAGAACTAATAAGTTAGATACTAGTAATCTCATTTCACAAAAGAAGCATCTGAGGTGAATAGAGGCTGCACCATTTGTTTCAAGTTCATACCACTAGCAAGAGGCAATTTCAAATCCAGATCTGCATGACACTTTATTACTCCAATATGCAGGTGCATTATTTCCAGGATTAACTGTGATAATTCTTGTTAACCCTAAATGAGTGTCTGACAGTAAGTGCTCTACAATTTATCCTTATTCTTATTTAGTGTGAGAATTATTAAACTTCTTCACCCGTCTTTTGCAGTCTCACTACTCATCCATATTACAGTTTTCCATGAAAAATAAAGTTCAACATATGCATCTTTTTTGGATGCAAATTTTGGAGCTCAAGTAATACATCACACTAAACTGCTAGTATAAGTTTGGAATGAAAAAAAGGAATGTTTTCATTTAGTAAAAAATAATTGGATTGTTCATTCCTTTATCTATAGTATAGCTCATTAAATGTATATTTGTATTAAAAAACATAATTTCCTATAACTCTTCCTATGCTTAAGTAATATATTTAAAGAACTGATTCAACAAATCAGAATAATTCATGAATTATATTAGGCAAAACTTTTGTTCAGTGACTTCTGCTTTTTCTTTCCTATCATGTAGCCCATCTTAAGAATTTGTCTTTAAGCCCATAAGTTTGTCTTAAAGTCAACCTTCTAGCCTTCTCCCAGTTCCTCTACTTTTTCTTAGTTTCTCTTAAGTAGTGAATAAAATGTGTTTATCCAAAGTTACCTTGGCATTGGAACAATGCAGTGAAAACTGTGGTTGTCAATCATGTCCGCTGTTCATACATCTCCATATTTTTCTGCACTGAATCTCCTCTAATACTCTCTATGCTATCAGTGTCACCATAAAAGGAGATAAGGCATGAATCTCATAATGTAAAACTTAAAATGCTTAGTCCTCTTAATAGCCCATGCTTACTCTGAACTACTCATGTTAAAATGAGCAACTAAGAGAACATGGCACTTTTATTTACTTTAATTAATTTTTTTTGGAGAGGGAGAGAGAGAGAGAGAGCATGCAAGTGAGGGACAAAGGGGAGGGAAGGACAGAATCCCAAGAAACCACTCTCAGAACCCAGACACAGGGCTCAATCTCACCACCATGATGGAGATCAAGACCTGAGCCAAAATCAAGAGCCAAATACTTAACTAACTGAGCCACTCAGGCGCCAAAATTTTAGAAAAGCAGAGTCCAAAATTCAATTTATATCTCTGCCAATTTTTATCCAAGAAAGCATGACCCTATGTACATCCTATGTTTGAAAAAAAAAAAAGAAATCATTTTCATCAATGAATATTCATGATACTTCTGTAGTAAGAATCGTTGCTGTTTCACTTTCTCCCCCTCAGCACTACTATTCTCACGCACATGGGTCAGACAACATCCAGGGTTAATCAGTGACTCTACCAAAAGGATTTTTTGGGGCAGTGTGGGGTGGGGGTTTTTGTCACTAAAGCTGTCTCAGACTGTGCACAGGGTTGTCTGGAAATTCGAGGGCAACAATGTCCCCAGCCTCTGAAGCAGCCCTTAATGATGCAAATCACTCTTGTTGAGGAATGTCTGCATATAAATATTTCTAGATAAAGATGTAACATGGTCCCCATTCCTTCATGAGGGAGAATATGACATATCTTTTTTTTCTTATCCTCCTCTCTCTCTCCTTCCTCCCAGCTGACAGTCTGAATAACTGCACAGGAATAAGGCTTTAGTCAGCATTCTCAAGAGGACTTATTCTCTGAGATGGTAAACAATGATGAGTTTCACTCACACCCTGTTTGAGCTACTTTATAGGATCTGAGAGACGATTATGAGACTCCAGAAAAACCATTGTAAGCCGCCCTTTTAATACCAACACCTGCAAGGAATTGGTTGGATGGTCAAGAACCAAAGAACCTATTATCTTGGTTCATTCGAGAATACACCATGAGTGTGCCTGTGATCAGATGCAAAGTTGCACATCATATACTTAGTCCCCATACATAACGATTTTTGTTAGGTCTATCAGAGGAAAAAAATAGTTTCAAAGTGTTTTGAGACTCCAAGAAGTTTCCTGTATAGTATTTATTTCTCTTGCTCACCTTTTTCCCATACCCCAAAAGGTTCTACTAAATATGTATACACACACAAATGCATCATTCCCCCAAAACTCACATACTGTCTTTGTAACTCAAATGGCTTAAAAGCCTAAGTATAGCAGAATGTTACTAGTTAAGAATGAAAATGGATGAAAAAAACTGAAACAAATTAAAAAAAATGTCTCTCTCTCAAAGGTTAAAATGAGGTTTACTTTAAATTAGCCTATATCAGACAAAGTACTCATGGCATATATAAAACTTGGATTCATTTTTACAAATGTGTTTATATATCAAAAATGAAGTTGTTCAGTTTCTAACTTCCTCTTCCCCCATATCCTATACAGGCATACATAACCTGTCAATGTTCAAGGAATCTAAAAACAAGTCCTTGTGAAGTCTGGCAGTTTACTCTGAAAGTAAGTTTTAGCTGTGTTTCAAGTTCACACTAAGCAATTTTAAAATGCATCTAAATGTGGACTATCTTCTATCTTGATTATAAGACATAAATTATTCCAACACTACTCTTAGTAAATATTGAGTCTGTGTTTCAAATCCACTCTTATAAAGAAGGACACAAGGTCAGCTGTTAAGGAGTTTAGGAGTGATTTGAAGATGAGGAGCAGACGAGTATAACTCTATACAATTACATTTTCTTGTATGTAAAAAAAAAAACCAGTTTTAATAAATAATCAGAAATAAAGCAATACTTTAGGTATTTTTACATAAGGCATATTCGTATATCACTATTGTCATAGTTTCAACTAAAAGCAGCAATGCACGTTTTGGGAAAAGAATTGAATGTGAAGTTAATTAGCCTAGGCTTACAGTTCTACTTTATAACATAAAGATTGTAGACATTTAGGGAAATTAATCCCTCTATGTCATACGCTTTTCACCTGAAAAGTAGAAATAATATTACTGATCTTTCTAAACTTCTGTAAGAAATTAGAAATGGAAGAGATGAGAAAGAATAGGACTCATGGTAGCAGACAAGATGGATTTATTGAATCCAAATTGATATTAAAGGTAGAAAAAAAGTAAAATATTTCACCTTAATTGATAAAACTGTAGCTGCATTGAGAAATTCAAATATCTCAATTTGAAAAAACAGTAAGCTCTCTTAAGCATAAAATAATACTAGACCCTTGCAGAGAATTTAGTAAATATTTGAAAGATATATAGATTTCATCCCCCAATTTGGGTTCTGAAATTTGCTAAATTCATAATTTATATACTTCACTACTATTAAAATGCATGGTAGCCCATATGACCAATTGTATGACCACCAATTTTTACTGAAAAATATCCAGCAAGGTTCATGAAGTATTGGATCCAAAAACAAAAACAAAAATAGCAACCCCGACCACCTAAAAGGCAAACATAAAAAAATTAAAAATTAAAAAAAAAAACTCTTATGACCATGATGATTAAAAGTTAATGCTATTAGCAAGAAAGCAACTTCTAAACTAAATAAACTCATAATACACCTTAGTAATCTTTCCTCCCACACCGGAAAGAAAAAGAAAAAGAGAAAGAAAAAGAAAGAGAAGAAAAGATGAGAAAAGAAGAGAAAAGAAGAGAAAAGAAAAGAAAAGAAAAGAAAAGAAAAGAAAAGAAAAGAAAAGAAAAGAAAAAAGAAAGGACAGGGAGAAAGAGAGAACTGAAGTAAGAAAGAAAATGTGAAAAAATTAAACTAAGGAAGTTCTGTGGGAAATGTCCACAATTTCATTCCCAGAATTTCTTCCATCCCTTTCCCCAAAGTCCTTTCAGGAAAATAAAGTTGTTCTCCTCTTAATGTGAACTCATCACTTTTTCCATAGCATTTTCAAAATAATAAATATACTTCCTGTCAGTCAGACACTTAAAAGTCGTGTTGTTAAAGAACTACTGGTAATAATTTTGGAACAATATGGTAATAATATGGTAATAATTTTGGAACAAAAACTGAAGAGGAAATGAATCAACATGGCTTTTAAGCTAAATTGCCATCAATTCCAGAGCCTGTCTAAAGAGCCTGAAGTTCTCTGCCTTTTAATAAGCTTATGGAGAGTACTGAGCAAAAGAACCACCAGTTCCTCATAGTGTTACCCTCTGGTGAATCAGGGTGACAGCAATACTGCTCCCCACTTAGAGAGCAAGGTTACCTTGTCCCAGCACATACTAGGACTCCTTACTTCCACACCTTTCCAATCCTTTGACTGGACTTGGAAAATTGGGCATGAGCCAAGGAGAAGGAGGGACAGAAGGACAAAATAGGCAGCCAGAAAAACAAATGACTGTCTAGAAAGCTTATATATAAAACACATATAACGCATGCATTTGAGGACATTTCCTAAAATCCAGTCACTTCAGCTGAATTCCATCAGAATCCCCTCATCCTTGCTGTGAGGATCGCAACTGCCCACCGCCCACCCCCCACCCCCCCACCCCCAGCCTTTGCAGCCACGCCAAAATCAGTCTGTCATGACTTTGGATAAATTGTAAAGCCAGCAGTGTTTGGGGAGCTGAGCAAGCTCGCCAATTCAAAGCCTTTAGTTCGAGACCCCTCAGTACATCTCTCGGTTTAACTCACCTGGAGTCAGGTCTAGACGGCAGCCTCCGCCCAGGGCGACTGGGAAGCAGCCCTGGGAAGCTCAGCAGAGTCCGCCTGAATAATGGAAGCAGTGCAGCTGAGCAGCTCCCCCCGGACCTGCTGCTCTAGCTGCTCCCAGATTTCTTCCACTCCCCACCCGGAGCCGTCCTTCCTTTCTCCTCCTCCTCCCAGCCTGCCGCTACTGCACTCCCTCTTCCTGGCGGTGGCGCAGAGAAGAGTCCTCCCAGCCTCCCTCCTCAGGCGCACGAGCTGTCCGTGGTGCTAAAGAAGTGGCTCCGGGCTCTTCAGGGCCGGCGGTGCACACAAGCCTTCTTCTGTGACACCGGAGTCCCAGGAGCAGTGCCACGGATTTGCCTCGTGAGGTCACCGGAGAAATGGGCTGGAAGAGGCGACCAGCTGTACCCGCTAGTATCTAACATTCCCTTGCCGGTTTAAATAATCAATAACCTCAGTCTTCTTCCTAAACATCTCCAGTAATTCACAAGTGCTAAAAAGTAAAAGAAAAGATTTGAGAACATGTCTGTATTAACATTATTCTCTATACAGAGACAATAATTTGGCTGGATTCTAAGACTGACAAGTCCAAGAAGTGGTATAAGGTTCAGTGTAATTATTTTAATATATTTGGGGGTACTTGGGGCTCTCTAATCCAAACAAGCAATCACCTAGGCACATAGATTCTTAAGGGAAGTCAAAGGATACTTATTAAATGATAGGCTCGTTGTTTAATAGCCTCCCTTTTCAGCTCAATCTTTACCACAATTCAATGAAGCAGTATTATCAGCTCTACTTTGTATTTTAAGAATTAGAGACAGAGTAACTTGCTCAAGGTCACAGAGATTCTATGTTTCTAAACCTAAATAATAACTGAAATCAGTATGTCCACAATCCATACCCCATGTACAATGTCTTGCAGCATCTCAGGTAATACTGTGCAAGCGAACCAATAAAGATAATGGAACTACTAACAAATACACACCAGGAGCCTAATGAATACCTGAATCACAGTGGGACTTGTGAATAGTCAAATACTCCAAATAACAACAGCAAAGATGCATCCTAACCAAGTGATTACTTACAACAACAGTCAGAATTAGAAAAGGTAAATAATGTTCAAAATCTTCAGAATCAATTATCAGTCACATGTGAGTTGAATTTCCCGCCCTAAAAAAAAAGAGAACAGATACTGGCTCTTCCAAGAAACCTGAAATGGTCATGGTCTTTTTGCAATGGAACAAGGCCTAGTAAACCAACAACACACGTTTCCCATTTAGAATATCCAATTACTATTTAATATTTTTAAGCTATCAGTAGTCATCCATTTCAACTAACTTTACATAAAAATTCATTACCCATTCGAGCTTCCAGTATATGAGATAGCACTGGAAGTTAAATTTACTTGAACCTATAGAAATATAGAAAGTTAATAAAGTAAGTAATTCAACTGACCTCTTTACTAATATGTCATGATGTATTTCCTCCTCAGGCAAAGAATTAGAATTCCTCCTACAGTATGAAATACTATAATATGAGTTCTATAATTTTCTTTGTAGAGATAGAAGTATTAAGAAGCACAGTCAGATTTCTTACAGCCAAATCTATCCTGATTATTCATACTATGCTCCATTCTTCTTATTTTCTTCTTATTTTCAAAGAAATATTCTTCTTATTTTCAAGGAAATGTATGTGATAAAAGATAGATCATTGGTTCTTAGGAGGTGAGCAATCTTTTCTCAATTTTGTTTTATTTTTTTTAATGTTTACTTAGTTTTGAGACAGTGAGAGACAGAGCACAAGTGGTAGAGTGGCAGAGAGAGACTGAGACAGAATCCAAAGTAGGCTCCAGGTTCCAGCTGTCAGCACAGAGCCTGACTTAGGGTTCAGAGCCATGAACTGCCAGATCATGACCTGACCCAGTCTACACTTAACCGACTGAGCCACCCAGACGCCCCCAGGAGGTAAGCAATCTTTAAGCAACTATGTCAACACCAACCACTAACTAAATAAGAATAAATTTTGCTCAGGGGCACCTGGGTAGCTCATTCCGTTAAGCATCTGACTTTGCCTCAGGTCATGGTCTCACAGGGTGAATTCAAGCCCCAGCCCCATCAGGCTCTGTGCTGACAGCTCACAGCCTGGAGCCTGCTTCAGATTCTGTGTCTCCCTCTCTCTCTGCCCCTCCCCCACTCACTCTCTGTCTCTCTCTCTCTCAAAAATAAACATTAAAAAATAATTTTTAAAAATTTTAAAAAGAATAAATTTTGCTCATAGTCATAAAAGACTATGATCAAGGTATGACTAACTGCATTCTACTTTATTAATTTTACTACTCTTTCTAATTGAACATACAAATATGTACATATATTTTTTATCCTACCTAAATATTGATATCGGCATAAAATCGTGTCTATCCTTCAATACTCAGTGTACATGTACCCATAAATTTCTCTCTGATTTGCCTTGCAAATATATTTTCTTCCTTTGAATGTTAACAACATGCTATTTGTTGTTTCTTTGCAATGCTTACACTCAGTTTTTTTTTTTTTAAGTTCTGTCCAACTACAAACTGTCCTATCAATCACACTATATAGATGAAAGAACGTTTTTATACAATGTGTTGAACGAACAGATTCATGCTAAATTTTCATATACTTATAAAAGTGTAATTATTTCTCCTTAAAATTTGATGTGTATATGTTTCATCTATTCAACTAGACAATAAGATTCTAAAGGAGAAGGATTTTGTCTGAATGTTATGTTTTTCATACATTATCAATCTAGAGTTCTGTACCAGAGATGGGAGTAAAGTATTTGGTTAAACTTGATTTATTTTTTCCTTCAATTATTCAAAAAATATGTGCAAACCTTGTGCAAAATGTGCAGTGTATAATTGTGTTCAAACTTGATATGGTCCTTGACTTTATGGAATTTACAGTGTAACAACAGAATAACACATTTATGCATTCTTACTGAATAAATGGAAAGTCTATCTGAACTTCTTGGCCAAGGCCATAACATGAAAGCAAAAGAGCTGCCTGCCTGAAAACACTAAAAGGAACTCTCAAGAGGATCTCTCTGTTGAAATAGTACATCTCATTATGGAAATAACGAGAACAATTAGTAACTGTGCAAACGACAGCACACATGCATCTTTGTGGTTTCTGACCTTTCAGCTTCCTCAAAGGCAAGACCACAAACCTTTCAACACCGTGAATAGTATTAATCTTAGCAGAGAGTGTAACATTTTCACATACTTTATTCTATTTTTCCTTAAAATGATTTTAATTTTTAGCTGACTTTAATGGATTTTGTAGTGAAAATGTTTGTGCCAAATAACTCTCCAGTGAAGTCTTCTTACCATGAACCAATCTCATACTCTAGTTCATTTCTGGAATGTCTGTTTGCCTTTAGTTTATGATAAAATCCCTTATCTACTTTTACTGGGAACCATCACATAGCAACACATGCGTCCACATTTGATTGGATTTTAGCTTGCAAGTGTTCACTTTTATATCAGAAAGAAGAGGAAACAAGGGAAAAATATGTTTGGAAAAATATCCAAGAGGCTATCATACCATCTAAGATCAGGATTTTTCTGAAATATTAGAAATGACCCCACAGCCAGGCCCTAGAATGACTGAGGCAGCTCACACCCAATCATTTTGTATAGCCAAAATCATCTCCTAAAATGGTTTGCATTTTTAAAACCAATTTTATGTGTGTACAGGAATTCATGAAGTGGAGTTAGGGAAAGGACTATAAATAAGTAAGCAGTTAGGAAAAAAATATTCCACAAAAATCAGGAAGTTTCTGAAAGAGATAAAAAACCAACCTGCTTGTTCTGAATAGATCTGGAAAAGCTTATAATTCATAACTCCATAAAATATAACTTAAAGTATAACATAAAAATAACAGATAACTTAGCAAAGGACCTCTATAGGAACCATCTTTATGTTTTCCATACTTTTTATTTTCCTGACTAACAGAGGTATTCATTTACAACTCGAATAATAAAATGCATTGCATTGATCTCATGTAAGAGACAGAGGAGCATGCCTCATTGCTATAAAAGTGAGTCATCACTGGAATGACATATGTAGTATCTAGAACATACTACAGCCTAATATCTTCTCCCATAGGCTAAAATTTTCACCCTTGGAGTCATGCCTTTGAATGTGTCAGGGGTTTGCTACTAAAAATAAATATATTTGCCAGAGGAGTAGATAAATCTTTAGACTATTATTCACTAAAATTTAGCATGCATTTATATATTCAGTCCATTTGCTTCATATGACAAATATATCCGAGGATCTGCTATGCAAGATGGAATCATCTTGCAAAATGCGGTTACTTGAAGAAACTGAGAGGTACGCTGTGATGACAAGAATGAAAAGATGAGAGCATAGCAGGAGGTAACTTCAAAAAGAACGGGCGCCAATGGATAATTACAATTTGGGAGGGGATAAACAAGCCTTTTGGGAGGGGATAAACAAGGGCTATTTCAGAACTTTGAGTTAATTTAATGATTCTAATTCTTAGCTTACTCATCAGTAAAATAAGGAAAATAACACTAACTGTTAATCAGTCTACATAAATAAAGCACACAGAATAGTTCCTGATAAATGAGGATCAATTATTCATATTATATTAATTTTATTCATAAACTGAGAACTTAAAGAAATAGTAAGATATGGCTACTTAAGGTAAGATATAAGGAAGCCTCCAAATTCACTTTGACAATTGGCTGAGGGCTACTTAGAAAAAAAATAGCTAAACTGGGGAGCCTGGGTGGCTCAGACAAGTCAGTTGAGAATCTGACTCTTGATTTTGGCTTAGGTCATGATCCCAGGGTCATGAGATTGAGCCCTACATTATCCTCCGCTCTGAGCATGGAGCCTACTTAAGATTTTCTCTCTCTCTCTCTCTCTCTCTCTCTCTCTCTCTCACGTTTGCACTCTTTCTCTCTCTCAAAAAAGAAAGAAAAAGTTGCTAAATTAATATTACATGTACATATGATTTTAAGATAATTTCCCCATATTCTGAACATCTCTATCACTTTGTCTAGATATTTTATTGCACTTTTCCATTTCTCTCTTGATTTATGGTTATTTATGTAATTTTTTGGATTCTTCTGAAAATAAACTTGTAGGGAGATGGATGCTTGAGGAGCTTTGTCAAAGTCATCTTTCTATTTCCTACAGCAAGTAACTAGTAGTACTAATCCAGTGTTGGTTGAATAAATAAACATAGGAAGATTATTTCAGATTTTTTCTTTGCTTTTAGTATGAATTGTACCTATAGCAGTGAGAGAGAAATGATAAGTAGGGAAAGCATAGGGATTAGTCTTTAAATCTATAATTCTGTTTTATTTGAGAAACTGACATACTTTCACTTCTGATGAAATCATGACATTCTATGTATATGGATTCACTACTGCACAAAGTGTGGTCTGTGAACCAACAGCATCAGCAGTAGCATCCCCCAGTGCTTCTCAGAAACCATACCTACTGAATCAGAATCTGCACTTTAATAAGACCCAAGTGATTAATATACACTTTTAAGATTGAGAGCCCTTTATGTCTAAATTTCATTGTCAATAAAGGAGTATACCATAATTATTATAATAATAATGGTAATATTAACAAAAATATAGCTAGCATTTAATAATCTTATAAATCATATAACCTTGCTTTTCCAGACACTAAGCAAAGTCTTTTATATAATATTTGTTATAATTCCATGAAGTTGCCAGTAATAGCATCAACTGAACTGAAATTGAGAAATTTTAAGCAACTTAACCAAGGTCACAGAGCTAGTAAATCACAGAAAAGACTTTTAAACTCTGGCTGCCTCCCTCCAAAGCCCAAGCCCTGTTTAACTCATCGTTAATACATTTGCTTCCACCTTCCATTTCCTGGCTGTGGTTTCCTTTCTATTTCATTAACTTTATTTTTACAAGACTGATTTTTTAAGACGCTCCAATAATTTTTGGAAAACAGTGTATTATAGATTAATAAAGGCAATATCAATATCATCTATGAGAAATTGTGAAGAAGTAGCTCCAAAAATATTCATTTACTAAAAAGAGTCTGTTTGTTAATTTTTCAAAATTTTTATGGTGAAGCTATTTAGTATAAAACAAGGTAGCCTCTCTACTTATAATTTCTACCTGGCATTTCTAAATAGAATAATATTATTTAAATACCCCCCAAAATTTCGTAAACAGCCTAAAAGCGGAGAATATGAATTGCTGTATAAGACAAAAAAAGAGCATAAATATGCCACATGAATGACATCTATAAGAATCATGAGAATTCTATTTGGTATTTAGTATTTAGTTCCATTCTTCAGTGTGATCACAAAGAAGTGTCTATATGATTCACTGTGCATTATGGGACAATAAATCTTCTCATTAGGCTCAGAGGTATGTTAAGATTTACAGTCTAGGAATGTCTACTAGATATTATTACTCATTTCATGGATTGCACCTACCCCGATATTCTTACTTTCCCATAGGAGGGTGCACATGAAAAGGATTTACTTTAAACCCAGCAATGAGTGGGACTTCTGTGTAGCCAGACATTTTAAGGACAGACTGGCTTGTAAAGGGGTAGAGCTGTGACCCTGGTCTTTTTGTTGGAGAAGTATTCCCCCAGCCTTACTGTATTTTCTCCAAAGCACCCTTGTGTTGTTTTTCCTTGATCCCTGGTTCCTATGACATGACCCCTCTCCCATTCTATCAGTTGGTTTCTGAGGAAACTGCATAAACCCCCCCAAAGGAGACTGAGAAAAATAGAAAATATTACTTAGAACAGAAAAATTCCATTTTAATACTTCCACATATAATTCAATATGCAAATAAAGATACTGCCATCTACTACCTAGAGGAGACATCCTAGAATCTTAAAATTAGAAAGCCTTTAGAATATTATCAAATATTTAGAATATTTATCAAAAAGTTTCTTATTAGAGATTAAAGAGATAAGGTCTGGGCACACTATGGAATTTGCCCTAGGTCACGCAGCTAGCCAGGCTGCAGCAGATTTTTTGTTCCTCCAGGATATATATTACCTTTATTCCTCTCTGACATGTATTATCTTTTTTAGTCCATAGTGGGGACACAATCTCCAATTCAGGGGCCTAATTTTCTCTGTGAATCTCTTTTAATCTTCATTAATATCCCTTAAGAGTATCATAAGAAATAATCAGCAGCATTTGGATATTTTTAGATACACTTGGAAAAATTGTTTGAAATATCAATGATAAGAACCTCAGAAACTAAAAAAGTAAACACCAGATAAAATAAAATTATATTTAAACTTCCATGTGACATACATGACAATTTAGTCTCATTTATATAGTTGTGCTTTTCACGTTTCAGTATAAAATATTTGAAAAAAAAAGAGCACTTCAACACATAAAATGTAAATACATAAAGATGAGGAATGAAAGAGTAAATAAAAAAATAATCAAGCTAAAGAAAATCACAGTGTCATCCTCAGATCATAAAAGAATTCTCATCCTGAAGAATCAGGAAAGCTTGAACATATAAAGTACCCTCACCTAACTATACTGATAATGGTACGTATTTTTAAAAGGTTTTTAGAGAAAATGAAAATATTTTATTATGCATTCAGTAAAGTGCTATGCTAGTGTTTCTTACTCTCAGCTATTTTTCAAATTCCCATAATCTCTATAGATGACAAAATCACATAAATATGGAAAAAAAAAGAATAAACCCTACAAAGGCAGTAATACAATTCTGTTTTCAACTATAAAATATTTCTGAGCATACATTTCCTTATCACACTGATATGTGTTTAACTTCTTTTTCACTTCCACCTGCCAAAATGGTTAAAGCAATCCATTATAAGAGGATAGATCTTTTTTTTCCTTGCAAAGATTTTTTTAACATAATTTTCTAACATTTCCAATTTAATTTCACTTGAAAAATATTTCCACAATATTATACAATTAGAAGTCTGACAGCATATATAATTTAAATGGACTTCTAAAAAATGATATTGATACACAAATATTATAAACTTTTGAACTTTCAACTAATTAAAATTATCCTTATCAAAATGACTTTTCTACACATTTAGCATTTGGAATTTCATTCAGGATGCATTGTCAGTGTAAAATTCAGTAGCTCATTTTCAATTTAATATTTGAACTGAATTTTACAAAAAGTTATGATAAAGCAAAGTAAAAAGGGGCAGAATTTTTAAACAAAACTTTATTTACAACTGTAAGATTGAGGAAGCAAATAAATTAAAATAATTACAATTATTGAGGCACCTGGGTGGCTCTGTCCCTTAAGTATCCAACTCGTGGTTTCATCTCAAGTCATGATCTCACGGTTTCATGAGTTTGAGACAGCGTTGGGCTCTGCATTGAGTGTGGAGCCTGCTTGGGATTTTCTATGTTTCCCGCTCTCTTTCTACCCTTCCCCTGCTCATGCTGTCTCTGTATGTCTTAAAATAAATAAACTTAAAAAAATTTTTTTTAAATAATTAGAACTATTTTAATAAATAATGTATAACCCAATGGGCAAAATGTTCCTTGACTTGCTAGATGATTTTACCAGGTTGTGTATAGTTTCTGAGCCTCAGTTTGCTATTCTCCATAATCCAAAGTTTGGTCCAGATATTGCTTCATGTTCTGTTAAACTATGCAAAGCTATTTAACAAATTTGTATTTGTATCCTTCTTCACCCTACTTTATACAATAGAACTGTTTCTGTTCCTACTGTAAGTCTCTTCAATGGGATCCAGAGCCAGCCTCTCCTACTTTCCCAAATAATTCAGAAATCCCCTTGCTGTCCTAAAGCCTTTTCATGAATAACACCACCATCCAGCCATTTTCTCAACCCACACACTAAATATACTCATAATCATCCCTCCTGTCATTATCTTCCTATGCATATCCAATCTGTGGTCCTACATTTCACTTGAAAATATGTCTCTAATGAAATCATGCAACTCAATCTCAGTAAGAACCATGCTAGTAAAAACCATCAACTCCTAAGTTCAATATTCCAATGGGTCCCTAACATACTTGTATATTTCCAGTCCCTGCACCCCCACCACCACCAGTATGTTTTCTCCACATGGAAAAGAGAGTAATTATTTTTAAAGTAATTACATCATATCACTGCCCTGAATAAACCTTTCAGAAGCTTCCTAATGTTTATGGAAGAAACCCACACCCTACATCAGAGCCCCTAACCCTAACCATGTCTATAGCTTCATATCATGCACCCCACCCCTGCCTTGTTTATCATGCTATAGCCGTACTGAATCTCTGTTACCCATACATACCAAGTATTCTCATGTCATAGAGCTTTGGCATGTGCTCTTCTCATTCCTTGGAATTGTCTTTTTCATCTCTCAATCCTCAGCTTATGTCATTTCTTCAAAATGACCTTTCTTAATCCTAGCTTATTTCACCCTATCTTCAACCCCCTTTTTTTGATTCTCTCATGTTTCCATTCATAGTACTTATTATAATATGAAAATCTCATGTCTATTTATGTGATTGCTGATTTTTATCTAGAAAAGACCTTTTAATAATTTCTCAGTAGGTCAGGGTTCAATACCTTTGTCCCTAAAACTCAATCACCAGCACTGGGCATAGAATCTAATACAACAAATGCTAATTGGACAAACAAGTGTCACAAAAATCAAATCAAATAAACCTCAGGGATTGAAGGCATGTTCTTTTGTACTCCTATGCTGAAGATGAAAATAGATTTAGGCTATAAAAAGAAAAAAATTATCCAGTTATATTAGTACTAAAGAGGGTTATTTTTTAGTCCTCAAATTGGGTTGGGTTATCCAAAAATCTGAAATGAAGATTCAGGTACAGGAAGTTTATGAGGCAGTGTCCTAGACATTAAAACCTATAGAAGGGAAAAAAGAGGAAGCAACTCTAGGCAGAGAGAGATGATGAGCAGTGAAGGCAATCTCAACAAAGCCCTCCCCAAAACTACAGGGTGTTCCCGAGCTCAGATGGCCCTTCAGTGGTGCATGAATTGGAAACAGATGAATGGGTCTTAACACCCTATATATCAGTTCATCTTTGGGTGAGGTTGCCCTGGGAAGGGACGTGACCATGGGTGAGTCAGCTCTCTGCTGCAGCCAAGAAAATTCTAGAAGACTGACAACTAAGAGCTCTCTCTACAACACTTCTAGCAACTGGGAACATTCAATGCAAAATATCAGAATCCAGTACAATCACAATAAATTCCACTTACATTGAAGCCATAATTAATTCAGAATTGGTGTTTTTTTTCTACTGGTCATATTAGCTCACAAGTACATTTGAGAAACAACATAAAGTGGAAGGTAAAATTGTGGGTAGTAGCATAAAAACTCTGTTATATTCCTGGCATTGACATTAAATACCTGGGCGATATATGTAATACATAGGTTAATCTCTGGATCTGTTTGCCCATCTAAAAACTCCAGGAATTCAGACAAGTGGAATTTTAGTTGCTTGAAGTTGTAATTAAAAAAAAAAAAACCTTTGCAGACAGACTTTTTTGTGATAAAGTGGTTTTTTTTTAATGTTTATTTATTTTTGATAGAGAAAGATAGAGCGTGAGCAGAGGACGGGCAGAGAGAGAGAGAGAGGGAAACACAGAATCCGAAGCAGACTCCAGGCTCTGAGCTGTCAGCACAGAGCCCAACACAGGGATCTAACTCACAGACCGTGAGATCATGACCTGAGCTGAAGTCGGATGGTTAACTGACTGAGCCATCCAGGCATCCTTCAAAATGTTATTTTCTAATTATTTTATTATATTTGTATTAAAGGAGGAAAATACAACTCTTGAGAAGAATGGTTATGTTTCTTTCCACAGATCATCTTTCCCTGAGAAGCACCAAATGAACTAAAATATTCACCAAATCAAATTTACTCAGAAAAAGAAAATACCTGCATACAAATTCCAAAAATAGTGACCAAATACAAACAACTTGGACAAATGAGAAAGCAGAAGTGGGATGCAGAAACCTTTGCTAGTGATATTCTTCTCTCTGGATGGTTTAGATGGTTTTTAAGATTCTTTCCTTAACCTTGATATTTAATAAATGCACTAGAATTTGTCCTTGTAGCTGTTATTTAGGTTTCATCTCAGAATCCTCAATACCAAAAGGCAAGTAAAAAAACATCTCTACAGGGGTGCCTGGGTGGCTCAGTTGGTTAAGACTCCGACTGGCTCAGGTCATGATCTCATGGTCTGTGAGTTCGAGCCCCGCATCAGGCTCTGTGCTGACAGCTCAGAGCCTGGAGCCTGCTTCGGATTCTGTGTCCCTCTCTCTCTGACCCTCCCCCATTCATGCTCTGTCTCTCTCTGTCTCAAAAATAAATAAACATTTAGAAAAATCTCTACAAAGTTTTAATCTGAGAAGAAAAAATATATACATGCCCAGTGCAGTTATCATTTATGTATTCCCAGATCATAGGAAAGCATTGTTTAGTAAGAACAAAACTCAAGAAGGATATCATCCATGTACTCTTCTTCTTTAAAAAGTCCATTAAAAAAAAAAAGTCCATGGGGCACCCAGGTGGCTCAATTGGTTAATCTTCCAACTCTTGATTTTGGCTAGGGCATGATCCCGGGTCATGGGATCAAGCTCCACATCAGACTCTGTGCTAAGCATGCAGCCTGCTTAAGATTCTCTCTCTCCCTCTGCCCCTCTTCTGCTCACTCTTCTATCTCTCTCTCTCTCTCAAAAAAAAAAATCCATTTGAAGATGAGAAACATACCAAAATAAACAATTCACAAATAAAAATATTATAGAAAAATATTTATCTTACTTAACATTGTTTTAGCAAATAGAATTAAGTCTTTAAAAAAAAAGATTGTGCTTAGAGGAACAGAATGAGATATAGCTTAACAAGGGCAATAACGTATGGTTAACATTTCTATACATATTTACCACCAATGAAGAAGATAAAAGATGTGTTATGTAAGCATTTTTCATTTTACAAAATATTGTTTCATTCTTATGTTGAAATTTGAGGAATACATGTTTAAATACATAATTTAGAAGTGTAAACATAAACATTATTTTTTTAGTCTATCCTTTCAAATTCCTGGGAAATGGTTGGAAAAAAAATATATACATACTTATATATGGCACAGCATGAAATATTATGGCATAAATTGAATCAATATAGAAAGACTTAGAAGTAAAAAACAAACTTGTATGCCAAAAATTTGGCAAAACTACTTATAAAAAAATGAAAAAAAACACTTATGAAAAATAGGCCATTAAAGTCTATTGTAAAAGCACATGAAGATACACAAATAACTATATCATGTGAATCCAATAACTGTCACAACAGTTACAAACAAGATGGTGGGAAATAAAGGGAAATAAAGACATGGGAAATAAAGGAAGAATGCAGGATTAAAACAATAGTATCAGAAAGAGCTAATTCAGAAAATCTGAAATATTGAAAGAGAAAAACTATAATTAATATAGAGTTAAGGGCGCCTAGGTGGCTCAATTGGTTGAGCATCTGACTTTTGATTTTGACTCAGGTCATGATCCCAGGGTTATGGGATCGAGCCCTGCATCAGACTCCATGCTGAGTGTGGAGCCTATTTAAGATTCTCTCTCTCTCTCTCTCTCTCTCTCTCTCTCTCTCTCCCTCTCCCTCTCCCTCTCCCTCTCTCTCTCTCTGCCCCTCTTCCCCACTTACACTTTCTTTCTAAAATAAAATAGGCAAAATATACTTCTTTAAAATATATATACATAACTAATCTTTATTGTCCAAATGAGACAAACACTGAAAGACAAGAAGAAATAAAGACACAGTTTAGAGAAATTTAACCTTTTGACAGATTAAGTAGAAAAGTTATCAGGATCCATGAATAATGACATCAGTAAACATAGACAAATGCCTATATACTAAACTCTGTATGTTATAGGACCTACAACTTCTTTCCAAGTGCTGACAGCATAATTATGAAAATGACCCCTATATTGGGCCACAGGGAAACTTCAGTAAGGTCCCTGAATAAGCAAGCACATGTGTAGAACATAGAATTATGGTGCAGTCATTAAGAGCAAATTTCTGTGTGTGCCCGCAAATTTACTTACCAGAGGGCCTCCTGCGGCCAAGAATTTCTTGTTATAACTTAGTCGCAGACCTAGGCTATGATGCCTGTCCAAAAGCAAATGGGAGGAAAAGACAGGCCTCTTAGAGAAGTCATTGTAAACTTAGGAAAAGGATGAATTTGTCAAAGCCTTCTGTGCTTCAAAACCTGGATGGAGAGTTGATTCTAGCTTGATATGTACAACGCAACTGACACCACAATCTCTTCTAGCTCAACCATCCTATTGGCAGTGTTATGTACTTGGAAATGGACATCAAGTGAATTCAAAGACTTCAACCAAATTAACACCGGGAGATCAGCTGTGGCATATAGTCCCCTTATCGAAATGTAAGGCTGAAGGAAGAAACACCCCTCCTCTTCTAGAAACTGTTGTGCCAAGGCAGAAACACTGGCAATGATAATATGCACAGTCACAAATCACAGCCATTGCTATAGTCCAGGTAGTCTCATCTCTTCTAAGATAGTTTTCATGGGAGGTGACATCAAGACTCCCCCACTGCCTTGAACCGCTATAGCAAGTTCTGAAATTCTGAGGACACACTTATGTGGTGGGAGGGGTGGGGTGGGGGAGGAATTAAAACATGTGTATTACTGGCAACACTGAATTTCATCTTTAAAAACAATTACATAGCACAATATAAAATCATTAGTAATCTGCCTTTTATACTTTATGAAAATAAAGTAAATAGAAAATAAAGAAATAAGAAAATAAAATAGCCTTCATTGAAAATGAGGAAAATGTGAAACCTAGTATGTTTAGACATAAGACTCAATTGAGAGAACTCAAAATGTTACTGTTATTTTTTAGTTAAATCATAGTGTCTCTGAATATTTACTTTTAATGGAGGAAAGCAAGTACATGAATATAAAAAGGAGTTTATTAAGCAAATGTCACTTTAATTTGCTTCTAGAATGTCTTGATGTGACCTTCTGGTAGTTAATTCATCATTCTTATTTTGTTTCAGGCATGCTAAAATTAAGATTAGCTTCATTGTGTAGGCAGATAGTGTTGGTAAGTGGCTGCTAACGTGTAAGGGTAGCAGGGGGAAACCAGTGAGGAGTTAACAGGTATTTAATATTTATTTTCAATATTGAAAAACAAAACTGTTGATAAAATATGAATAAGACAAGTTTTAATTAAAAATCATATTTTATTTAAAAAAATCTCAATTAATTTAACATGCCCCTCAGACCTGAAGCCCAAGAATTACCAGCTCTCTATTTGGTACTCTCACTCTAACCCCTATATAATTTTCTGTGACACCTGGAAGTGTGTAATTTTTAAAATATCTCTCTACTCATCAATTATATTACAAACCCCTAAAATTAGATAATGTCTAATCTACCATGCCTAAATAAAAATATGAAAAGAATGAATCAATGACTTTATCTAACTATCATGATTCCTATTTCTCCCACCACAAATAGGCAAAAATTGTTATACACATAGTAAGTTAAAGGTCTATCATTCAGAGTTTTATTTTGTAAGTTAATGTATTGTTACATGCAACTCAATTTATAATGTGTTCATCAGTTATCTCCTCCTCAAGATAGTAACTACAACTTATAATTTTGTAAATGGCAATAGGTACTCTGGCTCAAATTTATCATTGAGACTTTTGAATCATGATGAGTAGAATCTGGAGAAGTAACTATTTAATGAACCATATTTAATTTCAGTGTAGCAAGAGGTAAACACAAATTCAAAATTAAGGGAATAGTGTTCATTTTATGAAAATCCACAAATCACGGATGGTAGGAATGCATATTGGTGCAGACACTAAAAAAAAAACAAAAAAACAATAGAGTTTTTTTTTTGAGTAGAGTTCCTCAAAAAATTAACAATATAATTGGGGCCCTGGATGGCTCAGTCAGTTAAGGATCCAATTCTTGGTTTTGGCTCAGGTCAGAATCTCATGGTTCATGAGTTAGAGCCCTACGTTGGGCTCTCTACGCTGACAGTACAGAGCCTGGATGGGATTCTCCCTCTCTGACCCTCCCCTGCTTGCTCACTCACTCTCTCTCAAAATAAATAAATAAACTTAAAAAAAAAAATAAAAAATAGAACTATCATATGATCTAGCAATTGCACTTCTGGACTTCTGGGTAACTATCCAAAGAAAATGAAAACAACAATCTAATGAGATATATGTGTCCCTATGTTCATTGCAGCATTATTTATAATTGCCAACATATGAATACAACCTAAGTGTCCATCAATAGATGTGTGTGTGTGTATATATATATAAACATGCATCACACACACATACATACACACAACACACTGAAATATTGCTCAACCATAAAAATGAATGAAATTTTGCCATTTGCAAAGCATGGCTGGACCTAGAGAGTATTAGGCTAAGTGAAGTAAGTCAAATGGGAAAAGATTAATACTATATGATTTCACTTATGTGTGGAATTTTAAATCAAAACAGATGAATAAGCAAAACAAAACAAAACAGAAATATACTCAGATACAGGAAATGAACTGTTGGTTGCCTGCGGGGCTTGGGGTTGGGAGGGAAGGAAAATAGGTAAAGGGGATTAAGAGGTATACACTTCCAGTTGTAAAATAAATAAGTCATGAGGATGTAATTACAGCATAGGGAATACAGTCAATAATATTGTAATAACTTTGTATGGTTACAGATAGTAACTAGACTTAGGGTGGGGACCATTTCATAATGCATAAAACTGATTCATTATAATACACACCTGAAACTAATAGGATATTATATGTCATGTATACTTTAGTAAAAAAGAACTTTTCACTACCAACCAAATTTTTTTCCATTTATTTTTTTTGTCCATATATTTACAGTAAAATACCCCCTATGAAATTTCACAACATGGAGATAATCCATTATGAAATAAAATCAATATGAGATTGGGTCATGATGGATCTGAGATGAATGGGTCAGTTTCCCATCAGTTTAAGTGCTTAACCTTACTAGCCCTTATGACTTACTGAAGCTACTTTTCACTTAAAAGCATCATTAACCTAATAATTTAGCAATAATATAAGATGTATTGAACTAGTTGCATTGAATTACACTCCCCTCTTTTTATTTACTTACCTGATTTTTAGTGTCATAGAAAGAAATACCAATATAAAAGACTTCAATCAACACAAGTACTGTTTCCTTAAAGGTGGAAATATTTTGCTAAAATTCTGCATATAAAAGTGTCTTATTAATATTAACTTCCAAACTATTAAAAATGTTGCCTGTTTTGCCTTTTTAAATCTTATAGTAGCTTAATGAGATCTATTAATGAGACACCTATTTTTATTTGAGTCATTTCAAGTTCATTTTATTGAAATAGTTCATGAATTCTTATTCATTCTGAATCCACATTCTATGTGTTCCAATTTAAGGCATTATCAACAAGTATTAAGTAAGTATCCACTTAAATAAGGAACCTTACTAACTTGAAGTAATGAGAGGAGTATTTATCCCTCTTATGATAAACAGAGCAGAAAAGAAACAAATGTGATAATGGAAGATAATTACATAGTTCTGTAAAGGCATCAGTTTCTTGGAAAGTTCCTCAAGGGACACTACTACTAAGTTACTATGAGCTGGTTAATCCTTTCATTTATCCTTTCAAAAAGCATGTCAAAAGCATTTACTAAAAGTCAGTATCAGACTAACTGAGATATTAATTCAGTAACTGCCTCCCTCCCTCCAGAATATGTTAGGCAAAAGTATTTTTTGACTGAAATGATAGAATGTTCATTTGAATCATGTTTGACGGTGTCTAGGATATTGTGTTTCAGAAACATTAAAATACCCATTAAACAGAGGGGGCTCCTTTTTTCACCTTTATAAACATGACTGAGAAAAAAAATCAATACTTAAAAAAAATGGCCTTCAAACATGGACAAACCTGGTTTTCAGTTTCAACCCCACCAGTTAAGAGTAATCTCAGGAAACTTTCTTCTCTGAACTCGTTTTTCATGTGTAAGCAAACTAAAAACACCTGTCTCTTAGTTTGTAGTAAAGATAAAATGAACTATATGTGAAATTCTAAATACACTAATTTAATATAGGAAATTACCTTGATAATTAGTAGTTTGTTTTCTCATTATTGCTATATAACACCCTACTCTTAGTGACATAAAATAGCAAATATTTTAAGATGCTCATGGATCTGTGGGTCAGGAATTGGAAAAGAGAACAAAGGGGAAGACTTGCCCCTGCCTGCAAACTCTGGGGCCTTAGCTGAGAAAAGCCAAGTAGGAAGAATCATCTAGAGATTTCTTCACTCACTTATTTGGTACTTGGGGTGGAATCACCCAGAGATTGGAACTATCACCTGAAGCATCTACATGTGTCTTCGTGTGGCATGGATTTCCCCCAGCATGACACTTGGTTCCTAAGAAGGTTCACCAAAACCTTTCCAAAAGCAATTGATCCAGAAGAACCAGGTAGAAGTTGTATGGACTTTCTACCACCTAGCCTTAGAAAACATACGGTGTTACTTCCCTCTAAGTCTACACAAGTGCACCAAGATTTCTGTGGGTAAGGGGACATAGATCCCACCTATCAATGTGAAAAGTTGAGAAGAATGTGCAGAGGCCAATTCATAAGATGTCCCAGGTCCCATTCTTCACCATAGATCAAACAAGCTGATCGTTGTCAGAGCTTGCTAGAATCCTGCTTAGGAGCATTCTGCAACCAGGTGAGAACATTTCTCAGTCACAGCTACTAAAAATGTGACCAAGTCAGTCCTAGAAAATATGATTCCTGATTTTAAGCTAGTTAGAAATAAATTCAAACTGCTTTAAAAGGGGATGTGTTTATTCTCTAAATGTAGGTTTTACATTTTTTCACTTAAGACTTTTTTCTCTGTAACTTTAGGCAGTGAAAATTATGTATAGTCACATTATATGTACTATTGATAGGGTCTCAACATCCACTCCATGCACTTATATAAATAGGAATTTGTAAGAAATTAAGTACTGTGGTCTGAATTTCACTGATTTCTTTAATGTCTGCCAGTTATAATGCCATATATCATACTAAAACATGGAAGACCTTTCCAAAATTTAACAACTCATTTAGCACAATAAAATTATGCATCTCACATGACACACGTCAATATATTTTTATTAGTGAAATATGAGGTTTGATGCTCTCATATTTTAAAATAGTTACTAAAAGTATAGTTGCATAAAATCCTTACTGCATCTTTTTATAAGATAATTTGAAATTTGCTGATACTCTTTTGATTATCTTTTAACTATGTTCCTTTTCCTATTATAGTGAACTAGAGGACTCACTTCTGAAAGGCACATTTGGTATGATTGGCTAGTTTCAGCGTATTCTCCAGTGACAGGAAAAAACTGAAATGATGAGCATATGGTGGAAATGTTGCCAATTGGTAGAGTTCTCTTGGATGCCGCAGACCATTTTTAGACTTGGAATGTTGAACTGCTACCACAGGACACAAAGTAGTAGCTAAATAATTTTTTTCCTCATGCTCTGACTTTTGCTCATTTTTGTTCATCTCTGTTTTGTGCCATTTCTGTTTGTTTCGATTCTACCCGACATGGTGGTAAACAGCAGCCTTCCCTTTCAAGGACTGTCGCTTTCTGACAATTTAGTTATGTAAGTAGCACAAGGCTGATGAAATTTTCAACCTGACATGACTAATCATGGCTTTCCTATGATCATTAACTTCTAAGAGCAATTGTGCTCCTTATTTGAATTAATTGGAATGTCATATTAATATGCTGAAATGTCCAGCAGCTAATCACTTTGATGTAGAACTTTGTTGTTCAAGATGAATGGGGGACACAATGGGCAGCAGTGAAGGGTAGACCTTAATGCTCTACTAAGATATTAAAGCCACAAAATAAGATTCCTTATTCACTTCTTCTGACTCAAACTGCTGCTTGAAAATGGCATCAGATATGATGCTTTCTTCCCTATGTTTTTGCAAAACAGATGATACAGGAATTGCTTTCATTCAAATGCTTTCTTCTGTTAACAGTAGTTCTTAGTTTGCTTATTTGAAAGTGTGCCTTACAGCTCTTGTGACAGTTAAGAATATATCTTTTTCTGGGGCGCCTGGGTGGCTCAGTTGGCTAAGCGTCCTTCTTCGGCTCAGGTCATGATCTCACGGCTGGTGAGTTGGAGCCCCGCGTTGAGCTCTGTCCTGACAACTCAGAGCATGGAGTCTGCTTTGGATTCTGTGTCTCCCTTTCTCTCTGCCCCTCCCCCACTCATGCCATGTCTCTGTCTCAAAAACGAACATTAAAAAAATTTTTTTAAAGAATATATATTTTTCTAAAGGCTAAAATATTTCAAGGATGAATTAATATACATTATAATTTCTCCTTGGAACTTGACAGTGGCTATTTGGTCTATGTCATAATATGGCATAGACCATATTATGTGTGGTCTATGTGTGGTCTACTTCTGTGTGATCGCGAAGTTAAGCATCATATTTAGTTAAGTGCCACTTTGTTAGGGTTTGGATGGTTGTTATTGCATTTGGGGGTGAGGGGCTGATTCAAAAGTGAACAAGATTCAGTTCCCGCAGTCTTTGGGGAGGTAGGGAGAGACATGGAGAGTTACTTGCAGATAGGTCTGACACAGTAGCTAGTTTATTTAAGACATACACAAGTTTAGCCTCTAAGTTTTTTGAAGAGCAAGGAGAGCACTGTCAGATCTGAAAGTTACGAAGATTATTCTAAAAGCATGTGTGGTATGTATTGCTGGGAGTTTGGGATGTAGGGAGGGAATTAAGAGGTTCTTAGATTGGAATGGAGTAATAAAAGCTACCATAAAAGTTTGGAATGAATGCTCTTAAAGCTTTGATAGCATTGGGTGTTGGTTATAGATGGTGACTTTGAAATATCAGGCATAAAAGGAACTAGCACTTGCCAAAAATTAAATGGAGTGGAGAGGAATGGAAAGAGATGGAATTTGGACCCTGAAGAACTGAAATTCCTAGTTTTATACATCACCAATTATGTCCATCTCGATAAAAGACATGTTGTTCCATGAAACAAATAAACGCCTTGAAATATTTTCAAAATATACATTTTGGAAAGAGATCGGAAAATGCTGAGGTTGCACAAAACCCACAGCCGGATGCAGTGGTCCTGAGGGTGAAGAGAAAGGGAGAGGAAAAAAGAGAGTTCCAGACAAAGGAAATAAGACCTCATGGTTCCAGGGACAGTGTCCACAGTGCCAGAGGAGAAAGGGCTTCCTTGTCCCCATCATAAACAGAGTTCCCTTACCTCATAATAAAGAGGAACCACTGAAGCATTTTTAAATAGCCATCTCTTTCAGAATGTGAACACATTTAAAGGAGACTGAAGAGGACACAGGGAGATCTGAGAGGCTGTGGCAAGAGTGCCACCAAGAGCCAAAGTGTACATTTAAGGAGAGAAAGAAGAGTCAAACTTCACAAACAGTTTATGTAAAACCCATCACTTAAATTACTGCAGCCTTAACCACTGTCAGAGATGATTGGGCCTTATTAGAGTCACAGTGGGAAAAAAAAAAAAAAGTTCGGGGATTGGGTTAAATGGGTGACACTCATGAAGGAGGGCACTTATCAGGATGAGCACTGGGTGTCATATACAAGAGACGAATCACTGTGTTCTACTCCTGAAGCCAAGACTACACTGTATGTTAACTAACTTGAAAATAAATTAAAAAAAAAAGTATTATGTTAAGTGGAAGAAAAAAAGAGAAAGAAATGTTCAATGTCCAGCTTTAGTTAAAATGAAAACAATAACAATTGCAATTTTGATTTTTTGAGTAAAAATTGTGTTCCCAAGGCTTATCGAAGTACTTCCTGTTTATTTCTTATACCAACACAGTGAGGAGAATTTTATTATCTCAGTTTCATAACTGAGGCAACTGAAGCTCAGAGAGGTTTAAATATGTGACCAACATCACACAGGTAGGAAGTTACCTGTTTACGCCCCTGGAGGTGCAGGCCCAAGTTTTAATGACTGTGTTGACATCAGAACTATTCTTTATTCTCAATGACCTTGTCCCCCCCACACACACTTTATTTTAACACACTTACAAAGCAGATGTCAATTTTCAGAGTTTACAACTTAGTTCGTATCATATTGATTGCCTTTTAGGTTGCCTATTACCTGCGGGCCTTTGGGGAGGTTCCTTAATTTATTGGCAACATATTAAATGAGAGTTTATATTCAGTTTCCACCCCTGAGATGTTTTCTTAACGTCAACAAATCCCATCCCAAGTGGAATTATATAGACCGAAAGAGCTGAGTTTGGTATGCTCATATCTTCATGTCTTTTTCCTTACATATTGATTTTTTTAGAGCTTTGAATCCATCTACTTCTGGGTCTGTAGAAGTCTACCCATTAACCACAATTCTACAATGTACTTTGTTAATCTTGTAAATTCATACATCATGATACAGGAAGAAAAAAAGTAAAGGTAAATTTAGCTGTAATGGCTTTTTCTTTATCGGCATTTATTATTGAAGCCCAGCTAACCTTAAAATGGTCTCAAGTCACAAATGAGTCATTTACTTTAAAAGCATAGCCTAGATTAGCAATAAACAAGGGCATCCTACCCTTACTCCCCTAAAGTGTTGTGACTAAAAAAATAACCATTTTTTAAATAAGGATGAATAAAAATTCCATGTTAAATTTCTCTTTTTGTATGTCTTGATAGTTTAATTGGCTTTAGCAGGTTTATTAGGACTGAACTTTTGAAACTATTTTGAGGGTTACAATTTTAATCTAAAAATTATAGACGGCTTTCAGAAAAAAAACATTTTTTTTTTAGGATTAGAGGTGATTTCTCCTGACATAAAGTTTAACAGTAGTTTTCCATTATACACACATTTTAGGGGTCAAACTTTAAATATAGCCTTTCTCTTAGTTGCTTGGGACATAATTTAACTAGCACAAAGCAGGATTCCTTCAATTCATCAGTACTTAAAGTTTCCAGGTGGGTCTTTTCAAATCCCCATAGACTACAACATGTAGCACTCCAACAGTTACACACACACACACACACACACACACACACACCAAATCATATCCATTTTGGGGAAAAAAGATTATTGCCAGAAGAAGGGAAATGTTATATAAAGGTATTTCAGGTATTCATTTTAAGGCAGACATCTAGCAAGTGTTAAAAAAGTTTTCAAAGTTACTTTTAGGTTTACAAGGCAAACACTCCCCTAAAGAGTGCTGTCTGTAACACAAAGTAGCACTAAAGTACACAATTACAGTCTATGACATTTACATAAAGGGATAGTACATGAGTTTGTTTATTTCTAGTATAAAGAGTAAAATTTGTAATGAGATTTTCCTATGGAGAAGTGTTTTTAAAATGTACATAAACAACTGTGATGAAATCTGGAATAAATTCATGCTTATTACTTTGACAGAAACATTTAAATGATGTGTGTTAGGGTATATATAATATTTTAAATCTAGAAACTTAGCTACATGGTCTCATCCTAAAATCTGCCAAAGAACCGAGCTTAAATTTGTGAAGAAAAAAAAAAGTAACACATAACATTCTACATTGCTTACTGTACGCCAGGCACTGGTCTAAATGCTTTACATATATTAACTTATTTAACAGAATGAGGAACATAATCTGTTTCAACATCAGTTAAGTAATTTTGACAACCAAGCAGCTGATATAGAAATAACTGGCTACAGATGGAACTACTGAGTTTACTCAGAAGTAAATGTTTGCCAGCTATTGGTGTGGTGAAAACATAGCCGTGATATGACACTTTTATGGAGGAATGAAATATACTTGCATTTGGAAATATATTAAATGTGAGGACATTTTTAAGTTTGAGTTTCTCACTTGCATTATAGTTTTTAAGAATCTGATCATGATACTACACACGACGCTTTTTATAAGCTCTCTTGATATATCATCATGTTAGCAGGAGAATGGGTGACTATCAGCTGCTACTCAATCCATTGAAAAAGATACATCTGGTTACCTACCACAAAAAGAAATTCAGTAGAAAGGAGCTCAACTGGATAACTCCACCATGAAAATTAGCAGGTAAGGAATGTACAGGTACATTTGAGTATCTGTCATAAACACAAAGTGCTTTGAAATATTTACCACCAAAAAATATAACTAACGTATGATTAGGCTTCTCTTTTCATATTAGTTGAGAAATATGGTAATTGTTTTTAAGTAACACGAATTGATAAAATTATAAATATGAATTAAATCAAAATAAAATACACACATAAAATAAATACAACATGATTAGATTTCCATACATAAAATTTCATACATTTTTTAATTATAATAAAGATGCAGATTTAGTCAATGCTTAATGTAGTGCTAACACCCCCAATCATGTCAAAAGCTAAGTCTATCAACTAATTTATGATAATTTTGAGGGTAAACCTGCCTTGGTGTGTACATGTTCCCAATTAAACTCAAATTCAAATTAAACAGTCGTTATTTTTACCCATCAAAATCAATTTTAACATTCTTAATCTAAAATGTGCAAAGTTTGAAAAAATATAATTTAAGACATTTTCAGAATAAGTTTAATTTAGAATATATTAGAGGTAAAATATCTCCTCACGCATTCAACATAAAAGCCATAATAGAGTATAAAATATTTATGTGCAGCCCTAAGAATATTATAAATAGGTAACTAGTGGAACTGCACTATTTGCTCAATCCTTGGCATCACAGACCAGCTTTAGTTGCTGAATCAGAGGTGGCCATGACATGGCCATCAGACAATCAATTCTCCTTAATAGCAGCCATAATAGATTTTGCCTCTAAATCCAAACCATCCATAAGTATTTTTGCTAATGAGATCTTTATAAAGCCAGACTGTGGGCTGGTAAAGATTTTTTACCAGGTCATCAAGAGACTGTACAATACACTGGCTAAGAACATGTAAAGGGTCAGATTGCCAGAGTTTGTTTAAACTGCCTGTTTAAATTACAGAGTCTCTTTATTCCTCTACCTTTCCCATCTGTAAAATGGGCACAATTTCAGCACCTCTCTGAAGCATTATATTGTTACAGAGTTAAAAACTGAAGGATTTTTAAGTACTACTACTAAGTACTAACTACTATGAATGGAATTAGTATCAAAATGATAACTCAACTCTGAATGGCAGTAGCTTTCCTCAGACTCATTCATTCTGATAGAAAAAAATTCAGGTAAACACGACCAGACTTGGAAGTTTGAATGAAGACTGAATACAATTAATAGCTGATTAACTGAAACTCTTACTAGTTAAAGGCATTGAATTTGGAATCTCATTTCTTAAATATCACTTCCTCCTCCAAGTCAGATTTTAAGATACTTCTATTTGTCCTCCCCTCCCAATTCTTTTCTTCTTTACCCACATATGTAGTTGGTTTTCACTATATACCATGAGCCCTGATCTTAGTAAACTTTTTATGCCTCACTTTCCCATCTAAAGAATATAGTCTTATTATTTTATTTTTTAATAAAAGCTTTAAAATGAATGTGGGCCATTAATAGCAATATTAGATAATTGTTTTCTATTACCTGATCTTTCACTTTTCAAGTGACGGCCCAGTGCTACTCAGGCCCTAAGTAACTCATACCAACAGACATGTATGCAAATTTGGGGAAGATATCTTAATAGCAAAATTGATTTCCATTGAGAAATAATCGTCATAAGAACTAAGATTCTTTAGCACTCTATTCTCTTCCAAATAAACCACTTACTTTGGTCAACATCAAAGCACAGGGAATTTCCATCTCTGGTTTTAAAATTTTTCAGTGTGTCAACCATTCTAAAAGAAACAAAAATTTCATGGACTCCTAGTGTCTATTTAAATTCCTTTGGGTATCCATATATAAAATTCTATCAAATTCATTATTCTTATACCTCTTAAGTAATTACAAAACAAACTCAATATACATATAACCACATAAAATTAATAGCATAAATTTAATATAGTGAATAATGCTTATTGAAACTAATTTGACAATGAACTAGTCGGTTATGAACAGATATAGCTACATATATTTAAAATATTAAAAGTGAAACAATTGTTTTGAATTTTAAACCAGAAATCGATAGTTGTTGTAAAATTAAGTATTCTATTAATGGTATAGAATCCAAAGCAATTTATATCCAAGTTAACTCTATAATAATGTGTACTTTACATCAGTTTTTTATTAGGTTGTATGCTATAGCAAAAGGAATGTGACTACTGTATTAATCAGCCCTGATTTTGAATTTGACTTCTGTCATTTACTCAATATGAGAAATACCACTGAATTTCTCTGAATCTGCTTCTTCATCTATAAGTGACAACTGCTACTTCAGAAAATCCTGACACTTATGAGATTTAATTAACACATGTAAAATACCAGCATGGTCCTATTATTTAGCAGATATTCTGTAATTATTAGTCACAACTAATTTACTTTCTCTTGGATTCAGAAATTAAAAAAAACTTTTTAATGTTTTTATTTATTTTTGAAGGAGAGAGAGAGAGAGACAGAGCATGAGTGGGGGAGGAGCAGAGAGAGAGAGAGACACAGAATCCGAAGCAGGCTCCAGGCTGTGAGCTGTCAGCACAGAGCCTGATGCAGGGCTCAAACTCACGAACTGTGAGATCATGACCTGAGCCGAAGACGGACGCTCAACCAGCTGAGCCACCCAGGTGCCCCTGGATTCAGAAATGTTAAATGCTTACCATATATGTTACATTGCACAATTATATTTACATAGAATTTTTTTAATATTTCTGTTTTATGACTTTACTATATTTCTAGAATAAAGAAATGTAGATTTTTAGGAACTATATTAACATAGGTAGTTTTTCTCAATGAATGTTTATGAAAGAGATTGTAGAATTTGTATATTAAAAATAAGTAACTTTAAAAACCGTGATCTAAATTTCAGTATTTCAAATAAGTTACTTCATATATCCACAGTAATTTGTCTTTTTTTTTTCTCATAATAGAAACTTTATAATGAAAATACCTGACTCCTTGAGATTTTTAAATACATTGAATTGCTCTAGAACCGCGGGCACTGGTTAATAACAGCAAAAGGATATCGGATGATTGCAATAATGCAAACAGGATTAGATTCTTTATTCAGTCTCCTATGAATCTAAAAGCTCATCGGTTAGTTTCCAGATTTACTAATTTCAGGGAAACAATCTTGAGACAAAGACAAAACAGTGAGGGGTTCAAAACTACCAATATAATTGTGCAGGCCTTTACTTATTGTCCAGGGCTTTTCTTTATCACATCAGGATGGACACTTAAAATATGTGGTCTCCAGAACATATATGCAACCACATCAACTACACAGATGGAGCCACTCTGGGTAGAAAACATCCCCATTTTGTATTCATATGATCATGCTTGATAAATCCATGGATTCCATATTATTTTACATTGGCAATTTTAGACAACCATGAAATTCTTACCAAAAGCATTTGCAAGGTAAGGATTCTTTCACCAGAAAATGCAATCAATTTGTTTGTCAGGATGTCTGTCATTAGTATGTTTACAACCAGATTTGATTTGGTTACTTTCTCTTTCAATGGTCAAACCCCAATAAAGGGAGAGAATGTATTTCATGCCCGCTGCTTAACTATTTACTTCCTAGTTAGATAGTAGGATAAAAATAAAATATGGCACATAGTAGGCCTTCAAATGAATGAAAAGCCAGGAATGAACAAAATATGGAAATATTAATCCATGGAGATTGTACACAATTGTGACCACTGTAATGGTGCAGAGTCTGAATCAATAAACAGAACAGAGCTCAAGACATGGCTGGAGAAGAGGCAAGTACATAACCAGGAATAGAGGTTATACCATAAATGAATGTAGAGAGAAAGAAGTATATCTAATTAAGCAAAGAATCAGAAAAACTGAAAGGACATAGATATGGGAAGGAAAGACCAAAGGATCTCTAGAAGTCATGGCAGTTCAAGGCAGAGCTGAGAAACTCCTCAAGCCATCTGGACATTAATGGCACTGTGAGCAACAACCATTTACTTGACATTCTGCTGGAGCAGGAGCCTACATCAGGCAAGTGGAAGCATATATGCAATCACTCCAGCCTAAGAAAGAAACTGTACTCACATAAGCTGTGCCTTTATACCAAGCCTTTTCAATCATATACCACAGAGTCACCAATGAAAGTTAGTTTGGGGGAGTCAAAAACAGAATTTTCCTTGACTGCTCCTTCTTTGCTCCCATTCCCTACTTTATGTCTGTGTTTAACAATAATCCTTCTTTTCTGACAATATTTTAATCCCATTCATAGTACTTTGCTAATCATTTGACTTTATTAATAGATTCAAGTTCTCTAGACTTCAATTTCTGTACCTTCCATAGATAAAGGTTGACACTCACCAGAGGGTTCTATTCATTCCTATCCACTCTGGGAATCTGTCCTATCTATCCTCCATGATCTTAATCCTGGAGAATCCAATCTGTAATATCTAATTATGGCATCTCTTCCCCCAGAAATGGGATTTCCCAGCTGCCCCTGAGAAAAAAAATGTGGCTTTGACTCAGCCTGGGTAAATAGGTTTTGATATATCTAATTAAAATTATAGCTACATAATCTTAGCTTAGCTGATTCAGATAACACACCTTCATTCAGAATGAACTAAATGCCAGGTTCTACACAATTGCTTTTACGTATGTTATTCAGGAACCCATTTTTATTGTCTTCTTTTACTTTAAGAAAAGAATTTTATGATGCTTTCCCTGATTTATCAGATACAATTTCTAAAACATCTGCAATTCTGTGTGTTTTTTCATACTATGGGGAACCAGGACATGATACTAATTGAGGAGATTCCTTGGAGTCTTAAAGCTGTCAAGTGTCTAAAGATTTCTTTTTGTAATGCAATGTCTCAGTTCATTGCACACAACATCAAAACCTCAAGATCAGAGAGAATGCAAATTGTATTTTAACTGATACTTACAAAGAAAAAGTGCATTCAATCCCTCAAAGTGTTCTTGAAGAAAAAGGATTTGTTCAAAATATTTTCTATACTCATCCCCAAATGATAGAGGCCTATGGTTAACTATCATTTAAAATAGTGGCCTAGTTAATTATCTTGACTCCTTGGTGAACATTTATTTTTCTCTCCACTATTATTGTACAATGAAAGCTTAAAAATATATAAAGTCACCTACCTACAAAAGCAAAAAGAATGGGTAGTATGAACCCAAGAGACTACCTGGAAGAAAGTCATGAGCATTAAACACATTTGCATGTATTTGACTATCTAGTGAAGCACACCAATTATACAGTTCCCAAAAGACAGCTTAGTGATAGAAAATTACTTCAAATAGCTTTTTGGTCTATTTGATTGATTATGTATGACCCAGTCATAGCAGTTTGATTTTTACTGTAGACTAAAAAGTAAAAGAAAGCAGGCTGAGGTATATTACTCAAAAAAGCAAGTATATGAAGGACCACATATGCAAGTACTTATTCTATAGTGCTGAAAATTAGATTTTGAGCAACCACAAAACACGTTGTTTTATATTTCCAGACATTGATTTTAATCTGAGGAGCTGAAATAACACTGTGTGGACCTGGAAGAAATAATGAGTAAATGGAATCATAATCAGCTCAAAAGTCAAAGGAATTTGTACCCAGAATGGCTTAACTTCACAGAAAGATACCTGTGCAAAGAAGAGTTAATTCCTTTGGTTGCTTTTGAGTTATGGACCCTGGAAGAAAAGTCACTTGACTTCCTGGATAATTTTATGACATCTCTTGCTTTCATTATCTCTTTGCTCTGGAAATAAATTTTGAGGAGCCAAATTCTACTTTTGGATTTTGTTTGCTAAAGGAATTAATCATGACTCTTCCCTTTACCTCTTGGGATCCAACTTCACTCTATTCTAGTCTTTTCTTGATTCAACTTCTGCACATTTCATCGCAGAGGTTAAGGAAATAATCATTAAAAAAGGAAAAAAGAAATAAGAAAAAAGAAAGACAACAGGTCCAAAATGGATTACTTATGCTAAGCCCCACATCATCAAAACAAATTTAAGTACCCTTTCAACTCCCCCAGATACAAATCTTAAACTAGTTAATCAGCACTCTCCTGAGGGGCCAACATGGCAGAACAGCGTGGAAGTTTTTTTTGCATCTCTCGTCCCTGAAATGCAGCCAAATCAACACTAAACCATCCTGAACACCTAAAAAACTGATTTGAGGATTAACACAACAATATGCACAACCTGAACCACAGAACTCAGCAGGTACGCGGCACCGAGAGATAAATGGGGTAGAGAGAAGCTGCAGAAGGCAGGAAGCTGTTTTTGCTTGCAGAGAGAGGATGGAGAGGGGGCGGGCGGAGGGGTGGGAGTACAGGAAAGCACCCCTCTCCCAAAAAGCAGTGGAAAAGTGAAAACAGCTGCAGGCACTGAACTAAAAGAGGAGAAAGGAGAAAGGAGAGGGTTTAAATCTCTATAAACAGAGAGAGCTGAGTCTTAAACTCTGTAGCTCCATACCTGGTGATGCTCTGGTGGGAAAGGCAAATCCCCAGGAGCAGAGTGAGGTCCTCAGGGTTTTTGGAGGATATTTGATAGAGGCTGTGTGGCCACCCCACAGGCAAAGCGGTCCCAGCAGACCCCGGAGAACAACCACATTTGCTAGTGTTGGAAAAAGGACGTTAAGGGTGCAGACTGGCGCCAGACGTGTGTTGTGATTTTCCATAAAACTTGAAACGCTGCTGCTACAAGATTGCGGGAATTTTTTCTGGGGCGGGCTGGAACCTAGTCGCAGGCTCTGGGCATCAGCAGCAGTGTGGTCTCGCAAACATTCCTGGCGGCGGCCGGCACCGGGCCATTGCTCAGAGAGACCCTCCCCCAGAAGGTCTGAGTGGGTCAAAGCCGCAGTCCCTCAGAAGTGAAGGGTTGGGAAACACAGCCGCATCTGAGATAAAACTCAGGAGGGAGGTGTCGCCTGGCAGCCTGACAGCTTGGTCACAGACGGTGTAGAAGCCGGGAGTGGATGGAATCCAGAGATAAAGGAGAGGTGCTTGATTGCCAGTCCTGGAGAGCTCAGAGTTCTGACACTAGAGAATGGGTAGCTGGGTGACACCATTTTCACCCATCCCGCGCATGTGCATACACACCTACGTTCGCCACAGCAATTCACCCCAGTAAGCTAAGCAGCGCCATCTGGTGGAGAATGGAGCTGTTACATAATATCCCGCCCAACGGGGCCAACAGCGCTCTTGACAAACACAAGTCTCTCCACCTGCTTAGTTTACAGACTATAAAGTGCTTCATAGCTTGACTTCTACGGGAAACCAGGTGTAATTTCAATCGTATTTCATTCTGTTTGCTGGTCCCTTTATTCATTTTTTTTCCTTTTCTTTTCTTATTCTTGAAATCAGGAAGAGAAAAAAATTATTTTTACTTTCCATTTTTATTAAAAAGATTTTTCTCTATTTTTTCTACTATATCTTTTACTTTTTTATATATTTTTTAAAATTCTATTTTACTTTCATCTTTGCATTTTATTCTATTTTATTGTACTCATTTTTTCAAGTTTTCAAACATTTTCCTTTATTTTTCCTTTTTGCCTTTTTTCCTTTTTTTCTTTTTTCTTTTCTTATCTTTCCCTTTTTTTTTTTTGACAATCAAGCTTCTTTCAACAACCAGACCAAACACACCTAGGATCTAGCATCCTTTACGTGATTTCTTTGTGTTGTTTTCAATTTTTAATTTTTTTTCCTTTATTAACTCCTTTTCTTCCTCCAAAATGATGAAAAAAAGGAATTCACCCCAAAAGAAAGAACAGGAAGAAATGACAGCCAGGGACTTAATCAACACAGATACAAGCAAGATGTCTGAACCAGAATTTAGAATCACAATAATAAGAATACTAGCTGAGGTTGAAAGCATATTAGGATCCCTTTCTGCAGAGATAAAAGAAGTAAAAGCTAGCCAGGATGAAATCAAAAATTCTATACCTGAGCTGCAATCTCGAATGGATGCCATGGAGGAAAGGATGAATTATACAGAGCAGCAAATCAGGATATAGAGGAAAAACTTATGGAAAATAATGAAGCAGAAAAAGAGGAATACTAAGGCAAAAGAGCACAAAATAAAAATCAGAGAACTCAGCAATTCATTAAAAAGAAATAACATCAGAATCATAGGGGTCCCAGAAGATGAGGGGAAAAAAAAGGGTAGAAAATTTATGTGAGCAAATCATAGGAGAAAACTTTCCTAACCTGGGGAAAAACACAGACATCAAAATCCAGGAAGCACAGAGGAATCCCATTAGATTCAACAAAAAGCAATCATCAACAAGGCATACCATAGTCAAATTCACAAAATACTCAGGCAAGGAGAGAATCATGAAAACAGCAAGGGAAAAAAGTCCTTAACCTACAAGAGAAGAGAGATCAGGTTTGCAGCAGACCTATCCACAGAAACTTGGCAGGCCAGAAAGGAGTGGCATTATATATTCAATATGCTGCATCAGAAAAATATGCAGTCAAGAATTCTTTTTTAAATTTTTTTTTTCAACGTTTATTTATTTTTGGGACAGAGAGAGACAGAGCATGAACAGGGGAGGGGCAGAGAGAGAGGGAGACACAGAATCGGAAACAGGCTCCAGGCTCCGAGCCATCAGCCCAGAGCCCGACGCGGGGCTCGAACTCATGGACCGCGAGATCGTGACCTGGCTGAAGTCGGACGCTTAACCGACTGCGCCACCCAGGCGCCCCTGCAGTCAAGAATTCTTTATCCAGCAAGGCTGTTATTCAAAATAGGAGGAGAGATTAAAAAAAAAAAAAAAAAAAAAAGGTTCCCAGACAAACAAAAATTAAAGGAGTTTGTGATCACTAAACTAGCCCTGCAAAAAATCTAAACGGGGACTCTCTGAAGGGGGAAAATATGAAAAAAAAAAAAAAAAAAAAAAAAAGACCAAAAGCAACAAAGACTTGAAAGGACCAGAGAACACCACCAGAAACTCCAACTCTACAGGCCACATAATGGCAATAAATTCATATCTTTCAGTACTCACTCTAAATGTCAATGAACCAAATTCTCCAATCAAAAGACATAGGGTATGAGAGTGGATAAGAAAACAAAATCTATATGCTGCTTATGAGACACTCGTTTAGGCCTAAAGACACTTGCAGATTCAAAGTTAGGGGATAACATGATAGATCATGCTAATGGTCAGCAAAAGAAAGCCACAGTGGCCATATTTATATCATACAATTTAGATTTTGAAATAAACACTGTAAAAAGAGGTTAAAAAAGGGTTATAATTAAGGGGTCTATCCCCCAAGAAGACCTAACAATTGTAAACATTTTATGCTCCAAACGTGGAGTTCCCAAATATATAAATCAATTAATCACAAACATAAAGAAACTCATTGATAACAATACCATAATAATAAGGGACTTCAAGACCCCACTTACAACAATGGAAAGATCATCTAGCAGAAAATAAACAAGGAAAAAATGGCTATGAATGACACACTGGACTGGGTGGACTTAACAGATATATTCAGAACATTTCATCCTAAAGAAGCAGAATGCACATTCTTCTCCCATGCACCTGGGACATTCTCCAGAATAGATCACATACTGGAACCCAAATCAGCCCTCACCAAGTACAAAACAATCGAGATCATACCATGCATATTTTTACACCACAGCACTATGAAACTCGAAATCAACCACAAGAAAAAAATTTGGAAAGATAACAAATACTTGTAGACTAAAGAGTAATCTCCTAAAGAATGATTGAGCTAAGCAAGAAATTAAAGTGGAAATTAAAAAGTACGTTGAAGCCAATGAAAATGATAACACCACAGCCCAAAACCTCTGGGATGCAGCAAAGGCAGTCATAAAAGGCAAGTATGTAGCAATCCAGGCCTTCCTAAAGAAGGAAGAAATTTCTCAGATACACAACTTAACATTACACCTCAAAGAGCTGGAAAAAGAACAGTAAATAAAACCCAAAACCAACAGAAGGCAGGAAGTAATACAGAGCAGAAATCAATGCTATGGAAACCAAAACAAACCAAAACAAAACAAGCAAACAACAACAACAAAACAGTAGAACAGATCAATGAAACCAGGAGCTGGTTCTTTGAAAGAATTAACAAAATTGATAAACCCTTAGCCAATGTTATCAAAAAGAAAAAGGAAATGACCCAAATAAATGAATTCAAGAATGAAAGAGGAGAGATCACAACCAACACTGCAGAAATACAAACAATAATAAGAGGATATTATGAGCAAGTGTACACCAATAAAATGGGCAATCTGGAAGAAATAGATTACTAGAAACATATAAACTACCATAACTGAAATAGGAAGAAATAGAGAATTTGAACAGACCCATAACCAGTAAAGAAATAGAATTGGTAATCAAAACATCTCCCAAAAAACTAGAGTCAAGGGCTGGATGGCTTTACAGTGGAATTCTACCAAACATTTAAAGAAGAGTTAACACCTATTCTCTTGAGGTTGTTCCAAAAAATAGAAATGGAAGGAAAACTTCCAAACTCTTTCTATGAAGCCAGCATTACCTTGATTTCAAAACCAGACAAAGACCCCATTAAAAAGGAGAACTGTAGGTCAATTTCCCAGATGAACATGGATGCAAAAATCCTCAACAAGATACTAGTCAACAGGATCCAACAATACATTAAAAGAATTATTCACTATGACCAAGTGGGATTTATGCCTGGGATGCAGGGCTAGTTCCACATCCACAAAACAATCAATGTGATACATCACATCAATAAAAGAAAGGACAAGAACAGCATGATCCTCTCAATAGATGCAGAGAAAGCATTTACAGCATCCTTTCTTGATAAAAACCCTCAAAATAGTAGGGATAGAAGGATCATACCTCAATATCATAAAAGCCATATATGAAAGACCCACCGCTAATATCATCCTCAATGGAGAAAAACTGAGAGCTTTCCCCCTAAGGTGAGGAACATGACAGGAATGTCCACTCTCACCACTGATAGTCAATATAGTATTGGAAGTCTTAGCCTCAGTGATCAGAAAACACAAAGGAATAAAAGGCATCCAAATCAGCCAGGAAGAGATCAAACTTTCACTCTTCGCAGATGCCATGATATCCTATATGGAAAAATCAAAAGATTCCACCAAAACACTGGTAAAACTGATCCCTGAATTAAGTAAAGTCACAGGATATAAAATCAATGCATAGAAATCGGTTGCATTCCTATCCACCAATAATGAAGCAGCAGAAAGAGAAATCAAGGAATCAATCCCATTTACAATTGCACCAAAAACCATAAAATACTCAGGAATAAATCTAACCAAAGAGGTGAAAAATCTATACACTGAAAACTATAGAAAGCTTATGAAAGAATTGAAGAAGACACACACACAAATGGAAAACATTCTATGCTCCTGGATAGGAAGAACAAATATTGTTAAAATGTCAATACTACCCAAAGCAATCTACATATTCAATGCAATCGCTATCAAAATAACACCAGAAGTCTTCACAGAGCTAGAACAAACAATCCTAAAAATTTATGGAACCAGATAAGACCCCGAACAGCCAAAGCAATCTTGAAAAAGAAAACCGAAGCTGGAGGCATCACACTCCCAGACTTCAAGACGCATTACAAGGCTGTGATCATCAAGACAGTATGGTACTGGCCCAAAAACCAAAACTCAGATCAATGGAACAGTATAGAGAACCCAGAAATGGATCCACCGATGTATGGCCAATAAAAGAGGAAAGAATATCCTGTCTCTTCAGCAAATGGTGCTGGGAAATCTGGACAGAGACATGCAGAAAAATGAACCTGGACCACTTTCTTACACCATACACAAAAATAAACTCAAATGGAATTTGAGTTTCATCCACAAAAATGGATGAAAGACCTAAGTTTAAGACAGAAAGCCATCAAAATCCTCAAGGAGAAAGCAGACAAAAACTTCTTTGACTTCTGCTGCAGCAACTTCTTACTCAACACGTCTCCAGGGGCAAGGGAAACAAAAGCAAGAATGAACTTCTGGGACCTCATCAAAATAAAAAGCTTCTCCACAGCGAAGGAAACAATCAGCAAAACTGAAAGGCAACCAACAGAATGGGAGAAGATATTTGCAAATGACATATCAGATAAAGTTAGTATCCAAAATCTATAAAGAACTTATCAAACTCAACACCCAAAAAACAAACAATCCAAATGGCCAAAAGACACGAATAGACACTTCTCCAAAGGAGATATCCAGATGGCAAACAGACACATGAAAAAACGCTCAACATCACATATCATCAGGGACATATAGATCAAAACCACGAAGATACCACATGTCAGAATGGCTAACATTAACAACTCAGGCAACAACAGATGTTAGCAAGGATGTGGAAAAAGAGGATCTCTTTTGCACTGCTGGTGGGAATGCTAACTGGTGAAGCCACTCTGGAAAACAGTATGGAGGTTCCTCGAAAAATTAAAAATAGACCTACCCTATAACCCAGCAATTGCACTACTATGTATTTATCCAAGGTGTGCTGTTTTGAAGTGGCACATGCACCCCAATGTTTATGGTAGTCCTATCGACAATAGCCAAAGTATGGAGAGAGCCCAAATGTCCATTTACAGATGAATGGATAAAGAAGATGTGGTATGTATATATATATATATATATATATATATATATATATATATATATATGTATGTATGTATATATATACACAATGGAATATTACTTGGCAATCAAAAATAATGAAATCTTGCCATTTTCAACTACGTGAATAGAACTGGCGTGTATTATGCTAAACAAAATTAGTCAGAGAAAGACAAATATCATATGACTTCACTCATATGAGGAATTTAAGAGACAAAACAGAAGAACATAAGCGAAGGGAAGCAAAAATAATATAAAAACAGGGAGTGGGACAAAACATAAAAGACTCTTAAATACAGTGAATAAACAGAGGGTTGCTGGAGGGGTTGTGGGAGAGGGGATAGTCTAAATGGGTAAGGGGCATTAAGGAATCTACTCCTGAAATGATTGTTGCACCATAATCTAACTAACTTAAATATAAGTTAAACAATAAATAAAATTTTTTAAAAGGTACCTTAAAAAAAAAAAAAAAAAGGAAACTCCTGAGCAGCACTAGTTAAGTAATCTGCCTGATACCAGATAATTGATTCCTTACTCCAATTGGCAGGCAAACAACATTTGTAGAAATTAGATCTTTGAATAGTGATTTGTGAATTAGCTTTAGGGTACCCACTGACAGCAAATACTTTCTGTCTTAAGGACAGCTATTGCCTTCTTTTTGTCTCATTTTGTGTCCTAAGAAATCTGTTCAGTAACCATCAGGTCGGGCCCCCAAAATATGACCTACACTCTTGATCTCAATACCAAATTTCCTTGAATATCAGTAAGGATTGGAGACAGATGGAATAATTTTATCACAAAAGACATAATAAAGGGAAATTCAGTATGTATTGCTTCTAAAAGAAATATTTTGATTTTCTCTGTACAGCAGAATGATATAGGCGGACTGCATAGAAAAAGAGATTTCAAGGTCCTAGCATGATTTTACCTGCCATGATTATTATTTTGATGTGTCAACTTGATTGGGCCATAGAGTGCCTAGATTAAACATTATTGCTGGATATGTCTGTGAGGCTGTTGCTACATAGGATTAATGTTTGAATCAGTGGCCTCCGATTGCCCTCCCCAAGGGGGTGAGCATCATCTAATCTGTTGATATCCTGACTGGAGCAAAAAGCAGAGAAAGGTAGCATTCATTCCCTTCCAGCCTGTCTAATTGAGCTGACTTATTCTGCTGCCCTTGGACTAGAATTTATACTATCAACTTCCCTGGTTCTCAGGCCTTCAGACTCAGACTGCAATTACACCACTGGTTTTCATGGATCTCCAGTTTACAAACAACAGATGGTGGAATTTCTCAGCCTCCATAATCATGTGAGCCAACTCTACAACAAATCTCTTAATATATCCTATTTTATATATCCTATTGGTTCTGTTTCTCTGGAGAACCCAAACACACCTGCCTTATTGGTGATACATGTATTAAATACCCTTGTTTTTATTCCTTTTTCATCTTGGAGAGAGGTTTCTAGTAATGTCTTAGAGTACCACTGTCCTTTAGACTTTGCTTACTCATTATTTTTATCAATGGCATGGATACAGATATGGATGTAAACATATGTTGGATTATTGAACTCAAAATTCAAAAATAAGATGCCTACGTTTATAAAACCAAATTTAGGAGAAACAAGTATCAAGTTCTATATTTAGGTTTATGAAATGTAAGTAGTCTTTGAGATACCCAAACTTGAAACACATATCACAGCATCATATAAACTTTGGTTCACTTGTACCCCAATGTTCATAGCAGCACTCTCAACAATAGCCAAATTATGGAAAGAGCCTAAATGTCCATCAACTGATGAATGGATAAAGAAATTGTGGTATATATACACAATGGAGTACTATGTGGCAATGAGAAAAAATGAAATATGGCCCTTTGTAGCAACGTGGATGGAACTGGAGAGTGTAATGCTAAGTGAAATAAGCCATACAGAGAAAGACAGATACCATATGGTTTCACTCTTATGTGGATCCTGAGAAACTTAACAGGAACCCATGGGGGAGGGGAAGAAAAAAAAAAAAAAGAGGTTAGAGTGGGAGAGAGCCAAAGCATAAGAGACTGTTAAAAACTGAGAACAAACTGAGGGTTGATGGGGGGTGGGAGGAAGGGGAGGGTGGGTGATGGGTATTGAGGAGGGCACCTTTTGGGATGAGCACTGGGTGTTGTATGGAAACCAATTTGTCAATAAATTTAAAAAAAAAAAAAAAAACCAAAAAAAAAAAAATAAAAAAAAAATAAACTTTGGTTCATTTGTCTTGCCTTCCCTATTTATAGCAAATGTAAGATTTTTCTTTGTTTTTCAATATCTTTAGCAGCTTTAATGGTTCTTATTACCTAGAATTTGTTCAATAATAAATGTTAGATGTATTAATGAATAAATGAATATAGGAAGGAAAATTTTAAAGTATTTTATTTTGCTAAGATCAGAATGAATTAGTTCATTATAAGCTAAATTTCTGCTAACACTAAAACTTAGGTTAAAAATATAGTAAGTTTGATAAAAAGTATTATATCATAAGAGTGATTAAGAAATTAAAATATTGATATTGTTTTCTGAGACTTAATGCAGAGCCTCAAGAATATACTTCAAATATGAGAAGCCCTTTGGAATTCATGAAAAATTTAGATAACTTTAGGATACCTCAAGTTTAATTCAAAGAAAAAAATAAGAAAATTTTCCTTACATACTTGCAAGCAGTCCAAAGACAGGTTAGACATTCTGTTTTTCCAGAAGAGTACAAATTTCATAAAAGACAATTACCTGAAAAAATAAAAGCCATTTTAAAGTTATTATGAGTAATTACTTTGGCTGCTTCACAAAGTGTGTACTTTTTATTTAATAGGATTCAAGCAGATCACCATTCACAAATGTCAAAGGAGGTCTGTTTTCTACTGAATGACCTCTAAAGGCTTCACAATTCTACGTTCAAGGTTAAGTGATTTCATGGTCTGAATAATTATATAGAATCCTAATGAATTTCTTCTACAGCCTGTGGTTAATTTTGGTACTCACATACTGTGAGCTGAACACACAAGGGGAAGTTGGCATGGATCTAGTAAGTAAGAGAACATGGCTTAAAAGCTGTTGGGAGGAACTTTCTTAATGTAAGGGAAAGTCATGGGTAAGAATAGTGTTACGAGCATCCAAATAATGATGTGAGGTCAGAGACACAGGACATTACACAGAGATGTGGACAAGTTAATAAACTTGGGAATGCTATATTTTTTAAATGGTAAAATGGTGAGTGGTAAATGGTAAAATATTAAAACTATTCTATTAACTGTGGATGAGCAGGACTAACAGGAAGGAAGACTAAAGGTAGAAAATTAAGCAATAGTGACCATATCTTGCCTGAATATTTTGAACAGAGCACGGGGCTAACATTGTTGAAAAGTCCAGTTCTATGTGTGCAAGGAAAGTGCATACTAGCTGAGTCAAGTGATATTATAAAAATAATTATGATTTCAACTAGCAGGTCTGATTTTTTTTTAGTAGCTTCATATTACAGTTGACTAATTTTATTCACTATCTTCTAAAAGCCAAATAAGGACTGATAAATTTCATTGGGTTAAGATTGTCAGAAAAATATAAATATAAATATAAGTATTCCCCACCTCTACCAACAGCAATGGGAATGTTCATTCCTCTACCCCTCACCAACGTGAACTATTGATTGTGTTATTCAGAAAAGTATAAAGCTTTTATTGAGTCTGAAATGATATGCAAAATGCTTATGATACTGTATGGCACACTAAGTACTCAAAGTATTAGTTGTCCTTTTTACATGTAATGCTTCAGGAAATAGGTGACCAAGATTAGAATAGTGATAATAGAAAAAGCAAAGAAAGACAAGAATAAACTCTATTTATAAAGAAAAACAGAAAAAAAATTATTCATTGAAAGTGAAGGTTTAAAAGGGGAAAAAATTAGAAACAATAGAATAAAAAGCATACAAAATCCAACTAACCAAGCTGGAAAAAAAAGTCAAAACGCAGGTAGTGTCACTAATAAGTAGTAAAATGGACCTAATTTCCCTGCTCAGTATTCACAGTGTTAGGCCTCATGTGCTCAAGGGCATTAAGGTAAATACAGAGAATGCCTGGAGACTGGCTAGAGCAACAGTCTAAAGAGGAAGCTGAAAAAGTAAGTCACTCTCCAGGTATTATTGACAGTGCCTGGGAGAGAGTGGCATAGAGTTTATTAGGCAGCCAGGGCCAGAATTCTGTAAAATGATGACAGTAAATGCATGTTAATATCATCCTGAGTGGTAACAAAACAAGATGGCTCAGAGTTTGGTCAAAAAAATAAGAGCAGAGAGTAGAACAAGGGAAATGCAATGGTGAGGAAGCAGAGGTTAAGGATTTCTAAAAGAAGGGAATAATTCGGCATACTAAGCAGAGGACATAAATCATTTTATTTTTACCTGCCTAATTTTTTTCTAGTCTACAAAAAAAGCAATGCTGACCTCCCAAGGACACACTCTAGAAGTTTAAAGGCATTTAAATCCCTGTGAAGTGTAATGAAATACATTGAAAGATTTTGAAAAATTAGAGCTATAGACAATTGATATTTACATGAATAGCTTACTTGAAACCAAAATATCATACAAATCTTTCCAGTGAGTAAAATGACTTAGAATGAATATGGTACAGATAAAAATGAACAAAAAACTTGTTAATATAACCAGTGAACATGATTAGAATTAAGAGAACTGAAGTCCTGAAATTTCAGTAAAAAAAAACTCACTTTTATTCATTTAAAAGAATATTGAAAAATTCGTTGAGCAACCTATTTTGGGGCCAGCATTGTTCTCAAGTTTACATTCTAGAGTAGAAGTGAATGAATGGATGGATGAAGGAATGAGTGAATGGGCAAACAATATAAATAAGATAATTTTAAATTGGTAAGATATTTCATAGAGGAAATAGAACAGGAATAAAGTGGAAGGAGCTGGGCTGAGGTGTTATTTTCTATCAGGTGACTAGGGAAAGCCTCTCTGAGTTTACCTTTGAACACAGATATGAATAATGTGTGTGAATGATAGTAACTATCAGTTATCAGGAATAGCAAATCCAAAGGCCTTGAGATGCAAGTGCACTGGGTACATGTACATAGTGCCCTGCCAGAAAACAACTGGTGCACAAAAAAAAAAAGGGTTAACCTGAAGGAATTTAATGGAAGGGCTATTTGGAGCTAACAATGTGGCTTGGTGAAGGACTCCCAGGAACTAAGAACCACAGGAAATATTTAATACCCTAAATCTAATGGGGCAAAAAAGGAGAAACAGTGTCACTGGAATCTGGTGAGAGAAGAGCTTAGAAGAAAAGTTCCCTTTAGGAACTCTAGCTATAAAGAAATGTAGCCATGCCAAGATGATGCTAAGGAAGAAGAATGGGAGATAGATACTCCAGGCTATCTCTTGTCCAGTCTTCCAATCTGTTGCCTGGCCTCCTATTTGCTAAACTCAAGAGAAAGCCAGAGGGCAAAGGATCCTAGGGGACTAGACCAAAAAGTACAGTCAACAGGACAGAGAAGGGAAAAAAATAAGATATAAGAGGGAAAGGAGCCAATGCAGTACAATCAGCACAGAGAAGAATCAAAAGAAGTTAGTGTGGTTGTAGCTCAATGAGCAAGGGAATCCTCTTGGGAAATAGAAATGTTTCTTTTTAAAAGATCACTTTGCCATTGTGTCAAGAAAAGGTGCAGAAAGACAAGAATCTGAAAGCAAATACACCAGTGATGAGTCTATGACAAACTCTATGGCAGGCTGGAAAAGCAGTGAGAAGTGCATTGGATTTTTTAATTATTTTGATATCATCCAACCCTAAATAATATTAGACACAGAATGCTATCATGTAGAATACCTTTAAGTCAATTGTAAAATCTTTTAATGTGCATCCATTTTGTCCTACACACTGGGATAGAGTGATAACTTCAGAACAACATTTTCCCTTCTTAAAGGAGCTCAAAGCTGAGCAGAAGCAGAACAAGCATAACATTACAATAAGTGTACATGCTTCAATAATAAAAAAGAGAGGAGTTGAGAGCACTCTGTCACTTCATTTGGAGGTGTGTTAGTGGAATGGACTTTTCAGCTGATTTGATTACAGTTTAAGCATATTACTGAGGAAGAGGGACTAAAGGTAGGGGAGGAAAACTGAGACAAAAGGGTGTGCTGGTCAAGAGTCAGATGCGCAAAGGTATAGGGTCCTGAGCAAGTGGAGGAAGAGCATTCAGGCCCCTAAGGGGTGCAAATGGGAAAGGTAATAAGGACGGAATCAGAGATGTTCTGCTCTTTCTGTTTGGATTCCTTGGGTATTTTAGAAATACTTTTGCATGGATCATACCCCAGACACACTAAATCAATTTCAGGGAGAGTGGCTTGGGAGCAGAATGTCCTCAGTGTTTTGGATGAAAAGCCATGACTGATAGTTGCTATCTCTAAATCCTAAAGAGCCTGCATTTCAGGATAAGAACCTAGGTTTGATTCTGAAAATATGAAAGACCTAGCAGTGTAAATGAGATCGGCTGAGAGGAGCAAATTGGAGTTGGGAAGAAGTCTAGTATATAATTCAGTCCAGGTGAGAGACAAGGAGGGAGGTACCAATAGCAAAAGAAATGAAGACGGATAGGTATGAAAGATTTCAGGGGTATGGTGGTGACTCACTAGATATGATTGGGGCAGAAAGTAAGATGGATGGAGGGGACCATGAAGTTGGAGTGTCTGACACGGATGACCAGGTGTGTGACCTCCACAACCAGCATATGGAAAGCAGAAAGAGGTGCAGGTTGGCACAGAGAATGTGTGAACGGAACAAGAGGTGGAGGAGAAATGTTCAGTAATGGGCACTGAGAATATTAGAAGTGAGTCCCACATGGGTCTCTAGCTGAAAGGAATCCTGAAAATATGGGTACAGATCCAAGAGCCATAAAATTACAAGTATTTCTGATGTGACTATAAATAAAATCACTCAAAGAATATATATACATATATATGTACGTATATATATGACTGTAAATATATAGGATGTATATAAATATAAAGGACTGTATATAAAGGAGGTATATATATGACTGTAAATAAAATCACTCAAAGGATATGTATATATATATATTCTCTGGCTAGAGAATGGAGGGCCAGCTCCTGGGAGGTGGCGAGGCGAAGAGAGGGCAATCAGAATTTAAGGGCAGTTGAGGTTATAAAAGACTAGAAAGAAAAATAATGTGTAACTTTAGAGGCATAAAAGTCAAGCAAAATGGCATCACATAAGCTTAAAAATAGGAGAATTTAAATGAGTGGCCAACATGGGGCACCTGGGTGGCTCAATCACTTAAGCGTCCTACTTTGGCTCAAGTCATGATCTCAGTCTGTGACTTCAAGCCTCATGTCGGTCTCTGTGCTGACAGCTCAGAGCCTGGAGCTTGCTTCGGTTTCTGTGTCTCCCTCTCTCTCTGCTCTTTCCTTGCTCTCTCGCTCTCTCTCTCTCTCTCTCAAAATAATAAACAATTTTTAAAAATTTTAATAAAAAAACAAATGAGTGGCCAACATTCATTTATTTACTTAATAAAAACAAAATGAGGACAGTCATTCCAGTTTCTAACTCAAGTTTCTAAATCAACGGAGCTAAGAATCAAGTTAGGTGAATATTCTGAGATGAGCACTAGGCATCTTGGCAGGAACCATTGGGACTGTCCCCCGTATTACCAACAATTTATATATAGTACGCATATGATCAGCTTCAAGCAAACTGAGGTCACTGACTGTGGATTACTTATATTTCTATCCCTACTCACTCAATATATACCACAATATCTGACTTACAGTGCGTGACTAATACAGCTCTATAACTTTTTATTGGAAAAATAAAATGGCCGAAAGAAGATATCCAAAGTACCAACACAATGAGCTATTAATATTACATTTATTATTTTGTCCTGAGAAGCTTCCTTAGGAATTTCAGCTAAGGAATAATGTAGTTCTGGTCTTAGATATTGAAGTGATAGTATATAACATTTGCTTGCCTGGATTGCAAAGTACCTGTGCATTTGTCATGTGGAAGAGGACGTAAAGAGAATTTTCAAATCAAAAATTTAAATAAGCAATAAGGCTCATACTTTTATATACACACCCTGTTCTAAAGCTTCTTGGTAAGGATTTAACTGATTTCTTAATTTGAGTCTGCTTATGAGTTAACAGGATAATTCTCTTTACCAGTCACAAGAATGGCATTTGTAGAAGGAACTCTTGAAATTCTATCATCAAGTACATTTTCAGAAAAATTTAGCATTTATTGAAATGCCAGGCTAGTCATATATTGGATAGCAATGAGGAATTTACTCTTCATATATTTTAGCTTTTTAGCCTTTTTTCCCTATGAATGTTTGTTTTCAATCCATTTTGCTTCTCAAGATAGTAAGAATTTTAAGGCATGTTTATAAGTTTCTTTTTTGGCCAATTAATTGTATTACGTTTTTTTTACCTGTTTCTGTATGTGTACTTACTATCTGCTTGCATTTTTTAACTGGAAAAAAAAGGATATGAATTTTACTTGTAAATATTCTTCATTAATCCATATAATTTCACAAGTTTAGAATGTCAAAGTTAAAATTGTAGGAAATAAAGTTATCATTCATCTGCTGACTCTCCTTACAAATCTCTTAAAAATAAGAGAACAATAAATGCTATACTCTTGTGGAATATGGGAACAAGAAAACATTTTGAATAAAATTGTGCTGTGAACTCAAGGTATAATCTAAAACAAAATACTTTTTCAAGATTCAGTTTTATGATAGCATGCATTCTCTCTCATTCTCTGCATTTTCTGATTCAAGATATTTCACAGTTCTAAAGGAGAACCAAAATAGAATAATAATTACAAAATAAAACAAAAAGAAATTGAGAAAGATAATTGAACAACTTACTCTCAGCAACTGGATTTTTAAGAAACAAAAATGCTCTGAAAATACTCTCTGATTATTTAAACCAGCCTAAGATCTGAGTGTATATGCCCTATGTGTGTCATAGAGAAAAAAAATTACCTTTTGGGGAGCAGAGTGATTAAATTTCTAAGATTTATTGTTTAACCTCAGGAAGACTTTCCTTAACTTTGTATAAAATGTGTACAGTTAATGGAAGGCATGCTATGCTTCTTATAAGAATTTGTTCCAAGTCTTTGTGTATAATTAATGGCTTGTCTACATATTTTTTCAATAAAACTATTCATACAGAATGTTAAGTAGGCATTTTCAATACCAGAATGAATGTATCTTTGTGAAGATACCATTTATCTACCATAACATCCAAAGCATAATGAGGAGACTTTGATACACTGCAGATTTAGAACGGACTTGGAAAACAAAGCCCCAAGATACTGTCTTGTCAGCACAAAGTAAATAAATTCATCACAGGAAGTTGAGGTTTAAATTCACAAACTTGTCAGCAATGAAATTAAAGTGATTTTTTTACAAGTTTCTTGACTTTGTATTATATGGATTAGAGAATTTGCTTTCCAATCAGGCAATTGATGCATATAAAACTTGAAATTGAGAGTTCTGCCTTTTAATTAGATAAACTATAAAAAAAAACCCAAGAATAATTGAAACAGCAACTGAAAATCAAAGAACAAGTTATTTTATTTTTTTAAAACACATCTAGATTTTTATAGCAATAGGGTAGAAATTCAGCTATTCACTAAATTTAACTTCTGATTTTATATTTTGACAAAATCATCAAAATATGAAAATAAAATTTACCATTCTGATATGCCAGCAAGTAAGAGTTGTTCTTTAATCACATTTTCTGATGGAAATATAGAAACAAAGAATCCTAAAGTAGATAACTAGTAATTGGAAATACAGAAATCATATATAATCCCTGAAACAAAATTAGCTTTTTACATGGTATGCTTCAGCAAGGAAAGCATGCTATCTGGAGACCAAGTCACCTTTTCCCAACAGTTCTTAAATTTCTCTGAGGAATTGCATTTTTTAATTCTGCAGTTATATACCTGCCTCCCAAATTATGAAAAACAAAGTGTTAAGGTTGAAAGATAAATTATCACCCAAAGGATACAAAAATACTAATTCAAAGGGACACATGCACCCCAATGTGTATAGCAGCATTATCAACAAGAGCCAAGTTATGGAAACAGCCCAAGTATGCATCAACTGGTGAATGGAAAAAGGAGAGGTGGTACACACACACACACACACACACACACACACACACACACTGGAATATTACTCAACAATAAAAAAGGATGGAATCTTGCCATTTGCAACAACCTGCATGGGGATAGAGAGTTTTATGCTAAGGGAAATAAATCAGTCAGAGAAAGACACATACATGTTATTTCACTCCTATGTGGAGTTTAAGAAACAAAACAAATGAGTATGGGGAAAAAATAGGCACACTGAGAGAAAAAGACTCTTAACCATAGAGAACAACTGATTGTTACCAGAAGGGATATGGTTGGGTAAATGGGTTAAATGGGTGATGGGGATTAAGGAGGGGACTTGCTGTGATGAGCACTGGGTGTTGTATGGATGCGGTGAATCACTATGTTGTACACCTGAAACTAATATTACACTGTATGTTTACCAACTGGAATTTAAATAAAAACTTTTTTAAAAACTTTAAAAAACAAACAAACAAAATACCTAAACAATAAAAGCTAAATATTTACCTGTGAATCATAAATTCTGAATCTTTTAAATTACAAGTATATATAGAGAGGAGATTCTTCTACAGGGATCCAAGGTGAGAACTGCAAAGTTTTGTCAAAATCTGTATGTAAGCTTTTTGTTTGTTTAAGGGTTATTGAGATTAATATGTGTTCAAAGATATCTGTGACCTAGTGAAAATCAAAAAACGTTTTCAACTTTGTGCTGGAGCTGGCTTGCACTATACCAGCTTGTGGGAGCCGATTATTACATTTTCAGGAATTTTGTGAGCTGATTGTGAAACTGCTGGTAGCTTGAAATTGGTCATGGTGATTGTATTCACACCATAGAAATGGAAAAATGCTACAAATCAGGCTTTTCTCCCTTCCTCACTCTCCTCTCCTAGTCAGTATGCCAGGATAATTACTCTTTGTTTTCACAAGAGAAAAAAGGCCTATTATGAATAAGGGTAAATTATTTACTTTTTTGTTTTTACACTTTTCCGTGTCCACTGCTTAATAGTGTTTTAATAATATACAATTGCATTTAACAATAACATTTAAATGTCATTAATAGCAAATCTTTGTTGGGTAGCAAATTCCTCGATGGAGGAATACAAACACTGCACCAGATATAGAATGATAACACAGAATGATTTTATTAAACAATAAATTTTGAAAATTTAAGATTTTTTCCTAGGAATTTATACATAAGATTTTAACTTATAAGGAAATATCTCAAATAAAGTAAAAATTTTTTGAATTATAAATTTTCCACTCACCAAGCTGCTGAGACATTTTACTTTCTGGTATTTTAAAATGAAAACAAAACATAAGACTGTGTCGATGAAGCAAGTGAAAATCAAAAGGGTACAGACTTTTGCAAGTAACATGTGCTAAAAATAAAATGAAAAAGTTTGAAGTCTTAAAAACAAATCTGTAAGAGAACTAAATGCCTAGGAAGATATAACCCCAGTAAATTATGAAAAGCTATGGAAAAAAGGAAGTAACAAACAAAGTAAAAATCCCTGATAAAGCCAAAAAAAATTGGATGGCAGTCAAAAAAAAAACTGGAAGGAAAAAAATAAACCTTATAACAAGGCAGAACTTTGGAAATGCATCCCCTGGAGACATATAATAGAGCTGTGAATTTAGTGGAGGTGGTGGATAGGCAATGCTGGGTGACTAAGGACTGTTAACATAATTAAAAGGATGAGGGATTTCTGTAGCTGAATAAAAACCCTGAAATATATTATGATATAGTCAAATGAATGTCTTTTCTTTATGCACCTATTTCTCAAAGAGCTGATAATACAAAGGAAAAATTTAGTGCATAAAGTTCAAAGTTTCCATTTGTATACTAATCTATCAAATATTTTACAGCAATTAGACTAGAGAGCCACCAAAACAGAATAGATCTGCAGAGCTCCCACTTTGCAATAGCTGCGCGGAAATCTTGATACTTTCCCAGGGTGTAACCAAAGTCAGAGTCTATGTGATACTGCATGAAACAACCAGGGAAGATTTTCTTTTTTTAAAATTTGAACTATAGATAGATAGATACATAGATACATAGATAGATCTTTTTGAGTTTTTTTTCTAAAATTCTATTCAGAATATGAGTTTTAACTAGATTTGTCATTATAAAATGAAATGAAACCAAAATCACCAGCCAACATCAATAGTAGCATTGTTTTCACAGAGCATGTACATTTGTATAAAGTTACTTTATGTGGAGTCATTTGGATATTTAAATATATTTAAATTGGAACTTTTAGTATTTTCAGAATTTTTTAGAGATTTTGATGAATAAATTCCTCAGAAACAAAGGTTTTTATTAACAAACTACTGTTAAAGAATTTATACAGTATAAAATATTGCTGAACATACTGACAGATTTGAGTTTTTCTTTAACAGAATTGACATTTTATCAAAATAATAAAATTTTTGAAGTTTATTTTCTATGCCCTCAACCTTCTCTTTCTGAACTCTTTTCTCCTCTGGGATACAAAAATTTTCCTAATTTCAGACATCTGGGAAAGCTATCAGTTCTCTTGTCCCTTCCCGCTCATATAGATTTATAATTGCTATATGATTATTTCCAAAGTTGCATTTGACCAATGACATATGTTATAAATTAAATGCTCTTAAGATAATGTGCCAGTTAAACTTTTCATATATAATTACTGAGTGAGGATATTTGTTCATTGACCCTTAAAGTCTCAAACACTAGTAAGCTCTCTGGATTGACTGATTTGGGTCCAGATGAAAATGCTGAAGTTCTATATTTCAAGGGGCTCATAGTACTAAAAGTGTCTGTTTCCTCAGTCAGCAGTTTCATCCAGGATCTGGTTCTCTACTGGGCCCCCCCATTCCAAATGCACAGATTTTGAGCCCCAGCGCTGGAAACTGACTCCATGGGTTTGGACCTAAGCTATATTATAGTAAGAAATTAGCTTTACGTCCATTCTCTTTTTCTTCATTTGTGAAGTATCACCAGAGATGTATATAGATAGGGGCCAGGTAGTTAATGTGTAATAATAGAGAAAAGGCAGACTAGGTGAGTGCAGACATAGTAAAGTGGATATAAATAGTTTTAGGAGTTATGAAAGTTCTCTTGTGGTTGATTCCATTGTTCTCAGAGAAGTAGCAACCAAAAAGAGACTGATTTCTGGGGAAGTGTTGGAGATCTATAAAATGGGAGAAGATGCAAAACTGCTATCTAGACAAATTAGCTGGTGAATGGACTGGGACATATGCAGCACTGATTGATTAATAGGCAGTGTTAAGATTTGCAGTACAAATTTGCAGTGGGAGAAGACTGTATGTTTTGTGATTTGTTTCATATATCCAGTTGCTCAGGAATAAATGATGATTAAATGGAAATTTGGACCTAGCCAGGATTATTTTCTAAGCTGATTCAACAAAGTGAAAAGGAAATGAGGACGTTGAAGCTACATGCAAGGGAATGATTGACCATGGAATTTAGGCAGGAAACAGGCTAAGAGAGGACCTCGAAAGAATATGGTTCAATGTTAACATGATAAGAAAATAATAGAGGCCCCAGATTGACTAAAAGGTTTTAAAGTCAGAGTATGGGAGGAAATGATGAAAGGAGATCAGAGAATGGGGTACATGAAATTATGGGCCCAGAGGAGTTGCTGTTCTAAATAATGACAAGATCTTGGCCATTCAGGAAGTGTGGTCTGTAGACCAGCAGCAACAGCACCACCTAGAAAATCGCTAGAATTGCATAGTCTCAGGCTCTACCCCAGATTTACTGACTCAGAAACTCCAAGGACACATCCCAGTAATCTTTATTTTTACACAACTTGAGACAATTATGATGTACACAGTAATTAGGTCTAGGATGTATCCCGTAGAGAAGAGTGAACAGGTAGGGTAGTGTGATAATGTGATAGAAGAAATATATATCTGGTCTTTGCCCCAGACCTTGGCACAGAGCTCCTAAAACCACTTAATTGCAAGCGCGATAAACGTCTTTTGTTATTCATAATAGCTCCCTTTTAACTGAATCTGAGTTTATGCTCATGAGATGACTAGGGTGGCTGGGGGCCCCTAGATAGTCTCAGGGTGGTTGCCGTTCACCAGAAAGACCTAGACAGGATTAAAGGTTGGAATTTTCATTCCCGCTTTCTGGGGATGGCAGAAGGGCTGCAGATGAAATCATTAGCCATTGGCAATTAACCCAATCAATTACACCTACGTAGTAAAAATGATAAAACCTCTGGGCAAAAGAAAAATGAGAATTTGGGGAGCTTCTGGGTTGGTGAACACAACCAGGTGCTGGTAGGGTGACACAACCAGCCTGGGTGCTGGGTATTATCAAACCTACACCAGAAGCTGTAGGAACTCTGATTTATAATTGGTGGGTGGTGGGTCACAAGTACTGGAGGCCCAAACTTGTGACTGGTATCTGGTGAGATTGTCCTTAACTTGTGGAATAGGACACTGATGGAAACAGTTTCAAAACTGAATTGAATTGTAAGACACCCAGTTGATATATAAAGAGTGGAGATCTGGTTAGTGTTGTAGGGGCCCAGGGCAGACTGCCCCCAAATGTACCACAATGGCATATAGATTATTTTGAATTGAAGCTACTTGGGAAGGAACCCAGACAAGGACACTCAGACCCTCACCATCTGCTAGAAAGTGGGAAACAAATCTCCCATATGAAAATACCACCTTACATGTACTAAGTGAAAAGACACCTTTAGCACCAAAGTGACATTAAAGTTAATTAGGCTATAGAAATGAACCTTGTGACTTTTTTACTAATCTACTACCTCAGCCCAAATTCCACTTAGAACTCCTTACTAATTGAAGTTCCCAAACATCTGTTTTCCTTATCGTGTAAATTCCTCACAAACTTATTATTCCTGTCTAAAATGTATAAAAACTGATTCTTTTGACAGTTTTTGCTGCATCCCAAAGGTTTTGGACCATTGTGCTTTGATTTTCATTTGTTTCCATGTATTGTTTTATTTCTTCTTTGATTTCCTGGTAAACCCATTCATTGTTTAGTAGCATGTTGCTTAACCTCCATATATTTGTGGTCTTTCCAGGTTTTTTCTTGTGGTTGATTTCTAGTTTCATAGCATTGTGGTCAGAAAAGATTCATGATATGACTTTAATTTTTTTGTATTTGTTGGGGCCAGTTTTGTGACCTAATATGTGATCTATTCTGGAGAATATTCTATGTGCACTTGGAATTTAGGATGGAATGTTCTGAATATAAATGTCCATCTGGTCCAATGTGTCATTCAAAGCCATTGTTTCTTTGTTTATCTTCTGTTTAGATGATCTGTCCATTGATGTCAATTAATCTTCAACAATGCAAGGAAGAATGTCCAATAGAAAAAAGACAGTCTCTAAAACAAATGACATTGGAAAAACTGGACAGCAACATACATAAGGATAAAACTGCACCACTTTCTTACATCATACACAAAAACAAATTCAAAATGAATTAAAGACCTAAATGTGAGACCTAAACCTATAAAAATCCTAGAAGAAAACACAGGCAGTACCTTCTTTGAAATCAGCCATATCAACTTCTTTCTAGATATGTCTCCAGAAACAAGGGAATCAAAAGTAAAAATAAACTATTGAGACTACATCAAAATAAAAAGCTTCTGCACAGTGAAGGAAACAACCAACAAAACTAAAAGGTGACCTATGAAATGGGAGAAGATATTTGCAAATGACATATCTGATAAAGGGTTTGTAAACAAAATCTATAAAGAATTTATAAAACTCAAAACTCAAAAAAATCTGATTAAAAAATAAGCAGAAGACATGAGTAGACATTTTTCCAAAGATGAGGGACAGATGGCCAGAACAGACACATGAAAAGATGTTCAATACCACTGATCATCAGGGAAATGCAAATCAAAACTACAATGAGGTATCACTTTAAATCTGTCAGAATGGCTAAAACCAACAGCCCAAGAAACAACAGGTGTTGGTGAGGATGTGGAGAAAGGGGAATCCTCCTGACTGTTGGTGGGAATGCAAACTGCTGCAGCCACTCTGGAAAACAGTATGGCATTTCTTCAAAAGGTTAAAAACAGAACCACCCTACGATCCATCAATTGCAGTACTAGGTATTTACCCAAATAATACAAAACTACTAATTCAAAGGGATACATCGTCCATCCCAATATTTATGGCAGCCTCATCTATAATAGCCAAATTTTGGAAACAACACAAGTGTCCATCAACTGATGAATTGATAAAGAAGAGGTATATATATAGTATACTATATAGGGTATAGTATAGTATAGTATAGTATAGTATAGTATAGGTATAGTATAGGTATATATATAGTATACTATATACAGTATATATATATATATATATATATATATATACATACACACACACACACTATATATATACAATATGTATATAAAAGAATATTACTCAGCCATAAAAAAAGAATGAAATCTTTCCATTTGCAATGACATAGATGGAGCTAGAGTGTATTATCCTAAGCAAAGTCAGTCAGTCAAAGAAAGACAAATACCATATGATTTCATTCATATGTGGAGTTTAAGTAACAAAAGAAACAAGTATAGTGAGGAAACAAAGAGGAAAACCAAGAAAGAGACTCTAAACTATAGAGAATAAACTGATGGTTACCAGAAGGGAATGGGTGGGGGCATGGATTAAATAGGTGATGGGGATTAAGGAGGCATTTGCAATGAGCATCAGGTGTTGTATGGAAGTGTGGAATCCCTATATTGTACACCTAAAACTAATATTACAATATATGTTAACTAACTTGGGAATTTAAATAAAAACCTAAAAATAAACAAACAAACAAACTGAAAAGTTACTAATTTAAGTCATGCCCATTTCAGATCTCTCCAGAAATGGAAATTGGAAAACAGTAGGAAGAAGCTTTGACAGAAAATCTGTCTTTATTCTCAGGAGGAAGTACAGGCAACTATACTACACAAAAGTTTAGAAGAACTTTTATAATTATTTGCTGTCATATTTTATAAACAGAACTGCCTGGAATTCTCTGTTAAACTAGAATCTTCTGTTAAACATCATTTTCATACTATTTAGACAAGATCTTTGTTGTTGAAAATCTTAGTCTTCCTTTGATAATTCAGTTTTCAGAGGCTGAAATTGATTCATGTAACTCTTATTAAATGTAACTGTGCATATGATTTGGGAATCATGAGGGAGATTTTTGGTCAGGTATTCCTAGCAGCTTTGTATTACATCACATATATCCTAGCTACTCATGTCATTACTTTTAAATCTAGTATTGAGTTGAGGTTTGCTACCTATTTTAACTGCAAAGGATAAAGGTAATTCATTTCTCCGATTGAAAAATTTGGTTCCTTGGGAGCAGAAGCGTCTAGTTTCTCTCTTCTCTGTTCAGTATGAAAATACAAAAGCATGTGAACTTTGGATTATGACAGCCCTGAGTTCTGCTGTGGTTTCTTCCTCTCATAAGCTACAAAATCTACAGCAAGTTATGAACTATTTCAGAGCATGAAAGCAATTACATTAGTTGGAAAAATGAGTGTGATAAATAGAAGAAAAGGTACCAGTACAATTTCTGGAACATAGTCAAATTGTATAAACGTTAGCTTTCTTCCTTTATGATTCAACATCTAATGATTCTGCGCCCAGTCCTGATATGTGAGGCTTTTCCCCCAACACCAAGCAATTCTCTGATACCAGCTGAGTGTCCTACAATTTCACTCAATTCTGACACTATCTACCTGGATATTTACCTATCAGTCCCACAAGGCTGCCCCCCGCCAACTTCAGATGCCAATCTCAAGCCACCTATGCTTCTACCTAGGCTATTAATCAAAGGTTCCCATGACCCCCTACTCAGGATCACTTAATTTGCTAGAGCAGCTCACAGAACTCAGGAAACCAGTTTATCCCCTTAACTACAGGTTTATTACAAAGGATTAAAGGATACAAATCAACAGTCAGAAAAAAAAAAAAAAAAAAAAAAGCAAAGGATGCAGAGGGTAAGGTATGGGAAAACATGTGGAGCTTCTATGCCGAGTGCACTATTCTCCCCAAATCACCACTTGTTAAGCAGCCCAGAAGCTCTATGAATCCCATCCATTGGAGTTAGTGGAGGCTTCATTATGTAGGCATGATTCATTAAATCACTGACTGTTGGTGACTGATTCTACCTCACTAAAAATGAAGGAAAGGGACTATTCATGGTGGTTTCCCCTGCCTGCCAGCAACCCCAACCCCACATCTTTAGGGGATTCTTAAAAGTCACCTCATTAGCAAACTCAGGTATAGTTGAAAGGTACTTACTATGAATAAGACAGCATTCATCTCACCTTTATAGCTCTGAAGCAATTTCAGGAACAGAGGACAAGAGACTAAATATGACAAAAAAATGCTCTCATGGCTGTTACTGCTCAGGAAATTCCAAGGGTTTTGGGAGCTATAGGCCAGGAACCATGAACAAAGACCATAAGTCACAATGTCACTACCATCTAAATAGAAGCCAGCTGGCAATTGCAAGACACTAGTATGAAAATAAAAGTTTGCTGATGAATCTTCAATTACTGAGACCATACTTTATAGGAAGCAAAATTAGCAAACATTTTCTTCCCACACTCACACAAAATAGGAGACAGACAGACAGTGTTCCCGCCCAGATAGAGACAGTATTCTGTGTACACTTAAGAAGAATGTGAGACAATGGTTTTATTATCAGGTGCTGTCCTTTTACTGGCAATAACATCTGAAGAACTCAAGGGCATATGAAATAGACCTTAAATGGACTTAAGGACTGGGAAATTTTCATAAGTGTGTTTTATGTCTTCTCTGGAAATCTGGGAACCAATAAAATCACTTTGATCATTCATTATGTTCTTTCCAAGTGAAACTATTTATGTTTTAAAATTTATAGATATGCATTATAATTATTAACGCAAAAGCATAGCATATTTCTTGTGAATCCATGAAAACTAGCTATATAACAAGGGAAATGGAATTTTGAGCTATCTTAAAGGAAGGTTACATAATTTGACAAAAGTTTATGAATTCCTTTCCCTACTATAAAAGTATATATATCCCAAATAAATGACTGAAAGTAAGTGATCTCCTTAAAGAACTTGACTGTGAAATAGGTTTTTATTTCCATACAAACTGTAATACTGTTGTTCTGTAATTAAAAAGAAAGCACTTAAAAGTGAGAATAAAGATGTAGCTTATTAGCACCTTATTTTGTGGATCAGACCTGCAAAATTAAATCTTTCTTAGGGACAGATTGAAGTTAGTTGTGTATATGGAGCGTAAATTGATAGTGTACATATTTTCCTCTACTTAAATAGAAATGTGTAATTTGCACTTCAAAACCCTGTTATAAATTAGCTGTGTCCTAAGCAGTTATTCATAAGTGTTAAATTTATTCTCATTAATTATCAAATAGGCCCTTGGCTTATTATAATGAGATGTTCCTATGATCCAAAGTTGAACAATATAGACAGATTTAAGAATCTTCAATTCTTTGGAAAATCAGGGATAATAAGGGCAATATTTACAGAATACTATTTCTACTCAAACATATTTTGACCTACAACAAGCTTTATCAATGTTAACGACACAAGTGTTTCTGACTAGCAGCAAGAGCCATTATAGTTATGTACAATTATCCAGAGGTGAATTAAACATCTAGATGGAAAGAATTAAAGAGTTATAAGAATAAATATTATATCAGGCATTTAAAAAAAATTTAACATTTATTTATTTTTGAGACACAGAGCATGAGCAGGGGAGGGGCAGAGAGAGAGAGAGAGAGAGAGAGAGAGAGAGAGAGAGAGAGAGAGGGAGACACAGAATTCAAAGCAGGCTCTAGGCGCTGAGCTGTTAGCATAGAGCCCAATGTGGGGCTGGAACCCACCAACTGTGAGATCATGACCTGAGCTGAAGTCGAACACTTAAATGACTGAGCCACCCAGGTGCCCCTCTATCAGGCATTTTTTAGGCATCTTTTGATACATTGCTATACTTGAGTATTTTTGTGACAAAAAAACATAACCTGAGTAGCTTGAATATCTATGTTATCAAAGGAAAAAATATTCAAAGCATGATTTTATAAATAAAGCATATGTGTAAATCAAAAGCATAAAACCTCTACATTTAAAATTGTCTTTAATATTGAAAAATTAAAAAAAAAAAAAAAAAAAAAAAGGGGCGCCTGGGTGGCGCAGTCGGTTAGGCGTCCGACTTCAGCCAGGTCACGATCTCGCGGTCCGGGAGTTCGAGCCCCGCGTCGGGCTCTGGGCTGATGGCTCAGAGCCTGGAGCCTGTTTCTGATTCTGTGTCTCCCTCTCTCTCTGCCCCTCCCCCGTTCATGCTCTGTCTCTCTCTGTCCCAAAAATAAATAAACGTTGAAAAATTTAAAAAAAAAAATAAAAATAAAATTGTCTTTAATAAAAAAAATTAAAGTAAGCAATTGGACAGCCAGTTATGGGCATTATCATAAGACTACCCTGGTAACCAAGTACCAAGAGGACCTTTGGCAGTAAAAAGCCTAGTGAACCATTTGCCCCCACGAGACCATCATTGCTGCCACCAATTATTACTCAAAAAGGCAATGGTAGAAATAAAAGACTGATGCTGAATCCTATGTGTATTTAAACCAGACATTTACCTATTATTACTTAAAGTGACTTGAAAAACAATATCTAGAGGTTCAAGTGTTCGGCCTTCTAAAGAAGCTTCCAACTGAGATAGGCAGGTCTGCTGGGAGATTGTTATTGTTTTGGTGTTTAAGGCAGTTGACTCTTTAAGTATCTTGAAAGTGATACACATTATTGAGGGACAGAAGTTGTCCAATTTCTGGACTATTCTGGATTTTATATTTTACGGTTGAAATACCAAAATTGGCTTATCATTATGGGTGAAAACACACCAAATTAGCTTTTGCTCCAATCTCAAAACTCCCAGCTGCTGGAGAAATGTTCTACAATTAGGAATATACATCCAAGGTTGTTGATGGTACCTTCTGATAAACTATACATGATGGCATATACTCATTTGCTGCCTAAACCCACTTCATAAGACACTTTTAATGAAAATCAGGGTTGAGAAACTATTTTTTAATGACAAGCTACAACACAGAAAAAGAAATGCATCCATTCTGGACACCTGTAAGGAATATACAGCCTCTCTTACTATATGATTCTGCTTTTAGACACAATTCTTAAATTGTTACTTCTCTTTTATTTTCAAAAATCTGTAGGAGGACTTTGAGAAAACATCTAGATGATTCGATAAATAGGAAATAAATGTTGGCATGCCGAATTAAATTAGTGATCCAACTAGTAAGTGGTAACTTACAAGTTAAAGTCGTATAAACGGAAACAAAAGGAACACTTGCCTAAAAATTTTTAAATGCTTGAAAATTATCCTGACTATCCTGAAACCCACACAATTTGATATATTCTACAGCCATAATTCAAAAAGATAGCTTTATATACCATATGGAATTTATATTTATACTGAGTTTAAGTAAGGAATATATTACTTGTTATCAGAGAAGGATAACAAACTCACACCAGAATTGATGTGCATGAATCACGTTAGAATATCACTGATGTAGAAATTAAACAATATATTCAGTCCCAGAGGTGTGAAGAACATAGAAGAATTTTAAATTTGGCTATTAAATTCCTTCCCCAAAAGGTCTTTGCGTCAAGACACTTGTGTCCATTACATATCCTCAGAGTCTCAGGTGTCAAATCACATTCTGTTGCAGCTGTAAATTAACCAGACATTAAAAAAGAAACAGTCAAAGATCTAGATAGGTAGTAAGGGTGAGGGAAGTTCACCTGCAGGTGGGTGGGTCCTGACAGGGGTAGGTAGTATGCCAAATGATAGACAGGTCACCAGAACAAGAACAAAGCAACAAATTAGCAGAGTCCCAGTTATAACTGGAACCAGGTATAGGACTTGGAATCTATCCCTACTTTTCTCACTTAGCAGCTAGGGTTTTAATGTCCTAATAAGGTCAGAGAACGCCCTTGATTTGTTTGTTTGATTTAATTCTTGCATAGTTTAGGACTATGCCTTCAACTTAGCTATTTGTTGAATAATTGATGATGACTAAAATCTGTCCACAGGTCAGTGTAGTACTAAGGAGGGACTTCAGCTATTAAGGTACCTATTAGAAGTCTTACTTTTTAAAAAGCCTCTAATTAATTATTGATAAGTATTGCTGACAATTTCACTCTCATAAGGTAGAGAAAGCAGAAAGGTTATTTGGCCTCTTGGCTCCTCTTCCTTTGCCTTCCACAGCCCTCTCCCATGGTCCACACACGGGCAATTTTGTGGCTCTCGATTTATTTTGCACTTCTGATAGAACCTCTATCAGTGTATCCTCAGTGTAACCAACTTGTCCTCATGGACAATGTCCTCCAACATTTACTCACACAGAGACAAACAGCAAGAAGTCATGCTGTAGATGATAAGGAGAAAGGAACATCACTTAGACTAGAACAACTATCTCCAATGCTCAAATGGATATTTCCGCTGGATCTCAGCACCATTTTCCATTGATTCCATGTCCCAAATTGGCCCTGAGTTAGGTAGAGGAATAAAGAATAGGAAACTGTTTATCTCCAAATTCCCTAATCTAAGTACCAAGCCAAGAAAGTTAAATGCTCAACCCATCCATCATCCTTTGTTTCTTCATCTTAAGGTACTTGATGGTGTTGGAAGCTCAACTCAAAACAACCCACAGTGCAAAATTGTTAGCAACCAACCCTCTCTCTCCTTGTTGAGTTACATCTCAAGGCAACCTCCTAGCAGGTCAGCTTTCAGCCCACCTGCCCAATCATGCATCTCAGTAGAGTCCTCATCAGAGTCAACTTCAGTTATAACCAACAAGACCATACGAGAGACTGGAGTTTCTGACTACCTGACTTGCTGCCATCATGTGCCTGAAAAAAGGAATCTGGCATATAAAAAAGCTGATATGTAGGCAAATCTTTTTTTTTTCAAGCTTCAAATTTATATCATCAGGGCCAGAAACCTGTGATAGAGCTAGGCTTACTTTTAAAGAAGCTAAAAATACTTGAAGACAACAGTGGTAATTAATTTTACACAGGAATTTTTAATACATAGCTTCTTAATATATCTCTTTTAAATTTAGTATTTGTTTAAATATTATTTATTTTATTTATTATTTGTTATAATACTCTTTTTAATGAAGTATGCTTTTTTAATAAAAAGAGTGGAAAATATAATATTGACATCATCAAAGCTGTAGAAAAACCATCTGTATGTCCCACAAGCCTCCATCATCCATCTGGCAGCCATTTACCCAAACTGAAAATCCAAATACCAAAAAAAGTAAATAATATTTGTGTTGTTCTGGACTTGCAAGCTTTCAAGCTCAAATCTATAAAATAAGGAGAAACCTCCTAATTATTCTTAATTTGCTCTATGGAGTTGAAACAGATGGATTATAAAGATGATTCCATGATAAACAACTAAATGTGGTTACTACCTTCTGTGCTTTCTTGGTTCATATTTTTATTGTTTTTATAAGCAGATAATACTTTCTTTTCTGTAGCAATACAAAATTTGTAGCTGCATTGGAAATGTCATAGTTATTTCTTTCCTTACTGTAGGTGTCTATTTTAAAAAGGTAGAGAAAACAAACAGGAAAATCTGGTGTTGGAAAGGATAAAGAAAAATAAAGCTTGAAAATGAAGGAAAGTGCAAGTTATTTGAAAACAAAAATTCTTAAGAGATTGGGGAGCTAGTTACTTAATTAGATGAAGGTTCTTTTCTAATTTTTCCTGCTTGTTCGTCTCTTGGATGACACTTATTGATAGCAGAAAATATATAAGGAATTAGAAAGAAAATACACAGGTGTAACGAGACTGACCATTTCATGAAGATGTTACTAAAGATGCACCTTTTCCAAGAATAGTCAACCTGGCATAATGTCTGTGTGCAGTGTGAAGAAAAGTTAACACACATTGTTGGATGGGTGATCAAATCGTGATTCCCAGAATAGAATCAGACACTGATTCATTTTCCTCTTGAGATTCCATAATCTTAGCATCTAAAATTGAAAATTCAGAGGAAGTTTAAGACCCATAACTTTTCCCAAAATTAAAAATCATCAGGAGTCTATTATTGCAGGTAAATATGTTTTGTTTCACTGTTAGTACTAAGGAATATCATAGATTTAAACAGTGCTTATGTAGTTAATAAAATCTAATATGGCATGTATTATGTGATGTTGTACAAAATGCTTTTCTAACATTAAAATTGATCTTTAAAGTAATTATCACGAGATAATTTTGCAGGTAAAAGGAAAGAAATGATATTGTGGGGTAAGGCAAAATGTTTCTGTTCAACTTACATGATCCTGAATGAAATCATTATCTCAAAGAGATAGGTGTACTCCCATAAGTACAAGAAAAAAGAAAAAAAGAAAGGATGAAAAGAAACCATTCTCAAAATAATTTGACAAAGGTTTATTTATAAAAGACTACTTACAAAGGTACTGGGGATAGGATTGTATAAACCACAGTGAGTAGCCCTGCAACTCTGGGTTAGTAGCAGCAGAGAAAATCATGGAGGAGAAACCATCTTAACAGGAGAAGGGTCTCCCATGCTTTGGCTCTCTCCCACTCTAACCTCTTTTTTTTTTTTTTTTTTTTCCCCTTCCCCTCCCCCACAGGTTTCTGTTAAGATTCTCAGGATCCACATAAGAGTGAAAACATATGGTATCTGTCCCTCTCTGTATGGCTTATTTCACTTAGCATAACACTCTCCAGTTCCATCCACCAATATGACAATAAATTTCATATATTAAAAAAATAAATAAAATTAAAAATAAACATTAAAAAAAATTAAAAAAAAAACAAAGAGGAGAAGGGAACACTGAACTCTTATGAGAGACACAGATTGGCCAGGAAGACCTACTAGGGAGGGATCTTGGGGAATAATCCCTGACCCTTCTCTCTTCCTTCCCTCTAAACTCTTCTTTTTATATTTTTTAATGTTTATTTATTTTTGAAAGAGACAGAGCCAGAGTATGAGTGGGGCAGAGAGAAAGGGAGACAGAATCCAGAGCAGGCTCCCGGCTCTGAGCAAGCTGTCAGCACAGAGCCCGACACGGATCTTGAACCCACAAACCGCGAGATTATGACCCTAGCCAAAGTCAGACACTCAACCAACTGAGCAACCCCTCCTCTAAACTCTTAAACATAAACAAAAGCCAAAGGGCAAAGTAGCCTACTGATACATTCAATTTAGGTCATTCTACTTGGACAGAAACAGGGTAAAACTGTGCAGAACTGGGGATGGAGGCAAATAGAAGATACCAATGGTATTTGCCAGTCCAGATCAATGATGTCAACAATGGGAGGGGCAGTTCCAGTATTTGACTTGTCCAATAAAACTCACACACATTACCATATTGTAGCTTTGCATTTACAATGATTCAAGATACAAGCACACACATAAAAATTGTATTACCTTCCATAGTATTTACATATGTAAATACTTTGATATAACTACATTCATTCTTTATTATACAGTTATTTCAAATCATTTCTCCTTTATATTACTTTAGGCATTATATTCATTTCTTAAGGACTCAAATATGTACATTATATTTTTCACTAACATTTTAGTGTAGTGAAGGGACCATTCAAGAATGTGTTATGATTTAGAGGCATTGGATCAGAGAGAACTGAAAACCATTGGCTTAGATTTATCCTTATTCATTCTAGGACTGAGGAGGGCCTACTAAAGAACACAGTGTCCAATTCCTGTATGAAATGGGAATTCTATTAACCAGAGAAATTGAGAATGTCTCTTATGTAAGTAACAAGTGTGTCTTCTATGGTTTATAACATTATGCACTGTCTTATTAATTAGCAATTATATAATTAAAAAGCTAGCCCCCATAATATGAAAAACACTTGATAAGTCTTTGAAACAAAAAATATATATAGTTCCTATTTTCAAGTAATTGGCAGGCTAATAGCTGACGTTAGATAACAGGTCTTTTGAAGGACATTAAACAGAAGAGAATGAAAGAAGTTCATCTCTTTAATAGTGTCTGCAGTATGGGCTTTCTTTGCTTCCCTGTTAAAGGCACATTCATATGATCTAATAATTGAGCATAAAGCAGCCTAAAGGATAGTTTATTTATTTATTTATTTATCTATTTATTTATTTATTTACTTATTTATTTATTTGCCAACCAACATAAATTTCTAGATCACAGAACAACCAGCCTTTTTTCAGAAATCCTTGCTGGGAGAAGCTGTGGGCAGAGGCTAAGGGCAGTGGTAGCCCAACAGTAACTCTACCATGGAAATATCCAAATTGTCTATGTCTAAAGCCTACATTTTTTTCCATCAGTCAGGTCTTACTGAATCACTTAGTGACTCATTCTTAGTGAAAGTCTACTGCCAGCCTTTTATCCTAAGTGTTCTCAAAACACTCATTTAATGGACCTTCCTGAAATTGTGCTCTGGATCAATAAGAAGCTCATTGACATTTGGAATTCACCATTTGCTTCTTTTTCAAACATGGGATACTTATCTATCTTCTGTGTTCTGACATCTCAACCCCTCTCCATGGCTCTCTCTCAAAATCACCAACATTGCTTCCAATATCATTCCTAGAAGACTTTTTGACCAAATGTATTTATCTGACACTTGAACTTTTATAGCAATGGAAGTCTAGCTATCTCTCCCCAACTTAAATTCACAATTACACATTTTATATAATCTTTGAGGTCCTTATCATTAATACCAGAAATCTTTTATAAATCTTAGTCTTAAAAATAATTTCTACTTGCTTCTCTGTGAGTTTACCTGCAATCTTTTACTTGTATTCTGCTATTACTAGAATTACATAATATATTGAAGGATAAATCTGTCCAATTTTCTGACTAGATTAAGTTGGAAATGGGAATATGTTTTCTTCTTTTCCTAACTAGGCAAAGATCCTGATTTTTGCATTCATACTAGAGGCAGACTAAAGCACTCAGGTTGTGAGATTGTGAGAGACTTTACACAACAAGTGGACTTTATCTGAGTAGTCCCTTTCTAAATCATGATAAAGACATATGAACATCATGGAGGAAACAAACTGATTACCTGGTAAACACTGCCTTTGTGATATCCAAAAGAAACCATGTGTTTTTGTGCTTGGGCTCACAGAGCAAGAACATGTAGCTTGCTTGGTTATCACTAGAGAAGAGTTTTATAATTATTTATAGAATTCTAATGCATTTAAGCCATCTTGAAAGTAGCCCCCATGAGGAAAAGAACATATGGAAAGCTTATTGTTTTTAGGTTTGGCATTCCTTCGGATTAAATTTAGTACTTTTTTTTTTTTTAAACTATCTCTCTTTGCAGGTCGTGTGTGATCTATATCCACTTAACTTTCTAGCTGTACATCCAGAGCTACTTTCACAGGAAGAAGTGGGAAAGAATACCCAACGGGGATTCTTTGCTTGATACTGCTCAATGAGAGCACTTTCTAAAGGAGTGTCTAACCAATGTTCTTCTGGATTCACATTATTCACCTAGGTATGTTCTGAAAATCCTATCAGTTTATGCCACTTGTAAAGCCAAATGAAGAGGTCACATATCTAACATTCACAGACTTTAGATTCTGAAAAAAAAATAATAAAAATAATTCTGTGTTAAAGGTGAAAGGAGTTTTTTGTTTTTACTTATTATTTTTATCTTTGTACACAATCATATTGCTGCATTGTTGACTGCCCACTGGGAACAAAGTCATACCAATCACCAATACATACCCTAAAGAGACATGTTTATTACTCTTCCATGAATTCTATCTCCTATTATGCTTTAAAGATGCTACAAACTGGGGCGCCTGGGTGGCGCAGTTGGTTAAGCGTCCGACTTCAGCCAGGTCACGATCTCGCGGTCTGTGAGTTCGAGCCCCGCGTCAAGCTCTGGGCTGATGGCTCGGAGCCTGGAGCCTGTTTCCGATTCTGTGTCTCCCTCTCTCTCTGCCCCTCACCCATTCATGCTCTGTTTCTCTCTGTCCCAAAAATAAATAAAAAACGTTGAAAAAAATTAAAAAAAAAAAGATGCTACAAACTTGAGCCATTAATATGTAAATGAATTTCCAGCAAGCCCTCAAATAACATCTTATGAGATTTCAAATGTCATGATTATGAAACAGTAAAAGAATTAAGGAAATAAAGAAAAGCACAGTATATGTATAGAAAGTATTAAAACATAAAATTTTCAATTATTAAAACAAATAATAAGAAGTGAGCTTTATTCTAAATACCAATTAAATCAGAACCACCACACAGGGAGTACAGGTGCATATTAAACCATTATACCAACAAGAACAGAAATCTCTTTCTCCTGCATGATTAAATTTAGCATTTACTAAGGAAAGCATAACACAAAATGCCTTTATAAATCCTTCCATCAACTTAAGAAATGTATACACTATTGATAAGATTTTAAGAAGTCTCTGGACAAAAAAAAAAGAAAAGAAAAGAAAAAAGAAAAACACAAAAAATAAAATGAATATCAGTGAATAGTGACATAAATGCATTTATTAATATTATATTAATAATATATTGAATTCTAAACATTACATTTATTTGTTGAGCCAAAACTCACTTAACATCACCATATACAACATTGATATACTATTGAGAAAAGAGCTTACCATCTTCCAATTCTTTCTAAAGCCTTTACATGTGTTATTTCATGCAATCCTCACAATAAATTTATGAGGTATATGCTGATTTTTTAATTTTACAGAGAAGAAAATTGAGTCATATAGAGAGTAAGTTGTAATAACACTCAGGTGATCAGTGACATAGTTGATATTTGAAGTAACAGGATAGTAGAGTATGATTTAGAGAACACTGAAATGATAGTTGAAAGCATAGGCTCTGGATTGAAATTTTTAGCTCATCTTTTTAGTAGCTGTGCCTTAGTTTTATATACACATCAGTTTGTGCCTCTCTTATGAGCTGGTATTATACTGGTTTATGCTTGCATGACACTTACAACACTACCTGGAATTTGAAAGATATTAGCCATCTTGTACCATTTTCTTTACCTTGAGTAATTCATGGATCTGATAGAAATCAATGTGAACATGAATAAATGGTTTTAAAGACACCAGGAAGAAATGCAAAACCATACAAACAAGTCTACTTGGCTGGAAAATATATTTGAAAGTTCTGTTAAATTGAGACAGGGAAGGGTGAGATCACAAGGGTGAATCAGTGACTGGAAACTGATGAGGCTTGTCAGGAATATTCTGTTGGACATCCCAAGACTTAAAAAAGTTTTGACAAAGGGAAGGAGATGATTGAATAGTGTTAGGAAAAGACATTTTCTGAAGTCAGCAGGTATGATAGTTCAATAACAAGAAAAGACAAATACAGTAAAGGAAAACAATATAAAGTAATAATGTATTTGAAGTTATTTCTATAGGGTAATGCATGTAAAATATGTTATATGTAAATTATTATGATTATAATATCATTATCACCTGGTTAATGCATGCCAGCCACATCACTTGGCCATGTGAGGCCAATTTCCCATGCCTCAGAGAATACCAATAACATCTGATCAGAGGTATCAGCAACCTCTGTCCACAGCTGAGTAGACCCTCACAGCTACTGGGTGAAATTGATTGTGTCTTCAAATGCAGTTTTCAAGACAGGAAAAATGTATTGTCAGTGAGCAAAGTGTAGGTTGCTATCAACACCTCTGTTTAATGAGCCTCAGATCACATTACAATACGACTATCAATTTATTTTGTATCACATTCCAAACTTACTCCTTATTCCTGGTGCAAAAATATCTTCGTTAAAGATTGTGGCATCTAGCTGTATCTCTGCATCTTTTAAGTCTGTCATCCACAGACTATCAGCCTCTTACTCAGTCTTCCATTTAATCCCAAATTCTGTCCCAATGCAGTTCCCAGAGTTTATTGCTAGCACTGAATCTGGTTACTGGGCTCTGTTACCCATTCCATTCCCTAAGATATAGCTTCAAGTATTTCTCCCCAAATTTCTTCACCTCTAAGCACCTAGGATCAATTTCTTATGTTCTGACTATACTTCTCCAGTGTTTCAGACATCCCCTATCACCTCGTCTACTCTTGCTTTTCATCTGCACAGAGATGTCAACTTCACTGACTCTTCCAATTGCTCTCATTTTCACTTATCCCAGGCCTTTATGGGTCCCTAAAATGTGTATATGTTCTCAGGAATTATGGTCCTATAATCCGTATATGACCACAGGTCCTATGCTAGGCATTATGGAAATAAGGATAAATACATCTCAACCCCTGCCTACAAGGAACTAGTTTCCAGCCTAATGTACTGACAAGTAAAATGCATAACAGTAAATCTCTAGAAGTTCATGTGCATGTGCCTAATTCAGACTGGGAATATCAGGGGAAACTTTTTAAAAGTGGTTATACCGCACTGTGCCCCCAATATGAAAAATAGTAGAAATAAATAAAAGTAAACTAGAGGATTATATGGGTATGCTGGGTATCTCTTCAGGCCAAGGGAGCTTAGAGATGAAAGAAGGCATGAGGGCATATAGGGAAGTTCATTAGCTCATTAAGGTTGGAGAAAACAGTATGAGAGGAAAAGCAGGAAAGAAGGCTAAGAGGAAATTAAATTGTATCACAATAGGATCTATATAATGTGCTAAGCTTTTTGGACTTCTTCCTTATGGCTGACAGGAAGACATAGACTTGGTGTATAAGTGTGACATGCTTAGTCATGTGTCTTAGAGCACTCTTACAGCAGTGTGGAAGATGTTTAGAAAAAAAAGGCAAAACTTCCAATAACATGAGATTCTAAATTAAGAATCATTAGTGGAGATGGAAAAAAGCGGTAGGCTAAGGAGTTGGAAGAGATCGGTTATGTAGAATAAGCGTGCATTAGGGTAGAGGGAATAATAAATTGACTATGGCCTATAGTCCTTGGATAACCCAGTGACTGCTGATAGCTTTCACGAAATATTAACAATAGCCAGAGAGATAAAGAGAAAATTATTAAAGTGTTATATTTCCTTCTCAGTGGAAACCTAAGCAAAATTTATAATCAAATACTTGATATTTTAACTGACCAATACTCATTTTACTTCCTGGATTAACATATTTTACTTCTTGGATTAACATATTTTTCTTTTTTTTAAATTTTTTTTTTAACGTTTATTTATTTTTGAGACAGAGAGAGACAGAGCATGAACGGGGGAGGGGCAGAGAGAGAGGGAGACACAGAATCGGAAACAGGCTCCAGGCTCTGAACCATCAGCACAGAGCCTGATGCGGGGCTCGAACTCACGGACCGCGAGATCGTGACCTGAGCCGAAGTCGGCCACTTAACCAACTGAGCCACCCAGGCGCCCCAACATATTTTTCTGCCTAAAAAACTGCTCAACGCTTCTGGCTGGCATGTTTCTTGCTATCATACCCAGGTATTTCTGCTAATTCCACTGAGTTACAGGTTTACTAAGGGTGCCTCAGTTGTCCCTCATTGTATATACAGTATTTTCTGTTATCATTGTCAACACAAAATTTAATTAAATATTATTAACACCAATAGTATGAGTGAAAATGTAGTTTTAAATGCTAGAAAGATTAAACTGATGCCTTTTCAAAGGTTCTCACATCTTAGATGCTGAGTTTGGAGTGTGCATTTCTAATAAATGGATAGTTGGTTTTAATCATTCTGTTTCATGACTAAATAATATGGGAGTGGCTTTAATCTTATCCTAAAACTTAGAAAACAGAAGACCATAAGAAGAATGGATGCGGATTCAGAGTCTGTACAACTTTAGCATAAAACACAGCTCACCTGAGTCAAACTTTGTTATTTTATGGGGGTACACTTATCAGTCATTATTAAAAATTTAGAATTTCAAAAGCAGAACATTGCTCTGGGAAAGTTACCATTGCATATATAGAGGAATCCTCCTGAGAATAACAATTCTAATGATCTCCTTCACCAGTGGTTCCCAAATGAAAACCCATGGAGAGTCTACATAAGGATAATTTGGAAGGACATGCAAAAGAAATACATATTCCCAGCTCTCCAACCCAGAGATCTAAGAGAAAGGTCAAAATCCTTCCCAATCTATCTATATCTACATACTGTTGTCAGTGAAGGCCTTAAACTATGTTTCTTGACCACACGTAATTTGACAATTAAAATGGCTAGAAGGTAGACTCATAAATGGCACTTCCATTTCACATCACATATTAAAAAGAACAAATACCATATGATTTCATTCATAAGTGGAATTAAAATAAAAGAACAAAAAGCAGAATCAGACCTATAAATACAGAGAACTAATTGATGGTTTCCAGAAGGGAAGGGGAATGTGGGATTGGGCAAAACAGGTGGAGGGGAGAGGGAGATACAGCCATCCAGTAATGGAATGGATAAGTCATGGGAATAAAAGTCATAGTATAAAGATATTCAGTGATACTGTAATAGTGATGGAACAGGACAGATGGTAATTACACTAGTAGTGAACACAGCATAGTGTATAAACTTGTCAAATTACTAAATTGTACACCTGCAACTAATATAGGATGGTGTGTCAACTACACTTGAATAAAACAAGTCTCATGTCTTCTATGACAAATAGGCAGAAAATCATGACCCATGTTTTTGGCCATAATAACTACAGAAACAATCAAGGCAGACCAATGCCTGCTCTGTTTGGAGATTAACAAGAAAGTACATGCATTTTTTTCTCTCTCTCTCTCTCTTTTTTTTTAATTAGGCTATACACTCAACGTGTGTCTTGAACTCACAACACTGAGATCAAGAGTCACATGCTCTACCAACTGATCCAGCCAGGCACCCTGAAAATACATGTCTTTATAATGTAAACATTGGCCACATTTGATACCATGTGATCTTCATTATGCAGCAATAGAGAATTCCAGGATTTATCGGATACACATTCTCTGGCAGCTGCAGCACTTCAGGGGAACAGCCATGTGAGCAGGAAGGAAGTCACTTCCCATTTCAGATGATCAGAATTTAGCAAACACAGTTTTCATTTATTGAAATCATGGTGGGCACTTCAATACTGTCATTTATTAATTCTTTCATTATGAGATATTACTATAGGGACTTCGTGGGAAATGGACACTATAGCTCCAACACAAACAGAAACAAGGTCTTATTTACAGCAAGAACCACTTAAAGGAAAGTTGCACGGTTACAACTTCCAGATATTTCACTTAGTATCTCCCAGGTTACGAATGACCTGAACAGATTTATTGAGTCTCTGCTTGTTCACATATGATTTCATCAATCAGTTGTTCCAGAAGCATCTTACATTAATTTTCCAACTACTGCTTTATATTATGTTACCATTGCCAACAATAAAAAATAGACCTCACTCAGTGAGGTGATATAAATGCTGGGCAGTTAAGTCTTGCTGATGTATGACACCATTTTCCACCAACATCAAGAGCATCCATACCTACAGCCATCTAGACAACATCAAAAAGAGAGAATCTATACATAAAAAGGCACTGATGAAATATTGGTGCAGGATAAATGGGTTACCCAGAATCCTGCCTGATCTGAGTCTGAATACATTCAAAGTGCTGGTGCTATTTATGTCTCTTCAATAATTCCAAATCTATTGATTTTCTGGGCTGTACTTTCCACTGATAAGACTGCTAAATGTATAGGAAATACAATAAGTACAGCTGACTTTTTTTTTTTTTTTGATAGAGAGAGAGAGTGCGCACACGAGTTGGGGAGAAGGGCAGAGGGAGAGAGAGCAAGAATCCCAAGCAGGCATGGAGCCCAGTACAGGGCTCTATCCCAAGACCCTAGGCTCATGACCTGAACTAAAATCAGGATTCCGACGCTCAACCAACTAGGCCACCCAGGCACCCTAAATACAGTTGACCCTTAAACAATGCAGGGGTTAGAGGCATTGACCCTGGACCCACACAACTGAAAAATAACTTCTTAACTTTTGACTCCCCAAGAACTTAACTACTAATAGCCTACTGCTGACTGGAAGCTTTGCCAGTGACATAAAGAGTCAATAAACACATATTTTGTAAGTTGTATATATTACACACTGCATTCTTATAGTAAAGTACACTAAAGAAAATATTATTAAGCAAATCATAAGAGAAAAGACATTTACAGTCTATACTGTAAAAATGTGCATATAAATAGACCTGTGCAGTTCAAACCCATGCTATTCAAGAGTCAACTGTATTTAAAAACTGGTCTTGTGACTTTAAGTGCCCTTAACCATAATTATATGTTCCAGCGATCTAACTTGGGGTTTATCCTAACGTTTACTTCCCTTGATAAAGTAGAGTTGTTAAGACTGCTTATTTCTTGGTTATTGCTATATCAATAATTGATTTACTGAATTCTACAGTGAGAACAATTAACTTCCTGGTAACAAATAAACATATCTTGTAACCTAGACACATCTAAGCCAAGTATGTTCCTTGGGCTTGCTACGTGCAAGAGTGGTTGGAGACAGAATGGCCAGCAGTGTTATAATTGTTGCCTGAGATGCTCATGGGAGAGGCAGGCTACTGAGCTTTGCTTATGTGTGGCACACTTCCCACCAGCAATTTTGGGAAGCTCTCCCCAGGCTCCATGTATCTTTTGATATGTGGGTTATGTCAGGAAGAGAGAGAGAAATACTGAACACAAGCATTCAATACTTTACAGCGTTACCTAGAGCTGGACCTGTCCCAAAGCTTTTGCATACACTTGCTTGATAAGCAAATGTTCTCTGTTGGCATGTTCATTGTACAACACACACTATCAAACTTCAAAGCAGAAGATCAAAATTTATATTTTATATTTTGTAAAATTTAATGAAAACTATTTTAAGCTTATACTCTTTTACAAATGCTATTAGATTTTTTTTTTTTTTTGAGAGAGAGAGAGAGGGTACAAGTGAGCATGGGGCAGAGAGAGAGAAAATCCCCTGAGTGGCAGAGAGAGAGAGACAGAGAGAAGCAGGGTTCACCCTAAGTAGGGCTCGTGTTAGCCTGAAGCAGAGCTTGTGCTCACCAAATGCAGGTCTTGAGATCACCCAAAGTGGGGCACCAGTTCACCAGCTCACCTACCCTAAGCAGGACTTGAACTCACAACCGTCAGATCATGACCTGATCCGAAGTCAGATGTTTAACCAACAGAGCCACCCAGTCGCCCCTGGTAGATATATATTTTTTTTTATTCAAGGCTATGCAAGTTAGGAAATTACTTCTGGTTAAATTTAACCAGCCCCCTGCAGGTGGGCTAATTAGTTATGAACTGCAGTTATATTGGTGGCTATAGGTCTTACAAGAAGATCTTGAGAGTGTTATTCCACTTACAAGGACGTAAATAAAATGATCTATAAAAATCAATTATTAAGAAAGAAAAATATAGTGACCTAGCTTTTTACTTGTAGGATTCAATTAATTGTACCATTTAATATTTTATTCTGATAGGCATCATCTTATAAACTTTCAAGCAGAACTTGAAACTTGCTGAAAATTAAACAGTAAATATTCCATACACTTTGATAGAGATTAGCTCTTTGTCTGAGCTTTTGCCAGGGAGACACCTCTAGAAAATCTACTGGGGGATAGTTTCAGGAGGTCATTACACCCCTTAAAAATCAAGATTATTGCTTTTAACATGAGTATAAATAATTCATCCACTATCAACCACTTTCAAGATCATAATATATAGCCTTTATTGTTTGTTTCATGACATAATTTACATAAACAGGTGATCAATCATCTCATGTGGTACACTTAGAAATGCTACCTGGTAAAGTCACGTTTTGAAATTACCTCCCGTCTGATAATTTTCTTATACGAACAATTCCACTTAAAGGCCTGTTTCTAATTTGTTCCTCATTTTCACCTCCACTCCATCCTTTGTGTCTTGCCTGTTACTCATGATCAGTGACTTGTAGCATTACATATTTTTGGAAACCCTTCAACATAAAGATATTATATATAGAAAAAAAGCATCTATATCAAACATTGTTTTATTCACAGGTGTCTTTGCCTATTCGCCTATGGACAACTTTTTATAGATTTCATATGCTCTTAACTTATGTGCACTTTTAGAAGAATTTTCTTCAAAAAATTTTTGCGTAATTTAAATTATATGCTGCTGTTACTATATAGTGCTCATTTGTATTCCACAACTCATAAACTGAAGCAATTAAGATTCAGTTGTGCAGGATTTATAATATAAACCCAAAGGTTGTTATAGAATGGCATCAGCTTTACTTTGTCTAATTACTCTTTATATAATTTCATATATACCAGTAAAGCTGGAGGCCTGGACTGGTCAGCAACTATATTAAACAGAAGAAAGAAAGTTCGCTTGGGGTTCAGTTGGTTAGGCATCTGACTCTCCTTGTTGGCTCAGGGCAGGATCTCATTGTTCCTGAGTTCAAGCCCCGCCCTTAAGATTCTCTCTCTCTCTCTGCCCCTCCCCCACTTGTGTTCTTTCTCTCAAAATAAATAATAAATATACTTTTAAAAAAGTTTAAAAAAAGGTTGTCAAATTTCAAAACCCAGCTAAGTGAAGGAGCTGACCATTTTGAATAAAACAGACACAAGACAGCCTTTAAAAATTAAACAATTTCACTGTTTTGGAAAAAGTTGATATAGTTCATTTTAACTTTTTCAATTTTATTAACCAGAGAGTACTCATATTCTAACCTCATTAGCATCCTTTGAGGTTAAAAAGAAAATTTAAAAAATTTCAGATAAATAAATTAATGTTAGCATTTATTTGAGGTACTCTTTAACATCTCAGATAACATTCTGTGAACTCATTAGCCACATATCACCATAATGCAGGCTAGTAATAAATGGAAATAATGATTTCATTGTAAAGTTTAAGCCAATAGTAGCATGATCAGGAATTTTTGTTAACCTAGAATGCATAATTAGCTCTAGAGGGGAAATGAAAGGCAAAATCACTTTACATATTAGTGTAAAAACTGGTGTACAAAATTAGAACATAACTTTTTAAACCACTACTGTTCTATTGCCATTAAGAATCAATGGAATCTGTAATTAGGAAACATTATGGAAAGGTTAAAGATGAGAATACATGCGGTCTATCTACAGGAAACCTAAACTGTTTAGGTTAATGAAATGTCTATGAAAGTCATATTAATTAGCAAGTTCACAGGAACCTAACTTTTATTTTATAAATGCCATGATAAAAAGTATTAAGGCTCCATGCACACACTGTGTTCCATCTAGATTACTGCACAGTGCTTACCTCTTTCAATCTTCTATCCATTTCCCCCCTAATGATCTGGATGCTATTAAGTATTGCATATTTCTGGAAATCCTTCATGAGGCAGAAATCACATTTAATTATATTGTTTTGAAGATAATGAGAAACAGTAGAAACTTTCTATTTTTTTTAAAAAGAGATTGTTGACTTTTCAATGTTTCATTAATATAACGTTATTAGGATGATGTATTTCCTTATTTTCCTCCTTGTTGTTATTTCTGTCTAATGCTAACCAAAACTCTTTCTTTTATTCAAAAGTGAGGATGTTGTCCACCAAAATCCAGTTTATGCTGGGAAACAAAAAGCTAGAATCAAATTGTATAGGAGTGATTATGTACTGTACAGATAGCAGGACCAGAAACAGAGGTGATTTAACATTAAAAAAAAAAAAAAGACAAACCAGAATAATATCAGAATCAAGCATTAACACCATGCCAATTCTAATTCTGTACCCAGAAGAACAGGACAACAATCACTGAGGATAGAATTCTCTGGCAAAAGTTGGTTCTTGTTGCTCTTCCCTGTATCAATTAAAACGATATCAACAAACAGGGCCTTTTACCACTTTTCTCACTTTCAAATGTATGAGTGTGTATGATTAGCTGAGCTTAAGTTTCATGTGAACATCTGCCTACAAAGGAAGTAAAGAATTTAAGCCTTGATTCAGTTTACAGGGGAATTCATCACTTGGAAAGTTCCGTAAATATAGAGAGGTTTTTCAAAAGATGATGGACTAAAATTTTACATTACAATGATGTGGTAGTAGCTCATATCTGGCTAACCCAAATGCAGAGGAAAAATTATCAACTCTAATCAACTCTAATCAAAACATTTTAAAAAGCAACAAAAACAGAATCCTGATGTTTTGAGGGAAAAAAATAGAAAATAGGCAGAAATATCAGAGTATTCAACCAATGATCAAGTGTTTGACCAAGGAAGGAAGATAACTGCACTAGTTAAGTTTGCATTAATACAGATTTACACCTGATTACACCACAGTCTTGAAGAACTGGATGACTAAAATGAAGCAGCAATTCTGTTCTAGTGTGAGGAATAACAGTACAGAGTTCCATGCTGAAAAACGCCAAGAGCTGGGGGATTGAGTGGAGTTGGAGAGACTCCCTTATAAGTGAAAGTCACAGAAAAGAATGTCACAGGTAGTGAAGATCTGAAATATTAATATAAACTCTATTCAGACTATCAGTGACCCCTAAACTGCACATGCAGAGAGGGGACTCCATAGATTCCAGCAGAAAGCAATGGCTGAAGGACGAGAACAGAGCAGAGATCTCAACCACTATACACTACAGAGGTTTGAAGGTTTGGTGTTGGAGAATAGATAGATGAGTAATACTAGAAAAGAGTCTCTCTTCAAAGAAAAATAACAGAACCCAGAGTCTCTACAATGTATCAACCCCATATCTAGTATATGATTAAAAATACCTAGACATAAAAAGTCACAGGAAAATATAACACACAGGAAAAAAGTAGACAATGGAGAGACACACTGAGACGGCCTATATTTTGGGATTAGAAGGCAAGGACTTTAAAATAGCTGGTATAAGTATTCAAGAATTAGAGAAATAGATGGCCATGCATTTGAATATATAGGGAATTTCAAGGAAGAAATAAAAGCTATAGAAATAAGGAAATATAAATTCTAGAACAGATGAATACAATATCCAATATGGAAACTTTACTAGATAGGCTTACCAGACACGGTAGAAGAAAATATCAATAAACTTGAATAGATCAAGAGAAATGTTTCCAAAATGAAGAATATAGAGGAAAAAATCCTGTTTAAATTATATACTTTCTTAACACAGAATTTAATTAAATTCTCTAAATTATCTGGAATGTTTATTGTCATACCATTTGCTTTTTTCCATCACTCAAAACCACAGTAGATTTTCTTGAAAATTTTAAAATATCCATAAGAACTGAATCAGCATCTTAATGGGTAATATTCAGGCTTCTAATTTTTGTGTTTTAAAGTCCTCAATGATTCCGCCATGCAGTCAGACTTACAAACCTCTGCCTTGTTCAACCACATCCACCTCATTCAATTTCTCTAACCATGTTTTTCTATACAAAACCAGCCAGTTTTGACTACAAAATTGACCACTTAGTTACTTAGAAAGTATAATATATCTATTTATTCAACCAATACTTACTGATAAATGATTCTATTTTTAGTTATATGCTAGATCCAGGAATATAGCTGAAATTACTCAAATAATTTTGTTGTTTGTTTAAAGACAGAAAGAGAAGTACACTCAGTCTAGCATCAAAAAGAAATTTCAAGTCTCCACAGTGAAACTACATCATTCCATGGAATTCCTAACTGCTTTTATCATTTAGGCCCAAACCTGCTAATATACAGGAAATGAATATACCACATCACATAGAAATGGTTTAATTTTTAGGTTAATAATCTTCTGGTGTTAAAAACTTAGTAACAGGGTGCCTGGGTGGCTCAGGTCATAATCTCATAATCACAGGAAAAACCCTATGTCAGGCTCTGTGCTGGGCTTGAGGCCTGTTTGAAATTTTCCTTTTCCCTCTGCACCTCGCCCACTGTGCTCTCAGGTACACGTGAAAACACTCTTTCTCTCTCAAAAAAACAAGCAAACAAAAACTTACTATCTATACGTTTCAAAAATATTGAATTTACAGGTATTTCTTTTGGAGTATACTCATCTAAAATCCTTAAGCCACACACTTATAAATTTATTGAATTACATTCAATGCATAAAATGCTGATTAATGATGCATAAGGCTTTGAATTATAGGGATAATGTGAAAAGCTAGCCAAGTTCATATCACACAATATATATATATATATATATATATATATATTCAATATTATATTATTAGATATATATTTAAATATTGTCATTAGTATTTCTCTTCAGATTGAATCATGTTTTTTCTAGCTTGAGACCAAAATGGCCTATAGAGATTAGATTTAGTGCCTTATTATATAGAGATAAAATGTTTTCAGTGCCATTTTACATATTTTGCTGATATACTATCTAATTTTCCTAGTAACTTATATTTTAAACTTTTATTTTAGATTGAAAATTGATGAGTTACTATGATTTTTATTATCAGAATGTAAAATAAAGATTTTTTTAAATCTCACTAATTTAAATAAATCCCACTCCATCTCCCATGAAGATTAGCTGTGTACATGTTATTAATCTTCAGAGGGAAAGATAATAGTGTGCTCCATGTTTACATCTGGCCTGATAGGTGTGTGTGATGTTCCCATCATTTTATAAATTTATAAAAGAAAGGATTACTTCTTACTAAGAAGTTATTCCCAGGGTGCCTGGGTGACTCAGTCGGTTGAGCCTCCGACTTCAGCTCAGGTCATGATCTCACAGCTCGTGAGTTCAAGCCCCGCATTGGGCTCTGTGCTGACAGCTCAGAGCCTGGAGCAAGCTTCTGATTCTGTGTCTCCCTCTTTCTCTGCCCCAACCCACTCGCATTCTGTCTCTTTCTCTCTCAAAAATAAATAAACACTTAAAAAAATTTTTTTAAATAAGAAAGTTATTCCCTCCTAGTTACAAGGCTGAAAATTGCTGTAAGTTGCCATCAAATGGATGTCAAGTACAAAGCCACTAGGTGGCAAAATTTAATTATCTGTTCAGATTCTCCTCCATCCTCTTCCCAGAATTGCATCTAGATTCCAGGGACCAGGCAGGGGTTTTCGATATTGTTGAGATCTTACATTGGGTTGGAAGTAGCACCAAATGTTAACCACAGAGGTGGACTTACTCATTAGTCTGGAGATCACTGCTGTGTCCACTTTGTCCCAGGCACAAGTACAAGCCCTCTCCAGAGCTGCTAGGTCTGTAGAACAAACATTTCTTAGCTCAAGTCCACATAATAATTATGAAGCTCCCCTGTCACTCCACCCACTGCATGAAATCCATTAATTTGACTAAGCACCTTGCTCTTTTTTGAAAGCAGTGTCCAGGATGGGGTCACAGAGAGGTTCCTCTGTCTCATAGTTATAACTGGAATACTCTACAACTGTCAGAGGTGATGCTTAAATACAACTTCAAAACATGAGGGCTTTTAACCCCTCTGCCATAGATCGGGATTGGTCCTGGAGAGAGAGAGAGTCAAGTATAGTATACAGATATTGGTGTGTTGGGGTAGTAAAGGGGAAGGGGAGGGCAACTAAACAGCTAGGCTATGGATAGGAGAGAGGTATTAAGGCTGAAAAATTAGATGCAGTCTTTCAACCACACAGGGAAATTCGGTTCTTTGCTGCTCTCTGCCAGTAGCTGCGAATACTCCTCAATCAGAATCACCTGGAGGGCTTGTGAAGCCACAATTGGCTGGGACAGTTTCTGATTCAATAAGAAGAGAAACCTAAATTGGAGAAAGGTGGGGCAAGTTGGGGTCAGGTGGTTATAACACCTGGTGCTACTCCTGGAAAGGACTCATGGCGTTGGGGGAGGTAACCATTCACCCGTGTTATAGACCCAAACCATGCATACACCAAGACGCCTTGCAATTTACTCTTTATCAATATATCCAATGGCATTGTGTCTTTAGACACTTAAAAGTTTCAAAACTAGAAACAAACAATCCACTGATAAAAATTTGCCTTTGGCTAATGTATCAGTCTTGATTCTTCCAGTTTGCCTTTGCTTGGTTAGACACCTTTGGTTTTATAAAACTTTGGTTCACTCAACACAGCCATTGATCTACTGACTTAATGTTTAAAAGTACAATTTGTGTAAACCCATTTTGTTACACGAGACAATTTCAGCCTTTGTTTTCTTTATAGATTAAAAAATATTTTTTGTTAGCAGTAATGAAGAAAAAAAGCAACATGCATAAAGCAAAGTATCTGCATGAATGTTTTGTATTGTTTTATTACTTAGTTGTATGGATCTCAGTAACTTAAAATTTCAAGGACTGTCTGCAGATTGGGGAACAATTCATGTTAAAAGACTGCCCTCTTGTGACAACGTCTTGTATGTTTTACTGGTAAAATGACCTTACACCCTCTAAAATACAATTCATAATAGCATTAAACAGATTAAAACCTCAATGTAGTTTTCTTTTCGGTAAAATTTTATTTTGTTAAAACATATCTTGCTTTTATGGCAATTTTAGGTAATGAATTGTTCTGATTAGGTAGATGTTCCTGGGAACTGAAATTTAAACCCATCTCATTATTTAACTAATTTATTAATACATATATTTCCAATATATATGGCCCACTTTTCTGCTTTAAAAAATTAGTTAATTTTGCTACACACTGAGGTGTCAGTGGCATACATCATAGAACTTAGAAACTCATCTATGTTACTGTAACTATGAATGTCACCCCCAGATTGAAGAGTCAGTTAATCAGTAAGTATCACTAGTGGAAAGATAAATAGTTCATATCTTCTGGCTTTGAAGAGCTCTTGGTCTAATGCAGGAGATAGGTCATGTAAGCAATTACAAAGAAAAATCATAAATGCTACAGTACAGGTGTAAATACTACACCTGGAAATATAGAAGAGAAAGTACTTAGCTTTTCTGTAGAGAACTAGGGAAACAGACTAGAAACAGCTAACATTGGAGACACCTGACATTTGAGTAAGACACACGGGATTTTATTATATGCTAAGTACTCCCTAGATGCTGGAAATGTATTAATGAAAATATTTAATCCCTACTCTTAAGGAACTGAGTTGTAATGGAAAAACAACACTGTAGACAATTTGAATACAACATGATAAGCGTTTATAACGTTCTGTGGACGTTCAGTGGATTTTCTCTCCATATCTCTTGAAACTGTTCCCTTCTTTTCATTTTATCACACCCTATAGTTACAAATATAGTGACTGTGGTGTTTTGTGATGTTAATTTTGTTTTCTTCCAGTATTTTTTCTAGGTCTTCTTCCCAGTTCTAGGAGCAAAGTTATTCTGGGCTCACTGACTTAGAGGAATGTAAAGAAAGCATTTTATGGAAAGTAATAGTAAGTGACCTACAATTCTCTCTGACTCATAACTTCTAAAAACTTAAGCCTTAGAGCAAATTTAAAAGAATCGTGGAACTGGTGGAGAAAAATATTTTTATGATTGAGAAACACAGTATAAATGTAAAAGGAGACAGATTTTCCCCAGATTAGGAAGAAATCCACTCTCTGCACCTCTACATTCTGTCCTCATGGTTGAGAGGAGGGGAAAAGAGAAGTGTCCCTTGATCAGCAGTGGAGTCCTAGAAGCTATTTCCTAGAAATACCCCATGAGATGTAAAGATCCCAGAAAAAGTTTTTTAAAAAGTTACAATGATGTTTAGGCAGAAGGGGCCGTGGGCAGACTCATGAAAGGATGTTTGCACTCCAGACATGAGCAAGAAGCAACATTGGACTTGTGGGCCTCAATGAGTCCTGCAGAAATAGCAAAGGAGAGGCAGACAGTCAACTGAACACCTGACTACCATCCATCCCCACGCTCTGACTCTGCTTACCAAAGCTGTGCTCTGACACCCAGATGCCTTCTTCAGCACTAAAGCACCACTCTCCCAGCTCCTACGGGTGCTGACAGCTGACTCCTTGCGGAAATGTCACAGGTGAATAAAAACATCTTAAACAAGTTCACAGACCCTTCTCAGAGACAGCCGGTATCCAAAGACTGGCAAATGTGGGTGTATAAAGTCCTGGCTACTTTACTCCAAATTAGGATAATTTGAGACCCATCAGAGTCAAGCTACCAAAAAAAAAGGGGGTGAGAGGAGGGAGGAAAATTAATTTATCAAAGACAATAATTATTCCTAATAGAGTGACATCAAAATTGCAATTAAACACAACTTTAATGATTAGTTAAATAAAAAGTTTAACTCCAGTGGGATATAGAAGAGATTGGTAATGGCTTTGACTCCAGGGCAAGGAACTCTGGATAGATGTATTTTTTTTTTTTCAACGTTTATTTATTTTTGGGACAGAGAGAGACAGAGCATGAACGGGGGAGGGGCAGAGAGAGAGGGAGACACAGAATCAGAAACAGGCTCCAGGCTCTGAGCCATCAGCCCAGAGCCCGACGCGGGGCTCAAACTCACGGACCGCGAGATCGTGACCTGGCTGAAGTCGGACGCTTAACCGACTGCGCCACCCAGGCGCCCCTGGATAGATGTATTTTTAGTAAATTTTGATTCACTGTCATGTCGAGAGATTAAACCCTTAAATAAGGAATAGAAAATTCTTTGTGACAACATTACACATATATTTCAAAAGTTCTGTAATTCATACAATGTATACAGACATGAAACATATGGCCTAGAAACCCTGTTATATATGCTAAAGGGGTCTTAACTGATAAAAAGACATTGATATAAAAAAATGCATGTGATGCATTTGATTAAATTATTTCATGAAATGTGAGAATTTCTAAAAATGTCAAAGAAATCTAAATGCCTTACATAATATGTATGATTAATAAATATTATAAGTAGATAATTTATTTTTATTCACAGCATAACTTACATGTTCAATTTTTATATTCAATTGTACTCACTTGAAAATTGAGGAGATTTCTAACCCTGTTTCCCCTCGCCCACAGGGGGATGTAAGCAGATATATATATAGTTGTAAGTCAGCGAGTTTTCCTAGGAAAAAGGAGAAAATAAAAATAACATTGAAGATCCTTTATCGTGATGTCTATTTAAAAAGAAAAAAAAGGAACAAACAAAAAAATCCTTATTCTGGAGAACAAATGACAGAGATAGGATGCAATTCAGAGCTACCGAGGATGTACCTAACTCACTTGGAATATATATGATTGGCAGGCATGGATTTGCAAAGCACTTCTACTAGCTGCCCCTCAAATAGCAGGTACCAGCCAGATTGACCTCTACTATGTACATCAACTCATCCTGCTGTTTTCCTCACATCTCTGCTATTGCCGGAAGAGAAAGTCTATTAAGCTTTTTAAACTAAAGCCCACGCAATTGTTAAGTGGATGATCTACAGTAATCCTCAATAGTTTCTCTTATTTTGCCCCTCACTCCATTTGAGCCCGCTTACGGAACTTCCGCTAGATTTTCACTTTGATGGGGCTGCAAAGGGGGTCTCAACATATTTAGAAAAAGGATGAAAAAATGATGTCATATTAGAAGGCTACATCTATACAACACATAAACTTTTCTTTCTCTCCTGCCAGAAAGTTGTGACAAAATGCAAAGCATTGCTATGCTGAATTTCTCCATCTTCTTGGAGATGCTTGCCGTCCTCACCTAACATCTTTTATTATCCTACTCCGTGTGCCCAGGGCCCCAGCACCAAGGTAGGAAACAACTCTTTCAGTAAAGGATATGAAAGATACATCCTTTTGAAAATATAAATATGTTCATGCCCTGTTCTTACCTGAGAATCTTAAGTAGATCTATTTATAGTAAATCCTTTTCTGTGATACACAAAACTTCATATAATCTCACCTGCCTGTATCACCTCTGTTCTTCCTTCCTGCCTCTCATTCTACAACTGTACCATACTCTTCTATATTTCTCTCTTTGCATGTACTAATCCCTAACCATCCATCAAGAACCAATTTTATTTGTTAGTTTTTAAAAAGAATTGATTATTTGTTGAACTGGGGCAGATTAGATAACAACGAATTTTAAGTTTACATCTTTTTTTAATATTTGAGAGAGAGAGAGAGAGAGAGAGAGAGAATGAGAACAAGCAGGGGAGAGGCAGAGAGAGAGGGAGATACAGAATCTGAAGCAGGCTCCAGGCTCTGAGCTGTCAGCACAGAGCCCAATGCGGGGCTCAAACTCCTGAACCAAGAGATCATGACCTGAGCTGAAGTCAGATGTTTAACCAACTGAGCCCCTCAGACACCCCCAAGCTTACATCTTGTAATTCAATTTTGAAGTGCTTTCACATACACACACACACACACACACACACACACACACACTGGCATTGCAATAGTTGTCTTAAGGTAAAATAGTCACCTTAAACTGTTGTAAGTAATTTTACCCAAGACTGAAAAACTGTTTGTCCTGAACAAGAAAACCTGTAACATATTCAAATTAATTATATAAAACTCATTAGTTTTCTCTTTATAAAGAACCCCCCCACCAAAAAAAGTACAAGTAACTAATATACCTCAGTCACAATATAATTCTGGATCATCCCCTCACCACTACCAAATGTTTCTTTTATTTTAAGCCTGTCATCAGAGACCAAGAGAATTTTTTTCATTTTATACAAGACAAAGCCCACATGTGCCAGAAAAGAAAGGCCCAAGAGAAACAAAAACAAAATCCTAGTACTGACAATGATATTCAGTACCCTAATTAAACAAAGGCCAAACGGCCACTGATAAAACAGTGGCTGTGTATCATGGCAATTACATTCAAGGGACTTTAACCCTTTGGCATCAGAAATCTAGATTTTCCCAATTTCATGAATGCGTGTTTCCTACATGCTGAGAGTAGAGAATGTGGATGTGCCCGCATAGCAAGGAAAGAGGTACTGTTTGTTGCAATATAGAGAGAACTAGCTTTAGGAGAGACTTCTTACAAGGCTAGGCAGAAACCGAAAAATGGTTATTAGCTGGTTGTGTCATCAATTTAATTGGAAGTGATTGAGTCCTAAGGTTCAAAATACCAATTTGGTGTGTGTGGGGGGTGTAGTTGGGTTAAGACTTATCTTTAGGGCGCCTGGGTGGCGCAGTCGGTTAAGCGTCCGACTTCAGCCAGGTCACGATCTCGCGGTCCGTGAGTTCGAGCCCCGCGTCAGGCTCTGGGCTGACGGCTCAGAGCCTGGAGCCTGTTTCCGATTCTGTGTCTCCCTCTCTCTCTGCCCCTCCCCCGTTCATGCTCTGTCTCTCTCTGTCCCAAAAATAAATAAACGTTGAAAAAAAAAAAAAGTTTAAAAAAGACTTATCTTTAAAGAAAAAGCAAGATGGGGCGCCTGGGTGGCGCAGTCGGTTAAGCGTCCGACTTCAGCCAGGTCACGATCTCGCGGTCCGGGAGTTCGAGCCCCGCGTCAGGCTCTGGGCTGATGGCTCAGAGCCTGGAGCCTGTTTCCGATTCTGTGTCTCCCTCTCTCTCTGCCCCTCCCCCGTTCATGCTCTGTCTCTCTCTGTCCCAAAAATAAATAAACGTTGAAAAAAAAAAATTTAAAGAAAAAGCAAGAGAGACAAGCATAAAAGTACCAACCTGACAACATACTCCTGTCAGAGCTCTGCCAACAGGATGGGTGCAAAATGTCAAGATTCAGACTGTTGCTTCTCATAAGGACTGAACAGAATGAATCTTTAATACTTGAACTGCAGGGTAAGGGATCCAAAGAATGCAGTCCTTTTAGTTAAAGTACTGTCAGTAACGTACTATTCCAAACAAACCCCATTTTATCGTGAACACAAAAGGAAGATATAATCGGGACTATATGCCTATCTTTCACTTACAGGTTTTGAGTTCTGACAGACCTGTATAATGCAGGCAGAATTCAAATAAGAAATTATGCCAATCGATTGTCAGATCTTCACTATAACTTTCCTAAAAAGGCGTTTTCACTCGATACCTTTTTTTTTTTTTTAGCTTATTTATTTTGAGAGAGCAGGGGAGAGCCAGAGAAAAGAAGAGAAAGAATCCCAAGCAGGCTCCACACTGTCAGCACAGAGCCCCATATGGGGCTCAGTCTCACAAGATGTGAGATCATGACCTGAGCCAAAATCAAGAGTTAGACGCTTAACCAACTGAGCCACACAGGCGCTCCGCCCCCAATATCTATTAATCACAAAGAAACATAAGCTGCTAATATACAGTTCCAAAAGTAAAATTATAGAAACTAATGACATTATTATGACCTAGATATTTGGTAAACAGTGAATTATGATTTTGAGATCATCAAAAAAAGGCTTTCTGAACAATCATCATGTAGTAGATCTGTCCCAGTGTCGTGGCAACTAGAACAAGAGCTTCAAAGAAGGACCAAAGGGCCACTCTGCTGTTTGTGTTGCCACTAATCACTCTGTGTATTCTCTCCAAACTTGTATGCATTCCTGCTTGTGCTTTACACTTGTCATTGCCACTGCCAACTCATCAATCATTTCTTCTAGCTTGTTCTCATGAGCTTCTCTTTCCATGCCTTGTCCTTTGGGGACTTCCCCAATATCAGTGGTGAACATCATTCTTTGGAGTCATGGTAGACATCCTGTCCCTAAAACAAAACTTAATATGTTCCATCCATATGAGCAGCCAATATGTATTTCCCACTGATCAATCTGTCTCCTTTATAAACTCTTTTATTGTCAGGCCCTGTAATTTCCACATCTATGTCCAGGAAGCCACCCTTGGCCACCTGGAAGATGAGGCCCATGTTGATGCCTGAGGCGACCCGCAGTCCTCTGCATGCACATCAATGCCGATGAAGTAGCCCAAGGCTGTGGCCTGAAGGGTGGCCAGGAGCACCAGCCACTCAGGGATCATCACCATGGCGAGACTGGGACTGAAGCCAGGACCCAGAGCAGGGCTTCCAGAGCCACCACCACCACCACTGCCACCACTGCCTCCTCAACCACCATCACCTCAGCTCCTTCATCAAGAACCAATTTAATCATCTCTGTTATCCACCAAGCCTTCCCTAACCTCCTCTGCTGAGACTGATACTCAGCCTTTCTCTACGCCGCCTCTTGGAGTAATCATTATTTCTGCAGCTACTGAGGGGGTTTTGGAGTGACGGGGGTTTGGAGGTGACAGCAAAGAAAGAATTCTTGAAGACGTCTGTGGTGCAAAAAGGTAATTTTATTACAGCACTGGGACAGGACGAGTGGGCAGAAAGAGCTGCACTGGGGTTGTGAAGAATGACTGGTTATATGCTATGGAGTTGGGGAGACAAAATCAAGAGGAAGGTTCTTAATGGGATCTATCTATATGCTAAAGAAGACTCAAAGATGACTGGATGCCTAGCTAGTGTCAAACTAAGGTTGTTTACCTGTAGAAAAGCGTTATCATTAAAACAGTAAGGAGTTCCTGGAGATTAGGCTATTGATAAGATTGCCTCTTTCTTGATAAGATTGCCTCTTTCTTGTAATGTACTAAGATGTCTGTAAACTGATGGAGACTCTATCAGTTTAATCCTTTGTTTTCTGTCCTTTCCTTTGTTCACCCAGGAGAGCCTGAAGAATATCAGCCATCTCCCACTTGGGGGAGCGGGATATTGTTAGCTTGTGTTTGGCCCTCAGCTTGCCTTATGCTCCCTCCATCAGTTATCACGTGGTATATCACAACATATGTTTATACAAACAAGTAGCTTTCTCATTACAATATAAATTCTTTGAGTCTAAGAATTCAAGCTTTTCCATTTTTGTACTCCAAATACCTGTCATAGTTAAGGAAGGCTTATTGAAGAGACTGATTGAGATGTTTAAGTACACAGTAACCACACTCTTTTCAAGGAGATGCATGAAAAACACTTAAGTGTTTTCAAAATATTTTAAAGCTTCAAGGGCAAGACTTCAGGGATACACCCTCTAAAAAGTATTTCAAGAAATAGCCATGACAATATTGTAGGAGATTAGCAAAGCTGGAGGAGCAAAGCTGCCTGACTTTGAGACTTACTATAAAGCAACAGTAATCAAGACAGGGTGGTATTGGCAGAAGAATTGACAAATAGATCACTGGAACAGAATAGATAATGCAGAAATAGACTCACATAAATACAGCCAGCTGATTTTGGATAAAGTAACAAAGGTAATACAGTGAAGCAAAGATTGTCTTTTCAACAATGGTTGAATAATGGAACAATTGAACATCCACAGGCAAAAAAAAAAAAAAAATGTATCTAGACAATGATCTTACCCTTCAGAAAAATCAACTCAAAATGGATCATATATTTAAATGTAAAATGAAAAGCTATTAGACTCCTAGAAAATAACATAGGAAAAAAACTTAGACAACTTTTGGCATGACCATGACTTTTTAGATACAACATTAAAGGCAGGATCCATGAATATAATAATTGATAAACTAGACTTCATTATAATTAAAAACTTCTGCCCTCTGAAAGACAATGCCAAGAGAGTGAGAAGACCAAGCTACAGACTGGGGGAAAATATTTATAAAAGACACATCTGATAAAGGACTTATCCAAAATATACAAAAAAGTCTTAAAACCCAACAATAAGAAAATGAACAACCCAACTGAAAAATGTAAAAAAGACCTTAATACACACCTCACAAAGAAGATAAATGGATAGCAAATAAGCATGTGAAAATATGCTCAACATCAAGTGGCATCAGGGAAGTAAAAATTAAAACAACAGTGAGATTCCACTACATATCTATTAAAATGGCTAAAATCCACAACACCGACAACACCAAATGCTGGTGAGAATATGTAACAACAGAACTCTCATTCATTGCTAGTGACAGTACAAAATGGTATAGCCATTTTGGAAGACAGTTTAGCAATTTCTTATAAAACCAAACATACTCTTATCATACAGTCTAGCAATTGTAGTACTTAGCATTCACCCAAAGGAATGGAAAACTTATGTCTACACAAAAACCTACACATTAGTGTTTATAACATTTTGATGCATAATTGATAAAACTTTAAGGAAGATGTCCTTCAGTCAGTGAATGGATAAATAAACTGTAATATATCTAGACAAATGGGATATTATTCAGTGCTAAAAAGAAATGAGTTACCAAGCCATGAAAAGACATGGAGGAATCTCAAATGAATATTTTTAACTGAAAGAATCCAATCTGAAAAGGCTATATACTGTATGATTCCCTTCAAAAAAACAAACAAACAAAAAACTATGGAAACAGTAAAAACCAAAACTATAGAAACAATAAAAAGACAAGTGGTTGCCATGGATTGGGGAAAAACAAAGGATAAATAAATAGAGCACAGAGAATTTTTAAGGTCATGAAAATACCTTGACTGATATCGTAGTGATCGATATATGTCAGGATACATTTGTCCAAGCCCATAGAATGTACAGCACCAATAATGTAAACTATGTAAACCATAATGTCAACAGTGGACTTTGTGTGATTATGAGGGATCAATGTAGATTCATCAACTGTAACAAATGTATCACTTTGGTGGGGGATGTTGATAAGGAGGGAGGCTCTGCAAGTGTGTGAGCAGAGGTGTTAGAAGGTGGAGGAGGGGAAGTATGCTCCACATTAGGAAGGCACTTTGAGACCAAAAAACAAAGCAAGTCCCTCCTGCAGTTTACACAATTTTATTCAAGGTAACTTACTGACTGGCGATAAGGCAGGCAGATGATCCAGATGCTAGGCAGCTCTTCTCCCGCAAATCTGGATCTTAATCTACTGATTGTATAGAAGGAGAGGATACTAGTTATCTAAAGTGATGCCATCTGTGTGCTAGAGGAGAGGGAGGGGAAAGAACTATGTTATCTCTAATAGTTATCTGACCAACTTTAGGGAAGATCAGAACAAGCCTTCCTGCACTGAGGTCAGGATATACAATAACCTTCAAGGGGCCTGGAACATGTAGCCCCAAGGAAGGTCATTGCAAGTATGTAAAAAAGACAGAAGGCCAAATGTGGTCAGTATTGTCAGCATCCCTACAAGAGGTATACAAAAAAATCTTTGTACCTTCTCCTCACTCTTGCTTTGAAGCTTAAACTGCTCTAAAAAAAATAATAATAAAGTTTTAATAAAAGAAAATGTTTCAGGCAGTGTCTGAATTGAGACCATGTGGATTACAATCAAGCCAGATGACCAGCTTCTAATGACCTCATAGCACAACCTTGCCCTGACATATATTGTCCACACAGCATGGCTGCTCTGTAACTGCTAAAGTAGCTGACACCAATGACCAATGAACAATACCTTGCTTCTTGCCTCTACTACATGTAAAGGGAGTGGTTACCCCACATCCAGGTAATAGTGTATTATTCTGTTATGTGCTAGGCATTATAATTTCTTCATCCTCACACCACCCCTGTGAAGAAAGCATGATTATTATCACCGTTTGTCAGCTGAGGAAACTGAGGCAGAGAGCTTAAGTAGTCAGATGAAGACCACACAGATGGTGTGTGGCAGATTCAAGATTTGAACTCGGGAAGCCTAGCTTCTGGGCTTGGACCTGAAACCACTGTCAGTCACCACAGACCTGTTGTAGGAGTCCTCTCCCACAGAGTCAGAATCCTAGGCATTCCAGGTCTGTGCAAATGCACTCAGAAGGGTTTAAGACATGAAGTCCTGAAGGACGACCACTAACCTTCTGTAGCTTATTTTGTAAAATGGGATTTCAGGGAGGAACTAGTGACAGTAACAGAGGCACAGCATATTTTCTCTTATAAATTTATTCATCACAACGTTTTATGCCTGAACACATAGTTTGTATGCTCATTGCACAGTTATAAATAGATACACTCAATCTGGTAAAATGTACAGAAAGTGGGCAGAGTATTTATAATCTTGAGAAAATGCTTCAAAAAGAATCCCATTCTCAGGCTCTTTTGGCTCAGATATAGGGACATTCATGGACCAGACCCCTTACCTCTTGCTTGGTATCCTTGAATGTAGGTATTCCAGGTTGAGTCTACTTTTGTTCCTAATACCATAGCAGTTGGTACATCCTAGAGTTCTACAGAGTTCTTCTGTCTAATTTAGATATTCTGATGTCCAGGCAGTTCTTACCATTAAGGGATGATACTTCATGGGCATTTCTGTTGAGATATTTCTTCTCAAAGGCCAATTCCATTTTACCCACCTACATTTGAAAATGAACCATTTAATTCATTTATTCTAATCTTTTTCTTTGCAGTCTAACAATTTTATAACATAAAATAAACTCTACACTCATTATGACAACTAGGAATAATGACTGGCATTATTTTTGTATGTCACTTCACAATATTATTATCATTTTTTCTTTATAATATAAAGTTAATACCTCTTAGTTATTTCAATCATTCCTATTTAAACTAGTACTAAATAAAATTAAATTCATAGAATCCTTCCAGACTCAGAAATTGGAGTGTTTCTTAATACCATTTTAGAATATGATAGCATACTGGTGGTGCATTATTATGTAGAAAAATAACTGGTTAAGAAAAACTGGGTTTAAAAAAAACTGGATTTGGGGGTGTTCGTGGGTATCTAATTTCTGCCCAATTTATAAGCACTGGCTGCCTTTTTTGAATATCTATTCAAGAACATCTGTATAGGAAACAGGATTATAGATTAGTGTCTCCTTTTGGAGCAAAGGAAAGGCTTGCTTACTGTCCAGTGTAATATAGAAAATGTCTCTCTCTTTGGGGAAAAGTTCTGGCACATGAGATGCCATAATAGAAGATGTAGGTTCCCTAAGCTTGTGGCTGTCCTCCTGCGGTACCACGTACAGGCATTACTTGGCCCCTTTGTGTTGTCCTGTGAGAGCTGTGTACTCCCGCTATGCTGTTGCTATGAGCAATAGTTTGTTGTTGTCCCCACCCCCCCCGCCACCTCTGAGCCAGAAGTCCTATGTCTTTAGTGAACATCCATAAAACTGTGGCAAGAAAACTTGTTAGCTTGCAAGTAGGGTAATGTCTCAGACCCTTCTAAGTTATTGACAAATATGATCTGAAAAATTTAATGTGTATTTTTATACATATATACATGTGTGATGTGGGAGAGAAAAAGAGAAACTAAGAGGAAATGCTAATAGGGATAGGATTTTATGATTTTTGAGTTCCACTTCTTTTTGTTTGTCCATTTTTCTGCCACTGATATAAACATAAAAAAATCAATGTTTCATACAAATAACATAGGTATACTCTATTGTCAATGTGAATTATATCTCTTTTACAGTTGTAGTTTCAGTGCTTTCAAACTTAGTAATATAAAGAAGTTGTTAATTTCTCTATATTCTTTTACATCCTACCACTCTCCAGCATTTTATTTGTTATAAGGGTAGCTGATTGTATTGTGTTTTGTTGTGAGGCAGTATTACCATCAACAAATAACTTTAGAAATGAGTACTCAGAGTTAGTGGTGCTTGTAGTTGGTAGTAATACATAATACAATATGTTACTAGAGTGTATTACATAAAATACCTATATAAGCTACACATCATATATCTTCTTTGTTGTCTATCAAATTTATACGTGTTTTATTATGCATATGTTTCCAGTTCACATTTTAATTGGGCAAAACTTCCAGATAAAAATACTACTAATAGTGTTAACACGTTACCTTACCTTGACTATGATTTCAACAAGAGTAGCTTGACTGTTGAATTGTTAATTAAAATGAAAGCTTTCCTTTTATTTGTAGTTTAATAAAGTTTTATTTTGTTCTCCCATTTTTTGAGATGAGTTTTAGGTTTTGTACTGGGTTGAAGAGTATCTCCCCAAGTCCACATCCATTCAAACCCTAAGAATGTGACATTATTTGAAAATTGGGTTTTTGCAGATGTAATTAGTTAAGATGAGGTCATGCTGGAGCTTTCCTTCCCTCAACTTCCATATCTAATAAGTGGCATGACCTAGTTCTACCTTCAGAATACTTGAGCTAACCACTACGTCCAACAAAACAAACACACAACGGCAACAAAAACATCACAGACCAAGCCACCATGATCACACAGCCTTCTTAGTGGTTTCTCTGCTTCCAAACTTACCTGCCTACCTAAGGTGCCCTTCCAGTAATGAAACACAGCCAATGTTATTCTCATGTGTGAATGATATTATTAATGGTTTCATATTATATTTAGAATATAATGCAAACTATTACCATGACCAAGAAGATGTTTAAAATCTGGCATCTGCCAATGTCATCATCCTCAACTCCTGCAATCATGCCTCTGGATTTCTAGACTCCCAGCTCCACTGGCCTTCTTCCTGTTTCTCCAACACACTTTCCTTCTTTGGGTCATTATACTTGCTATACCTTTGCTGCAAATGCTGTTCCCTAGATCCTTACATGGGTGGTTCTGCCTTATCCCCCAGGTCTCTTCCAGGGAGGCTTGCCCTGACCATTTCAACTAACTCAGTCCCTCTAGTATCACTATCTCTTTTCACTGTTATTTTTTCTTACTGCCTTATCACTCTCTGAAATTATATTTTTGTTAATTTATATAGTCTTTGTCTTACCCACTAAAAACTAAGCTTTCTAAGTTCAAGAACCTGCTCACTTTGCTCATAGCTGTGTTTCCAATAAAATGTCAGGCACATAATAAACATTCGGTGTATGTTTGGATGAATGAATAAATGAATGAATGTTTATGTAAACGTATCTAATTTGCACATTCTGTAACACATCCTTCTAGAAGCACCACATAGTTTTTCTTGCTACCATCCATGGTATACCTACTCCATGTTTCAGAAAGTATATTGCTTAACTTTTGCTACATAACAAACCATCCCAACACAGTGCCTTGGTCTATTGCATTTCTTCAAGTCTGGGCCAATTCTACCAATCTTTCTGCTTGTGGTCAATCTGTTGAGTGGCAGTTGTTGGCTGAGGTGTATCATTTCTCTTCCATTCAGTGTCTCATCCTTCCAGCAGCTTAGCTTGAGCATTTTAACATGATGTCCCTGGGATCCAAGGGCAGGAAGTATTTGTCAGGTCTCAGGTTGGGTTACATTTGCTATTGTCCCAGTGGCCAAAGTAAGACACATGTTCAAGCCCAGATTCAGGGTTTGAGGGTATTACATATGGGAATGACTACTAGGAGATTTGAACAAACTAGGCAATATTACAGAAACAATCTACCACAGGTGGAAAGCCACATAGCCTGTCTATATTAATTTCCAATCATATAATTTTCCTGATTTTGTGGGATACTGATGACTAAAAAGTCAAATAATGGAAGAGAATGTGAAGAGTGGAAATTTTCTTGCTCTCAGAAAGTTACGGATTTCCAGTAGGTAAATGTCTACACACCTCTAGTTGGAAAGTGAAATGGAATCACAGTGCAATGGGTCACCTCTCTACCTGCCCAATAAGGGCATAATGGGGATCAGCTCAATTACCTGCCTGGATGTCCCATTTGTGTGTGATTATTATAACTTCCTGCTGAAATTTGGAATATTATATTTAATTTCCCTATGCTGCAGATATTTTCAATCCTAGATTCTGTGTATTTCCTTGACTTGTTCAAATGAAAAGGAGGTAAGGGTGAATCTGGCACTACTGCTTGCCATCATCATAACCCTGAGGTGCTTTCCACATTTTTCTTTATATTAAAACTGTGCCTATATTCAAATCTATAAATATTGGTCAAGTGTTACTTTTTTTGTACAGATTTTAGGAGAATATGATTGAAATAAGATAGTCTGTATGATCAGTAATTCATTATTTCATAGAAACTATATCTTGTGTTTCACAATGAAAGTTTTTCGGGGGGTGTCCTAGGCCATGTGGTTCTGAGAATACATTCCATTTAATCATTAAAATAAGGTGTAATACTGATAAATTCTAATTCTCCTTCTCTCTCTCTCTCATCCCATACCCCCCTAACTTAAAAAAAGTGCTCTGCTAACAGTAAGCCCATTTTCCAAGTTATTCATTCTTCATTTACTTTGACAACCCTTATCTTGGAAACGTTCTCCATAGACATTTTCCCAATTAAACATGTCTCCTATCAATTGTTAAAGAGTAACACAAAATTAACAAGTATTGGAAAATAAAAAAAACTCTTTGATAACTTATGACAAGTACAACTGAAAAAGGTCCAGTGATTTCAGAATCTATACCTTTCGCACACTTGTTGTGTGTGTTTTTTTTTCCTTTTCCCAGGTAGTTATTTTTAATAGGCCTGAATTTTTATCATTCTTCTATGTGTTTAGAGTGTTAATGTTTTAATATTTCAGTGATACGTGTGAAAGAATTTTTAAAATTCAGCTCTAAACGCAAAAATTATTCTTAAATACTCTGTTTTGACTAACATCATCTAATGTTAAAATCAGGTTTTACTACATTTACTACATTAGAAAAGAGCGTAAGGCATAGATAATCTCAAATTTGCTGTACAGGAGAGCTCTGTGATCTGTAGCCAGAACCACTTGTAACATTTTGTTCTTCTAAATAGCTTGCAGTCAATGGTCACTGCCCACTCTTCCCAACTAAGCTAAAAAATATTTACTGCTTCATTTAATTTTGCATTTATCATTCAACAAATATTCATGGAACCTTTGAAACAGGCGAGGCAGTCATCTAAACCCTGAAAATACAAAGATGTATAATACAAAAATTTCCTACTCAGGAAAATCACATCTTTGTGATGGATATAGACAAGTAAGCAAAGAGTTAACATCCCAGGCTGTAACAGAGACATGAAATAGCATCTCTGGGAAACACAGGAGGAGGCAAAAGCAAAGGAAGGAGTCATTTGGGGAGATATGCAACAAGCTGACCATGGAAAAGGCCAATAAAAGGCCCAAGTGAGAAGGAAGCTATGAAGACAAATCTGAGTTAGGAACCGGAAGGTGCTGATGGGGATCAAACAAGAAAGCTGGAAGACTATTCAACTGAGTCCTAGAGAATCTGGGTGAATGATAAGTTGCTTTGAATCTTCATACGCTTTTACAATATTATGTTCCATTTAAAACACTTTAATCATGACTGCTAGCCTACATGCAAACACATTCTTCCATGTCCCTGTGAGAAATAATTCTACCCTTAGCCAAGAGCCTAGCATTCCAGAAACTTAAGTCGTGATACAGAAATCCAAATTCAATTCAACACCATCTGCATAACCAGCTGTTCACCTCCCATATTTCCTTCTTTTTTCATGTACCACATGTTCACGGGAAAAAAGAAATTATGAATGAAAATGTTTTCTGTGCTTTGAAGTCCTACATTTCATTATCCCAAAGTCATCCACTGATATTCTCTGAAAGTGTTGTTTATGCCACCCAGAGAAGCAGATTGTATTGTCTTGGGGCAGGAGTCAGGTATTTGGTAACTTTTAACAATGTCTTCATACTAAGATCCTAAAAGCACATGCCAGAAAACCAGTACATGTGCCTGGTGATTTGTTGGAATGGTTACAACCAGCAAGCCCCTTGGCAGTTGGCAGGCACTCACCAGCCCCATCACAATTTCTGAGTCAGGCTCTTCTTTTTTGTCCTATGCTTCTTTTCCAGAGGATTTGAGCTCCTGTTCACACATCTATCCATTTATTCATCCACAAACATTCACATAATGCTTATTACATACTCGGTAGACAACAAAATACAACAAACATATCTTTCAAGTATTGCCAATTGTTCAAAGGGTTTTTTTTTACTCTTTTATTCCCCTTAGTCACTGAAGGTAATAAAACTACCTAATGCATATGGTAGCTTTCAATACTAAATGAAATAGTGCAAGTCAAGGACTTCCTAAAATCACAGACTGGTGGGGCACCTAGGTGGCTCATTTGGTAGAGCAGGAGACTCTTTTATTTTAAGTTTATTTATTTATTTTGATAGGGAGAAAGAGAATTCCAAGCAGGCTCTGCACCATCAGCACAGAGCCCGACACAGGGCTTAAACTCACAAACTATGAGATCATGACCTGAGCCAAAATCAAGATTTGGACGCTTAACCAACTGAGCCACCCAGGTGCCCTAAGCATGAGACTCTTGATATCAAGGGCATAGTTCAAGCCCCATGTTGGGTGTAGAGATTACTAAAAATCAATCAATCGATCAATCAATCAATCACAGACTGTCCCATAGTAAGTATTCATTATGTATTTGTTATTATTATTATAATAATGCAAAAAACAGGACTAATACATAGGCCATAAATTTTATGACTCACAACAAACCTTTATGAATAAAACTATTTCTAAGTATTCTTACATAATTTTGCCTTGTCTATATTGGCTACACACACACACACACACACGCACACACACACACACACACACACACAATTATCCAATACATTAGAATGGTATTACAGCCAATGCAAATGATGCAATTTGGTTTTTTTAATGTGTAGTTTATTAAAACAAAATACAGTTTGCCGAGGATTATATTTACTCCTCATTTCAGTCAACCATTATTGGAATAAAGGTATGATTTGTTGCTTTGTTGGTGATTTTTTTAAATATAAAATTTATTATTCCATGGAAACACAAGAAGACACATCAATAAAATTGTAATATATTACTTAATTAGATAAATCCTAAAACTAACCTAAAAATAACCAAACTGCATTGTTGAAAGGACTTTGAAAGACAGGGTTGGGTCTGATTCTGTGATTCATGCCAAGTAAGCATCATGAAAGATAGAAATTAAACATCTCATGTCTGTTTCCTCTTCTATCTGTTCCAGAACAGCATGCCTTCAAAGCATCGTGGTGTAACGTATTTTGTGCATAATTCTTATTTGTTCCTTTTGTTGTCCCTGATTATTGCTATAGAATACCTGTGCTTCACCATAATACTCCAAAAAGCACATTTTTCCCCTTTTATTTTTGATCTATGACTTCCACAAATTTAAAAAAAAATTATGATAAAAAATGTTGCTTAAGGCCTATGAACTTGAGGTCAGAGGAGTCACAGCCTTCTTCCCTTCTCTGTTTTTATCTTTTAAAAAAATGGGAATAATTAGAATCCTGGAAGATATTATAATATGGAAACCTATAAACATTTTATAAGCTTGTGTCTTCAAGTTATCCTTGGGAGAGTCTATCACCTGTGGCAAGAAGTTTTATTATAAAGGTTACAGGAGCCATGAAAATGCTATAAGTTTCTCTATTATCCGGAAACCCTAAGCAACTGGAATACTGGAACAGAATTTCTGGTCCTCAAAATTTATCTGTAGTGCATTTATTGACATTTAATTTTAAATGTCATTCCCATCACAAACAGATCCAAAAGTTGCTGGGAATATCTGGCAAGTTAATTAGAGAGGATTAGCAATTACATGAGGGTTTGTAGTTTTGTTTAAGACTGTGAGCAGACACCTCAGAGACAGAGAGGAGCAAACAGGTGTCTCTGCAGACTTGAGTCAGAGGCCTGTGTGGTGAAGGCTGAGGCAAAACCCGAAGGCGCTGTTTTCAAAAAGGACTATCAGTTGAGGTACAGGCTGCACTGATTAAATCCCTGGACAAAAAGTGAGGAGATTTCTACTTGTTTCTGCCAGGAACACTCATCTAGTACATCAAGAGTCTTCACACATCAGTGTTTTCCAGATGGGCAACAAAAATGACCCCAATTAATCTTCAAATGGCTTATCAGGCAAAGGTCATCATTGTGGAGCTAATGAGTCATGGCAGGTATTATGGACTGAACTGTGCCTCCTGACCCCACTCCCTTCCACCACCACCCCCACCACCGCCAAATTCATATGCTGAAAGCCCAACCCTCAGCACCTCAGACTGTGACTATATTTGGAGTTGGGGGTCTGCAAAGAAGTGATTAAATTTAAATAAGTCCTTTAGGGTAGACCCTCATCCAACTGGACTGGTGTCTTCATAAGAGGAAATTCAGACACATGGAAGAGACATCATGCACAGAACAAAGACCATGTGGGGAAACAGCAAGAAGACAGCCATCTGCATGTCAAGGAGAGAGGCCTCAGAATAAATGAAGCCTACTGACACCTGGATCTTAGACTTCCAGCCTCCATGCCTGTGAGAAAATAAATTTATGTTGTTTAAGCCACCCATTCTGTGGTATTTTGCTGTGGAAGCTGTAGCAAACTAATATAGCAGGAAGTCAAAACACACGGACTGTGACTGTAGTTGACATACTGGTTTATAAACACACATGAAACAAACCTTGGGAGTATTCAGACATAAGTGAGAGAGTGGAGGCCCAGGAATCCCTCAATGTCTTTATCAGCAGAAATAACGAGGTCAATCTCATAGGGTTTTTGTAAGGATTAAATGAATTCATATATGTGTTATTAAACTGTGTAGCAATACAGGGATGTATGTAAGTGTTAACTATCAGTATTTTTATTATTATTTTCATTATGTATTTCTTATTATTATTATACTAATTTGAAAAGACACCAGTCAAAATATTGACTCAATCTTCACAAAAATTCTTAGGTGACTGAAACATGATGAAGTTTAGCTACTCAAGTTCACACCATCAGTAGGTGGACCCAAAGTCTGACCTTAAGCATTACAGACCCATATATTACTGTGCTCCATAGAAATAAATTTATTTACAGTGCCAAATAAATCAAATATATCTCTAAATGCCAAATAGATCACTAAACACAAGGTGTATTTATGTTTACCAAATTTACATTAATCCAAGTGACTTCTCCAAGTGACAAATTTACAATTAAAAATACTTCTTTTATGACTGCAGTTTGACAAGTAGAAAATGATAGTTTAGACAGTGTATTGAAACAATAGGCGTCTCTTTTTTCTAAAGACATATTATCTATTAAGTAATTAAGGGAAACATTTAATGATAAACATTTGATTGAGGTAAACAGAGATAAACAGCTTTTAGAATATATTCAGAATGCTCTACTATATGCATTTTAATATTTTTCTATATTTTTTATTTTTTAAATTTATTCAGGAAGTAGAAATATGTGAATCCCAGATTGAACAATGCCTTCATAAAGAAATGCTGATTACATTGTCCCCATTTACAAGTTCTTTAATCACAAACCAAATCCTGATGTGCATGTGCTTGGATTGAGAAATAATTCCTCATTTCCTTTAAGAACAAAATTATATATGCAAAGTGGTGGTCTGTGAAAAAGCAAGGGAGAGAGAGAATGAATTATTAATAAAAAGCAGCAAAGTTTATTTTTTTCTCATAAACATTAGAATATTCAATGCCTGTAATTAATTAGTTTTCCAAATGCAGGGACAAACCTATAGCATCCTTTCCATTCCATCTCACTTGGCTACACAGGGATGAAGTAGACACAATATTTATGAGAAAGAAAAAAACTGTGTTTCAAATTCTTCTCTCCTTGATGCCTCTTTGGGATACTAACTTTATATGGGAAATATTTTTGGATACTGTAATAGCTAAAGCCTGAACTCAACTCTTAGTGGCTGGGCCACTTTTTCTACTGGGAGAGCCACCATGAAAGAATGGAGCTTAACTGCATAGACAAATTCTGTCAAAATAATGTAATCATTCCTTTTTTTCCACCTGCTAAAATGGAAGTAATAATGAGTAAAGAATTCTGTGTCTTGGAGAGATTGTGTATTTAGCATTTGAATATTTCTGAAAAGTCAAATCACTGTGGTGAATCGAGCATCTTGTCTAGTTTTTATCTCCCATTAATGTCTTAAAAACTTTCAAAACAGGTAATCAAGGAGGATAAGAAAAGATAGGTTAAAGTTTAGGAAAGGAGCTAAAGAAAAGATGCATTGCTCTAATTCAAGATATACATTGCTCCCAATCTCCTTCTAGCTTGCTTGAGACACCACTGAACAAGTTTTTAAAATATTCAACAGCATTTTTAGTCAAGTTATTCATTTTTAGATAAATCAATTTTCTATGCCTGCAAATTTGATTAAAATAATAAAATATAGACATATTCATTTTTAATTATAAAAACTGAAACAGAATACTAGAGTATCTTCTATTTGAAATAATAAAGGCACCTTGGAATTTTAATTTTAATGCTATAACAGTGAATATAAAATGATAATACTTCAATCATAAGAATTTTAGGTGTTAGCAAAAGTAGTTTTTTGTCACATTATCAGAGATCATCAACCTTCCTTCATTATTAAGAAATAGGTGTAGGAATGACTTTACCACTTCTCCAAACAAATGTATATATACTTGTGTCAATTCTTTACCTATGCCGCTATACCGCTTATCCATTGAATGTGCCTTCACTGTTCTGGACCTCCCTGATCTACCTCGTTTTTAAGTTGTCATAGTAGAACAAGTGTGTCATTAGACTTATTAATAGGCAAATTACCTCAACCATTAAGTAATTATTCTATTCACATATTTATAATATAAAGACAAGTGTGGTTTTTCTTGTTTTCTACAATAAAATATCACAGTATGTTCAATCAGTAATATAATAAATGCATATTTTTGAATTAAATATTCTACATTTTACAAATCTTTGCAAGCATTACAAGTCAGCTGGGGCAGGTTTATAATACCTACCAAAAGTTAATTTTCATCAAAATGTATGAGAAAAATTAATTTTCTTTGTTTTTACATTGTGAAAAGCCTGTCTACTTCCTCTGCCAGGACTCTAATTTTGACATCATTTATTCTATGTTATTAGTTCCTACTCCCCAACCTATAAAATTTTTTAAAAACTATAATTTAGAAGAAAACTTGTGTTATATATTGAACTACCATGGGGAGATTATTATATGTTTACTTGTTTAGTTTTAAAAAGAACACTAAATATTGCATTTCAAATGCTTTACTTACCACAAATTAGTGAAATAAATACATTACTTTGATTATATAAAATAACAGAAGAAATCTAGTAATAGAAAACTCTAAAATTCAAACATAGTTCATTTTTTAAAAACTTAAATCCATGTATTATTCCAAATTACAAAAAATACATGTACTTCCTTATTTTAAAAAGCTCCCTAGGGCCTTTGTACAATAAATCACCACATCCAAGCCTATCATACTGTTTTTAAAAGTTACTTAAGGTTCTCAGCATTAATTCAGGTGCCTGTTCCCACCTGCCAGATGGGAAAAGCCAGTATTTCACAGGTCACTGGGGAAGGCATATGGAGGTTCTTGCCTCAGTAGTGGGAGTAATTAACCCTAAACTACTCCAGGACTGCCTAATAAATCTTGAAAACAGGACCCGAAAAAAAATCAACCTGTTTATAAGAGCTTAAGTGCATCTTCAGAATAAACCTGAAGAATATTTATAGAAATATAAAAATATAGAGCACCCAACATAATAAAATACACAAACATCTATCATCTAATCAAGAATTACCAAACATGCAACGAAGCAGGAAAATGAACCCATATGAGGGTCACCAATTGGAACCAACCCAGAACAAAGTACAGATGTGAGAATCAGCAGGGGACATTAAAGGAGTTATTATAACTTTATTTCATATGTTCAAATAGTAAATAGAGGCATGAGAGATACAAAAAGATGCTAGTCAAACTTGCAGAGGTGAAAACTACAATGTCTGGGATCAAAAATACCCTGGATGGGATTAATATCAGATTAAACATTGCTGAATAAAAGAATAGGAACTCGAAGACATAACAACAAAAGTATTCAAAATAAAATACATAGAGAAAATTAAATATAAAAATTAACAGAGCATCAGTGAGCTGTGGGATAACTTCAAGCAGCCTAATGAACTTGAAATTAAGGCACAGGAGAGAGGGGGGACATGGAAAAAAATGTATTTTAAAAACTAGTTACGATTTTAGATGAAATTTGATGAAATCTATAAAATTATGGGTCCAAAAAAGGTTAACAAATACCAAACACAAGAGGTATGAAGAAAATTACAAGTAAGTCACATCATAATCAAACTGCTTAAAATCAATGGTAAGGCGATAATAAAACCAGCCAGTCGGGGGGTGGGGGTGGGGGTGGGGAAGACATATTATATTTACAAGAACAAAGGAAGGATAGCAATAGATTTCTCATTAGGATCAACGCATAGTAGAACACAGTCCAGCAACATCTTTAACTAACTGAAATAAAAAAAAATAAAACAAAAAAACAAAAAAACAAAAAAACAAAAACCTGTCAAACTAGAAGTCTATACCCAGAGAAACTATTTTTCAAAATCAAGGCATCACAAAGGATTTTTCAGACACATAAAAGTTGAAAGAATTCACACCAGCAAACCCAGACTACCAAACCAAACCAAACCAACAATAAACCTTAAAGGAACTCTTTTAGTCCAAAGGTAAATTACACCAGATAAAAATATGCATCTGCATAACAGAAGCATATCAGAAATGGTAACTATGTGAATATATAAATACATAAGACTTTTCCTAATTATTTATATCTCCTTAATAGATTTACCCTTTAAACAAAAATGATATACTGTATTATGGAATTTTTAGCATATATCCAAGCAATATGTCTGCCAACAACAGCACAAAAGCCAGGATGGGAGAAATGGAATTATACTACTCTCAGGTTCTCATGTTAAATGTGAAGTTATAAAATTCACTTGGAGGTAGACTCTGATAAATTAAGGATTATAATATGAACCCCAAAGAAACCACCAAAATAATCAAAGAGTTAATAACAATAATAATAAACCCAGAAAGGAAATAAAACATAATCCTAAAACTACTCAATTCATCCAAGAGAAGGCAGACAACGACAAAACTGGGAACAAAGAACAGATGGGACAAATAGAAAAGAAAATAATAAGATGATAATAATAAGATTTTAACTCAACCATATTAATAATCACATTAAACTAACTAATCTTTATACCCTCAATTAAATGGCAGAGGCCATCAACATCACGTGTCATTTGAGAAATCCAAATTAAAAACACAAGTTAGTAATGAGAAAATAAAAACCAAACAACAAAAAAACTTGATGATGATGCAGGAGAGCAAAGGAACTCTGCTAAGTGTTGACAGGATTGCAAAATGTACAGTCACTTTGGAAACCAGTCTGGCAGTTTCATATAAAGTTAAACATACACTTACAGTATGACCCAGCGATTTCACTGCTAGATATTTATCCAAGAGAAATGAAAACTTATGTTCACATAAAAACCTACATGCAAATATTTATGTTGGCTTTATTCATAGATAGATATCAAAAACTGTGAACAGACCATATGTCCTCAAACTGGTGAGTGGTTAAACGAACTGCGGTAGTCATCAATAACATTCCATTGATATAAGCAACAAAATGCATGAATTTGGAATGTTTGAAGCTGAATGAAAAAAGCCATATTTAAAAGGCTGTACATACTGTATGATTCCATTTATATAATGATCTGGAAAAGAAAAAACTAGAGACAGTGGTTGCCAGAGAGTGGGAGTGGGTAGTGGGGTTGAAAATAAGGGGGCAGCACAAGGCAGTCTTTGTCATTGATGGAAATGTCCTGTACCTTGAATGTGATGGTGGTGTATGACTCTATGAATTTATCAAAACTCATAGCACTATACACCAAAGAGTACATTTTACTGTTAGGTAAAATTTTTAAAAGTAGATTTAGTCCCACTTTTCGCAGGAAGTCATCCCAGGTCACTTCCACTAGAAATATTCCTCTCAATCCCTAAGTTCAAAGGCCCTACTCTCCTGGAAATGCCCTGAAGGAACGATGCTGTAGTCTCTATCAGAGTTTGTCACAGAGAGATAATTACTGGTTGAATGCATACACAGTATATCTGGGCCATACGGCGTCCCACTTTTATAACTCACGTTCCCAATAACTTGGCAGTGCTAATTCTCATTAATTGCACATTATCTGTAGGGACAGATCTAAATAGGAAAAGCAACTAAACAGTTATGGCAATTATCTAGGTAATTAAACTTAAAGTATACATTTCATCCAAGCATCTGTTAGCACCCTCAACCAGCAGGGAATGCTGTGTTTTGCTAACCACCCACAAGTTTTTTTGTTTGTTTGTTTTTTGTTTATTTTTTTCCCTCATGAGTAGAAACAACTGTATCTAAATTGTATAAATTTGGTAAATTTTCATAGTCTATTCACTGTTTATATTTTACATAAAAGTTAAAATTACATGCATGCTTATTTTTTCTCTATAGCATATTCGATTACATTACCCTATTTTTACTGATTAACCAATGAATGAATTGTGTACAATATTTGTCCGTATAAAAATGATTAAGAAAATAGGGATCGACATATAATAGTGGACACATCTGTCTGCTTTTACCATTTCTTTTTCCCTTATGAGTGACTTAGAAAAGAAAAATGCATGGAAAAAGTCACAACTCTCCACGGCTCGCCAACAATCTGTATGAAGGTGTGAACATCATGTGCTAAGGTGCAAGATTTGAAACTGTTCCTCATCCTTGATGTTCCTTCTATGAATGTAAAACAAGGAAAATTGTTTACCGTGCAGATAGTTGTCTCTGCACAGAAAATCAGTATCTATGATAAGCAAGCACTGGGCGGGGGGGGGGGGGGAACAAAATACTCAACAAAACAGGAAAGACCAATTTGAATGTTCCACAAAAGACAGAATATAATGGCAGCCATTAACTTACATTTTGGAAGAAAAAATTGCTTCTAATCAGGCCCAAGGTACTGCACAACCCCAAGTACATTATGTTCACATTGTTATCTATGTAAACAGTGATTCTCGCAAAGCTACTGCAGTGAATAAGCTGCATGATTCTACACAGAAAGCCTGCTTATAATTTAATGTAAATAATCAGAGTCAGGGGCGTTTGCATGGCTCATTTGGTTAGGCATCTGACTGTTGGTTACCACTGAGGCCATGATCTCACAGTGTGTGGATTCAAGCCCCGCTGTCAGCACAGAGCCAGCTTGGGATTCTCTCTCTCTCCCCACCCCTCTCTCTTGGCCCCTCCCCTGCTCATTCTCTCTCTCTTTCTCTCTCTCTCTCTCTCTCAAAATAAATAAACTTAAAAACAATAATTAGATTCATGATTCAGTTATAACATGTGTGATTATTAGTAAGCATGACAAAATATTAACAGTGATATCTCTTAGTTGTAACATTATATTTGAATTGTCTGAATACTCCATAATGGAAATAATTCACTACATTAATTAATGAAAAAAATATTTATTCCTATAAAAATAACAGCAACTAAAACAAAAGAAAACAAGAACATTATAAAAACCCAAGAAAAGCCAGGCTTCAAATCATTGCAAAGTCACTTCTAGGTTTAAAAACCTTAGATGTGTTATACAAAACCCCTCAGTTTCTGTTCCTTTACTAATAAAACAAAGAAAATACCTACCTCAGAAAGGTGTTGCAAAGATCACAAAAATAGTGTCTGGGATGTAGTAGATCTAAACAAATTTAGCCACTATTATTCATCTTGAAAGCAGCTTACTAACAGAAAAAAGAAAACTTTGGGATATCTCTTTCATGCCTACCTCTTCAAAGAAGTCATCTTTCCTTGGTACATAAGAATTTTCCTTTAAATGGTATACATCATACAAAACATGCACCTAAAAAATCCCTTCCATGTGTGCTAGTTCCCTAAAAAAGAAGGTTAAATTACATTTAGGGCAAATAATTTGGACAGTAAGTTCTACTTTATGAGATGAAATTGGAATCAATGCGAGTTTTCTTCTCTGAAGTTCTTAATCAATAGTCTCAGAGTCTTCCTATGTCCCCAACAAAGCCACTGGGTGAAGATTCTGATCACAGCATTATCAGAGAGGATAGTGTGGGAAAGCGAATACAGAGTTTGTGTAGGAAATTTCAAAAGGACTACAAAAGGAAAGTTTTACAAGAAGGTAGAAGGATGTATATATGGAGAATGAGACAGTTTCATAAAAATATTGGGAATGAGGCATTTTAATGATGAATTGCTTTAGCAAGACAAACAGATCTCTTTCATGTAATTATTGACTTGGTCAATCTTTTGCTTTAGCTGTGTATTTACAGGTTAAATGAGGTATAAGAAAAAAATTAGGGACCAACAAGAGAAGAGAAGAAAAATGAGAAAAAAGGGATTGCTTTAATTGACCATCTATTATCATCCAAATATAAACTTTATGTATATTCTGCCACTGAAAACATTTAGAGCAAATTAAATCACAAGACAAATATACAAAAAAACAACTGTTTTATGAACAGTAAGGATTGACTGAAAATATATTTGTTTGTTATATATTTATGTAAGGTACTTTTAATTCAATGTTGTTAAGATTTGTATTGCTTATTGGATATTTGTGTAATAACTATAACTGCACCCAACAGCATAGTGAAAATATATGTGTTGTATCTTTTATGATTACAACTTGAAAACCCTGATAATGTTGTCCAGTTTTACAATTGCAAATTGGAATTATGTCATCATAACTTTTAAGCAAATTAAAGAGAACCACTTATTTCAATTATCAAATATTTTAAAAATCCTTATATAACTGCAAGAGAATTTTAATCTAAAACACTGTTAGGAGAATATGAATAAAACTATCTTGTCTCTTAATAATTAAAAAACTGAATTTCTAAAAATATTTAGGTATAACATTTTTGTTCAATAATGACTCTAATAGTATATAATATGAGAGTTTGGGTGCCTGGGTGGCTCAGTCAGTTGAGCATCCAACTCTTGATTCCGACTCAGCTCATGATCCCAGGGTTGTGGGATCGAGCCCCACATAGGGCTCTGAACTGAGCATGGAGACTGTTTAAGATTCTCTCTCTCTCTCTCTCTCTCTCTCTCTCTCTCTCTCTCTCTCTTTCTTTCTCTCTCTCTCTCTCTCTTCCCCTGCCGCCTCCCCTGCTGTCTTGTTCTCTCTCAAAGAAAATAATAGAAAAGAAAGAAAAGAAAGGAAAGAAAATAAAAGCTCATTTCCAGTCGTCCTAAAACTACTTAATTCTCTCTTCCTCTGCCCCTCTCCCCCACTCTCTTGCTCTCTCAAAGAAAAGAAAAGAAAGGAAAGGAAAGGAAAGGAAAGGAAAGGAAAGGAAAGGAAAGGAAAGGAAAGGAAAAGAAGGGAAAGAAGGAAAAGGAAAGGAAAGGGAAAAGAAAAAGCTCATTTCCAGTCATACTAAAACTACTTAATTCTCTCTTCCTCTGCCCCTTTTCCCCACTCTCTTGCTCTCTCAAAGAAAAGAACAGAAAAGAACAGAAAGGAAAAAGCTCATTTCCAGTCATCCTAAAACTACTTAATACTTATATGAGGTGTAGCTTACATTACATATAGAAACACTATATGCATGCACTACTCACATAGTTGACATTGTTTTGGAGTTTCTGACCCATATCACCTCTCAAAATTACAGTGACCTAGAGAACATCATTTGGGGACATAGGAAAAAGTGGGGTGTGGATATTGAAGATGGAAGATAGGTTTCAAGAAGGATGAACAAATTTTGGGAAAATGTAAAATGAGTTATGTCAAAATTGCTACCTGTAAACACCCTTCAGAGTTCTAGAGTTCCAGTCCTCATATTCCCCCAAAGTACTGCACGGGTCGGCCTTCAGCCAGGCAATTTCAAAGACACAAATGCAAGGTTGAAGACTTTAGCACAAATAATGTAACTGTAAATGGGTTTTCTAAGATTACTCTTTAAGTTGAAGACAGTACTGTTGCCTTTTCCTAACTAAATACTCTCATTAAATTTAAGTTCCATGTATAGTATTTTCAAAAGAATCTTGAAACTATTCAGCTAAATGCAATACTAAATAACTAGAGAAGTATCAGGAAGTAAGTAAAGCATTCAGGCAAAAGCTACAAAATTATTGATCAAAATATTTAATTAATTTGAAAAAGGACAAAATGTCTAAATGTATTTATAAGCCCTCCAAGATATATTGAAGGAAATTATTTGAGGAGTTACTACAATGTTCAATCTCAAGTTGTTTTACAGGCAAAATATTACATTGTAGCCATCCAGAAAAATAAATATAACCACTTAAAAAACCTAACTTACCCCCAAATTGTTTAAAGTATCTTGAAAAATCTGAATTTGAGTACTCCCACTTAAATATTCATTTTTTGTCTTCATTCACAGGTTAATTGCATCTGGCAAACAAATTTTGATTTTTTTTTTTTTGTTAAACCAATATTTAACTTTAGTAGGATACATTACAAGCCAATGTACTTTCAATTAATGTTTTGCTCGATTTATCAAAATATTTTCAGTTTTTCTGTAGTGTCGTGTTATTTTTGCCACCAAGCATCTATCCCCTTTCAGGTAATATAATCTTCTTTGATAATATTACCTTTATCATTCTTTATCCCACTCTCAATATATAAACTTTGATTGAATTTGATTCCATCTTGTTTCAGAGTAAGCATAAACCAAAGGACTTATTTCCTTGGCCAATCAGAAGAATCTATTTCCTTGACCACAGTGTAAGGTTCAAAAGTATGTACTTGCCCAAAGTCACTGAGATGCAAGGAGGCCTTAAAACCTTTTCTCCACCCATCCTCATGGGATTAGAACTTGGAATCAAGTAGCAGCCAAATTGGTATTATGTAGACAGAGTATGAAGCAATGTGAATGGTAAAGCCAAGAGCTAGCACAGAACTGTTCTTTGAATGCAGCCAAATGAGGAGACATATCTTCCATGGGATTTTCAGATATGTCTGGCTACATGACCCTTTTATCTTTAGGGACTTGCAGTTGTATTTTCTGTCTTTTGTGGTAGGGAATTCGCTTGTTTGTATTATCTGCTATACAACATTGTGCCTATAGTAAACAGTATTGTATTGTGCACTTAAAATTTGTTGAATGTAAATCTCATGTTAAGAGCTCTTACCACCGCAACAATAATAAAAAAAAAAAAAAACAATAGACAACTGAGGGGGTGGTGACAGATTTTGCCTTTTGCTTCATGTGAACTCTGAGCAGCAGGGATAAGGTCTTTAATGAATAAGCCATTTGGTGAAACAGGTAAGGGGGAAGCACTTGGCAGAATGTCCACAGCTATTAGAAAGTATATTTGTTTACATCTTCATTACACATTGTTTATACAACAAAAGAAAAATAAAACATAAAATAAAAAGCTCAGATCATTTTTGTAGTTTGTACATTTTCTCTTTTGTGTCCTTGTCCGTTTATCCTCGTAATATATTCATCCTTTTATTATTGATATGTAAGATATCTTTTTAAATTAATTATTTTTTCACCTTTATTGAGATATAACTGACATATAACACTGTGTAAGTTTGAGGTATACAACATGTTGATTAGATACACTTATATATTACAAAACAATTACCACCATTACCATTTTTTTTGTAGACAACATTTAAGATTTACTTGTAGCAACTCTCAAGCATATGATACAGTACTGTTAACTATAATCACTACATTATACATTATAACCCCAGAACTTATTCATCTTATAACTGGAAATTTGTATTTTTTTACCAATATCTTACCTTTTTATCTGCCCCTTAGGCCCAGGTAACCACCATTCAAGTGTCTATTTCTATGAGTTGGGCTTTTTTAGATTCCACACACAAGTGAAATAGTATTTATGCTTCCCTGATTTATATCACTTAATATAATGTCCTCAAGGTCCGTGCATATTGTCACAAACTGCAGCATGTCCTTCTTTCTTCTTTCCTCTATGATGAATAACATTCATACGCATATGCACACATACATATAGTGATCCATTCATCCATTTGATGGACACGTCAGTTGCTACATTTAATCTTCCACTCTATGAAGATTTCTTTGAATACTTGCAGAATTCTATCTTTTTTTAAAAAGTTTATTTATGTATTTATTTTGAGAGAGAGAGAGAGAGAGAGAGAGAGAGAGAGAGAGAGTATCCTAAGCAGGCTCCATGCTGTCAGTGCAGAGCCCGATGAGGGGTTCAATCTCGCAAACCATGAGATTAAGACCTGAGCCAAAAGCCGAAATCAAGAGGCATACACTTAACAGACTGAGCCACCCAGGTGCCCCACAGAATTCTATCTTTTAAATTTTTTTTATGTTTATTTTTGAGACAGAGACAGAGCATAACTGGGGGAGGGGCAGAGATACAGGGAGACACAGAATCTGAAGCAGGCTCCAGGCTCTGAGCTGTCAGCACAGAGCCTGATGTGGGGCTTGGTCTCATGGACTGTGAGATCATGAACTGAGTCAAAGTTGGACACTTAACCGACTAAGCCACCCAGGCACCCCCAGAATTCTCTCTTTATCACCAAATTTTAAAAAATAAAATATATAAGAGTGAGTCTAAAGATTGGTCTCTTTTAGTTTCTGGTTCTTAGTTTACTCTATCAATTTGCGATCTGTATCTTCTTCTGAAGACAGTTTTCTTGTATCACATCTGCACTTAGTTCTTCTATTGTGTCTCCTCTTCAACAACACCAGATAGCTACATTTTGCATTTCAATTATTTTTTCCCAACAATTGTTCCTCAATCTTTTATATTATGTATATCACCTTATTCTGTAAATTATTATAAAATGAGTTTTTTACATTAGTGATCAATTCTATTTTTTATTTTTAATGTTGATACTAAACTTGATACTGTCTTTAGTTTAACTGTGAGCTCACTCTGCATCATAGTCAGCTGTTTCATAATCACAAACAAGTGCTCTTCTCTTGTTCTTTAATGAATTACTGTTTTCTTAAATATTATTAAGAACACCAAGCAATGATTTGTACAATTTCCATCTATTTCCTATAATAAATCTTTTAAAGGGTCAACCTTATTTCTAAATCTTGATTGTTAGATCTTTTTTTCTATGTTGCTTATGCTGAAATAGGCAGCATTTTGTTGTTGTCATTGTCACTGTTGTTGTTATCGTTTTTTGTGTTTTTCCTGTTCACTTTTGCTTAAATGATAAAAGCAGTATCCAGTCCTATCATTTGCCCATATAAACAAAGGGTGGATTATTCTTAGTTCCTGTTATTGTCCTTGTGTATGTAATTAAATTTCTCTTTCTCAACTTGAGCTTCTGTGCTATTTTATGTATAAAGGTTCTAGCTAATACCTGGTGTCTGGCCAAAGCTTACATTATATGCTTCTAGACTGAAGAGAAAATTCTTTTTCTTTTTCCAGTTGTGATATATAGGGAAAAGACTTTATTCAGGGACAATATGAATTCTTTACACTTAAGTACCAGACAGAAGGTATAAAACTACAACCTCTAAACTTCTCTGTTCATACCTTCCTTAAGCTCAGAGGAGTATTAATGGGGGAAATTAGGAGGCTATGATGGTGCAACAAGTTTGGTCCCTTTAAAACCTAGCTTTTGGAAACACAAGTATAGTCTGCATTCTTATGTTTACCAGAATATTTGCATGTTTAAGATAATAAATACAGAGATCAGTTGAAGATTACAAATCTTGAGACTAGTCCTTTAAACATTACCCCCTAATGTGTGTGTGTGTGTGTGTGTGTGTGTGTGTGTGTGTGTGTCTGTCTCTCTCTCTCTCTCTCTCTCTCTCTCTCTCTCTCTGTCTTTGGTATACTCTGGCAGGGAATAATATTGCTAATATTTCTAGCTGAAAATTTCAAATATTTTGGTATTTTTGGTAGGTATTTCAATCAAAGGCAAAGAAAAGTAGAATAACCCTGAGATTTTTTCCACTATAATGACATCTTAATTATTGACTTTTGAGTGACTAAATATTCTCATACCAAAAGTTACAAAATAACTTACACTTCAAACAATCCAGTTTTCCTCTGTTAATATAGACCTCATCTAAATGCATGTTCTTGTCATTTATTATTTTTATTCTCCAAAACTTCTTATTTACTCTGTTCAACATTCATATAAAGGTAACTAGAGAATCAAATATACAAATACAGAAAAATAAAGAGAAATAAAAAGAAAGATCTACAGTCAACTAAAGAAGAGTGATTTCTAGCAATTCACAAACCCATTGCTATTGACTCTCAGTCGGAACAACTCAAATCTCACATATCCAAATTGACAGATGGTCAACTCATTAAAGGGGTCTTAGTGGTTCTTAATGTTTTCACAGAGGTGTTTCTGTGGCAATATGAATTCTGTCATGGTGAACATGTACATCAATATCATGGGCACAAGGATAGTAGGAAAACCTCTTCAGTTGTGAGAACATGGAACTAAGAAAAACATATTAAATGGGCAAAGAAAAATACTGCTACAGTCTATCATCTTCAAATATCCCCATCAAGTCAGGATAGTATCACATTTTTGTGTAATGGAGATATTTGTGATGTAACAGAGAAACCAAGGCATAGGAGTCAGACTTTCCTCCTGCTGTTATTGTATATATGCTAGAGCTTCACTGATGTCAATATATTCCTAGGGTTGAATCTCCATGATGTCTAGACTCTGATATATAATAGATAAAAATGGATTTTTTTTCTCTTCCCAAATAAAAATAAAGAGAAAAATCATTGAAAGTCCTGATGACTTCTATCTTCTATGATGATATGCTTCGTGATAGAGTTTTCAGCCATTGAACCCCATCTAAAGAATTGTACAAAAGGAATCTCAACCAATCTATAAATATATATGTATATGTAAGAAATTATTGATCAACTTCTAAGGCAGATATTTGTCTCACATTTTTCATTTTTATCGTGTCTAATGAAATGATTGTGTTTTTTACTTTGCCTAGGTAATGTGACTCCAAACTAAACTTCATTCAAACTAATTTTCATTTAAAAAGTGCATTTTGCACCTTTTAGATATTCTAATATTTGTGTAAAATATAATCTGAAATACACAATAAACATATATCTGAACATATGAATTCTTAAGCCATTTCTTAGCATACTGATATTTTCAAGTTTAAAAGATAATATACCGAAATCAAAATTTAGTTTTCTTACCTTTCTGGATAGGTAAGTGATTGTACCATGACACGGTGGATGTTGTAATTACATTGGAAACATTGCCAATTTGAGCTCTGAAAATATCCCAAACCAATGCCTGAAATATTTACAACATCATTTGAAAACTGAGCAAGAATCTTGACTTCTTGAAGTTGATAAAATGATCTGTTCTTCCTAAACAGAAAATTTAATATGCTCACCATATTAGTAATTTAAAATTTAATTTAACTCTAAAGTCAATATAATCTTAATGTAGTATAGAAACAACAATCTTAAAGGAAAAAAAGCCAAAACATATTTGTGAAGTATTTATTAAAATAAATGAAAACAAAATAAAATAATAATATAGGTATCCTCATACAAAATTATTTGGGGACACTTTTTGAGAAAAAAGTGGGGCATCTTGTCTTTCTGACTTGGTGTCTAGATTGTACATTTGTCTAAGATTACAGGAGTCATTTTATGCTTCCTGTTTTAGACACCGTAACAACTATTACAGTTCCCTGAATGGACAGGATACTCAAATAATAATTCTTAATTGATCTGTGCCATTTTGTCAAATATTTGTGAATTATTACAAAAGCTTCAAATTCAAAAGGAAAAAAATTAATGTAGAATTTAATAAGTACAATTTCCTGAGCATTTACAGTGTACCCAGAACTATAATGAAGCTTGACATGCTTGACCTTATCTAACTATCTTGACAACTCCATTTACTAGGTACTATTAGTATTGACGATTACAGATGAGAAAACTGAATATCAGAACATACAAATGTCTTTCCAAAGCTAGTGAATGCAAAACAAACACAGCCATGTCAATGCTCTTCTCCATCACTCTACTCAAATTCCTCACCCCTATGTGCCAGAAACATAGGGGAGCCTGGAGTCAGATCAATATGGATCTGCTTGACTACAAAGGAAACTCCAAAGAAGGTGAAGAAGGAGGAGGAGGAGCAGGATAAGTAAGAGAAGGAGGAAAGAAAGGGAGGGAGAGTAGGAGGAAGGGGGAGGAGGGGGAAGAGGAAAGGAGGAAGGAAGGAAAAGAGAAAAGAGGAGAGAGCAAAAAAAAAAAATTAAAAAATCTGTCGTGGTAATTTCCTCCTTCAAGGTGACAATGATTTGCTTGAGCAAAGGCAACAATCATACGTAAAACAGCTGAGGAGCAACCAGTGGTGTCTCCAGCTCTTGTGCCATCTTATATTTATCCCTGCTCTTTCCTGCTTTTGATTCTTCGAAACAGCTGGGCTCCAAAAAGGTTGTCATTAATCTCCTCAAAGCCCATATCTATTACCCCCAGGAACTGATATTACCTCCTCTTTCATGGAATATAATGTCATTGTTCATATCTCTAATTTCTAAGACGTTATCTAGATTTCTCAGAGATACTTCAGAGTCAGTATGTCCAGATGGGAACGTGCTATCTCTCCCTACAATTTCACATCCACTTCAATGATTTCAAATACCAACTATTTGCTCGTGACCACCAAACCTCTGCCTCTATCTGAGCTCTGTTTGCTGAGATCTATTGCTTTTCACCATGTGTACCTGCATACCTTAAGGATGTCTAAAACTCAGTAGGGTTCAAATCTAAATGACATCTTTCCCAACGCCCATCTCTCACAAAAATATAAATAAAACAAATAAAAATAAAACCTACAACTAACAAATTTTCTTATTATTTTAAATGGCATCACTACCTATTACCCAAGCTAGACAACTAGGATTCACCCTTGATATCACCCCCTCTTTCAATCCCTACATCCAATCTATCATAAATTCCTACTGATTATTCCTACTAAATATCCTGAATCCGCTTTGAATTCATACATTTCCACAGCAAGCACTCAGACACCACTGTTCCTTTCCTATATTCTTGCAACAGCATCCTGTCTTTTTCCTTGTCAACACATTGTGGTCAAATTGTTTTTCCAAAATGAAAATCCAACCCGGCTCCAACCAAACTGCTCCAACTAAAACCCTTTAGTGATTTTCATTTGCTCAGTGAGTAAAATATAAATCCCAAAATATGCCCTACAAGTTCTAGTTCTTACAAAATCCAGGGGCTCTCTACTTCTCTCATATCTCTCTTGCTGATCCTGCCTCCATTCTAAGACATTAGAAAATTCCTTCAGATCCTGAAATGGGCTATGTTCCCTCCTGCTTCAGGATCTGTGCATTTGTTGATACTTTGTCCTGTAATATAGCAAAGAAAATCAATCTTGTCCCTCATTTAGGTCTCAACTAAAATGTCCTCAGAGAAACTTTTAGTGACCTCACTAATTCATATCCCTTATTTCATGTTTCCATGCACACTATAATTTGCCTCAAGACATTTTTCAGATTTTATTTATGTAGTTTTATTTAATTTTTATAACTGTTATATATTTCATTAGGGCTTCAAGCTTAAAGAGGGTAGGACCGTGTCTATCTTTCTCATCACAGTATCTTCAGCACTTAGCATAATTCCTAGCTCAATGTAGATTCCTCTGTTTGAATAGAGGAATGATGAACATCATCATTTTATTTGTATTATGTATGCGTAAAGTCTATCTGCTGCACTAGACAGAAGTTATGTAAAGACAGCAATCTAATTTGTCCAGAATTGTATCCCTAATTTCTAGTACAGTCATTGGCCTATAGAAGCTTTCAAGAAATTATACTGAATGATTAAACTGGCTCCTCTCCATGACTTCCTAGCTCAATAAATGGTATCATAATTTAACTAGTTACCTTGAAACTGGTTTCTTTACTTAACTTTCACATATTTAATTAATCATAAAAAATATCTATCCTAAATCCTAAAAAAAAAAAAAAAAATGAAGAAACACCTCCACGTATTGAGTCTAGACCTCTATCATGTCTCACATAAATTATTATAACAGCCACCTCCACCTCTTTGGACACGTGCCACTCTAATCTCTCCATTACTCATCCTCTGGGGGAATCCTTCCAACCAGAATGTCCAAAATTGATACCTCTTGTTTAAAATCCTATATTTATATATTATTATAGTTAGCATATTATAACGTGTGAGTAATATTTAGCGACATCAAAAAATGATTGCACTGTAGCATTCAGTATAAAAATCAGGATACAGAACACATTTGTGGTAAGATCCTAATTTTGCTAAATGAAGAAAATAATGTGTGTGCATAAGGGTATATACCAGAATGAAGAGAAGAAAAGAGGAGGTAAAGGAAGAGGAGACATAGTGGTAGACCATATAGTAAATGTGAACATCCCTGGATGATATAATTATATATGATTCTCATTTTCTACTGTATTATATGACACATTTTCTACAGTAAGCAAATCTTCCTATTTTAATTTTGAAGAGGGAAACAAAAGGTCATTTAAAAATCTCTGACTTCCCTGGTTTCTGAAACAGTTTAAATCTCAAAGCATGACTAAAGTTATTAGCAAAGAATTATTAATAGAAAAACAATAAAGCCCTTGGCCAGTCATAGATGGACAGATTTGTCATGAATATATCATCCTTCATGAAAAATGCACTAATTCAAGGACGTGAATAAAATATATCAATATTTCAGGGTGTTCTGCATACACAATGATGTTTATAAGGGAAATGAAGAATCACAATTTCTTTGCCTTTTGAACAAGTTGGAAACAACTTCTCTAGGACTGTAGTCTGTGAGCTGTTACTGAACTCAGGTACTCTCCTATCTCCATGCCTTTGAAAACACTGTCTCCATTCCTTGACTGCAATAACTCTCCTTTAAATGTTTCCTTGCATCCTCTTCATACACCCACAGCACATAAGTATTCTGCTAGTATAGATCTTATTACTCAAAGCTGTATTTACTCATTGGTCTCCTTCAGTGTTCTGTGACTTCCTTAAGAACTGTAACAGTGCTATTTTAGCTTGAGTATCCATTATTTAGCGAAACGCCTGAATAAGTTTCAGTGTTGCTGAATAACACTGTTGAATAAGTGGATTCAAAAGCTAAGAAAGCATATATTTCATAAAAATAAATAAAGGATCATACGCATATGTGTGTGCACAGATAGACACATACATACACTATTTTAAGCAACATAAAGCAATAAACTATTACAAAATAATTATTATAACCCAGTCAATCGTGCTGAGAATTAGGTGGAAAGAATTTGAAGTTTCTCTATTAAAATATGGACCTTGATGTAAATGAAGAATTTAGATTGAAATCCCAGTTTGATTTATTTAATAGTCTTTGGGTGACTGAAAAGAAGTTGAGAAAAGGGAAAAAACAAAAATAATTGATGCTCACTCAGGACAAGTTTTTTTTTTTTTTTTAATTTTTTTTTTCAACGTTTATTTATTTTTGGGACAGAGAGAGACAGAGCATGAACGGGGGAGGGGCAGAGAGAGAGGGAGACACAGAATCGGAAACAGGCTCCAGGCTCTGAGCCATCAGCCCAGAGCCTGACGCGGGGCTCGAACTCCCGGACCGCGAGATCGTGACCTGGCTGAAGTCGGACGCTTAACCGACTGCGCCACCCAGGCGCCCCTACAAGTTTTATCCAACTACTAAATTATCTGCAAAGCCTTTAAAAATTTTATGAAAACTAATTTGGTAAGGCTCTAATATTAAAAATACATTTATCTCAAAGTTAAAAAAATTTTCTCTGACTTATGACTCAGAATGTTATTTCCAAGAGTGGCCTTAGTATCCCATGATACTATAAATAGTTTCTATGTTATGTCAGTACACAGGTTCTCAATATTTGATCATAATATACTTCTTTTACTATTATTTTATTTGTGGATTTTAAGGTGTTAAAGATTTATCTACAAAACAAACTTCGTTTACTATGAGCTATGGCTACTTTGTATATTTTTGTTATTTTAGATTTTAAACAAAGGTTCATAATAATACTGTAAAATTACATACATCACTGCCATTATTTGTGACACTAATGTGCAAATATATAAGCATGCAGAGACTTTTTCCTGGTTCACTTTAATGGTTGCATAAATTTGGATGTCATGATGTACTCAAGTCTGAATCCCATCACACACTAGATTTAGTCAATTCAGGTATTGTAACTACCTAGACTGTGACAACAGTAAACGTTGGATATACCAACTATGCTTCCTGAAATTCGAATGATGTCATCAGTAATCAGTCTAAACTTAAACCAAACTGTCGTAAGTCCAGGTGTAATAAAATAAAGTGTTTCTTTTTTTTTTTTTTTTTTAAATTTTTTTTTTCAACGTTTATTTATTTTTGGGACAGAGAGAGACAGAGCATGAACGGGGGAGGGGCAGAGAGAGAGGGAGACACAGAATCGGAAACAGGCTCCAGGCTCCGAGCCATCAGCCCAGAGCCTGACGCGGGGCTCGAACTCACGGGCCGCGCGAGATCGTGACCTGGCTGAAGTCAGACGCTTAACCGACTGCGCCACCCAGGCGCCCCTAAAGTGTTTCTTTTATCTCATCACTAGATATGTTACCTGTGAGCCTTTCAAAAAGTTACATTATTTAATAGATTTCTAGAAGTCTAGCACAGCAGGTTGGAAACTACTATTTAAAAATGTTTTTAATGTTTATTTTCGATAGAGAGAGATGGGGGCCCAGGGGTGGGGCAGAGAGAGGGAGACAGAATCTGAAGCAGGCTCCAGGCTCTGAACTGTCAGCACAGAGCCTGACGCAGAGCTCAAACTCAAAAACCGAGAGATCATGACCTGAATTGAAGTCAGACGCTTATCCAACTGAGCCACCCAGGCACCCTGAGGAAACCACAATTTTAATAGTAGCATGCATCTTCATACCATTCTTTTATTTAACAGAAAGTGAATTTCCTTGTTTGAGAACTTATGAAATAGACAGGTATACCTTCAACAAATTCAAGCTGAGAATATTCTTTGAGATGATTAGATAACTTTTAAAATATGTATATATAACATACATATATACACAAAAAGCTAAATAGAAGATTAAGCAAAAAAAAAAACCCTCTTCTATCTTGTAGGATTTGTAGCTGCAAGTGTTTCTCTGAAATACTGAAATTGGGTCACTCTACTGACAGAAGCTACTTGACATTTGGTCATATCACTGTGAATACAATGTTGCCTGAAAACTAGAGAGAAATAGAAGGCAAGATAGTTTGAGAAGAAGAACACGGGAATGACAATCAAAAGAGAAAAAAAAAACTTTTCCTAATGTTTGTAGTCCCTAGGTGTGTATGACATAAAGAAGTTAAGTAGTAGACTTCATATTCCACATCTTTCTGCAGACAATGAATGAATTAGAATATAACACCTGAGATATTTTAATATTTAATATTTTAAGACTCTCTGGAGAAAAAAAATTTACACTATTTGTATTATATTCCAAAGTGGATGCTCAAGAAAACAAACATTTAATTTATGAAAGAAAAAAATTACTAAATTATACTTACTCATAGACCCTTGACTCTTCAACCATTCCAAGCTGGTTTAATAATTTAAATGTAATACAGCCATTTTTCATATTGTTATCCAGAACAGTTATACCGAGAACAAAATAATAGCCTACAAAAAATATAGAATGCAATTGACATTATTATTATTTTCTACTTATTTTTGGTACCTATACAGATATAGATGTGTGTTTGTAAATGTGTGTATAATATATGTATTATATGTAATATACATGTAATACATGTAATTACATACATGTAATCTAGACACATATTATATATGCACATAATATCAAGAGGCATTTTGTACATGGGTAATATATTTTCATTTTGTCAATTTTTAACTAGACTTGAAAATGAGAAATGGAAAAACCTGCCAGAAAGTCATTGGTATGGTAAAGAGCTGGCCAAATAGAGAATACTAACTGGTGTGCAAACCAAAAAAAATCATAGTTTAGGTCAATGAAACAATTTTTATTTTTCAGTAGCACACCTAAAATAAATATGATGTTTCCATATTTATCTGAGGAATTGTCTTGGCTAAAATTGCTTGACAAATATAATTCCCAATTTCATTGTTTTTTAGGAATGACTGTAAAATTAAGTATTTTTATATATACCCAGCTCGTAGTAGCTCTTATTCAAAATACCCAGTCAAAATATCTGTACACTGAAAACTACATAACGCTTATGGGAAAAAAACTGAAGAAGACACAAAGAAATGGAAAAATATTCCATGCTTTTGGTTTGGAAAAACAAATGTTGTTAAAATGTCAGTACTACCCAATGCAGTCTACATATTCACTGCAACCCCTTTTCAAAGGAACATGAGCATTCTTCACAGAGCTAGAACAAACAATTCTAAAATTTTTATGGAACCAGAAAATACTTCAAATAGCCAATGTAATGTTGAAAAAGAAAATCAAAGCTGAAGGCATCACAATTCCATACTTTAAGCTGTATTACAAAGTTGTAATCATCAAGACAATATGGTACTGACACAAAAATAGATATAGATCAGCGGAACAGAATAAATAATACAGAAATGGACCCAAAAATGTATGACCAACTAATCTTTGACAAAGCAGGAAAGAATATCCAATGGAAAAAAGACAGTCTCTTAAGCAAATGGTGTTGGGAAAACTAGACAGCGACATGCAAAAGAATGAACCTGGACCACTTTCTTACACCATACACGAAAATAAACTCAAAATGGAAGAAAGACCTAATTGTAAGACAGGAAACCATCAAAATCCTAGAGAAGAAAACAGTCAACAACCTCTTTGACGTTGGCCACAGTACCTTCTTACTAAACATATCCCTGGAGGTAAGGGACACAAAAGCAAAAATGAATTATTGGGACTTTATTGAGATGAAAAGGTTCTGCATAGTGAAGGAAACAATAAGCAAAACTAAAAGGCAACCGATAGAATAAGATGAGATATTTGCAAATGATATATCAGATAAAATGTTAGTATCCAAAATCTATAAAGAACATGTCAAACTCAACACCCCAAAAACAAATAATCCTGTGAAGAAATGGGAAAAATACATCAACAGACACTTTTCCAAAGAAGATATCCAGATGGCTAACAGAGACCTAAAAAGATGCTTAACATCACTCATCACCAGGGAACTACAAATCAAAACCACAATGAGATACCACCTCACACTTGTCAAAATGGCTAAAATGAATAACTCAGGAAACAACAGATGTTGGCAAGGATGCAGAGAAAGGAGAACCCTTTTGCACTGTTGGTGGGAATGCAAACTGGTGGAGCCACTCTGGAAAACAGTACGGAGGTTCCTCCAAAATTTGAAGATAGAACTATCTTATGGCCCAGCAATTGCAACATTAAGTATTTATCCAAAGGACACAAAATGCTGATTCGAAGAGGCACATGCACCCCAATGTGCAGCACTATTGCCAATAGCCAAGTTGTGAAAAGAGCCCAAATGTCCACTGACACACACACACACACACACACACACACACACACACAGGAATATTACTCGGTGATCAAAAAGAATAGAATCTTGCCATTTGCAACAATGTCAATGGAACTAGAGTGTATTATGTATGCTTAAGTGAAATAGTCAGAGAAAGAGAAGTATCATATGATTTCACTCATGTGTGGAATTTATGAAACAAAACAGATGAACATAGGGAAAGGGAAGGAAAAATAAGATAAAAATAGAAAGGGGGTCAAACATAACAGACTCTAAAATACAGATAACTGAGGGTTGCTGAAGGGGTATGGGGTGAGAGGGTGAGCTAACTGGGTGATAGGCATTAAGGAAGGCAGTTATCAGGATGAGCACTGGGGGTTAAATGTAAATGATGAATCACTAAATTCTACTTCTGAAACCATTACTACATAAAATGTTAAATAACTTGGATTTAAATTTAAAAAAATAAAAGAGGAAGAAAAAAATTCCCAGCTAAAAATTGATACATATTTCAGAGGCAAGGATACTGAACTCACCCCCATATTCAGTGTTGTCTGAACTATAGAGAAAGTTCTGACTCCCTGTGAGATTTTTTTTAGCACAGAAGAATTTATTAAGGAATATGTAGCTCAAACAAGCATTCAGGGCCAGAGAACAAGGCTCAGCCAGAAACACTGCCCCAAAATCACAGGACAGACTGCTTCAAGATCCCATTGCTACCACTTCCAAACATGAGCTAGAAGATTAGCTAAGAAAGCAAGTTTAAGACACTTTCATTTCTATGATGAGAAAATATTAACACATCTGGACAGGAAATACCCAGAGGGAGGATTTAAATTCACATCAAAGTGATATTTTTAAGTATGCACTACATCTACCCCTTTTACCAACTAACATCAATATCCACTCTTCCTCCTATATTTCAAGCACGATGCTATTATTGCTTAGATGCCCATTCCATAGTACTAATAACAGCCAAGTGGGCTACATTTGGCTGCAATCCAGGGTAAGGCAATACCCATTCTTTTAGTTCTATCCCAATCCTGTTGTGATATTGTAACTTATGGACTAGAATGTACAGTCCATCTCCATCATACTTTATATAAGGGAGGTAGAAACCAGTCCCTGTACTGTGAACTATTTCTTAGAAGAAAACATATAAAAACAGAACATGGAATGTATGAAATTATCTTGTGAGAAATACATGTAGTAAAACCATGCAGGCTAGGTGTTAAATGTTGCTACCGAACAGACAAGAGTAACTTCTTGTTTTATGCCTGATGCTTACTTAGTACCACCTTAAATGAGATAATTTATTTACCACTGGACCTCAAGAAATTCTAACACAAGAGACTGAAGAACCACTTCTTACTCTGAAGTGACTCCCCAGCTTCAGACAAAAGACTGTTTCACCTCACCCGGAAAAGTAGGTGTTCAGACTCTCTCAGATGATTTCTGGTAGTGTGACATATTAAGATGTCACAGAAAAAGCCCATCTCATGTTACAAGTACATGGAAATGATGACTGTACAATCCATAAATTAAATACAAAACCAAGCTCAGATGAAGGCAGGGAAAATATCATAAGGCAGAAAGGAAGAGAAAATAAAGGCAAAACATAAGGAGGACTGAAGCCCTGGATCCCTACAGGACCTGGGAACTAGATTTAGCATGGAGACAGAGGATGCATGTCAGCTTCCATGCACAGGAGGCATGATGCTAAGTAAAGGAGCTCAGTAATATAGAAGTTAAACCCAAAAGGAAGAAGTAGGGGAGGGAGAAGAAGGCCAGATAAAATGTAGAAAAACAACTGGTAAATAGAGTATTTGATGTAATAGCATCCATAATAAATACTAATTGTTAAACAACAAGTGGAATAAAATACTATAGAACATAATATTCAAGATGGAAAAAAAGACACAGATTCAAGGGGTCTATGAGACAAATTGTTGTGATAGAATCAGATAAAATCAGGAGGCAATTTTATGTACAAAGAAAAAAAGAAGGAAGTCACCAGGCAACTATAAAAATCCTGAACTTTTATACATCTAAGAAGCCATAGTCTCAGAATAAAGCTAAAATCTAAACAATAGCTTCCTGCTCAAAATAAAAGATTTAAATAGGACTCAAATTCCAACATAATAGACAAAATGCTCAAAACATTATTGAAAATTGCCCATTATACCAAGAACAAAGACAATCACAACTTTGGTGAGAAAGGAAATCAATTGATGCCAACACTGAGATGAATCAGATGCTAGGATTATCTGACAAGGATTTCAAAGAAGCCATTATAAAAATGCTTCAAAGTCAGTTTCTTGAAAAAAAATGAATAGAAAAATCTGAGCAAAAAAATAGAAACTGGAAAAGAAAGTAGAAATTACATAAGTAAAAACTACAGTAATGTATATATAACTCATTGCATGTGCCTGACGGTAGAGTGGATGATTAAGGATAGAAATCAGTGAATCTGAAGACAGATCAATTTGGCACTCAATCTCAGCAATGTAGAGAAAAGAGATTGAGGGGGAAAAAATTAACAGGGCCTCAGACACTTGTGGGACTAAACAAAAGATGTAATTTCTGTGTTATCATATCAAAAAGAGAGAAAGGAGAGTGAGGCTGAAAGAGTATTCAAAGAAATGATGGCTGATGGCTGAGGACTTTCTAAATTTGGTGAAGGAAACTAACATGAAGATTCAAGAAGCTGAGTGAATGTAAACAGGATACTAAACAAATCCTCACCATGTCATCTCAAAACTAAACTTCAGAAAACTGGGAGGAGGAGCCAAGATGGTGAAACAGCATGGAAGGTTTTTGTGTGTCTCACATCCATGAAATACAGCCAGACCAACACTAAACCATCCTGCACACCTAGAAACCTAATCTGAGGATTAACACAACAATCTACACAACCTGAACCACAGAATTCAGCAGGTACGTGGCATGGAGAGGTGAACTTGGGGAGAGAGAAAACATGGAGGGCACGGAACAGCTTTTGCATGCAGAGAGAGGATGGACATGGTGGGGGAGAATAAGGGGAAAGCACCCCTCCCTAAAAGCAGCTGGAGAGAAAGTGGAAAATTGGAAACAGCTGCAGGGACTGAACTAAAAAGGGAGAAAGGAGAAAGGAGAGGGTTTAAATTCCATTAAGACTGTAAACAAGGGGATCACAGTCTGCAACTCTGCATCTCAATACCTGACAGTGGTCTGGTGTAAAGGGTGAATCCCCAGGAGCAGAGCGGGGTCCGACAGGTTCTCGGGCTACAAGGGGAGAAGCGGTTCCACTGCTGGAGAGAAGCGGTTCCACTGCTGGAAGGACGTTTGGTAGAGGCTGTGAGGCCACCTGTGCCCAGCAGACCCCAGAGAAGGGCCACATTCACTGGTGCTGGAACAGGGTCATTGGGGGTGAAGCCTGGTGCCAGATGTGTGTTATTATTTTCCATACCCCTGAGGTGCTGCTGCTACACTGTCTCACGAACTTCTTCTGGGGCGGGCTAGCACCCAGCCGCAGTTAGTGGGCATCGGCAGCAGCATGATCCCGCAAGCATTCCTGGGTGTGGCCGGCACCCGACTATTGCTCTGTGAGACCCTCCACAGAGGGGCAGAGCAGGTCAAAGCCACAGTACCTCAGAAGTGGGGGGATGGGGAAGGCAGCGGCATCTGAGACAAAACTCTGGAGGGAGGTGCTGCCTGGGGTCTGGTCACTAATGGTGTGGAAACGGCGAGTGGACAGAAGCTGAAGATGAAGGATGGGTGCACAATTGCTGATCAGGGAGAAAAGAGTTCCAATACTAGAGACTGAGTAGCTGGGTGACACCATTTTTACTGCTCCCACACATGCGCATATGCACCTACAAGTGCCACAACAATCCACCCCAGTAGGCTAGCAGCGCCATCTAGCAGATAAGGGAGCCGTTACACTAAGCCCCGACCAACTGGGCTGACCAAGCTCTTCAAGAACACAAGTCTCACCGCTTGCTCAGTTTATGTACTATAAAGTGCTTCATAGTCTGACTTCCAGGGGAAAATGAAGTAATTTAAGTACTATTTCAATCTGTTAGCAGGTCCAATTATTCAATTTTCTTTCTTTTTTCTTTTTTTCACCTCTTTTTCTTGAATACAGAAAGAGAAAAAAGTTATTTTTATTTTTAGTTTCTATTAAAAATATATTTCTTTAATTTTTTCTACTATATTCTTTACTTTTGTGTAATTTTTTTTCAAATTCCATTTTACTTCCATCATTTCATTTTAGTCTATTTCAGTATTTTCATTTTTTTCAAATTCCCAATTTCCTTTGTTTCCCCCTTTTTTCTCTAATCTATCAAACCACTTTCAACACCCAAACCAAAACACACCCAGGATCTAGCATCATTTATTCGATTTTTTGTATGAGTGTGTTTTTAATTTTTTAATTTTAATATTTTTTAATTTTAATTTTTCTACCTCATTAATTCCTTTTCTCCCTTCAAAATGACAAAACGAAGGAATTCACCCCAAAAGAAAAGAGCACGAAGAAACGACAGCAAGGGATTTAACCAACACAGATACAAGCCAGATATCTGAAGCAGAATTCAGAATCATGATAATAAGAATACTAGCTGGAGTTCAAAATAGATTAGAATCCCTTTCTGCAGAGATAAAAGAAGTAAAAACTAGTCAGGATGAAATAAAAAATGCTACACCTGAGCCGCAATCATGGGTGGATGCCTCAGGGGCAAGGATGGATGAGGCAGAACAGAGAATCAGCGATATAGAGGACAAAATTATGGAGAATTATGAAGCAGAAAAAAGAGGGACATTAAGGCAAAAGAGCATGATTTAAGAATTAGAGAAATCAGTTACTCATTAAAAAGGAACAACATCAGAATCATAGGGGTCCAGAAAAGAAAGAGAGAGAAATAGGGGTAGAAGGGTTATGTGAGCAAAACATAGCAGAAAACTTTCCTAACCTGGGGAAAGATACAGACATCACAATCCAGTAAGCACAGAGGACCCCCATTAGAGTCAACAAAAACCGACCATCAGCAAAGCACATCATAGTCAAATTCACAAAATACTCAGGAAAGAAGAGAATCATGAAAGCAACAAGGGGAAAAAACTCCCTAACCTACAAGGGAAGACCAATCAGGTGTGCAGCAGACCTATCCAGAGAAACTTAGCAGGCCAGAAAGGAGTGGTAGGATATATTTAATGTGTTGAATCAGAAAAATATGGAGCCAAGAATTCTTTACCAGCAAGGCTGTCATTCAAAATAGAAGGAGAGATAAAAAGTTTCCTAGACAAACAAAAATTAAAGGAGTTTGTGACCACTAAACCAGCCCTGCAAGAAATTTTAAGGGGAACTCTCTGAGAGGAGAAAAGATTAAATTATAAATAAATAAACAAATAAATAAATAAATACCAAAAGCAACAAAGATTAGAAAGGACCAGAGAACACCACCAGAAACTCTAAGCATCATAATGGCAATAAATTCATATATTTCAGTACTAACCCATTAAATGTCAATGGACTCAATGCTCCAATTAAACTACATAGGGTAACAGAATAGATAAGAAAACAAGATCCATTTGTTTACAAGAGACCCACTTTAGACCTAAAGACACCTTTCGATTGAAAATAAGGGGATGGAGAACCATCTATCATGCTTATAGTCAACAAAAGAAAGCCGGAGTAGCCATACTTGTATCAGACAATCTAGACTTTAAAATAAAGACTGTATCAAGAAATGCAGAAGGGCATTGTATCATAATCAAGGGATGTATTCACCAAGAGGACCTAACAATCATAAACATTTATGTGCCAAATGTGAAAGCACCCAAATATATAAATCAATTAATCACAAACATAAAGAAACTCATCAATAGTAATACCATAATAGTAGGAGACTTCAACACCCCACTCACAGCAATGGACAGATCATCTAATCAGAAAATCAACAAGGAAACAATGGCTTTGAATGACACACTGGACCAGATTGACTTAACAGATATATTCAGAGCATTTCATCCTAAAGCAGCAGAATACATATTCTTTTCCAGTGCACATGGAACATTCTCCAGAATAGACCACATGCTAGGACATAACAGCCCTCAGCAAGTATAAAAAGATCGAGATCATACCATGCATATTTTCAGACCATAACGCTATGAAACTCGGAATCAACCACAAGAAAAAATGTGGAAAGGTAACAAATACTTGAAGACTGAACAACATCCTACTAAAGAATGAATGGGCTAACCAAGCAGTTAAAGAGGAAATTAAAAAGTATATGGAAGCCAATGAAAACGATAACACCACAATCAAAATCTCTGGGACGCAGCAAAGGCAGTCCAGGCCTTTCTAAAGAAGGAAGATCTCAGATACACAACCTAACCTTACGCCTTAAAGAAGTGGAAAAAGAACAGCAAATAAAAACCAAAACCAGCAGAAGACAGGAAATAATAAAGATTAGAGCAGAAACTAATGCTAACGAAACCAAAAAAAACAGTAGAACAGGTCAATGTTAATTCTTTAAAAGAATTAACAAAATTGATAAACCACTAGCCAGTCTGATCAAAAAGAAAAAGGAAATCACCCAAATAAATGAAATCAAGAATGAAAGAGGAGAGATCACAACCAACACTGAAGAAATAAAAACAATAACAAGAGAATATTATGAGAAATTATATGTCAATAAAATGGGCAATCTGGAAGAAATGGACAAATTCCTAGAAACATATACACTACCAAAACTGAAACAGGAAGAAATAGAAAATTTGAACAGACCATAACCAGTAAGGAAATCGAATTAGTAATAAAAAATCTGCCAAAAGACAAGAGTCCAGGGCTGGATGGCTTTACAGCGTAATTCTACCAAACATTTAAGGAAGAGTTAACACCTATTCTCTTGAAGCTGTTCCAAAAAATAGAAATGGAAGGAAAACTTCCAAACTCTTTCTACGAAGCCAGCATTACCTTGATTCCAAAACCATACAGAGACCCCACTAAAAAGCAGAACTATAGACCAATTTCCCTGATGAACATGGATGCAAAAATCCTCAACAAGATATTAGCCAACCGACTCCAACAATACATTAAAAACATTATTCACCACAACCAAGTGGGATTTATAACTGGGATGCAGGGCTGGTTCAATATCCACAAAACAATTAACGTGATTGATCACATCAATAAAAGAAAGGATAAGAACCATATGATCCTCTCAATAGATGCAGAGAAAGCATTTGACAAAATACAGCATCCTTTCTTGATGAAAACCCTCAAGAAAGTAGGGATAGAAGGAGCATACTTAGAGATCATAAAAGCCATATATGAATGACCCAATGCTATTATCATCCTCAATGGGGAAAAACTGAGAGCTGTCCCCCTAAGGTCACGAACAAGATGGGGATGTCCACTCTCGCCACTGTTATTCAACATAGTATTGGAAGCCTCTGCAATCAGACAACATAAAGAAATAAAAGGCATCCAAATCGGCCAGGAGGAGGTCAAACTTTCCCTCTTCTCAGATGACATGATACTCTATATGGAAAACCCTAAAGATTCCACCAAAAACTCATAGAACTGATTCATGAATTCAGCAACACTGCAGCATATAAAATCAATGCACAGAAATCATATGCATTCCTATACACCAACAATGAAGCAACAGAAAGAGAAATCAAAGAATAGATCCCATTTACAATTGTAAATTTACCATAAAATACCTAGGAATAAATCTAACCAAAGAGATGAAAAATCTATACACTGAAAGCTATAGAAAGCTTATGAAAGAAATTGAAGAAGACACAAAAAAAAATGGAAAAAGATTCCATGCTCCTGGATAGGAAGAACAAATATTGTTAAAATGTCGATACTACCCAAAACAATCTACATATTCAATGCAATCCCTATCTAAATAATACCAGAAGTCTTCACAGAGCTAGAACAAATAATCCTAAAATTTGTATGGAACCAGAAAAGACCCCAAATAGCCAAAGCAATCTTGAAAAAGGAAACCAAAGCAGAAGGCCTCACAATCCCAGACTTCAAGCTGTACTACAAGGCTGTAATCATGAAGACAGTATGGTACTGGCACAAAAACAGATACTCAGATCAATGGATCAGAATACAGAACCAAGAAATGGACCCACAAACGTATGGACAACTAATCTTTGACAAAGCAGAAAAGAATATCCAATAGAATAAAGACAGTCTCTTCAAGGGGTGCTGGGAAAACTGGACAGCGACATGCAGAAAAATGAAACTGTACAACTTTCTTACACCATACACAAAAATAAACTCAAAATGGATGAAAGACCTAAATGTAAGACAGGAAGCCATCAAAATCCTCAGGGAGAAAGCAGAAAAAAACCTTCTGACCTTGGCCGCAGCAACTTCTTACTCAACACGTCTCCAGGGGCAAGGGAAACAAAAGCAAAAATGAACTATTGGGACCTCATCAAAATAAAAGCTTCTGCACAGCAAAGGAAACAATCAGCAAAACTAAAAGGCAACCGACATGATGGGAGATGATATTTGCAAACGACATACCAGATAAGGGGTTAGTATCCAAAATCTATAAAGAACTTATCAAACTCAACACCCAAAAAACAAATAATCCAGTGAGGAAATGGGCAAAAGACATGAATAGACACCTCTCCAAAGCAGACATCCAGATGGCCAACTGACACATGAAAAAATGCCCAACATCACTCATCATCAAGGAAATACAAATCAAAACCACAATGAGATACCACCTTACACCTGTCAGAATGGCTAACATTAACAGCTCAGGCAACAACAGATGTTGGCGAGGATGCAGAGGAAGAGGATCTCTTTTGCATTGTTGGTGGGAATACAAGCTCGCACAGCCACTCTGGGAAACAGTATGGAGGTTCCTCAAAAAACTAAAAATAGACCTACCCTACGACCCAGCAATTGCACTACTAGGCATTTACCCACGGGATACAGGTGTGCTGTTTCGGAAGGACACATGCACCCCATGTTTATAGCAGCACTATCAACAATAGCCAAAGTATGGAAAGAGCCCAAATGTCCATCGATGGGTGGATGAATGGATAAAGAAGAAGCGGTATACATATACACAATGGAGTATTACTCGGCCATTAAAAAGAATGAAATCTTGCCATTTGCAACTACGTGGATGGAATTGGAGGGTATTATGCTAAGTGAAATTAGTCAGAGAAAGACAAATATCATATGACTTCACTCATATGAGGACTTTAAGAGACAAAACAGATGAACATAAGGGAAGGGAAACAAAAATAATATAAAAACAGGGAGGGGGACAAAACAGAAGTGACTCATAAATATGGAGAACAAACTGAGGGTTACTGGAGGGGTTGTGGGAGGGGGGATGGGTTAAATGGGTAAGGGACACTAAGGAATCTACTCCTGAAATCATTGTTGCACTATATGCTAACTAATTTGGATGTAAAATATAAAAAAAAATAAATAATGTAAAATAAAATAAAAATAAATAAAATAAAATAAAATAAAATATCCAGTTAAGAAATAGGCAAAGGATATGAACACACATTTCACCAAAGAGGATATACAGAAAAGATATTCATTATTATAAACCATCAGGGTAACAAAAATTAAAACCACAATATGGCATCACTATCCACCTATTAGAATGAATAATTTTTTTTAAATAATGACAACACCAATTATTAGTAAGAAATCAGAGAAATTGGATAACTCATACTTTGCTGAGGGGATTGCAAAATGATACAGTACTCTGAAAAACACTTGGTCAATTTCTTATAAAGTTAATTATCTTCTGACCTAGCACGTGCATTTCTTAGGCCTTTGGAGAAATGAAAACTTAAATTCACACAAAAACTTGTATATAAATGTTCATAGCTTTATTCATAAAGCCAAAATTAAAAATATCCCTCGTGTCCTTCAAGAGATGAACAATTAAACCAGCTGTAGTACATATATACCATGGAATACTACTCCACAATAAAAAGGAATGATGGATAAACCTCCAGAGAAGCTGAGTGAAAAAAAAAAAAGAGGCAATTAAAAGGTCACATACTGAATGAGTCCCTTTATATAACATTTTCAAAATGACAAAATTCTATTTATTTTTTATTGTATCTTCTTTTTTTTTCTTTTTTTTAAATTTAAACTTTAGTTAGTTAACATACAGGGCAATATTGGTTTCAGGAGAATTCAGTGATTCACCACTTATATACAACACCCAGTGCTCATCACAAGTGTCCTCCTTAATACCCATCACTCACCTAGCCCATTCCACCCACACCTCCCTCCATCAACCCTCAGTTTGTTCTCTATCATTAAGAGCAAAATGATAAAATTTTAGAAAAGCAGGACAGGATGGTATATGTGGTTATAAAAGTATCACCCAAAGGATCCTTGTGGTGATGGAACTGTTCACGATCTTCACTGTAGTGACAGATACTAGCCTTAAACGTATGATTAAATTGTACAGAACTACACACACACACAGACACAGAGGAGTGCCTGGGGAAATATGAATATCCTGGTGGTGATATTATATTATAATTATACTATGTTGCAAAATATTAACATTGAGGAAAACTGGATAAAGTGTACACAGGAGCTCTCTGTATTTCTTATATCTGCATTTGAATCTAAATTTAATTTAGTAAAAATTTTAATTAAATAATAGGCCTAATTCCAAATGGTACAATATAACACTAATATTTTAAAAATTATTTTAAAATATTTTAAAAATTACAATATCTTAAAATTGATAGCAACTGTGTGTGCAAAATATTAACACTAACAGCCCTAAAAATACTTTTATTTTTTATTTATTTTTTAAATGTTTGTTTATTTTTTAGAGAGAGAGAGAAAAAGAGTGCGAGCAGGGGAGGGGCAGAGAGAGAAAGAGAGGGAGACACAGAATCTGAAGCAGTATCCAGGCTCTGAGCCGTCAGCACAGAGCCCAAGGCAGGGCTCAAACTCACAAACTGCGAGATCATGACCTGAGCCAAAGTTGGATGCTTAACTGACAGCCACTCAGGAGCCCCCAAAATACTTTTAAATACGAGAATCGATTTTAAGTACTTATCCATCAGTAACTAAAGTCAATGGCAGTGACTTGAAACTTCTCGTAAGATTCTTCTTATAATAGGATTTACCTTTATTTATAAACAACTACCAGCTTTTCATCTTTAAACAGAATAAAATTTAAAATAGCTCCTCATAAGTCTAATTATTTAATATATTTCTAAGAGATTCTCTCTTGTTCATTGAATTTTCTCTTGTCTCTAAATATATAGGGGAGGTTATTATTTACTTATACATTTTGTATTTATATAATTTAGGTTCAGTTCCCAAAGGATATTAATAGTGTAGACAGATGTCTTGAACTCTATAATCAGGTGTATGTTGACATAACTCTAAAGGTGGGAAGGATAATCAGGCAAATTTGGAGGAAAAGAACAAACAGACTTTATTGTTTCTTTGGGAAAATATTGTCCAAAGCATATGTTCATTCAATCTAAAATATCAAGTCCTTATTTGAATTTGGCTCTAACAAATTTCAGAATTCCTTGAGATTACATGATGAAATCGGAGTCGGTTGAAAGAACATTTTGGAGAATATATAAATTAGTATATAAAACTAATTATTTGTTCATTTGTTGAAAATGTTAACTTACTGCAGAATGGTTTTGTGCCAGTAGTATCCAAAAACACAGCGGTCCTGAGAAATCTTTTTTCTTTTCTTTCTTTTAAAACATCTTTCCATAGCTCAGCTTGATAACCTGAGATTTGAGAAAGAAAACATTAGAAACTAGACTTCAAGCAAATAGCACACAAAGCTTTCAAATCACTAAAGGAACTAAAGGATCAATGTATTATAATAATTATTATAATTATAGTTCAGGATCTTTATCACTTAAAAATGACTTTTCAAATAATTTTACATTATATTTATTTTAATTACATGATAATTCAAATTAAAGATTCACAAGCAAATCTACTCCCTGGAAATCTTATCAGAGGTTAGAATACTCTATATGGCTACAATCCATTTGTAGCAGTCTTTACTAATATATCATAAATTAAGAATTTTATTTGTGTCTTTTTAGTAAATATAGCAGAATAAAATTATTAGATAAAATAAACACAGAATTTAGTTCCATGAGTACACGCCCCAATTCTCCTACAAATACACATTCAAAGAGATACAGTATAGATGTCTGTACATTATATATAATACATGAAGTGTAGATAACATCTATATACACTATATATTATGTATATAATATGTATATTTCCAATATATACATTATTACTAAATTTGAAATATTATCACACACGTATACATATTGAAAATGCTTCCCACTTTATGTATTTGTCTCTTTCCACTTTCTACCTCTGAATTTGAAATGTGAACAAGGTAGAAAGAACACTGAATTGAGAATTAAGGATTTTAACTCTAGCTCTCACTCGTGTCCTTACACAATACTTATGCTCACACTGGGTCACAATTTTCTCATTTATATGGAAGAGCAATGAAACCAGAAAAGCAATCCCTAACATGAGGTCTGAAGAAAAGGAATCCCACAGGATGTTTTCTGGACAGAAGAGGTCTACAAGAAAATAAGTCTGACAAAGCCTGCATATTGCCTGTCTCTCCTAGCAATTCTCTATGCATGTTAGTATAAACCTCCTGCTGAAGAAAACTGCAGGAAGCTTTTTAATTCAGCCTTTGTAATTGCTTCCCATTTAATAGAGCCCCTTTGGCTCTGGAAACATTTCTGGCAGATCCTGATCATGACACTGATCAGATGTTTACATGCTCATAACATGACTGGGGGTTGGTAATGTCTTTGGAAAATCCTGAACAAACAACCTCTGAGATTCTTTCCAGCTCTTACGTTCTATTTTTATGTGGATTCATTTTTCTCTATAATTTCCCACCAGCAGGCTGTAGTTATCGAAAGTTGGAATACTTAACCGCTCTTGCCAAGTTTTATCAATTTGGAAGGTGTGAACCATGTATGATTCATGTCTACTTGCTAATAGCAAATGAAAAGCTAACAATGGTTTATACCTCTCCACTTGCTCCTAAAGCTTTCCATAAAAATAAAAACCCTCAATGCCACTAAGAATGCACAACTCTCAAAAGAAAGAAAGAAAGAAAGAAAGAAAGAAAGAAAGAAAGAAAGAAAGAAAGAAAGAAAGAAAGAAAGCAGTCTCTTTCTTTAGTGGAAATATGCATGGATGATAAATAGTGACAGTCCTCTGCAAAGCAAGAACAAAGATCCTCATGAGACCACCAGATCTGTATACTACACTGAGCATAGAAAGGCAGTTGATTAAACTTCTCTCACTAAATACCTTATAAAATACTTAGTAAGAAATAAACTCTTGTGTCTGGTTGTTCCACAGGCAATTTTTCCATAAAATGCTAACATGTTCATAAGTAAATAAAAAGCTTCCAGCAAAAAATACTAACAATTATGTTATTCATTTTCCATAAAATCTTATAGTCATCATACCAATCTCACTTACCTAGCCTAGGACATGATTTTTCCTTGAAGTCGTCACAGTCCACACATGAACCAGCATGGAAATCTTTGTATGAAGGACAAGGAAATGAAATAAAATTGCAGGTTGTTTCCAAAGATGCCATGAACAAGTAAACGGCTCTCTGGTGACTGCATTTAATAAATGCAACGCCTTAAGTGTTAAAAAACAAAAAACAAAAAACAAGCAAAAGAACTGCAGATGTATTAAACCAAGTTCAAGCAAATTAGAGAAAAAATTAAAGGTTAAGTTCTACTCAATACCATGCACTTGTGAATATTGAAATGTTGCCTGACCACAATGTGCCGTTTTATCTCAAGCAGCTAGAGGTAGTACCATTGAAAATGTAAATTCAGTATGCTTTTACAGGAGATTTAAAAGACATTTTTCTAAAGTAATAATTACCACAGGGGAAAAATGTGTTTAATTTCAATAATCTGACACACTACAAACACAGTGCCACAACACTTAATGGCTATGTACACATGGTTCTCTTCTAACCCCTCACCCCTAATATTTCTATTTAATGTCAGAGAGGATTATGAAACCAGGTAACATTAGAACTTCATTATGTCCCTTTCTTTCCTCAACTTCTCACATCCTTATAACCTTTGATCAAACTTCTCTAGCTACAGTGGGCTTTGGCAATATGTTACTTGACAGGTGTCACTGTAGATGCTTCCTATGGCTCTGAACTGAGCCAAACTCCACACCTGGAGCAGCTGTTTGGCTATTTATGTAACAACCAAGTGCAAGAGATTATGAATCTGTGTTTGTACAATACTATAGTGATGGTAAAGATTAAGTCCTGGAACCGAACTCATGTTATGTGATACTTTGACCAGATTGCTTCTTCAATAACTCAGAATTTCTCCTAATGTTTAAAATAATGAAATACAACTGTTGAAACTAATGTCATAGGTTTCATCATGACCAAATGGTATATCTACTGGTCAACTTTATGAACCAATAAAAATCCAATTAAACCATTTTTCACCAATGACTCTCATTAATCATGAGCAACAGTGATCAAAATCTTGCCCATAGATTAAGAGGGAAAAAAAGTAAACTGATTTTCTTTCATCATTCTGAATCATCTGTAATTCATTCAAAAATATTATTGGTATACCTGAAAAAATGGATTTGGGACAGCCAGGTTGCTTTTTTCCTCCATTTGCATAAAAATCTATATGTCCCAAAGGTTCATTAATGCCTAAACCTGAGAAGAAAAGCACTGGAGAATCACAAAGTGAACATAATCAGGTCAGCAACACTTGTACAAATAGCATCTCCTATAAATTCCATTGAAAGTGACTCCTACAGTTTGAATGGAAAATAAAATACATGCTATTTTTAAAAAGATGCATTTTAATGCCTCAAATTAACTCCTCTTGAAAATTATGTCATTAATTTAACATATTTATCAGTCACCGATTTACTATGCCCATCACAGTTCTTTGTGCTATGAATATGCAAGTAAAAAAGAAAAAGAGAGAAAAAAATCCTTTTTTTTTTTTTGGTGGAAATTAAATTTTAATTAAATTAAATTAAATTAAATTAATTTAATTTAATTTAATTTAATTTAATTTAATTTAATAAAACAAGTAAGAATATAGTATGCCAGATAATAGTAAGGGCTGTAGAGAAAACACAAGTAGAACAAGAGTACAGTTAGTGCCTAGTGAGAGTGGCAGGTTGCTCTTTCAAACAGTTTGGTTAGGGAAATGCCCATTGAGGAGGTAGAGTCACACAAAATGTGAAAGATGTAAGACAGTGAGCCAAGCAGAAAACTATGTGAGCGTACCTAAAGTATTCAAAGAAGCCAGGCTAGCTGGAGTACAACGTGGATGAGGGAGCACTGGAAAGAATGAAGCCAAGTCATACAGGACCTTTTAAGCCAGTGTGATGATTTGCTTGTACCCTGGATAATAAGGCCTAAGACTTGGTACTAGATTCACTAACTGGAAAAATCTAAATATGCTGCTTCAGCTGGAACAAACTGGGCCAGAGTGACATAAACCTGTAGCTATGATTTAAGGGCTTTTGTGTATCTGTAGATCCTCAAGGCACTGGAGAATTACAAATTCTGAGTCCATGATTACCAATATGGGATCTATAACTTGGGGAAGTCATAGGAATGAAAGAGGGTAACAAGTTCAGAATACTCAGGACTATGATTAGAAATGAAAATCTTGCTGCCAAGTAAGCCTGCTGGGCTTTGGCTTAGGGACTACAAATTTCCTACAGCATAATAAACTCTTAAAAGTGATTGGCAATAGATTTATATAACAAAGTAAATACTTGCGGCTGACAGTCAGGATTAAGATGCAGCAACATGATTTAGTTCTAGTATGTAACAGAACAAGATAACCGTTAGTGAGGTATTTATTACCAGAGCATAAGAACACTGGGCATGTGCAATATCGGGGAGGGGATTCAGTGTGTAAGGAAAGGCAAAGAACAATTTTTTTTCTTTTTTTTTTTCCTTCTTTTAATGTTTATTTATTTCTGAGAGAGACAGAGACAGACAGACGATGTGAGTGGGGGAGGGACAGAGAGAGACAGGGAGACACCAAATCTGAAGCAGGCTCCCTAAGCAGGCTCCAGGGTTTTAGCTGTCCACACAGAGCTCATGAACCACAAGATCATGCCCTGAGCCGAAGTCGGATGCTTAACCAACAGAGCCACCTAGGCACCCCAGCAAAGAAAAATTTGGGTGAATTCATTGGAACTCGTTAGAATTGGGAAGCATAAGTGTGATTTGACTGTAACAGTGGTGAGGGTTTGATAGCCTCTTTATATTCCATCAACTGCCTGCAATTTCCTAAATATGGCCCCAAAAAACAAAAAGGCCAATGATTTTGGAGACCTTTAATTTCCTTATGTCTGAACTCAACATGGAGTTCCAAGAATAGGGGTTCCATGTTGGAGCCATCATTTTCTCCAATCTTCTACTAAAGTAGAATCAAGCCAAGAAGACTCCTCAGGGATCAAAGAGAAGCAAAAGACATTTATATTAACTTAACAAACAGCCCTTGATGTCATTTTCCCTTTATCAGATGGAGGAAGATGAGCAGTTTGGTCATTTAGGTCATTCATTTCCTTCATTTGAGGAAGTATAGGAAAAGCATATATCGCTTTTTAAATTTTCTTTTTATTATAGTTTATAATACATATATGAAGAAAACATAAATGGATTCTTCTATGGATTAATTACTATCAGGGAAATAGCCAATTAGCTACCACACCAATGTCAACATATAGCACCTGGAAACCCCTACAGTGTTCTTATCTAATCACCAGCTTCTCCTTTTCCTACAATAATAATAACTACCTTTTAATAAAATAATTTTTTTGCTAATCTTTAGCTTCTAAGGATGCCTCCCAAAACATTACAATTTATATTTTCCCATATAAAAATTGACTCATATTCATGTATCCTTTTGTGTATGCTTTTATTATAAACTTGCTTTTTTATAATAATCCAAATTGGGTATGATTCATTATCCATTTTTATATGTTGCTGAATTGGTTTACTAGTGTGATGATTTATGTAGAATTTTTGTATCCATGGTTATAATAGAAAATGTCCACAAATTTTCTTTTCTGTAATGTCTGTCTCAAGTTTTGACATTAAATTTATGAAGGCTTTTTAAAAAGGTTTTAAACAGTTTCCTACATTTTTTTTACTTTTTAATTTTTTTAAACATTTATTTTTATTATTTTTTTTATTTTTTATATATATGAAATTTATTGACAAATTGGTTTCCATACAACACCCAGTGCTCATCCCAAAAGGTGCCCTCCTCAATACCCATCACCCACCCTCCCCTCCCTCCCACCCCCCATCAACCCTCAGTTTGTTCTCAGTTTTTAAGAGTCTCTTATGCTTTGGCTCTCTCCCACTCTAACCTCTTTTTTTTTTTTTTCCTTCCCCTCCCCCATGGGTTCCTGTTTAGTTTCTCAGGATCCACATAAGAGTGAAACCATGTGGTATCTGTCTTTCTCTGTATGGCTTATTTCACTTAGCATCACACTCTCCAGTTCCATCCACGTTGCTACAAAAGGCCATATTTCATTTTTTCTCATTGCCACATAGTATTCCATTGTGTATATAAACCACAATTTCTTTATCCATTCATCAGTTGATGGACATTTAGGCTCTTTCCATAATTTGGCTATTGTTGAGAGTGCTGCTATGAACATTGGGGTACAAGTGCCCCTATGCATCAGTACTCCTGTATCCCTTGGATAAATTCCTAGCAGTGCTATTGCTGGGTCATAGGGTAGGTCTATTTTTAATTTTCTGAGGAACCTCCACACTGCTTTCCAGAGCGGCTGCACCAATTTGCATTCCCACCAACAGTGCAAGAGGGTTCCCGTTTCTCCACATCCTCTCCAGCATCTATAGTCTCCTGATTTGTTCATTTTGGCCACTCTGACTGGCGTGAGGTGATACCTGAGTGTGGTTTTGATTTGTATTTCCCTGATAAGGAGCGACGCTGAACATCTTTTCATGTGCCTGTTGGCCATCTGGATGTCTTCTTTAGAGAAGTGTCTATTCATGTTTTCTGCCCATTTCTTCACTGGGTTATTTGTTTTTCGGGTGTGGAGTTTGGTGAGCTCTTTATAGATTTTAGATACTAGCCCTTTGTCTGATATGTCATTTGCAAATATCTTTTCCCATTCCGTTGGTTGCCTTTTAGTTTTGTTGGTTGTTTCCTTTGCTGTGCAGAAGCTTTTTATCTTCATAAGGTCCCAGTAATTCACTTTTGCTTTTAATTCCCTTGCCTTTGGGGATGTGTCGAGTAAGAGATTGCTACGGCTGAGGTCAGAGAGGTCTTTTCCTGCTTTCTCCTCTAAGGTTCTGATGGTTTCCTGTCTCACATTTAGGTCCCTTATCCATTTTGAGTTTATTTTTGTAAATGGTGTGAGAAAGTGGTCTAGTTTCAACCTTCTGCATGTTGCTGTCCAGTTCTCCCAGCACCATTTGTTAAAGAGGCTGTCTTTTTTCCATTGGATGTTCTTTCCTGCTTTGTCAAAGATGAGTTGGCCGTACGTTTGTGGGTCTAGTTCTGGGGTTTCTATTCTATTCCATTGGTCTGTGTGTCTGTTTTTGTGCCAATACCATGCTGTCTTGATGATGACAGCTTTGTAGTAGAGGCTAAAGTCTGGGATTGTGATGCCTCCTGCTTTGGTCTTCTTCTTCAAAATTCCTTTGGCTATTCGGGGCCTTTTGTGGTTCCATATGAATTTTAGGATTGCTTGTTCTAATTTCGAGAAGAATGCTGGTGCAATTTTGATTGGGATTGCATTGAATGTGTAGATAGCTTTGGGTAGTATTGACATTTTGACAATATTTATTTTTCCAATCCATGAGCAGGGAATGTCTTTCCATTTCTTTAAGTCTTCTTCAATTACCTTCATAAGCTTTCTATAGTTTTCAGCATACAGATCCTTTACATCTTTGGTTAGATTTATTCCTAGGTATTTTATGCTTCTTGGTGCAATTGTGAATGGGATCATTTTCTTTATTTGTCTTTCTGTGGCTTCATTGTTAGTGTATAAGAATGCAACTGATTTCTGTACATTGATTTTGTATCCTGCAACTTTGCTGAATTCATGTATCAGTTCTAGCAGACTTTTGGTGGAGTCTATCGGATTTTCCATGTATAATATCATGTCATCTGCAAAAAGCGAAAGCTTGACTTCATCTTTGCCAATTTTGATGCCTTTGATTTCCTTTTGTTGTCTGATTGCTGATGCTAGAACTTCCAGCACTATGTTAAACAACAGCGGTGAGAGTGGGCATCCCTGTCGTGTTCCTGATCTCAGGGAAAAAGCTCTCAGTTTTTCCCCGTTGAGGATGATGTTAGCTGTGGGCTTTTCATAAATGGCTTTTATGATCTTTAAATATGTTCCTTCTATCCCGACTTTCTCAAGGGTTTTTATTAAGAAATGTTGCTGGATTTTGTCAAAGGCCTTTTCTGCATCGATTGACAGGATCATATGGTTCTTCTCTTTTTTTTTGTTAATGTGATGTATCACGGTGATTGATTTGCGAATGTTGAACCAGCCCTGCAGCCCAGGAATGAATCCCACTTGATCATGGTGAATAATTCTTTTTATATGCTGTTGAATTCGATTTGCTAGTATCTTATTGAGAATTTTTGCATCCATATTCATCAGGGATATTGGCCTGTAGTTCTCTTTTTTTACTGGGTCTCTGTCTGGTTTAGGAATCAAAGTAATACTGGCTTCATAGAAGGAGTCTGGAAGTTTTCCTTCCCTTTCTATTTCTTGGAATAGCTTGAGAAGGATAGGTATTATCTCTGCTTTAAATGTCTGGTAGAACTCCCCTGGGAAGCCATCTGGTCCTGGACTCTTATTTGTTGGGAGATTTTTGATAACCGATTCAATTTCTTCGCTGGTTATGGGTCTGTTCAGGCTTTCTATTTCCTCCTGATTGAGTTTTGGAAGAGTGTGGGTGTTCAGGAATTTGTCCATTTCTTCCAGGTTGTCCAATTTGTTGGCATATAATTTTTCATAGTATTCCCTGATAATTGTTTGTATCTCTGAGGGATTGGTTGTAATAATTCCATTTTCATTCATGATTTTATCTATTTGGGTCATCTCCCTTTTCTTTTTGAGAAGCCTGGCTAGAGGTTTGTCAATTTTGTTTATTTTTTCAAAAAACCAACTCTTGGTTTCGTTGATCTGCTCTACAGTTTTTTTAGATTCTATATTGTTTATTTCTGCTCTGATCTTTATTATTTCTCTTCTTCTGCTGGGTTTAGGCTGCCTTTGCTGTTCTGCTTCTATTTCCTTTAGGTGTGCTGTTAGATTTTGTATTTGGGATTTTTCTTGTTTCTTGAGATAGGCCTGGATTGCAATGTATTTTCCTCTCAGGACTGCCTTCGCTGCGTCCCAAAGCGTTTGGATTGTTGTATTTTCATTTTCGTTTGTTTCCATATATTTTTTGATTTCTTCTCTAATTGCCTGGTTGACCCACTCATTCGTTAGTAGGGTGTTCTTTAACCTCCATGCTTTTGGAGGTTTTCCAGACTTTTTCCTGTGGTTGATTTCAAGCTTCATAGCATTGTGGTCTGAAAGTATGCATGGTATAATTTCAATTCTTGTAAACTTATGAAGGGCTGTTTTGTGACCCAGTATATGATCTATCTTGGAGAATGTTCCATGTGCACTCGAGAAGAAAGTATATTCTGTTGCTTTGGGATGCAGAGTTCTAAATATATCTGTCAAGTCCATCTGATGCAATGTTTCATTCAGGGCCCTTGTTTCTTTATTGACTGTGTGTCTAGATGATCTATCCATTTCTGTAAGTGGGGTGTTAAAGTCCCCAGCAATTACCACATTCTTATCAATAAGGTTGCTTCTGTTTATGAGTAATTGTTTTATATATTTGGGGGCTCCGGTATTCGGCGCATAGACATTTATAATTGTTAGCTCTTCCTGATGGATAGACCCTGTAACTATTATATAATGTCCTTCTTCATCTCTTGTTACAGCCTTTAATTTAAAGTCTAGTTTGTCTGATATAAGTATGGCTACTCCAGCTTTCTTTTGGCTTCCAGTAGCATGATAAATAGTTCTCCATCCCCTCACTCTGAATCTAAAGGTGTCCTCAGGTCTAAAATGAGTCTCTTGTAGACAGCAAATAGATGGGTCTTGTTTTTTTATCCATTCTGATACCCTGTGTCTTTTGGTTGGTGCATTTAATCCATTTACATTCAGTGTTATTATAGAAAGATACGGGTTTAGAGTAATTGTGGTGTCTGTATGTTTTATGCTTGTAGTGATGTCTCTGGTACTTTGTCTCACAGGGTCCCCCTTAGGATCTCTTGTAGGGCTGGTTTAGTGGTGACAAATTCCTTCAGTTTTTGTTTGTTTGGGAAGACCTTTATCTCTCCTTCTATTCTAAATGACAGACTTGCTGGATAAAGGATTCTCGGCTGCATATTTTTGCTATCTAGCACCCTGAAAATCTCGTGCCAATTCTTTCTGGCCTGCCAAGTTTCAAAAGAGAGATCAGTCACGAGTCTTATAGGTCTCCCTTTATATGTGAGGGCACGTTTACCCCTTGCTGCTTTCAGAATTTTCTCTTTATCCTTGTATTTTGCCAGTTTCACTATGATATGTCGTGCAGAAGATCGATTCAAGTTACGTCTGAAGGGAGTTCTCTGTGCCTCTTGGATTTCAATGCCTTTTTCCTTCCCCAGTTCAGGGAAGTTCTCAGCTATAATTTCTTCAAGTACCCCTTCAGCACCTTTCCCTCTCTCTTCCTCCTCTGGGATACCAATTATGCGTATATTATTTCTTTTTAGTGTATCACTTAGTTCTCTAATTTTCCCCTCATACTCCTGGATTTTTTTATCTCTCTTTTTCTCAGCTTCCTCTTTTTCCATAACTTTATCTTCTAGTTCACCTATTCTCTCCTCTGCCTCTTCCATCCGAGCCGTGGTGGTTTGCATTTTGTTTTGCATTTCCTTTAAAGCGTTTTTCAGCTCCTCGTGACTGTTCCTTAGTCCCTTGATCTCTGTAGCAAGAGATTCTCTGCTGTCCTGTATACTGTTTTCCAGCCCAGCGATTAATTTTATGACTATTATTCTAAATTCACTTTCTGTTATATTATTTAAATCCTTTTTGATCAGCTCATTAGCTGTTGTTATTTCCTGGAGATCCTTCTGAGGGGAATTCTTCCGCTTGGTCATTTTGGATAGTCCCTGGTGTGGTGAGGACCTGCAGGGCACTTCCCCTGTGCTGTGGTGTATAACTGGAGTTGGTGGGCGGGGCCGCAGTCCGTCCTGATGTCTGCCCCCAGCCCACCGCTGGGGCCACAGTCAGACTGGTGTGTGCCTTCTCTTCCCCTCTCCTGGGGCGGGATTCACTGTGGGGTGGCGTGGCCCGTCTGGGCTACTTGCACACTGCCAGGCTTGTGATGCTGGGGATCTGGCGTATTAGCTGGGGTGGGAAGGCAAGGTGCATGGCGGCGGGGGGGGGGGGGGGGCAGGCTTAGCTCGCTTCTCCTTAGGTGATCCACTTCAGGAGGGGCCCTGTGGCAGCCGGAGGGAGTCAGATCCGCTGCCGGAGGTTTGGCTCCGCAGAAGCACAGAGTTGGGTGTTTGCGCGGAGCGAGCAATTTCCCTGGCCGGAACCGGTTCCCTTTGGGATTTTGGCTGGGGGATGGGCGGGGGAGATGGCGCTGGCGAGCGCCTTTGTTCCCCGCCAAACTGAGCTCTTTCGTCCGGGGGCTCCGCAGCTCACCCTCCCTTTGTCCTCCAGCCTTCCCGCTTTCCGAGCAGAGCTGTTAACTTATGACCTCCCAGACGCTAAGTCGCGCTTGCTGTCGGAACACAGTCAGTCAGGCCCCTCCGCTTTTGCCAGCCGGACTCGGGGGCTCTGCTTGGCCGGCGAGCCGCCCCTCCGCCCCGGCTCCCTCCCGCCAGTCCGTGGAGCACGCACCGCCTCGCCGCCCTTCCTACCCTCTTCCGTGGGCCTCTAGTCTGCACTTGGGTCCGGTGAGTCCGTTCTGCTAATCCTCTGGCGGTTTTCTGGGTTATTTAGGCAGGTGTAGGTGGAATCTAAGTGATCAGCAGGACGCGCGGTGAGCCCAGCGTCCTCCTACGCCACCATCTTCCTCTTGTTCCAAACATTTATTTTTTGTGAGACAGAGAGAGAGAGAGAGAGAGAGAGAGAGAGAGAGTGTGTGAATGGGGGAGGGGCAGAGAGAGAGGGAGACACAGAATCTGAAGCAGGCTCCAGGTTCTGAGCTGTCAGCACAGAACCTGATGTGGGGCTCTAACTCATGAACTACGAGATCGTGACCTGATCCGAAGTCAGATGCTTAACTGACTGAGCCACCCAGGCACCTTGGTAATTTTTAAATTACAGTTTCTATTTCATTAATAATTATAGAACCAAATTTTCTCTCTTAATTTGTTAGTTTGGTAAATGCTTTTTCTTCTTCATAAAATTTTTCTATTTTATATATCATACCATATAATCATATATTTTCATTTCTGCATAATATTGTTCATTATATCATAATACAGTCATTTTAATACCTGTAGCATCTGTAACACTATCTCCTGTTTATTATTGATATTGTGTCTTCTCTCTTTGTTCTATTTTTTCTCTCAAAGAATATATTAACATGGAGAGTGATATATAAAATTTAAGCATTCTATATTTCCTTCATTTCATGGAAAGAAGATAAAAATGAGATGTTTTACAAGCTTCATGTATGGGTTTCAAAAATATTTCTTATACCTCTGCATCAGAGAACCTACTATGAGAAAAGTGACTCCAAATCGCCAGTTCACTTCTAGAATTTTTCTAGATGTTGGACTGGTAAGTTTTCCCTGATATCCCAGCAGGAATATTAGCCCAAATTACCTAATTCACAATTTTGGAAGGTGACATAGATTTTTTAACATATACAACTGAATAAGGACAAAACCTATTGGTAAGTAAAAGATGCACTCTGAATAGTATTCAAGGAAGAATTAATCTGTCAGCTATGTACTGACCCCAAATATCTCATTCAGAAATTCCTTGAGACAGGTGGATATGCAGCATCAAAATTCTGTGTCCCTCATTTGTGATGGTCATGAAAAGATCAACCAAAGGTGCCAAAACAATGTGGCATTTAGTGGTAAGTTAGATCTGATAGGTTGGGTCATCAAAAGATGTTGAGAATGAAAGACAATATAAAACAGTTTATTAGGAAAATCCAAAAAAAAAATAAAATAAAAAGTAGGAAGAGCTAATTCCAAGGCCATAGGCAGAGCTGAAGTTGGGATTTCAGAAAGAAGAGCTCAGACAAAGAACTGCAGAGCAATTGGGCAGTAGGCGTACTATGTGTGGGAATGCTAAGCTGATATAAGAGCTAGAGATAAGGAAGACTTGAGAGGTTGAGGTATCACACTAGAACTGTGAACCTTAGGCACTGACTCCCTGTGAGATATAGGTGAACTCAGATTCCACTTTAGAAGCAAAACTGTACCCATATAGGGTTAGCCCAGGCATTGATATTGAGAAATTGTCATCTATGGCATTTATAGCATTTGTATCTCTTGCAAAGGCACTGGTATGGATCACCATGAAGTCAATTCAGAGGACTATGGGAGCAAATAAATTACCTGGACCAAAGAGAAAAGTAACCTGAGGAAATAGGAGAATCAGAATAGTCTTTGCATCACTTCCTCCTTTCTCCATGGTAGCACCATAACCTCCCCATGCCCACAGTGACAACACATGTAAATTATCAGCTAATCAGAGCAAGAAACTGGTGAAGGCAGGCTCTGGAATCAAAAGATTTCAAATTTTTTGAAATTTTGAAATTTGAAATTTCAAAAAATTGAAATTTTGAAATTTGAAAGCGGCTCTGCTGCTTACTGGCCTTGTGACTTTGACTCTAGCTTCCCCATAAGTAAAAAAGAGATGACATTTACTTATCTCATGGGAACTTAGGAGAATGCCATAATTAATTCACATAAAACATTTAAAACACTGCCTGAAGTATATACGAAGTGCTCAATAAATATTAGTATCATCAACTCCAAATCAGAAAAGGGCTTAGGGCCATCTAACTTATTCCTTGAAAGTGCCTGTCCAAAGCATTCTGGACCAAACTATCAATAGCATATTTGACATTTTCAGGAAGATAATTAAAAACAATAGAGAAATTATTTCTCTACCTTTAGGGGAAGGTATTCTTTATCTGTGCCTGAAATGCTGTTTTCATTTCTAGTTGATAGATATCACAGCAAGAAAATGAGTGGAGAATGGTAACCTAAATACATCAGGAACATTAAGCATGGGAGAATTTGTGATCAGATCAAAATTGTCAATAGCATGAACAAGATGAAGTATTTTTTAATCAAATTTCCGCTTTTTAGGATGATAGGACAGGTCTTGAAACCTGAAGGAGGTAAATTGAAGGCAAAAAGTGCCATGTTAACACCATAGGATATCACTAACTCCAAGAAATACCACTTGTGGGAAAAACAATCATTTTATAATTACAGACTCATCATCACTTTATCCACTAATCTTCCTCCTTTTATGTTCTCTGCATCCCAATGTCTACATCTCCTTTTCATTTTCAAGTAATTAAGCAATAAATCCTACATTGTTACCATTGATATCAGAATGGATGACATCCACAAACTTTGCATCAGTGTAATCTAATCTGAGATCACATGGCTGTCCAGAGAACTTTGGCCCAGCTGGGTCAAGACCTGAAATTCAAGAAAGAAACTATCAATCAATTAATCAACTTCTACTATAGTGTTTATTAGATCATATGTTTGCATTATTATATTATAAACATAAGTCTATACAGCTTTAAACTTGTCTAAAAACTAATCTAAATATAAATGAAATTGGATGAATAGCAAATATCTTCATTATCTGAATAATTTATACCAATCTTCCGAGTTTACCAACAATCTAGTGTTAAGCCACACTAGAAATGCCTCAACAAAATATTGTAGGTTTTTTTTAGCATTTTTATTTAAGAAGTACTTAGAGATAAACTGGTAGTATTTTTATAGTTAATAAGTAACTACTACTTTTCCTGGAGGGGAAGGGGAATGAGTAATAGCCTGGTCCTATCTTGAACTTCATGCCTTACTAGTTCATCCCAGATCTATCTGCAGTTCTAAAATGAATTTTAAGTGCCAAATACAATTTGTGGTGGGGTATAAAACATAATTATTATTATGTTATCATTTATTTTCCACCAAAAGCTTCCCATATACACACAAGAAAAGAAAAATGTATTAAAATTTCCATGGAATATAGATATTATTTCTGGTGCATGTGAAATTCTACATAGAAATTCTAGGCTCATGACCTACTGGCAACTGTCAAAAAGGGGCAAAGAGGTAAAATTCAACACCTTGAGAACATCTGTGCAATGGGAGATACACTCATCTCAAAAAAGAGATTTTTTAAACTAAAATATAATGTTGCTCATCCCAAGCCCTTCTATTTTCCCTAGTGTATTTAGCCCACTTGACTGAATGAGGCAGAAACTTCTCTTTTCGTAAATAATTCTGATGTAGAACTACTACACTTGCTGGAATTTTAAACCCTGATGATTGCTTGACATGTGGAGCCATTCAAACTGGACTAATGTATGAATAAACACACTTTAACATAAAGTAGGATTACTGTGATGGTTGAAAGAGAAATAGGATTTGGTTGCTAGAAAGCTTTGCATAAATCCTGGCTTAGCTGTTAAGAACTTTTGACCTTCCTACATTCATTCAGTTAACCTGTTTTCGTATCTGTATAACAGGGATATTACTAAAACTGATCAAAGTAAGAAAGGTATACTTTAAGTTTGTAAAGCTCTTACTTATGCAATTTATTCACCTCTCCCCTCCCCCTTTGCTTCAACTTAATACTCTACTACTTTTATTAACACTCAAAATCATTATAAATCTTCTACAGACACATATCTCAATAATTGTTTTAAAAAAACAACTATAGGGCACTTGAGTAACCTGACTATAGGGCACCTAGGTGTCTGACTCTTGATTTCAGCTCAGGTCATGGTTTGGTTTCCACACTGACAGTGTGGAACCTGCTTGGGATTCTCAGTCTCCCTTTCTCTCTGCCCTTCTTCTCGTGCTTTCTCTCTCTCTCTCTCTCTCTCTCTCTCTCTCTCTCTCTCTCTCTCAAATAATAAACCTTTTTTTTTTTTTAAGCTAAATTGGTTGGGGAAGGATACTAACTTTCTCGTTCTAAAATCACCACCATTCCCAAAAGGAAGCATGAAAATCCACATCAGCATTATTTGGCTACTAAACTTTCTGCATGCAGGAACTCTGTGAAGGAAAATATGAGAGGAATCAGGATCTAGACTCCCTCAAGCCTGGTTGTCAACTCCTGATTCTCTCTTCTGATGTTCAAGTAAAATTTAAAAGAACTGAAATATGTTAAAGTTTATGAAAATTAAATACATGGGTATATATTTAGTTAATACATGAAAAAAGTTTTATAAAAAAAAAGTTACAGAGGGAAGGAGCCAAACCATAAGAGACTCCTAAATACTAAGAACAAACTGAGGGTTGATGGGGGGTGGAAGAGAGGGGAAAAGTGGGTGGTGGGCATTGAGGAGGGCACCTGTTGGGATGAGCACTGGGTGTTGTATGGAAACCCATTTGACAATAAATTATATTTAATATAAAAAAACAAAAAAGTTTTATATTTAATGAGTCAAGCTTTTCTCTGGATTATTACAATAATAGGTTCTTAAAATTCACATGGAGCTGCAGAAATTGATCTTCCTCCCAGTTCTATATGAGCACTTCAACACTGCTTAGAACTAAACAAGAAAGAAGACTTTAGAATCTAACTAAAACAAAGGCGAGCATTGAATATAATACAGAAAAAAATAATGTGCATCATTTTTACTGTTTAACTATTGTACCTGTTAACTTGTAAATAAAGTAATTTCTCATGGTTAAAATTATGCTAAAATACTAATTTTATCAAAAATATTTTACCTGTAATTCTTCCAAGTTGACCTTGAAATATCTTTCCAACAAATCCACTAACATGAGCCCCTAAGCTCATACCTATGAAATGAAAATTATCAAGAGTCGCTCCATGGTTCTGCAATTGAAAATGAAGTGTTATGATTTTCATTTCAGAAATCACAAATTATGCCTTGTGCATCAATATTATAGTATTCACTATTTTTTTTTCTGGTTTAATACATTTCTGGGAGATAGAGAATGGGATTTTATAATTTCAAAACAACATATTGTTGTTCAACTTTTTCCATAAGATATCTGATTTTTCTCAATATATTTTTAGTAATAACATTAAGCTTTTAAAAACCTTTGTTATCTATTATCTAAAATAGTATATGCAAAATAATATATTAATTAATAAATAATTTTGTAATAATAGTAATAGACATTAACAGGTACTTAACTTGAATAAGTGTTTTATAACTATCATATTCCATTAACTTGAATAAGTGTTTTGTAAATCTCATATTCACATTAGTCCTACGAGTTATTTATTTTTATCCTATTGCCCAAAGTTATTAAGAGCACATATTAAGTGTTGAATGAATAGTTTGATAATGAGTTGCCCAAAGCCAAATATACTTATTACTGTAAGGGAAAAAGATGGACTTCAAGTCCAGGCCTATTTAACTCCAAAATATATACTAATCTGCCTCATTGTTTTATCTGATCAGATTGTGTCAAAATCCCTAGGAAGACTGGAACAGTGTGAATTATAATTCTCATTTCGGAGATGATAAAATGAGACTCATGGATTTTAAGTGATTTCCCAAATCCACAAGCTGGAGAGTGATGGAATCTGATCTTCCAAGCCCAAGTTTTGAGCACTTCTTAGAGTCTTAGCTCTGGAGGGCCACTAGGGAGCTAACAAGGAGGGAAAGTTTCTCCCACCACACTCTCAGAAAGCAGGTTGTGGTCCATTCAGCAGACTGACACATTTGATGGCTTGGAGAAAGATGTGGAACATTTACTGCCAATGAGAAACTACACCCAGGCTTTCCAGCCACAGGTTAATTTTCTTCAAATTTCTCAGAGCAATGCCCAGAAACCTGAAGGGGTATTGCTTTCAACTTCAGTGTTATTAATCTTTTCATTTTTTTCCTTAATATAAAGCCTTTTTCTAAATTTCTATATTTAATAATCATATTTCCAACACTTTGAAGTACATGTTTATTAGAGAAAAGACACTTCTATAAGCAAAAATCAGTTATGTAGTTTACAGGCGATAAGAACAGGTGAATCAATCACCTCCTCTGTCTCTCTATAGAGAGATGGTTTGGTTTTGTCCGAACTTGGGGATGTATAAATTATACTGATCCTGATTTTTACTCAGATTATTTTATTCCAGGTCCTGGTTAAGAATTAATGTCATTTTATACTTATATAAAATATTGTCATAAAGTTTGATTATCTCAAATATATAGATAAATAAATGAGGCAGAGAGATTAAACAATTGGTCAGAGTCACACAGAGGATAACAGGTTGATTTGATCTTTGAACTCCTCCAGTCTGACTCCTAACCATTATATGTAACTGCTTCTTGGATCAGTTATGCCTGCTTAGTTTTAAGAGAGTCTCCCAAGCACAACTGAGCAGGTTGAGTTGAGCACAACTCAAAACAGATTTCAAGCCCATGAATGCCCCAGAAATTACCTTTCTTTCTCTCAAGCGCTCATCACCACCACATCTCTCTCTAGAATAGACACTGATCGCTATATGGGTTGACATAGTAAATGTAGATGTAAATTCCTGATAAGCCCAAATTAGCCTCAATTTGTTAGACTCGTCCCAACCCTGGACCTAAATGCTGGACAAATCTAAATGGTATTAAGACTGGTCTTGAAGATTGGCAGAAGTATGCAACTTTTTAAGATGTTTTTCCCTCACTTCTACCAATTCACACTCAATTAACTATAAACATATTAGCCATACCTTAGAAAAGAACTTAATGATTATATAGTTTATCTCCTTGGTGCACAGATAATCACTACCTTAACCTCAAGTCAGTATAGGTAAAGTTACAAAAGGATAAAAATCTTAAAAGATTGTTTTAAGTTTATTTATTTATTTTGAGAGAGAGAGAGCACGTGCAGGCATGCACGCATGTGAGCAGGGGACGGGCAGAGAGAGAGGGAAAGACAGAATCTTAAGCAGGCTCTGCACTGCCAGCACAGAGCCTAATGTGGGGCTCGAAGCCACAAACAGTGAAATAATGACCTGAACTGAAACTAAGAGTCACTTAACTGACTGAGCCACCAGGTGCCCCCAAAAATCTTAAAAGATTTTTAAGACAAAATGTAATAACTAAGTCTTTAAGACATTTCTTCTAAAAATAAGACAGTACACATCTACATATGGCATTTATCCATTTCCACAAAGAAAAGATGGCTGTAAATGGTAGCATATAAAAGCAATAATTCTTTTTTTTTTTTAATTTTTTTTTTAATGTTTATTTTTTTGGGGGACAGAGAGAGACAGAGCATGAATGGGAGGGGCAGAGAGAGAGGGAGACACAGAATCGGAAGCAGGCTCCAGGCTCTGAGCCATCAGCCCAGAGCCTGACGCGGGGCTCGAACTCACGGACCGCGAGATCGTGACCTGGCTGAAGTCGGACGCTTAACCGACTGCGCCACCCAGGCGCCCCTAAAAGCAATAATTCTTAATGCTTATAGAAAAAAAAAAGTATTTATCTTACTACCACTCTGTGGTATTGCATAAAACACTGTATATTGTATAACATACATAATATATAAAATTCTTACCAAAAGAATCTGAATGTATGTACCCAAAGTAGCAGCAACTTTTCTGATGTTTTTAACTGCTCTGTTGTAAATAAAAGTTGTAGCACCCCGGTTCCAGTCTACTACAATTACATTCAGATCCTCGTGATTCAACAGAACCTTTAGAAAGTTCTGAAGCCATTTAGGAGTGGAGCCCATTGGTCTGTATCCATGAATAATCCAGACTGTTTTCTTGCTTGTATTGAAATTAACATTAAGTGAGTTATTCTGCTCAAACAGTGGCTCAGCACAGGAAGGATTGTTTCTTGTATACATCATCAAAACAATGTCCATTTGGGGAGAAAACAAATCTTTGATGGAATGCAATATGTTTAGCTGAGAGAATTCAAGGCATGGTCTTTTATTCTCTGAAATTGAAAAAAAATTCAGTTAAGCTGAGTACTGGGATAGTATTTGATACAATTCTTATTACTGTTAAAAAGAGCAGATTTGAACTTGAAGGGTGGGAAGGATTTTATTTCACTAGTATTTCAACATAATATCCTGAGCAACTACAATGATTAATTTGTTGATTATATAAAGACTTTTTGAACAAGAAGCATTCAAAATTTTAAAATAAAATATAGAAAGAAATATGGTTGGTTAAAACAATTATTTTTTATCTGTACAAAACAGCAATGGTGTGACTAAAATCATTAATATTGTTAGTAACAAAAGTATTATTCACACCAGTAAAAGTACATAAATTGATTGTGAGGTTTAAAAGAAATTCTGCAGAAGAATACTTACATGTGAATAATAATCATTCAAAAACATATTTTATCTAATTAACGATCAAATAAAAAATCAAAACAATATGGTATAAGTTTCTTCCTATCAAATTAAAGAAAATGAAGAAAATCATATTAATACTTAATACTTGTGAAGGTAAATTTGACACATAATTATATAAATGAATGCTAAGAGTATAAATTGGTATAACATCCTTTCCTTTTGAAATTGAAATTATGTGGTACATATTCATAATCTTAAAAATATGTATTCTTCCTCACTTTCCTTCTAGGATTTATATTAATGAAATAAACAATTTGTATTAAATATAAGACATTAATAACAGGTTTATGCATAATTGTACAAAAATTTAAAACAACTTAAATATCATCATTTAGTATTTTCTACTTTTTTTAAGTTTATTTATTCATGTTGAGGGGACAAGAGGACAAGTGGAACAGAGACATAGAGAGAAAAAGAAACAAAGAGAATCTTAAGCAGGGCCCATACTGTCAGCACAGAGCCTGATGTTGGGCTTGAACACACAAACCATGAGATCATGATCTGAGTTAAAATCAAGAGTCAGACACTTAACCAACTTAGCCACCCAGGCACCCTGTCATCTTATAGTATTTTTATCAATGCATGCATCCTATATGTCTGCCTATCTATCTACCTTATGTACCTACCTACCTATCTATCCATCCATCTATCCTACAAGGAAGTAGGGAAGAAAATAAAATATCTAAGCCAAATCAATAGCAAGAATCATAGCTAGGCAGTAAAACAATGGCTGCTTTTTTAATTTTCTTTTTCATAGGTTCTCAGAATTGTAATTTCTTTCAAAGTAAGCATGTAATCCCATTTTTTTTTTATTTCTAAAAAGAGAGAGAGCATGTGAGTGGGAGAAAGGGGCAGAGGGAGAGAGAGAGAGAATCTTAAGCTGACTTCACACTCAGCGTGGAGCCCAACAGGGGGCTGATATCAGGACCCTGGGATCTATGACCTGAGCCAAAATCAAGAGTCTGATCAACTGACTGAGCCACCCAGGCACCCCTCAATTTTTTTTTATGAGAGCATATGATTGTACTGTTTCTGGAAGTTTTACTTGTTAAAAGATTTGGGAAACAATTTGCCAGCATATATCAAAAATTCACAAAATCATTAATATACTTCATGTCAGTAATTCTACTTCTAAAAACTTATCCCAAGAAAATAGTCATTTAAACATATAAAATCAACTAATGTATATTATTTTAGCACTGGAGAAATAGAAGCGATTTAAGTGTCCAGAAACAATAATGTGATTAAGTAAGCTACATACATATTATATATATATATATATATATATATATATATATATATATATATGTTATATATATTTAAAACTATAGACGTATAATAGATGTTTGATAAATCCATAATAATATGCACTAATTACAATCTACCTTCTAGTTCAGAGAGTATATATGTGATACTGTCACAATTATTCAGAAGATGAAGGAGGAAGGGAGTGAAGGAAAAGCAAGAACCACAATTAATTCCCAGGTTAACAGCTAAGAGATACTTAGACAAGTGAAAAAGTTTGAAACAAACTTCATTTGTTCTAAGTCCTAGAGAATGAGGAAGTGGAAAGGAGAAATAAATCAAATCACAGTGCAATATCACTGCTTGCTACACTATACTAATTGCATAGGGAATTGTGTACATCCATTTTTCCACCATCTGAAATGTTTCCATCAGCTGAAACTCTGAGAGGACCATATGCAATCAATATATCCACACTGCTGGTCCACTCCAAACCAGTGTAGATTTTACCTGGCCCTGGAATGAATAATGAGGAATAAACAGGACCCCTGTGATAAAGTAAGGGACAGAAAAACCTGAAACAATCTACAGAGAAATCTATTATCTATTGCCAAATGTTGAAGTAACTGCAGAAAATTCTATAGCACTCTCATTACAGTACAAAAAAATCATGTCTCAAAAAACAGGAGGCCATTAAGAGAAAATTTATTGAGGTAAAAAAAAATAATAGGACAAAATTAAAAGTGGAATAATGAGATACTGCAATTCAAGGAAAGAAAAAAATGCAATTGCAGGATAAAAATTCACGTTACATATGAGAAAACATGGAACACCCACCTGACAGTAAGAAATGAAGGAAGAAAGATTTCAATTAGGAGGAGAAACAAAGATAGGGGACAGGAAATGATGATTCAAGTTAAAAATCATCGTTTTCCTGGAATGGGAAATAATTGGAGAGGGAGAGGGTAGCAGTTACAATAACTAAGGAAATAATTGCACACCAGGGTGTGCAAACTGAAAGACTCAACACAATCTAGAGAAAATCAGTTAATTAGACTCATCAAGAGACTTCCTAGAAACTGGTTTGGGTTTTGATGAAAGAGAAAAATATCCTAAAAACAGCAAGGCAGAAAATCCATGTTAAAAATAGAGAAACGAAGTCTTGATGACTTCAGATTTGCCTTCCGAAGCAATACATTAGACAGATAAAAGTGTAATGAATGAAGGTTATAAGTGGAAAAGTTTGTGGCCTAAGAATTTTATATCCTCCCTTAAGTGCACCACTCACAAATGACACAGTACAGTTCCCAACATCATCATTGTTAAATAAGTGCTATATTTAATGAAGACAAGATCCACAGAAACTCACAGTATAAAAAGATTGAAAGTGAGCATAGAAATAGGTTAGACACCAATATAAGTGTAAATATTAAAAACTGGGTAAAACAAATGCAATATCAAAAGGCATTCTTATTTGAATGTTTGATAAGAATATTTAAATATTAAGACAAGTCAATATACTAATAAGATGGGAATATCAGTTAAAAGTAGTATCAACAAAGTAGGTGTGGACAAAATCCTTTAACTGGGGGATTCAAAAGATATCAGTTATTTTTAATTTTAATATATAGTTAAATGTGGCTTTAAAAAGATATTGAAACCTGAAATGTTAAACCCTGTACTATGTAAAACAGTACATGTAACTTTGTACACACTAAAAACATAGAAGTACAGCAATGTATATATACATAAGACAAGAAAAAATGAAAAAAAGAAATATAGAAAGTTAAATCCATGAAACAAAATAATACAATTATACTAGAGAAAAAAATATATGATATATACAAACTTACGTAACTGTATAAAGATTGCCTATTCAAAAACAAAGAATCTTCGGTTTTCATTAAAAAATGACACTTAGCTATAAGTTATTTAAAAGAAGTAACAGAAATTTTAAATAAATGGGAAGGTATATTCTACACAAAATAAAAGGAAAGTTGTTTGGTATACTAGATTATAAGGGTGGCTCCAATTCATCCCCCTTTCCTTGCCATGGAAAATAGGATCTTGGTATAAATAATACAAGCAGAAACTTAAAATGGGCTTATACATTGCGGGGTTGGCCTCTCCTACTTTGGCCATCACCATGAGAATATCCCTGGTCTGGCCTGTTAGAAGAAGAGAAAGAGGTGTAGAAGAGCCCAGCTCATCAAGTTCCCAGCTGGTCACCCCAGGCGACTGACAGCCAGTCAAAAGCAAAACATGCAAGTGAACCCAACAGAAGAGCAGTGCTACCTAACCACAAAATCCCCACCTGACTCCACAAGTGTGACTAATGCTGCTTTAAGCCAAATGCTACTGAGGGCCTGAGGTTTTGTTTTGTTTCATGGTGTTTGGCTTTACTGTGACATAATATAATTGATTCCATTGGTAATATTAATATCAGGTACAGAAAATAAAAACAAACGTCTTTAAAAGATAATAAAATGTTACACTAGTATACAGTAAAACTCCTAAAAAACATTGAACTGAATTATGATAGATGTTAGGAATAGAAAAATAAAGTTCTATATATCAAAAACTTATCAGAATTCCCAATAATACTGTCATATTTCTCAGCAGAAACTTTGTAGTCCAGAAGGCAGTGAGATGACATATATTTAAAGTGATGAAAGAGAAAAACTTTCAACCTAGAATTCTATATCCAGCAAAACTGCCCTTAAAAAAATGAGAGCTAAGTTAAGACATCCCTAGACAAACAAAAGCTGAGGGAGTTCACTGCCATAGACTTGGCTCTACATGAAATAACAATGGGAGCCTTCAAGTTGAAATGAAAGTGCATTAGACAATAACTTAAAGTCATATGAAAACATAAAGAGCTCTGGAAAGGATAAATGTATAAACAAATACAAAAAATATTTTTAATTTTGATTTATAACTCTTACTTTTTATTTTCTACAGAATATAAAAGGCAAATGCATAAATACAATTATAAATCTATGTTAATGGTATGCAATATAAATATAACATTTGTGCCATCAATAACTGAAATGAGGAAAGCAGAGCTATAAAGGAGTAGTTGTTTATGTAAAAGTTGTTTTTTATTGAGGTCTTTATTTTCTTGAAGTTAACTTAGTATCAATTTAAAATAGATTGTCATAACTTTAGGATGTTACAAGTAATCCCTATGATAACCAAAAAGAAAATAATCTATAGAACATATACAAAAGAAAATGAGAAGGGAATCATAATGTGTCACTAAAAAAAAAAAATTAAATACAAGACAGTAATGGAGGAAATGAAAGACAAAAATGAGCTCTAAGACATATAAAAAACAAATAAGAAAATGGGAAAAAATAAGTGCTTCCTATCAGTAATAACTTTAAATGTAAATGGATTAAACCACTTAATAAAAAGAAATACATTGAAAGAGTGGATAAAAAACAACAACATCCAAGTGTATGCTGTCTACAAGAGACTCACTTTAAAGACATTCATAGGTTGAAAGTGTTAGGATGCAAACAAGATACTCAATGCAAAAAGTAACTGAAAGAGAGCAGGGATATGAAGAGACATCTCCACACTCATGTTGTTCACTGCAGCATTATTCACAATAATCAAGACATGGAAACAACCTAAATTTCCTTAAGCGAATGAATGGATTTTAAAAATGTAGTATATATACATAATAGAATTTATTCAACCATAAAAAAGTAAATCCTGTCATTTGGAACAGTAGATAAAACTAGAGGGCATTATGCTAAGTGATATAAGCCAGACAGAGAAAAACAAATGCTATATAATATCAACTATAAATGGAATCTAAAAACAAAAACAAAAAACAAAAAAAACAATTTCTATTAACAGATAATAAAATGGTGGTTACCAGAGGCTTGGGACTGGTAAATGGGGAGGTACAGTAACTTCCAGTTACAAGATAAATAAGTTCTTAGGATCTAGTGTGCATCAGGTGACTATAGTTAATAATACAATACTGTATATTTGATTATGTAATAATATAATATTGCATACTTGAAAGTTGCTGAGAGTAAATCTTAAACATTCTCATCATGCACAGGAAAAGTGTTAATTTTGAGAGGTGATGGATGTATTAATTATCTTGATCTTGGTAATCATTCTGCAATGCATATGTGTATCAAATCATCACATTGTACAATTTAAATATACACAAGTATATTTGTCAATTATTCCTCAATAAAGTTTGGGATAAGAAAAGAACAGAGATTGGGACATCTATACTTCTACCAGAGAAAATAGACTCTAAGTTAAAAATTCTTACAAGAGATAAAGAAGGACATAATAGAACTAAAACCATAAAACTCTTAGAAGAAAATACAAGAGAAAACCTCAAGACTTTGGGTCTCAAAATTACTTTTTGAGAATCACCAAAAACAGCACAGACAATAAAAGAAAAAAGGATGAAATGTACTTCATCAAAATTAAAAACTTTTGTGCACTGAAGGACATTATAAATAGAATGAAAAGGCAATCCAGGGAATAGGAGAAAATGTTTAACAATCATATATCTGATAAGGGATTTATATTCAGAATACATAAAGAACTCCCATAATTCAATAACAACAAACAACCAATAAAAAACTGGCAAAAGATTTGAATGGACATATAGATAAGATATACAAATGGCTAATAAGCACATGAAAAAATGCTCAATCTCACTAATCATTAGAGAAATGCAAATCAAAACCATAATGAGATACCACTTCAATTCCATTAGAATCTGAAGGTAAAAGATGTAGCTACTACCAAGAAACACAAAATAACAATTGTTGGCAAGAATGTGGAAAAATTGGAATGCTGCCCATTGCTGATGGGAATGGAAAATGGTATGGTGGTTCCTTAAAAAATTAAAAATAAAATAACAATATAATCTAGAAACTCCATTTCTGGGTATATACCTAAAAGAACTGAAAGCAGAGACTCAAAGAGATATTTATACCCCCATGTTCATAGAAACATTATTTATAATAACCAAAAGGTGGAAGCAATCCAAGCATCCATCAATAGATCAATGTATAAACAAAATCTGGTATACACATACAATAAAATATTATTCAGCCTTAAAATGAAAGTAAATTCTGACATGTGCTACAACACGGAAGAACTCTGAAGACATTATACTAAGTGAAATAAGCCAGTCACAAAAATACAAATACTGCATGATTACACTTACATGAGTACCTAAAGTAGTCAATATAGAGAGACATAAAATAGAATAGTGGTTGCCAGGGGCTGGGAAGGAGAGGAAAATGGGGAACTATGTTTTTTATAGGTATAGAGTTTCAGTTTGGAAAGATGAAAACGTTCCGGTGATGGATAGTGGCAATGGTTGTACAAAATGTGAGTGTACTTAATGCCACTCAACTGTAAAAATTATTAAAATGGCGATTTTTATATGTGTTTTACCACAATTAAAACAAAACCTTCTAGAATCCAATTCCTGTCATGAAATATATCAGATTCCATACTTCTCTTACTTCTGTAAACAACTCGAACAGTGGATAAAATGTGTATATGAAACTTTAGACACTGGACAACAAAAAGCACAGAACTGTGATCTCTAAAAGAAAGGAAACAAATTATGTGAACACTATAATCTAGTAGCTTCCTGCCTAGAGATAGTCTCCCTTAGTGCAGGAAGTTTGGACCCAAGGAGAGCATGATGATGTTACCAAGTTGGGGAGAAAGATCAGGGTTTGGGGAGAGTAAAACAACTAGAATTTCTAGATTATATGCTGCAAAAGAAGTGGCTCTACAGAGGCAGAGGCTTGAAATGTGCAGAGGGGTCCCCAAGAATCGGTTGCTGTATACAGACCTATGCATGCATAGTGTGAAACTCCACAAAGAGCTGTAAACTGAACAGTTCCAGAGGTCACAATGCTCTGGGAGACAATGAAGCCCTGGCTAGCCAGAGTAGAAAGACCCTAAGGAACATCATGGACATTCAACAGAGACCCTAGAAAGGTCACATTTGGTTTTAAGAGAGCTAAACTAGCTCTAGAGTGAAAGAGACTCATCTTTTCCTCTTTTCATTCTCTCAACTCTACTTGCTTTGATTCAGCTTCATTCTCTGGCAGGCAGCAGGCTATATGTCTGTAATATTGAGAGAAAATATTAATGATCTTGAAGTAAGCAAATATTTCTCAGACAAGATTACAGTGAGTGTGAAACATAAAAGAAAAAGGTGATAAATTGGACAGTCATAATGAAACATGTCTGTTCCTGAAAAGACACTCATCGTTAAGAATGTGAATATGTAGGCGTGTAATATGTACACCTGAAAATCACCTGTATCCAGAATATGGTGGGGTGGAGGGAATCTGAGTGTTTATATACACATATATGTTAAACACACGAACTCAATTTTTCAGAATTGTCAAAATAACTGAAGACACTTAACAAAAGATGGTATAATGGCCTAAGATCCATGCTCAACATCACTAGTCACCAGTAAAATGTAAGTTAAATTAAAATAATAATATCACTACACACCCACTAGAAAGGCTAAAATTAAAAAGACGGAGGGGCACCCGGCTGGTTCATCCAACTCCTGATGTCGGCTCAGGTCATGATCTCTCACTTGGAGAGATCAAGCCCCGCATCAGGATTTTCTCTCTCTCCCTCTCTGTCCCTCTCCCACTGGTGCGTAGTTTCTCTCTTTCTCTATCAAAAATAAACTTAAAAAAAAATATGGACAGAACCAAGTATAGGTGAGGATGTAGGGCAACTTGAAGCATCCTTCATTGCTAAGGGAAGTAACAAAATGATATATTTTGGAAAACCATTTAGCAATTTCTCAAAATATTAAGTATATACTTTTATGACCCTAAAAAATCAGTTTCAGTTGTTTACCTCTGAGAAATAAAAGCATTTTTCCACAACATGTACAAGCTCATAGACGTTTTTTCATAAGGACCCCAAACTGGAAAAAACCTGCATGTCAATAAAAGGAGTATAGATATACAAATTGTGGCATAATTATACCATGTAATACTACCCAGCAATAAAAAGGAATAAGCTGCCCATACATGCAACAACTTTGTTAAGACTCAAAAACATGATATTGAACAAAATGTTCTACAAAGAAAAGTACATGTTGTTTAATCCCATTTTTATGAAATTCTTAAAAAGGGATATTTAATCTAGAGTATCAGAAAGCAGGTCAGATTTGTTTAAAACCAGACAAGGAGAGGGGGTTACTTGCAAAGAGCTAACTTTTGGTAATTCAATAAATATTTTATTTTTTGATAAGACTGTTACATGCCATGTAAAATGTGGTGCACATATTTTTAAAAACTCATCAAAGTATACTCTTAAATGAGTACATTTTAGCATATATAAGTTATACCTCAATAAAGTTAAAAAAAACTTATAAAGTTCTAATTTTTCTACAAAACAGAGAAAAACATAAAGCTTAATCATTTTTAGAAGCTAGAATATCTCTAATATCAAGCATAACAAAAATAGGGCAAATATCCACATAGATAGATACAGGAGCTATAAATTACTACAACTCATGTAACAATTAAAGGCAAAATTCCCAAATAACACACTCACAAGCATATACAGTCCATAGCACAGTCTACAGCATAAAACTAGAACAAGAGTTAATACTATATTATATAAATTAAAAATAGAAGTATATTTTATTAAAATGACAAAATATTACCTATTACATGCCAATAACGATTGTCATATTAGTGATGAAACATTAGTGACATTATTTCCATTAAAATTAAAAAAATATAAAACATCTGCTGTCATACATTCTTCTAACTCAGCAACAATATAAGAAAAAGAACCAAACTCAACACCTGAAAGACAAATAATCCAGTGAAGAAATGGGCAGAAAACATGAATAGACACTTTTCCAAAGAAGACATCCAGATGGCCAACAGACACATGAAAAGATGCTCAATGTCACTCATCAGGGAAATACAAATCAAAGCCACACTGAGATACCACCTCACACAGCTCAGTGGCTAAAATGAACAAATCAGGAAACTACAGATGCTGGTGAGAAGGTGGATAAAAGGAAACCCTCTTGCACTGTTGGTGGGAATGCAAACTGGTGCAGCTGCTCTGGAAAACAGTGTAGAGGTTCCTCAAAAAATTAAAAATAGAACTACCCTATGATAGCTAGTAGCTAGAGTCAAACCACATGAGACCCTTAAATACAGAGAGCAAACTGATGGTTGACGGGGAGGGGCAGAGAGGGGACATGGGTGATGGGCACTGAGGAGGGTGCTTGTTGGAATGAAAACTGGGTGTTGTATATAAGCCAATTTTACAATGAACTATTTTTTAAAAATTCAAAAAATAAAAAAATTCAAGGCCCCCCCAGCAAAAAATATATGTAAGAAAAGAAATATAATCATTGGGTACAGACATAACTTGCTTAATATGATATATTCTATTAAAAATATGAAAACAGGAACTCAAAAAATTAGTCCAAGGGGAAGTTTTAATATACATATATAAAAGAGGCACCTGGGTGGCTCAGTTGGTTAAGCCTCCGACATTGGCTCAGGTCATGATATCACAGTTCATGGGTTCAAGCCCTGTTTCAGGCTCCGTGCTGACAGATCAGAGCCTGGAGCCTGCTTCACATTCTGTGTCTCCTCTCTCTCTGCCCCTCTCCTACTCACTCTGTGCGTGTCTTTCTCTCTCAAAAAATAAATAAAACTAAATGGGCACCTGGGTGGCTCAGTTGCTTAAGCCTCTGACTCTTGGTTTCAGCTCAGGTCATAATTTTGTGGTTTGCAAAATCAAGCCCCACACTGGGCTCTGTGCTGACAGTTCAGAGCCTGCGTGGGATTCTCTCTCTCCCTCTGTCTCTGCCCCTCCCCCCGCTTACTCTCTGTCTCTCTCTCAAAAATAAATAACCTTGAAAAATTTTTAAATAATAAATATTTAAAAATAGATATATAAATATATAAAAATCATTAGCTTTGGCTCATATTAGCAATAGTCAATATAAAATATAATAAAATTATTAAAACCCACAAAAATATAAATATTAATAATTTCTGCAAATATATTTTATATTTACAGTTCTCCAGCTTTTCTTTTTCAAAACTTCCCCCACAGTAAGTGAATTTTTGGAGCTAACCATAAAGATATGCTCTCCCTTCATCCTAGACCAATTTGAATACCCAATCAACCTAGACCCAAGATTAGACCACAGGGGAATGTAAAATCCAAACAGGT